>NC_090215.1:13617032-14817032 GCF_033026475.1 Channa argus
AAACAACCCTGAGCACCAGCACCAAGCATTCACTCATTCACACACTGACACACACGTACAGTCACCATCTGTCATGCTGTATCCTCCCCAAGCTTGCTTTCCGTTGCCGTCCTGCCGGGACACATGCTCACTAATGATTCCATAACTTTGTTACCACCTCATTATGGTGGTTAGTAAGCGCCATAGCTAGATTTACCACTTTGTAATGGACTAGCAGTGCGGACTCATCTGCTTGACAGTTGTAGTGAATCACTGCACCGTGACAAACAGACCGGTTTAGACTGCGTGGTAGCAGCACTGACCTCCACCTGCTCCCGAGTCACTGCCGTCATTGTGTCCGTCTGCCTTTTCTCGCCTTGTACATCTGATAATTCTGTGGCAATAGTTAGCACTCAATTTTTTTACTGAAATATGTTGAGACTATAATAAAACGTTTCTGCAGACAATGAAAGGCTGTTATAGCTTTCTGAGTTGAACAGGCTCCAGTCTCCCAATGCACACTGACTGATGTGTTTACACACGGAGCTCTATAGTTTCACACCACCTGGGAAAACTATCATAGCCAAGTGACGTGCCAAAAAACCAAACCAAAGGAAAGCTACTATTTGAAGACTGAAAGGAGTAGAGAATTTGCAACATACTGTCTCCACAACAGAATAGCCCTAGAGGATACACATGAGAAGATGATGCCAAAGTTGCTCTGTGCAGTTATTATATAAGGCCAATGTGCATTGTCTTTATGCAATTTGAGGAGCTTACTGGAAGACCTGTGAATGCAGTCTGTAATGATTTCAGTGGAAAAGAACATTCTCCTTTTGCCGAAGGGTTTCTTTTGAATACAGGCAGAAACATTTCCGCGTGTGCACCTTCTCTGCCTGGCTATTTCAATCGACTGGGAACGCTCTCAGGGGGATGCCATCAAAAGGAAGTGTGCAGTGTGGACAGAACTACTCATGCTGGATGAGGTGAGGCAGTTAACTACAAGAGGTAGAGACCCAATCAGATTAGTGAGGGATAGACTGAGTATCAGCGTGAGGGGTTAACTAACATACAAAGTAGCCTGGTGACCTTTTTGGTTAGGAAGTGACCAGTTGGTGCAGATAATCCTTCGAAAAGCTGGACTTACAGATTTAACAATGGTCTCCTCCCCCACAAACAGTCCACACTGTTGCGGCACATTGTTATGAGCTTTTCCTAAATGAACTGATTTAATATGTTTGTGGGAGACCACGGGCTTTGCATGCATACTGCACAAAGCAGCCTTGATTGTTTATAAAGGTCTTCGCTGCTGAGCTGCTCTACCACAAAAGCTATCCAGTATTTCATGTAATGTCTTGGTGTAGAGCAGGTCCATGTCGATGAATGATCACCAAAGAATTCATGTATTTCACAAAATGCACGTCCCTGCAAAGAAAAGTATTTAAAGTAACGTCTGTGATGTTATACAGCCTTCTTAACATAAACTCGTGTGTTCTGTGTGCTTCGTCTGCACAGCACATTAGCCATCTCCTCCTTGTTCTTCTGCACACATTGCCTCCTCAGTCATTGGCCCTTGTGCTTGATTTAGCCAGTGCCTTGGGCCTGCAGCAACTGGCGGTGGTATAGAGGACCATGTAAATGTCACCGTCTCAGAGGCTGTGTTCTGCAGAGCGTGAAATGAAATCTGGCAGAGTTTTAGGGCCCTGCCTTTACTCACATGGACATTCCACAGTACATGGGTCCTATATAAAACTCCAGTGCATGTTATGATTACATCTAGACTCTCTGCCCACGTTCTTTATTAATTATTTAAGTGTAAGTCACAAAGTGTTGCAGTGTGTATATTTTTTCACAAAGCAATTTGTGTTAATAAATGAAAACCTGAGAAATATTACTCACATGTGAAATTGGTTAGTGTTGCTAACCTAAACCAATCTTATAGATCATGCAATCACATTCACTGCATGTTGTATGCATGTACTGCAGGCACATACTGCATGAGGACAAGTGCACTGCATATCCAATCTGTGAGGGACATACTGTGCCTAACGAGCTCATATTTAACTTGTGTTTTTAAAGAATGATGGCTCTTGCTCTCAAGAACAACAGGAAGAGCCCAAAGAACTATGAGTACTGTATACTAGCACAGAAGGACAATAAGTAGTTCAGCCTTTAACTGCAGGAAAACTTCCCTGTAGGGTTTCCTCTGCCGGGAAGATTGGCAGCATGCTTGAGGGGCTCTCTCTCAATTAAAGTCAAGAACATGAAGGGGCTTTCAGCCGGTACCATCTTGGAGCCAAAACAACTGTGTCAAACCTCCTTGCTCAATCAGTTCTGCATCAGACTGTTTCCTGTGGGATTTTATAGTCAAGGATGGGATCAAAGTAAGCCCATGTACTGTGCATGTAAGAATTGAAGAAGGGGGAAAAAAAACATCAGCAGTTGATGTATCAGAATTCCTGCTCTGACACTGAGGCCACACGAGCCATCCTTCTAACTATTACTTTCACTGAACTGACAGAGAGGTTTCAGCATTTTGATGAACTCAATAAAACCACCACTTTATGGTCTATTCAAAAGCGATGAGATCAATTAAAGGCTGTCATCACAAAATATCTACCCTTTAAAACACCCATTGTTGAAATTACCCACTCTTAGCTATCGCCTATATTCATCTCTCCGGCAGGCACTTAAAGCCAGGCACTTGCGGACATTTACAAATAGGCTCCTCTATTCCATTTAGAGCTGTACCTTTTACAGCTTATCTTGTGTAACGGGCTCTCAAATAAATCTCCTTGCTTTAAATAAGCAGAAGCAGGAGCAGTGCTCACGAAGGCTTTCCCCAACAGTCTGGCCCTCCCATGGAGGCACTGACAGGCACGTGACATGTTAATGCCGGCAACAGATAATTCAATGCTGAAGGTTGAGGCTGTTAAAAAGTACTTAATTAATTTCAGGTCCACCAATAAATGGGGAGTTAATGGAATCCTGACTAGTTTCATAAAACAATATTATGAGCAGATTGCAAATTACTTCACCATTTTTCAGAGCCACATAAATGACATATAAAAGTGGGCACTGTGGATCAGGCATGTGTGCCAGCTTTGTGGAACCACACTTGCCTGTGAGCTTTAAAATGGCCGAATGTAACTGTGATCACACGATCTCACACTGTGTGACAGGGCCTGGCGACTCAGAAAGGAGTCAGCACTGGGGATATCTTCGTCATTCCCCTGATTCATCCTCATCCTCCTTCTCCTGTCACAGCCACTGAGAGATGGCCAGGCCTGCTGCTACAGGGCACAGCAGAAAGCTGTGGCATGGAGGGAAGCTGGCAGGTCACTGCTCCACCAAGCCAGTCCTCACCAAACTCACACTGTGAGTAACAAGATTGTCGTGTGGACAAGTGGAATTCAGTTTAGTTCGGTCCCTGTTTTAGATATTGTTTAGTGGTCAGCAATGTCATTTGATTTATGGACCTTCTGCTAGTATACTTTAAATTTCTGTCACTGTCAAATGCATAAAGTATTCATAGAAAACACTGAAGCACGTAATCCAACATTACCGTTAGCAATGTTATCTCACAAACACCAGTGACCACTGTTTGCAGACTTTAAGTAACAAAACTGGACGAGACATCTACGGTGCTTGTTACAAATTTTCTTTTTTTATGCCTACAAGAAAGGCCTGGATGTCCCAAAATTTCTTACTTCTAAACTAAGACAAAACTGAAGTCATAGTACTTTGGGCTTAAAATCTCAGAAATATGCTGTCCAACCGTATCGTTATTCTTGATGGCATGAACTCTAGCCTCCAGTACTAATAGAAGGAACCTTGGAGTTATTATTGATCAGGATTTGTCCTTTACCTCACATATAAAACAAATCTGAGATTGCTGCCGCATTTGAGATCAGATTTGACCTTCACTAGCTTCTCTCCATTTGCAGAATTTTGCAGAATTCCAGAATTTCCAAAGGTAGAATGGGAGGCAGAGCCTTTAGCTATCAAGCTCCTCTCCTGTGGAACCAGCTCCCAGTTCAGATTCGGGAAGCAGACACCCTGTCTACTTTTAAGTCTAGACTTAAAACCTTCCTCTTCCTCTAATAAAGCTCATAGTTAGTTATAGTCATGCTGCTACAGGTTTAGACTGCTGAGGGAGCCACCCCCCGATGCACTGAGCTATTTTCCTCCTCTTGAACCTCTCTCCTCTCCTGTCACCCCACAATTGTCACCACTGTATGACATTAACTTGGGTGTGTTTTTTCTCCCGTAGTTGTCTTTCTCCCTCTCTGTCTCCCTAGCTCTGTCCCTTTCTGCAGGGTTCCCCGGCCTTGGAGCTGTGTGTTTTCCATTGTACAGCTACTGGTCCTATCAACCTGCCCAGTGTTTTGTTGCTGCTTTTTGTTGCTCTTTTCTTTTCTCTCTTCACTTTCCACTCACCCCAACCGGTCAAGCCAGAGGGCCGCAAACCCAAAGTCTGGTTCTGCTGGAGGTTTCTTCCGTTAAAGGGAGTTTTTCTTCTCCATTGTTGCCTAGGGCTTGCTCAAGGAGGATTCGTTGGGTTTTCTCCATACATCTTTATAGTCTTGGCTTTATTCTGTAAAGTGCCTTGAGATGACTTTGTTGTGAACTGGCGCTATATAAATAAAGCTAAATTGAATTGAATTTATCTTTAGACCAAAAAGTAAGAAACATTGTTAGTTATAGAATAACACATTTTAATAGTTTGGGCTGTAGAGATTTTATGATTTGCACCTCATTTAAATTTTTCCAAATTATTTTGTAAAAACCGAACAGCAGATGGCAAGATTACCTTTTAGTTCTTCATATGGGTCTCCAGAAAGGCTGTATCTGGCTCATCTCTTGTATCATCTCAAGAACACTTTATCCCGCATCCTCTTCCAACTACTGGTGAACACATGCTTCTTTTTCTTATTCAAACATAATTTTTAACTTTTAAAAGATGAAAAGTATGATATAACAAATTGGCTCAACCTGAACTGCATTAATTTGTGTTTAATAATTGTGCAATAATTTATCTATCTAGATAGCAAAATCTCATTTGTTATTAAAGGATATGACACAAGCTGCATGGAGATTAAATAGGTTGACATGACACTGATTGTGGTCCTCCCCTGTTCCACCGATAATCTCATTTAGGCAGCTAAGGTTTAGTGATTGCTCTAAAATATTATTCCAAATGAAAAAGTTCATTTGGACATCGTGAGAGTAGCACACACACACACACACACACACACACACACACACACACACACACACACACACACACACACACACGCACACACACACGCACACACACACACGCACACACACACGCACACACACTCACACACAGACACACAGACAGACACAAACACAGACACACACACACGCGCACACACACACACACACCTTTTAAAAATGCGGTGATAATGTCAGGAGCTTTTAGGCTGTTTAGAAACTGTTAGGCCATAAAAATCATACTGTGAAAGTTTAATAACAAGCATTTTATGTGTAAAAATATTTTTCTCTTTCTCAAGTTTTAGGTTTAAAAATACAATATTAATAAATAATATCATGTAAATTCAGGCTATAATAAGTAAATAGTATCTCCTGCCAAAATCAAAGATCAAAATCATCTTAAAAGAGGCATCAACCATTCTTAAAGCTTCACTCTGTGCTCATCATGGTTTTTTGTTTGTCTGTGTATGTAGAATGTAATACAAACTAATTACAACCAACTCTGCTACTGGCTCACAACACACATTTTAGATTATCCTATAAATGATGCAGGGGAACCCCCCTGTTTAGATATATTCATAATATTTAGACAAATATTTGCAATTTACATTTTGAGGCTTGATTCCTTAACATAAATATTTGCATTTGCTAAAATGTGTAATAAGAGAACTGTTTCAACAAGACATATGCCTATGACCTGTTCATATGCAAAGCCTTTACAAACAAGGAACCCAGGGCTTAATTTATATAGAAGTGCTAAAAAAAAGGTCAGTAAAATAGTGAAAATGCCCATAGTAATTTATCTTGGTATTTCCAACCAACGGTCCACAACACAAAGACATTCTGATCAGAACAGATGAATTAAACTATTGTCATGAAACTGTATATTTTGTCAAGGCCAAACCAGACAATCTGGGGAGTTTTTCTTTAATCAAATGATGGTTATAATTTAGCAAAGTAATTCACATTGAATTCCCTGCTATTCAAATAATTGACTAATGATGAAGCACTAAAAGAAACTGTGTATTTGCACAGGTAAGAGCCAGAGGCAGGCAGGTCTCCACTCAGTTGCATGTCTAGTCTCTCTGTGAGCGTGAGTGTATGTGCTTATGTGCACATATCTGTTTCCTTGATGGGAAATAACGCCTGTACTTATTAGATTGCAGGCAATCTCATACTGAGAAATGAGTCTGCGCAAAATCCATTGTCAGCCACTGATTCTACTATTAAACCACAAATCTGCTGCTCACAGACACATTATTGTCTGTATCCGTTCTGCGCGTAATCATACACGCCGCAATACTTCATTAAAATCACTCGGAGAAACTTATCTCAGGAATGACTTTTTCCCAGAGGAGATATTTGTTTGTCTATATTTTCCTCCGTTCAGACCCGTTTACCTCACCATCAGTGGAGAATATCAGAACATACCGCTATCAATAAGTTTGTTTAAACAAACCAGTCAGCTGGCGGAGAGTTTGTGTTTAGAATGGCAACAGTAATGGGATGTGTGTGTGCTATCACCCCACTTACCAGTTCAGTAACACTTGAAAATTGCTTAGCATTCAGCAGCTGATTCCAGCACAGAGTGGGATATGTATCAGTACTGAGAGGGATGGAGAGAGGGAGGGAGGGAGAGAGGGTATAGGCAGTCCTCCCCAGTGTTTGGCTGAAGGCCTCCCTGGTGGATTATGTTGCCCAACAATGGACGTGGCCTTTCACAGTCAGAGCATGCTCCAATAGCTGGGAGGCATACAAACATGCCTCTCTTCTCCTTCACTTGCTCTCCCACTAGAATTGACATTGTCCCCTGGCAAATGCAGGTCTACAGTGTGTCTTTATACCAACAAATGAGTGCCCCATTTCTGGTAAATGGCAAATAGAAAAGAAGGCTATCATACCAAAGTGCTTCACAGTGTGCTGGTTCATGGATGGCATTACACATGGAGCGGGACCCCTAGATACTGCACGCACGCGAAGATGAAAAATTACCTGAGGTGCTTTACATCTATTTGGTAATAAAAGGAAGAAGGCCTGACAGAAGACAGAAGATAATGAGGAGATGAGCCATATTGTGTGTGTGTGTGTGTGTTTATGAGTGAAGGGAAACACACTATCGACACAGAGAGGAAAAGACAGCCTGAGGCATAGACTGGAGTAAGTCCTGCAGGCATGAGCATACATGAAGGGAAGCTGTAACGGTAAACAGCACTCGTCATGTGATATTCAATAGCTGTGACTTAAACACTGCTGCAGACACAGCTAAATGAACATGTTTGCTGTATCCTGACATCCAAGAAAAAAAAACAACTTGAAATATTATTAAGATGATTTCATTGGGAGCAGAAAGTGATTTATTTATTTATTTTTTTACCTAGAATTCCTCGAAGGGAGTTACTCTGAGACGAGCGGGATTAGTGCACTTATTCGAGCACTGAGTTTAGGTAGGTTCATTCTGCGTGAGTAACAATGTGCCTGGGTGCAATGGGGCCTGTTTCATGCACTCTCGCTCTTAGTGAGGCTCTACAGTATGTACAGTGTACGGTGAATGCAAGCTGTTCCAGGAAGCTCAGCTTTTCCTCAACTTCTCAGCTTGGAGCACAAAAACATAGCGCTCTCCACTGGTTTCCTCATAGTAGCACACAGCTTGTTCTACCTGTGTTAAAAAAAAAAATACACAGCAGAAAAGCTGAAGAAATTAAATTGGCCCGCTGACAGGTCCCTTGCGACCAATCTGAGCATCTAAGTGCACCAGAAAGTGCACAGGCTGAGACTACACGACTAGTGCAGAAGTGCTTAAAGAGTCCCCTCCAGCCCAACTAGATATACTTATTGGTACGAGGGAGAAGCCTTAGAAACAGATGTCCTGTTCTCATAAGTAAAACATCGAAAAGCAACAAGACATAGCAGATCCTGGCGGGCCTTTGCTGTGTAGAACAGTGCAGTGTAATTAAAATTCGGCAAAGAAAAGAACAGCCTGGAACTACAGAACATCAGAGACTACTGCTAAAGCTGACTCATCATTGCTGTCATCCTCGACCATCATTACAACACGACTGTGACTTCTGACCTTCCCTAATAAAACCTGAGGGGGACAAGCTATGAGTAACAGCTATGTCATCACTGTGCATTGCAAAGTCTTCTTTGCCGTCATCATCCCTTATTTTTAATGTAAGACCTGGGGGTGTTAGAAAGCAATATTTGTGCCACTGCTAGTCTTCGCCTTTTTATGCTCTGGCTCCTCAAATCTGATGCCCCCTTTTATAATTTCACATTTAATTTTAGGGTTGCATGGCTTTAAAGAGAAGCTCAAAAACAGAGCGCGCAAACAAGGCCATTGCCATTGACACATTTACATCTGGGCAGCATCATCTGCATAATTACGTGGCAAAGCGAGACTCCTCCAGTATGAAAGAAGTGTGAAAAATATACTGAGATTTTAAAATATTCAACAGCCCTCATCGGCCCTCAAAAGCATCCTTAATATTCCATTGGCAGCATGTGGAAAGCAGTAGCTGAGGCACTGTTTACAGGTATTTTGCAGAAGAGCAGATCTCATTGTATTTCCAGTAAAGTGACAGTGTTTGTTTAACAACAGTACGGCACAAAGCAGAGCAGGGAAAGTCTTCGGCTAATTGACACGGGATTAAAAAGAAGCAGTCACTAAAGATTCTCAGCTTGGTGGATTCTTGTATCCTCATCAACTGTAAGGTGGGTGAGATGTATGGAAATGATACATGGAGGAAGCCACTGCAGCTCATAATAGTGTAAAGACAAAAAGGAAGCTAATGAAGCACAGGCACAGGGTTGGGAGTTCAGCACAGAGTCCATCATTATCTGACAGGAAAAAGAGCAAAGGCAGCTAATGATCACTCCAACTCTATAGTCGCATGAA
This sequence comes from Channa argus, assembly GCF_033026475.1. NCBI lineage: Eukaryota > Metazoa > Chordata > Actinopteri > Anabantiformes > Channidae > Channa > Channa argus. The sequence continues at coordinate 13,626,148 of NC_090215.1, forward strand.
GCCACTACAGTTAGTCATACAAGCAAGATGCAGAGGGCCTCTAATAGAGGATGGGATAGGATGGGATGGGAGGAGAGGGGGGTGGGGGTGGATCCCGGGCCCTGGAGTTTAGCAAGGAAAACATGCACGTTTCTGAATTTGAGGAAGTAACACAGGCGCCGAGGGAAGATCAACAGATTGTGAGACTGTTCGCTGCTTTTTAGAGATAAGAGACTGTGCTCACAAAAATGTCTGCCTTGCAACGCTTTTCACTTAGAAGGCAAGAAAGAAGATAGACGATGAAGGAAAATATTTAATATGCCTCTTATTCTGCAGCACATTAACTCAAATCTGGAGGACCTGTGTGAGCTGCAACTCTCCTGATTCATTTTGCTTAATTCATTCGGGTAGGCGACTAATGGCTTTTCATACTTGGCTGACCTCTTAGCCTTGATGCCTTTCTGTCGTCCTTGAGTCTTGTTTTACCTCTGGTGGAGTCAGAACAACAATTGCACTGTTTTTTCCAATTGGCCCAGTGCCCCTCCACACATACACAGAATAATTACAGTCTATTCTAATAGCTGATAATTTTCATTCTCACCAGGGGCCATTAGCACAGATTTACTCTGGTAGATGAACTGATCCATTCACGCTGCAGCTGGAGTTAGTCATTTACACATGTAATGTTCTTTAATGCCGCCTGAAATTCGTGGGCTACTACTTGTGGCAGTGTTTTAATGACTGGTATCACATATTCAGTGTGGGTCAGCAATGTCTTTACAGGCCACATGTAACATGAAGCCAATTTCCAAAGCTTCAGAGGCAACGATAAAAGAAAGATGTGACCAGATTAACGCCTTAAAGCCTTGGCCACATAGGGTGGCATGTTCACATGTTCTGTTGACCATTACCGCATCCTCATCCCACAAGCATGTTTAGGTTTTTTGGTTTGTATCCACGTAGCTCCTGAAAAAAAAAACCCAGCAAAATCCATCATCTCCTCCTCATGTACAAATGCCAGAGACGCAATTGCAGACGTGGTTATTCCGTCAAGGCGCAAGGATAGGGTGACAGGATATTTTACTCTTGCCTCATTGTCACTTAGGGCAAGCTTTACGTACCTCAAGAGGAAAAAAGCAGTGCTACAACTTTATGGGAACAAATTATGTTGTTTCTTCGAGAGCGCCGGGTTTTAGAAAAGTTACGGAAATCTAAAAGCAGCAACCCAATTTATGATGCAAAAACTGTCAACACTAGAAAAGCAGCATGAGGACCACATATGGTATGGCAGATGGCACATAACAGAGGAGATAGTAGATTTTAAGTGATGACAAGTCCAAACTAATTCTCACTGCAGAATGAATGAAAGAGAAAACAATTTGCGCATTTCCCCCTCACCTTGTCAGTGCTGTAGACTGGCAGCCGGAGAATCGTCTCATCAGTAATCCTCGGATATTCGCTGAAATAACCTTTTTTTTTTTGCCTTGAGATTATTAGAAATAGGGATTGATCACAAAGGACGTCACTCGGATGGTAAGGTCCCATAGACTGTAGTAGCCTATCTTCCTGTATCGTTCCGTCTGTGGGCTGCAGAGGCATCGCTGAACGTATGAAACAGCGCTTCACATGAGAGAGGAAAAGTCCGGTGTGGAGCCTCGGACCTGGATTCTCCAGCGGTCCGATCATTCGAGTTCCCATTTCACGCAATTCTACAGCAGGTCTTGGTGAGAACCAGGGCAACAAGAAACTTTAAAATCTATCCTGTCAGTGCGGCACAGGTGAGATAAGTGTATCAAATAACTGAGATTGATGCTAAGGCTAATTGTCTAGTCACTGCAGACACTGACACACCTTTATGTCTCATGTCTCAAATCATGTATTATTTTGTATTGGTTTTCGGTGAACTCTTTCAAACAAAACACCTGTGCGCGCATCTCAAGTGTTTGTCCGACCTAGTTCGTGCGCCACTCATGAATTACTGCTCTGCTACTAATGTACACTACAGTGCACCTATATTAAATCTGTTGGGTCAGTTGAACAATCTGCAGGATGACGCGAGCATCCAGTCACTTCTCTTTATTAAACGGAATCTGTCCGTGTAGTTGTGCCAACAACCACCTTATCAATAATGTGTTGGGCAAAACGTGCACGCGCTCGCAGGTGGACGTCCTGTGCACTGGACGCTGTCCTCAGCAGAGACAGATGTGGAGAGATCGCAGTTTTCCAGTTGTACTGAACATGCTCGGGTGTGCGCGCATCTGCATACAACACCGTCTTCTTTTGAGTTTTGTAGTTTAAGTTGCGTTTGGTTAAATTAATCTGGGTTTTTGATCCTGATTGGACTTTAGCTCGATCTAAAACTTCACACTTTGAGGAGCCATTTGATGCAAACACGGGAGGTCCTAGTAAAATTATGTTTATTATTTTGATTAAAGATAAATCTCAATAAGTCTGTATGAAGTTGTTTGGAATCCCAGTCATTGAAGAGACTTTCCAAAGTTGTTGTGAAACACTGTGTAATATTTTTTTCTTTATCTCTATAATTGATGGTGGATTATTACCCGGTAATGTATCACTTCTTTATATTTTATTTCTGATTTCTAGGCTGATTTTGAAAAGAGAAGTTACTCTTTAAGTTCATGTATTGATTGTATGTGCTGTGAATACATAATGGTCATAATCATGACAACTTTTAAAAAAGCAGCATTATTCGGCATTTGGACAACTATGCCGGGTTTCATTTCTTCTGTTTCTGAATGGTAGATCTCAGTCTCTGAGAAGTGATCTTAGCTTGAAAAAGGTTGGTGAGCGCTACGCTAAGTGCTCTTCCCTTATGTCGGCTGTTTTTATGAGTCAACATCTAACAACCGTCATACCTGAGCCACGTGACCAAATGTGGAAATCTATGCATCAGTTGCATCAGTTGCATTTTCAGTGTCTCACCCCAATTTTTGTGTCGTATGGTTTCTTTCAAATTTTTTATGATCTTTACTTCGGGTCAGGGTAAATGTTACATTTTCTGCCTGTTTGCATGTATAAGAAAAAAAAGCTGCAAAGAAATAAAAAAATAATGGAACACTATCGTCCACACAGACACTGAGATGCTTCGTGCATGTCAAAAGCAGCTGCTGAAAAGATTGTTCAGTGCAGATTCCGTCTTCTAATGTTTGTAATGAATGACTGGAGGCTACTCTGCTGGGAGAGACCAGAAACCAGCCCAACCTCTGCACTGTGCCTGTAATAACATACTTCAATGGAATAACCCTGGCAACAGCAGCAAAGACTGAACTTGCTGTAGGCTGCTAGTGTGTGTTAGTACAGACTTGGCATGATTAGGGTTTAACCCAATCAGTACAAGGCTATAGTTTGAATGTAGCATCACATAAGGAAACATCTGCATTGAGGCACAATCTGCAGATTTACTGTAGCCTCAAGCCTCTGCATCAACCAGCAATCAACAATAAAGAGGTGGCAGTCAGTCAATAGAGGCGTTCCCTGAAGTGTTGGTGTAATAAATATTTCCCCATGATAAAACACATGAATGGAGATGAATGTAGAGACAATAACACTTAACACATACATATATTTAAATAAAACATCTTCTCCCTATTTTTGACTAATAGTTTTTCTCCCTCTCACTCTAGCTTTGACTTCTATTCATTAGATTTAATATAATAGCTTATTCCTGCATGATCACAGTAATATAACTGATTATTCTTGGGGGGAAATTGTGCCTTGTTATCTTATATTTAAATTTAAGATGGCTTTCTGTGTCTGTCGTCTTTTACAGGACCTGTAGTTGTGTAGTAAGTCTCAGGATGTGTAAACTTACATAGCTTGGACTTTGTCTTGAGGGAGAAAAACAGAAAATAGACTTTTATGCTTGTTAAAAATATTAAAATATCCCTACCAAAACATCTCAGCAAGCCTGAAATATATTTTTGTACTACTGTAAAAATGATGTCGTACATTCTAAATCCACCAAAACAGCAGAGTTTGAGCACAATTGTATTTTTAATTTATTTATAGCGACATTAGTGGATCCTGTCTGCAGCATAATCCAGTCCACGTTTTACTCCTTTCTCAGTCTCAGCATGCAACAGCCAGCTATTTATCAATAATTCATACCAAAGGAGGCAGTTGCAAACATATGAAAGATGACACAGAGAGTGTAAAGTAACTGTTAGATTACTTTGTCGTCACAGTTAAACCATTGCATAATTTGTGGCAGTTTGTCACATCCTCAAAGTGTTCAGCTCATACAAAACAATCCAAGGAGAAACTATTATCCTGTTTTACTTGATTGTTGTAAACCTTCTTATATATCAGACAGCATCACATTTGCAGTGTGGTCCACATGTCACATGTACTGACTCAGTAAACAGAGAAATCATGTGGCTTATAATTACGCAGTAATTTATTTGATTAATGAAATTAATGCTGACAGATGACGCACAAGCCAGATTAATGTAAATTATTAATCACTTTACATCATTAAAAATTCGGCTGATGCTGCCACAGCACACACAGCCTTTTAACAGGCTTAATTAAAATTAGACCCAAACATCAAATAATGCTAGAAAGACTTATTTGTTTGTGGAGATGAATATTACATGCAGAATAAACAAACAGAATCTGCATTTGCATAACATCTGAAAGAAAAACAGAATCATATGTTTACTGGTGGCTGCATATTGATCGCAGCAGTAGTTTGCAGATGTCAACAGATGTCTCCCAGTTTCAACTTCCTACTTTTTAATCTACTGCCTCTCACCCATCTTCTGCTGCATCTTTCAGAACTATTTCACATTGAGAGAGTAGTGGGTCTCAGCTACAAGGCTGAATGGAATCAGTTTTTGTTTTGTTTTTTTTTATTTGGGAGTGCGTGAGCGCGTTCCCACCCAGCATTTTCAATCAATGCTCAAGAAACAGCCCAGAGGGACTTCTTCAAACCTTTTGATGTTCACTTGGAGACTCTATCGCTTCCCAGGTCTCTTTGTCTTGAAACTAATTAATTCCACCCTGAAAAGTGACATGTAAACATCAGGATCTAATTTTAACCTTGTAGTATGCAGGCACAGTTTTAATGCAAAGAGCAGATGGTGTGAACACGCTGGTCTTAAGCTCAGAAACACTGTATTCTCCAATTACTGAATTATTATTTCAACAGAACACATAATCGTGTTACTTAAATTATTTTACTCTTTGATAAGGTTTCTCAGTTTGGCTTGGCAAATGACAAGCTAAATAGTTTGGCTGAATTGTTTAGATGTGAAGGGTAGAATACACAATGTGCTTTTTTTCATGTCTTCAAAGACTAAAAAACATGCCTCAGAAAAACTCACAACTGTGTTTTGCTCTGAGTGGAAAATCTCTTTGTATGTTTTATGCATGTTTGTATGATGTAATCATTTGTGTGTGTGTGTGTGTGTGTGTGTGTGTGTGTGTGTGTGTGTGTGTGTATGTGTGTGTGTATATATGACCATAGACTGGCAATGAAACAGGAAAGGGAAACTTAAGGATAAATTAATCATATCGACTTAGTTCATTCAGATGCACTTTGTGGATTTATAGATTAATAACTAATGAGTGACAATGTTGCATGAATTATTTACATCAGTAAATCATTCACGATTGATAAAAGCCGTTTCCATGAGAGTCTACGAAAAGATCCATTGTCCATTTGGTTTTAGAGTAAAGTGATGCAGACTATTCACACCAAAACATCTCTGTTCACTATTTGCGGTTTTGTTTCTCAACAGAACATTCGGCACTTTGTTTTAGACTTTAGATTTTCCCACATTCATGTAACTGCCCTCCTCAGCCCCTCATTTCCATCGTTGGGTCTTGTGCTTGTCACACTTCCCTAAACTTTACAGAACGAATTCAGGGGAAGTATTAAACCCTGAACAGCACAAGTAAGAATGATACAGAATCTGCCAGTACAGATTTGTGGATTTGTGGATCTCTGTATGTCAGAGCTGCACTGGAGCAGGCAGTCACACTCATTAAGGACTGACCTCATGTACTTGCTTTATTGCTTATTCTGTTCTGTACATGTTGGACAAACACAGAATTGGTTTAGACTTTACATGCACACTGCACATTAAGTAAGAATATGTGGTGGAACTGCAACAAAAAACTGCATCTTGCATTTTGTTTTCTTTATGGAATTTTGATATTTTCTGCAGCTGTCATTCTTGTCTTGTCTGTATAATAGATGTTATTCCTCTGACTTGTTATCTGTTTCAACAGACACTGCTTCTGTACTGTCCTTGAGAGCACAGAATGGAAAATTCCTTGTATTTATTAGCATACTCAGCCAATAAAGCTGATTCTGAATAAGGCAGAGACTTTAACCAGCTTTAATGGTAGGAGCAGTGCAGTATTCATAACTTACTCTAATGAGACTATCATGCAGTGCTGAGTCTTGTCCTGGTGCTGTACAGATCTTCTGAATTATCAAAAACATTATCTGTCTAAAGTACTGATGCATATTCTTGGCCCTAAGCACTGTTCTACATTAGCAGCTGGTCAAAATCTTTAAATGATTAAAGTAATTGTTTGAATGAAAAGATCCCATATGTGTGTTGTTTATTTTGTGTCATCTACCGACAAAACACACACACACACACACACACACACACACACACACACACACACACACACACACACACACAGCAGTACAATTTAAACTTTAAGCTCCCAAAATAAATTAAAATCAAGCCAGTCAAGACAAAAACCTATTGTTCAATAACATTGTTTAACAAATGAACAGAAGAGTAAGTTTAGTATATTGCGCAGAAACATTGGGACAGGACACACAGATGCAGACGAACATCTCCCAGCTGCTTTAGAAAGTGTTCAGAAAGTGTTGGGTCCCTAGTTATGGGGGTAAAACTTTGGATGGTTTCTCAAATGACCAGTGTGCATCCTTGAGAATGCAGACCAGACAAGAGATCTGAATTTTTGAGACAGCTCCTGCTTCTGGGAATGAGCTGTTTGTATTAGCAGTGTTGTTACTTCCTATCAGTGTGTTGACATGCTGCAGCTGCCATGTCCTTTTAGTCGAGACAGGTAAGACCAATCCCTACTCGAACTGTTCACTGACAGGTAGAAGGTTCTCAGGAACCAAACAGTGACTACATTATCTTTGCTTCACTGCTTTCTCTTCACCTTTCTTGCTCTTTGCCCCCTGCCTCTCTCTTTCTTTCTTTCTCTGACTCTGACTCCTCGTCTGTGGACCTCTTAATTCACTATGTCCTAACTGACGTGACGAGTGTCAGAAGGGCCCCTCTCATATTGACTAAAGCCTGTGACCTTGCGAAAGACTCAGTTGGTGTCAAATCCATCTCTCCACTCTGCAAACCAGTCAGGAACAGCAGAAATGGAAGTGCAGCTGTGGGGTTAAAATTGGAGGTGACACAGAGGCTACATTTGCCACATTTTCATCTTTATAATAAGCTGATGAAATAATCAGTGGCTGCCAGCCTCTGTCAACTTAAAGAAAGTTGAATAAATAAAGAAATATATTAATGTAAAACCATTACAAGATGGAAAATGTCTTTTTATTTTTTACTGACAGTGAGTTCAATATGCCACCGTTTATGGCAGCCACAAGATTTATGTTGTATTGTAGAGGTTTTCACAAGTTTCAAGTACTTAAATTACAAAAGGTAACCCCATCAAAGAGATGAGAGGACTTTACAACTGATGACATTTCTTCAGTTATTTCCCCTCAAAATAATCCTGTCTTAAATATTTGCACGTTTCTTAGTATGTCGATTCACTAATTGTTGTGACAACTTTTTGTACATTTCCGGTTTATCAGGCCGGCAAATCAGATGGGAAGGGTTTTAGCTCATTTCTTCTATTCAGAAATCTTCATAGGTATCCTTGCATGGATTGTCTGCTTCAGGTCGTATACGACCAAGGTCAGAACATTGCTAAAACATCAAATTTTCTCTGCTTTAGCCATTGCTTTGTAGTGCGACTTGAGTGTTTATGCTTGCTGACTGGTGCAATGATGCATTTTCTCTTTACGGGTGAGTATCTCAAAATCTCCTGTAGAATTTGCCTGTAAAACTCAGAACTCCATTAATGGTGGCGAACTGTTCTGGTCCAGAGGCGGCAAAGCAGGCCCAAACTTGGTCCTGCTACAAATGGAATTAGGTTCTTATGCATGAATGTGTTTCACCAAAAAATTAAAGCTTGTAAATCTATTAAGGTCTTCAGATGTCTTCTTTGGTTGAGCAATGACACACTACAAACCTGTAGAAAGATCAGATTTGCACTGTGAAGACTTCTCTTCTTTTAAAAAAGGCAGGACCTGAAACACCCGTTCCTTTTATGTAGTTTAGGGTCGTAAATAGACAAAATTCTAATGGTCCATAAACTGTCAAGTGCCACTGTCAATTAGTCTCTCCTGGAAAAAAATATTTTTTTATGTTTAGCATTGTTATCAATATTTATGTCAACAAAAAACAAATGCAATTGCAGCCCCATTTCTGTTAGATGCCACTACGTGTGCTGGGAAATGTGGTGAATCCCTGCAGTAAAGCAGTAGAACTAGACATGGTTCGGTCATTACATTTCATTACAAAATAACACACATTGATGACACATTGTAAGGACACCTGCAAATGGAAATTTCCTAAAGCAGTTTCAGGACAAAAATGTCTTTTTGAGAAACAAAACCATGCCAACCTTTCCTGGAATCAAGCTTTTCCACATTTGAGACACTCTAACAATGCCACTAAACCACCGTGCATTGCTGCTGGGAGTTTATAGCTCTGACAGTATTGGATTCAGAGATGAAAGAGAGGGGGTGGGGGGGATATGAAAGTAAATCATGCAGGGTGGATAGAAAGAAAGCTGGTTAAGACAAGCTTCTGCTGCTGCTGCTGCCGCTGCTGCCGTGGACGTTGAAGGAGGAAGGTTTTGACCCTGGATGCTAGGGAAGGATTATAACTCTATACCCACGATTAATAGTAACCGCAAATACAGTATGTACAGCTTAATGAGATACATTCTCAATTGTATAATTAATCATTACACACATCAGAGGGGCCAAGCCACTGGAAAACACATCTCACCTTATTTCTCTCGACACTAATCTCTCTGCATCTGCTGCTTGTCATACTCTTGTCATCTTTGCTTTTCTCACCTGCATATTAAACATTCAATTTGCCCTCAGTTTATTTTTTCTTTATTTTTATTTGGTTCAATTTTGCAACTTTGTTTGCATTAGCAGGCTGGCTAATGCAAAGATATAGAGTTTGTGTTCTCATAACAGCCAGAACCTGATGGAAGATGCAGGTTAAGTTTAAAATCAGAAGCACTGAAGAATTAGGAGGAGAACAAGCAGGAATATTAAACAAGAGACCACAAAGAACATTTGGCTGTGTATGGAGGCTACGAATAAAGATTTTGATCTTTTTGGACAATTTGTGTTGTAGATTTAAATCAGGATTAATAAACCTTGGTATCAATGTTAAGTTATATTGTTTCTTTGTTTGTATTTGCTTTCTATGATTTTTGCCAGAGAAAAAAAACTTGAGCTGAGTTGCTGGATTATTAATTGAGGTCAGTGAAGGGAACAGTATCACAAAACTGCATTGGATTCTGAGGACAAACGCTGACAAATTGGATGTATTATAAATTGCCGTTTTTGATAAAAATCAAACTTTCATACATAACAAAGCTAAAGAAGGCGTTTGTTCTTACTCCTTTCCCTCTGAGTTTAATCATCTCACAGCTCCTCAGATTTATCGTGTGGTGAGCAGCACCAACAGGCAGGGAACCACAGGTCTTACATTAGTCTAAAATACCCCACAGGTATTTTTATTAAGTCGTAATCTGGTAAAAATGAAGGCCATAAAGTAAGATCCCCCTCATTTACATTCTTATCAAACCGTTCCAATGTACTTTCATTCCTGGAACCAAATGCATTCATTTTGTTTCTCCTGTAAACTCACTTGTTTCTGGGAATAGTTGACCCCATTTCCTTGCAAGAACCAGTGACTATAATATCAGTACAATGTCAGTAAAAAACAGCAATTCCTCATTTGACACCACCAGAGCACAACAAATGACTGCTTGCAAAAGTGCTTTTCAGTAAATTAAAGCAATATTACTCAGGGCCAAGTATGTTGATTGGTGGTCAGGAAAACAATAAACAGCTTTTCATTTTTCACTTGTCAGAAGGTGATCTTCTATTTTGTCACAGCGGTGACTCTGAGCAGGGCGGCTGACAGTAATTTAAAGTCTAGCTGACAAGATGTGAGTTTATGCCTCCGAATTGTTAGAATCACATCAGATTGTTTTACTATGTAAATGTACTTAAGCTTCTCGTAAAACCTGATAAAATTTCTCAAACGTAAATTCAATTCACAGTTGTCTTACTTCATCTACAGTATGAGGTGTTAAGACGTCTTATTACAGACAATATTTTGCTTGGTTGCAACTAACATCTAAAAGAGATACAGTCATCACTAAGGTGAGATTGATCTGTATGATTGAAAGTTAACCTGATAGAGAAGACTAAAATAGAAAAATGGATTACAAATATAATTTAAAAAGATCCATTCATTATCTTTATTCGCTTATCCTGTTCAGGATCACAGGCTGCTGGTGTCTATCCCAGCTGTCACTGGGTGAGAGGTGGTGCACACCCTGAACAGGTCACCAGTGTGACTCGGGGCTACACAGAGAGACACACACACACAGAGATAGACAACCATTTACACTCACATTCACACCTACGGGCAATTCAGAGACACCGGGGAACGTAACATGCACGTCTTTGAACTGTGAGAGGAAACCAGAGCACCCAAAGGAAACCCACGCTGAAAACATGCAAATGAATAATAATCAACATGCAAACAAACAAAGAAAGGCCACAGTCGGTCAGGGACACAAACCCGCAACCTTCAAGCTGAAAGGCAGGAGCACTAAACACTCCACCACCATGCTTCTCATTTTGGAAGAATAATGTCTTCACAATTACATCGTTTTGACCTTCAAGAAAAATGTATGAGTGCTGAATGTCAGTAACATTTTCTAAATTTTTTTCTTTGCTTCCTGCTCACGAGGGATTTCTCTGAACAGCTTAACTGTTGCTCCATAGTTTTCCTAAGGCTTGGTTTAAGAGAAAAGTTCAGACATCAGTAATAAAAATAAAAAACAAAATAAAAACTCAGGAGGCTGAGGAAGACAATTGTAAACTGCACAGTTTTCCTCTGGGTCACACAAGCAGGATTTGAGTGACAGTGGCATTAAGAAGTCTATACTGTAAACACCCTGAATTCTAAAAATACAACAAATATTCTATATATGTTGTGTCCAGACTTGATGTTGGGTGATAATACAGCTCAGCAGTAGACAGCAGTGGTTACCGGGGTCCTTTGGAGGAATGAAAATATTAGTTTGACAGCTTCTTAGCTTCTTACACACCAAAGTGGTTTCATATGTGAAGATTTATCTCTTGTGATGACTTGTCAGAGACGAGAGGTGGGGATAGGAGACAGTAAGATTAGATGTGATCCTTCCATCAACACTGAAAATATGGAGTCTGCTGCTGGTCAAAAGAGCTGAATCATTTTTTTAGATGTCTAGGTTTAACTCACTGTCTTTGTTAAGCAATGATTAAACAAGAGCTGAAATATTCTCTTTTATCTTGTAAAATAAACTTTGAATATCACACAATGTTTAATATTTCAAATGTTGTATGTTTAAAGTCTGCACACTTTCAGCTGTGTTCTAATCATGTCTACATTGCAGTTCTGAGATTCTTGGTTGCATTAGAGGGTAATATCCTCCACTCTCACCTTTATTGTCCTTTGCCATCCTCATTTGTAATCTAGTTGCCACAGACACCGCTATTGGTCATGGCAGTGTAATTGTGACATTATGGGATGGCTTGGCTCCAGAGGGATCCACAAATGTCGTCCACAAATACAGCGTGAAAGTCACATAGCCTGGGTTGTGAGGAGATAAACAGTCCAAATACACAGAGCTTGTTAGTAATGGTCTTTAATTACCGAACGGTTCATGTAGGAATATGTCCCACTTGTCCAATCTAGTCTGCATGGAAACAATGCCAGGGCAAGATGTTTCCATGCAGAACTGTTTGAATTTAACATCCTTCCATTTATTTTCTTCACTGAATAATCAATACTTCCAGTCACAACCAGTTTTTGTTTATCTAGGTCACAGTCAATTCAACTTAGCTGCTGTTATAACTGGCAGCCAAAAACAAAAACAAAAACAAAAAACAAAAACATAAAAAAACTGACAATATTTTAATATTTAACAATATTTAAAATTTAATTGATGTGTAATGCAGAAGGCCTATGGGAATTCACTGCTGCCAAGACCTGCATGATTCATAAAGTGAATCATAATGTATTACCAAAGTGACAGTGATCGGCATAATACCCATCATGCACATATCTTTCATAATGTAGGTGATCAAAGATGGCAGGCATGTAATTGGATATGATTTCATTCATTAGATGATGAGCCACCGACAAATTGGGCCTTGTCCTCTGCCAACAGTACGGGTCACAGCAATCAGTCTACTTGAAAAAGTCATCCAGACACAATGTGGGATTACAGTCAAAAATAAATAAAACTCTGTTCTGTATGTGGCTGTAAAGTGATAAGTGTCCTTTTGGTAAATTTAGCTTTGCGCACTGAGAAGAGCTTGTTGACTTGATGATCATGAAAACCCTCTCGTGTTCATAAGCATGAACACAGAGCTTTAACTTTATCTCACATGTAACAGGTGTAATGACTCACCTGCGGTACACAGCTTGGGCTCTCTGCATGCGTGTAAGTGAGTGCATGCCAATGTTTTTATATACAGTATGCTGCACATTTGTGTGCAAGCCTCCATAAAGCGTTTAATCCAAACTCTCCTGTAGGAGCTTCTGCATTCATTATTGCTCAGTGTTAAGTACACCACACCACAAGGCAACATCTGGTGCTGGGTGAGGAAATTGGCACAGGAGCTTTCCTGAGTCGAGTGCTCTTTTAGAAAGGTTGAACCTTGGCTGTGCTGCCCTCTCCCAGCCTGATTGCCCATGAACTGTCCTCAGAAATAGAATGATTGGATCATAGGGATGACGACACACACACGCACACAAACCACTGCTTTTATAAAAGCCCTGAAACATAATTTTTGTCAGCGTAGAGCAAAATATCCCAATAAAGTTATAATTAAGATTTCAGTTATAATATATACTGTGTGAGCTCTTCATTTTCTGCTACAGCAATTATTTGTGTTAGTTACTATTATTATATTAAATGAATGTAATATGTTTATTGTTTGTGGCAGAGAAAGCTGTACAAGGTGTCAGTGTGCACTAATTCTTCTCTTATATGCAACCCCAATTCCAAAAGAGTTGTGACGTGTAGGACGTAAATAAAAACACAATGCAATGATTTGCAAATCTCCTCAACCCATAATTTATTCACAATAGAAGATAGACAACACATCAGATGTTGAAACTGAGATATTTTACAATTTTTTAGAAAATATTAACTCATTTGGAATTTGATGACAGCAATGTATCTCTCTGTTTACCATTGTTTGGCATCGCCCCTTCGTTTGGTGGACTTTTAGGAGACAAATGTTATCCCCTTATGGACCAATGCAGGATTCTAGCTGCTCAACAGTCCTGGGCTTTTGTTGCTGGATTTTTTGTTTTATGATGCACCCAAATGTTTTCTATTGATGAAAGGTCTGGACTGCAGGCAGGCCAGTTCATCACCTGGACTCATCTCCTGGGAAGCCATGCTGTTGTGATCAATGCAGTATGTGGTTTAGCATTGTCTTGCTGAAATCTGCGAGACCTTCCCTGAAAGAGACGTTTTCTGAATGGGAGCATATGTTGTTCTAAATTCTCTATGTAGCAGCATTGATGGTGCCTTTCCAGATGTGTAAGCTGCCCATGGCATAGGCACTAATGCCCTCCCATACTATCAGAGATGCAGGCTTTTAAACTGTCCGCTGATAACAAGCTGGATGGTGCCTCTCTTCTTTAGTCCGCAGGACACGGCGTCAATGTTTCTGAACAAAATTTCAAATTTTGATTCATCTGATCATAGAACAGTTTTTCATTTTGCCTCAGACCATTTTAAACTATGGCCCTGAGAACATGGAGGCATTTCTGCATCGTGTTCACACGTGGCTTCTTCTTTGCATGATACAGCTTTAACTTACATTTGTGGATTGCAGAGTGAACTGTGTTCACAGACAGTGATTTCTGGAAGCGTTCCTGGGACCATGCAGTGATGTCCAGTAGAGAGTCACTCTGTTTTTAATGCAGTGCTGCCTGAGGGCCGAAGATCACACGCATCCAGTTTGATCTTTGGCCTTGTCCCTTGCACACAGAGATTCCTCCCGAATATTTTGATGATATTATATACTGTAGATGGTGGGATCTTCAAATTCTTTGCAATTTTATGTTGAAAAACATTTTCCTGAAATTGTTTCACAATTCTTTGCTGCAATTTGTCACAGATTGGTGAACCTCTGCCCATCTTTACATTCGAGAGGCTCTGCCTCTCTGAAATGCTCCTTTTATACACATTCATGTTACTGACCTGTTGCCAATTAACCTAATTTGTTGTCAAATGCTCCTGCGTTTGTTTGCTCCTGCATACTTTTCCAGCCTTTTGTTTCCCCTCTTCCAACTTGTTTTGAGATGTGTTGCTGATATCAAATTCAAAATGAGCTAATATTTTCCATGAAGTAGTAAAATTTCTCAGTTTTATTGTGAACAGAATATGGGTTGATGAAGTTCTCAAATCATTGCATTCTGTTTTTTCATTTAGGTTTTCACATCTTCCCAATTTTGGGGGGAATTTAGGTTGTATAAGCATTACTGCTCTCTCCTACCTCCATATCTCATCTGTCATAATCTGTAATACATTTTTTATGTTACTAGCTCTGTAAAATTCATGTAAATACATATAAAGGCTCTTTAGGACATAATAAAACTTATAATACAAGTCAATGATTTATAGGCTTTTTAAAGACATGTCCCAAAGTTAAATTAATATGAATGAGTGATTTGCAACGGCAGGTCCCCAAATGAAAAGCTCAAACTGATTCCACACGTTAGTTTAATTCAAGCTGCGTTTCACTGTTAAAATAAAACTAGTCCTGACAGTAAGATGATACCATGCTTTCTCACTGTGGCTTAGTACCATATTATCATGCAATGGTGCCACTGTGTGGACGAAAGCTGCACACACAAGACCTGCAGTGACAACTGAATCAAATAAAAGTATTACATACTGTGAAGAATAAACAAGCACAAAATCAGTTTCCGAAGCCCAAAAATACAAACATAGATGTTAAAAGAAAATGAATATCTAATATTCAGGGAATATTTGTTTTTCAGTAGTGCCAAAACAAAATATTGTAATTTATTTTGAATAATGTGATACATCATATGTGTGCTATGTGTCAAAGTGGCCTTGGGCAAGACACTGAAGCCCAAGTTGCTCCCGGTGGGTCAGTTGAGCACCTTGCATGGCAGCCACCATCATCGAGGTGTGTGTATGTGTGTGTTTGTGTGTGTGTGTGTGTGTGTGTGTGTGTGTGTGTGTGTGTGTGTGTGTGTGTGTGTGTGTGTGTGTGTGAATGGGTGAATGAGAAGCAACATTGTAAAGCACTTTGGATAAAAGTGCTATATAGTGTAAGCAGCCATTTACTAATGTTTTCCAGGTCAGTTCATATCATAACCGCATCATTCCTAAATTAATTTGCTACAACATTTATTGACCATTTAAAGATTGTTTTGCTTTCCCTTCCTTTTTTCTCACAGTCTGGTCTTTACTCTTTTCTCACTCGATTGTTTATGACAGGAGAAGATAACAGCTGTTCAGTAAAGTACCATAAAACAGACTATTTATAATATACTGTACTATGTGTACTATGCCAAGACAAGCTACCATCATTCCATAAGTCAGACCTGCAGACACTGGACTACATTTAATGTGGAGGAATTATTCAGACTAAGAATATACAGTATACAATTTATAGTTTTATTTTTTTATCTAAAAAATATCACTTGGTTGTTTTGTACTTTTTGTCCAAGTTTATCACCTTGTGGACTCCCCTCAGATCATTACCATGGCCAAACACAACCCAGCCCGCATTGTGCTCATGGTTCTTGGATTACTTGTATCTTTAGCAGCAATCGCATTCAACTTTTTATCTGGATACGGTGCAGAATCAGGTGAATACTTGCCACACAATTTAAATCTGTTAAAGGTTTCTTTTGCTACAGCAGGTATGGAATAAGTAATAAAAAGGGTTTATCTGGGTTCAGGTGTTTTTCAGCAGCGCACAGAAGATGTGATACTAAAGTATACAACACCCATAACTCCTGCACAGTGGGCTCTGTTTGTCTGGGATTTCATCCATTTTTGGGTTTTTGCTATTTTTATATACTTATCAGTGGGACTGTGTAGAAGGTAAGCCTTTGCAGCATTTGTCATATTTTTATATGGAATGTACAAAAGCTGATAATGTTTAATAGCTTCATCACACTGCAGAGCTGTTTCTTAATACTCTCCTTCATCCTCCTGCATTATTGCATACAACAAATCCCTCCACCTATTCCAGAAGCAATTTAGTCGACCTTTGAGAAGACATGTTGCAGATTGCCCTGACAGTGTATAAAAGAGTCTGATTATTTTCCCACAGGCACAATTTGTCTGAATCTAATAATATTATCTTTGCTCCCCACAGGGATACTTATGAATGGATGCACACAACGCCTGCGGTGCTGCCCTATGGATTTCATGTCTCTTTTATTATCAACCTTGGCTTGAACATTGCATGGATGTTTTTGTTTGATAGAGAGTAAGTGTGTGACTTGAGGCTGTCCATAAACATGTCACACTATTTCTAAAAACATGATTAGGTACTGCAATACCAGTCCTGTACACATGTTTTTATGTTTTTACTTTTATTGCTCATAATTTAAATGTCTGCTTCTCTGTATCTGTACAGGTTGTTGGGGACAGTGCTAATAATCTCAGCACTGATGACAATCACTGATTATATGGTCCTATTTTTCTCTTGTCATGGGCTGAAGATCTATGGAGCCTGGTTAAACAAATATCACAACACAGACCTCTGGCTGATCAGAGTATTGGTAAAACTATATGAACATTAAACTACATACTTTATTATTTTGAGATGATAACACGGTAACAGGAAGGTTTGTGGATCTATTTGATTTACAGAAAAGGTTAGAAAAAAGTGTGTGAAAACATAAATCCACATATTCAGGAAATAAAATAAAACAAAAACACTCTCATGTCTTTATGGTCAGTGTGAGGCTATTATTCATCCAGCAGACCTTCAGTTTTGTTTGTCATAAATAATGGAAACAGGGAGAAACAGCTGCCCGGGGGTACAGAGCTGTTTCTCCCTGTCTCTTTATGCTAAGATGAGGTTCCCCAATGTAACTGCAGACTGACGACAAATTAATCTCTGAAGCCAGCCCCTGCTCCCAAAGCTGCTGGCTGCTCCATCATCCATATCTGAAGAATGAATCCTCATCAAAATGTTGACTGTTACTGGCTGTTCAGGCTGTGCACAAGCCAACTATGGTTTGAGATTAGAAAGCTGACAGGAGCCAAGCTGAAACCATTGGAAAAACCCAAATATTGGTTTCCAAGTTCTCAGGGCCCTGCACTTGATATTAAAGCAATATACTAATACATAAGGCCACATGGCAGAGTCGCATCCTGTAAACTGTATTTGAAGCTTTTGAAATATCTGCTAAAAGCTTCAGAATTAGGAGATGTCACAGGAGCTGGTCTTTTAAAACGGCTGCTTGTAGTGGACTGTAAGAAAGAAAGTTGACGGCCAATATAATTAGCGACTTCTGGCACATTGTAACTGACTTTTTTCCCTCTTGTCTGAGATTTTAACAAAACAGTTTAAAAATGAATTAATGTTGAAAATGAGTGGTATCTTACTATTTAATGAGTTTGTACAATCTGGATTCAGACACTAAGTTATAGATATATACAGTATATATTTGTCAATAGGCAACTGCCTGCTTGTTAATCGCTCTCACTCTTTCATTGTGTTGAATCAGGTTCAAAATGGAGTGGCAGTGTATGCAACATGGGGAACCCTCTGCACTTTACTAAACTTGACCATATACTTACAGCATCAGACAGAAGCCTCTCGATGTGAATGCTCATTGCTGTCGCTGCTGCTGCTTCTGATGGAGCTGTTGGCCTGGTGCGTCTGCCTCCTTGCTGCACTTTGCCATTCAGCTGTTGGGTGTTTTATTCTTCCCCTGGGAGACGACAAATAACAACGGAACCCACACCTTTTGTTGGTGTTGGTCTTTGCTTGCAGGTTTCTGTTAGAGAACTTCTACCTAGACGAGCATGTGCGTTACATTGTGACCATCTACCCTGTAGTAATCCTGTGGCTGACGGGCACCCTGGACAATTCTGGCGCCCCTGAAAGTCACATTTACATTTTTGCAGGTGATGTTTGACATTCAACTGATGTAAATTAACCCATTAACCTTTTTTCAATCTCCTTTTTGGTGATTCATTGAATTTCTCTGAACACTGTTTATTAATGGTGTCTTCTTCCCTCTTCAGCTATCATCCTGGCTATATCTTGCATCGTATTTGCTGCACGTATTGCCCTGATCACGTGGAAGCACTGCAAACGCCCACTTTACACTGACAATGGACCCAATATGTCACCACTAGAAATTGCCTTGACACACAGCAATATCTGCCTGTGAATATTGGCTTAATGTAATGTATAAATGTAATGTAATGTATAAATGGTAATGTTGGTTACATTTACATTGGTAATACTATAATAAATTAGTGAATTGTGCAGCAAAAATGAGAAAAATCCCTTTTACACCACATACCTCACATAAACAAATCAATGTACATTTTTTTAACAAATAAATGCTTACGTGGAAAAGGAGGAAGTCATGACATTTGTTAAACATCTCTGTATGCTTTTTACAAGCAGAAGAAATAACAAACACTAAAATAGGAATGTAAGAATTAATTGTTAAGCTTTACAAATGTACATTCTAGTCCTTTGGCTGCTAAACAAGCTTAGGATGGAAACAACTAATAGAAGGCTGGCACATATTTTTATGACTAATGGACATGTGTTAAAAAATGTCAGAAAATTGTGAAATGTGACCACATATAAAAAATGCGTGATCATAACACAACGAAAAACTATCCCGGTTGAGTAGTTACACCAGTTTGGCAGTCAACTTTGCCCTGTGAATTGTTTTAGTGAATTCATGTAATTCATGGAGGCCACACTATGATATTTATTACATTTTTAAAAATCACTTCTTTTAACAGGTAACAGGTGAGAACTAGAAAAAGTAGAAAAAATGCACCGTGAATGCTTCAATGCTAAAAGGATTGCCTTTGCTGAAATATCTGAAGGTTTTGCTTTTGCTGAAATATCTGAAAGTTTTGCTTTTGCTGAAATAGCTGAAATGAAAAGTTGCTCCCTTATATACTGGTTAGGCAAACGTCAGCCAAAAAATCAAATCATCAAAAATCATCGAAAAGGCTTTTATTTTGGAAGTGTATGTTTCTGTCTGTGTGTCAGGTTGTGTGTATGTGTCACACAGATAAGAAGAGGGTAAGAGGCTTCACTTTTATGAAAGCCCCATAAATAATGCCTATAAACGTATGATTAGTGAATTATGGACAAATCTATTTGGTGAAAACTGCACAGGACTCACCCGGAAAAAACGAGTTGCCAATAAAACCATGGAGGTAGAAACACAGGTTGTTGGGACAAATGGGACGAAAGATGACAATTGAAAGTGACACAAAGTCATCACAGTAACAACACTGGTGTCGATAAAACAAGTCCCTCACCCTAATAGCCACCGCTGGTTGATCAGCGAGCCAGTGAGCAACAACATCACAGCAACAACACTGGTCCTGATAAAACCAGTCCACCAGGTACTAAACCAGGTACTAAATGGGGTGAAGTACATGGTCCCCACCATGGTCCTCCTACTGTATAAGTAAGTATAAAATAACAGTACAACAAAACTACTTGTGTTCAATGAAATATAACTAGAAAAGCTAATGTACTTACATACATATTACAATCACAAACAGCTCAGACTAAATGACAGACATCACCAATTACAGTAAATTTAAATTTAAAAGTTTAAAAAAGTGCTATGACACGGTCAGGTTTTTAAATTCTCTGCACTTCACTCCATCTCCTGCTGGTAACCACCTTTTCACACATGTCCAACACTTTGAAATTTTATGAGCATGAGTCATTTCAGGGCAAACTGGTGAAATCTGAACACTGAAACACCTGCATCTTGGGTATTAGGGAAAAATACATGATTGTAATAAAGACTGTAATAAAGACCCTCCACAGAAACAGAATCACAGACCACAGTAAGATTGGAGTTTGATGCAGCAGTAGGCCAGTGGTATCAAGACATTACACCAGAGCAAAAACAATAAATGTGTAATGTGGCCTCACATTAGAGAAAACACCAGTTTGACTGGCTGCAAATCTTTAACGTTTAGTCTGAAACACTGTTTTGTTCCATCTTCTGTACTGCTTCCTGCCCCACAGACAGACATGTTGTGCTGCAAAGCACTTTTGATGAAATCCTTTGCCAAATGATGAAATGTATATATGAAGGTGTACTGTAGCATGTCTCTGTTGGACAGACAGTTAGTTACATTGCCCCATATTAGAATAATGGCATATGTCCATAATCATTAAGACACTGCTGTGGCTTTCTTCACTGATGTATTTGGAGCTGTCTTATTCTTATTCGCATGTGAAAACCCTAGTCTGAGGCTACCCCTTTATTAAAAGATCATAGCACAATTTCATTTACAATTTGAAACATGTGTCACATGGATCAAAAAACAGCCTCAGCAAATAGTTGTACATTTAACCAAAATACTTGGTCACAAAAATGAAAAAGCATATAGCTCCTCTCGGGTTCAGCCTACAGAGTACTGGGCCCTCGGTGCAATGTTATATCATTTCATAACTTCACCATAAAATATGATAATTACACATTTACAATGCTGAGCCTTCCTTATGCTCCTTATGATTATGAGTTTGATCCATCTCAGCTTTTCATGTTTGTTTATTGAAACAGTAACTCAGGCAAATGTCATGGTCTTCCTGTGAGGCATCCAATACGAAGGCAACATCAACCAAACATTTCAGGTGTAGCAGCACGAAAGATCATTGCAAAACCAGAGTTGATGGGTCGAAAAACACAAGTAAATATGTGGATTTATGTCACATACAGTGTGTTTGTTTTTTTATCCTTTCGGCTTAGCCCGTGAGTTCAGGGTGGCCACAGCTGATCATTTTCCATATGTTGATTTAGCAGAGTTTTTACGCCGGATGCCCTTCCTGACGCAACCCTCCCCAATTACTACCGGGCTTGGACCAACACTGCACAGCTCGGGATGGCAATGGGCTGTGTCGAGACATTCCGGTGCATTGCCGGGACAGGGTCTCGAACCACTGACCCTGCCTTACCAACTGAGCTACAGCCACATATAGTAACAGGATTTTCAGAATGGGACTTTATTTAAATAACCATAAGGGGGCAGCATATACTTAGGTCACACTGAAAATGTGACGTGACAAAGAGCTCTGCTGTACACAAAGATGGTAGGAGGATTTTATTTGGAAAATCCCTCTTGATTTGCATATGATTCAAAACTAAAATATCAAAAAATATAATATAGAATAATATATAATAATTTTAGAATTGGTGGACAAAAAAGTACAACCTCTATATCCTCTCCCACGTCCCCTCTCTGTGTCTCACTGTCTGTGACACAGAGATAATCACACATGCTCAAGTTTATAAGTGCCCTCTTTCTTGATGCGGCTTACAGAACGGAATACCAAACATGATCATTGGCTGTGGGGAAGAGAATCATGACCTTTG
The DNA here is from genome assembly GCF_033026475.1 of Channa argus. Lineage (NCBI taxonomy): Eukaryota > Metazoa > Chordata > Actinopteri > Anabantiformes > Channidae > Channa > Channa argus. Next base: position 13,648,131 of record NC_090215.1, read on the forward strand.
ATGAGGATGCTGAGCTCAATAGAAGCGAATGTCAGATGAAAGCAGCAGAAAAAAAAGACAATAGGGACACAATAAATGAATGCTTCCATTGACAGACAAGGTGACCACACAGCAGAGTAAATGGTCCCCATCTGCATTATGCTGTCAATAGTTACCACACAGTAACATACGTTCCTATTAAGATGCAAAAATAGCATGACCTTCAAACTTGTTCATTATTTAGATTGATACTAACTCATTCAGTTACAGCAAGCTACAGACAAACCACAATTTGCTTTTCCTCGGTGTTGTGTAACTTTTGGTGTTTACAGACATTAGGATGGAGGAGTGCCTCCTGCAGTGGGTGATGTCTTTAACTGTGGTCATAACGTCACATTGGCAGCGTATTCCTGCATCATTTCGAGAAAATTTTGTTTCATAATCTCTGGCTTCATAATGCAGAACTGATTTGCTTTCCGGATCATTGCAGAAAGAGGCCAACTGAGAGCACACAGGAGTGGAAAATTCATAATTACTAATTAGATCACCCGATTTAGTTTTGTTTATGTTTCTGGGTAAGAAAATTCAGCCTCTCTAAACATCAGTTCTGGTAGAATATTACATTTAGAAATGTGGGAGCTGCCTGCAGCAGTGATGTTGTAGCCCAATCAGGAGGGTTTTCTATTTAGGCTGGATTTGGTGCCAACATGTCGAAAACTGAGACAGGTTTGTTGTGAGTACAGCTGAAATGATGAGTGGGTTAGCTAGAAAACGATTAAACTACAGTTTACCATTTAAGACACATTTAAATATATATTATGAACTTGTTACAGCTTTTAAAATGTGAACATGCTGTTGTTTAACTGAACATCTTTTAGTTTTAGACCGCTGATTAAATTGTTATAGACATCTTATTGCCAAAAGATTAAATTGATTCATAACTGGTAACTCAATAATGGAAATATTCTGAGTTGCATTTTTTGTTTATTACTGTAAAGTCACCACATTGTGGAGGATTATTGTATTAAGCAGAGAGATTTATGAATACTCATATAATTACAGTTAATGCTGCACTGGGCCAGTCACAGTGAGATATGCTATGCAATGCATAAACTACATAAAATACACAGTACCACTAAACATGTTTTTATTCAGCAACTTAAACTTGAGTTGGATAGTTCAGTAGTATTTCTACCCCTGACAACATTATGTATCAGCTTAGTTGGTTAAAAATAGCAATGGCTTTATACTAGACTGGACCAAGTATTATCACAGTGCAGCAGTAAAATTATCTTAGGCTGAGCAGAAAATGAAATGCCCCCATTCTATTTACCAGCTGCTATCAGATTACAGAAGTCCAATCAAATTTTCTTAAGAACTTAATTTCAGCTATTTCGTCCCTGGGAAATGTATTTGGCAAATTGCAATATTTTTATAAATAGCTACAAGTGTTCAAAGTAATTTAAAGATGTCAGCTGATGTGTTAAAGGCGGCTGCAAAATCTGTTAAATTGCTTCATGGATGTGACTCCTGTACATATTGCACTGTGGTTTAATCACATTGTTCCTCCTGAGTACTGAGGCCAAATTCTCCCTGGGGTAAAACACTGGAGGAATTGGCAGATATGAAAGAAGAAATTGAGGTGTTTTACTGTCTGGCAGCCTTGTAATTGTTTCTATACTCTCCAAAGACCCCTTTCTCTATAAGAGAAATAACCTAGATATGCAAATGTGTATTGCCAATTAATTTAATTCATATAATTATGCAGAGAAAAGAGATTGGTTTGGAAAAGAAGTCTTACCTTGAGCCAAGTTTTTCTCCCACTCAGGCCTTAACTCTGCAGGGTATAAATTAGCTTAGAATATTGAAGCATGCTCGGCTACACAGATGAGCATCAATTATCTCTAACATTTTAATGAGTGGTCTTCTGGAACTAGCAAACAGCGAGTTGTTGGTAGTAATCTATACAAGCAGAAATGCAGCAACTCTACATATGAATGCAACCTTATGACCCCATTTTCACCATTATTTAAGGTTTAATCTAAAATGTCGTGTTACACTGTCCTTTCATGTCTTGGCAAATATGACTGTATTTTTTAATGAGCTCTGGTTAGGGTGCAAAGTTTACGCTTCATCAGCTGCACTGAATAACTGTCTGGTTAAGACATTTCAAGAACCTGCTATTTATATTTGTGATTCCTAAAGTGTACCAAATCATTCGAGTCTCGAATCAATGATTTTTTTAGTTCTTTAACTTATTCAATTACATTTTCTGGGGAAAGTCTTATGCTTTTATGAATGTGAAGAGAATTACAAATATGGCTTAAGGAAGAAAATAGATTAATTTGCAGAAACTGAAGTCAGAATGTCTTCCAAGAGTCTCCAGGATGTGGTAATAAAATTACAGAAACAGAAATTATTAAAAGAAACACATTTTCTAAATCAGCCAGCAGATAATAATAAATTCAGTGTGTCCAGAACCTATTCCAAAGCTTAGATGAAACAATTGTGTATAAATGCATTTTTATTGGTACATTTCATGTGTTTCATGTTTTATGTGACATATGCATTTCTAAAAACCAGAGAGAACAACAACAACAAGGTGCAATGTGACATCCTGTCCTTTACCGGAAGTAAACAAACTTCAACCATCCTCAATATTGTGGCAAACTGTGGCATCGTGATGCCAGTGAACTTGGCAAGACAATCCCAATATATGTAAATGCACTGAATTAATTAATCCCATGACAGAGCTACACTAATTAGCTAGTAATCCCTGTTTGCTATTGCTCCATATTTAACACTAACCCACTCAGTCCAAATATGGGGACAGCAGACACCAAAGAATGAAACATGTAGGAATAATTACCACCTTAAATGGATGATTTTTTAAAACCAGATCTGACAAATTAGTGACGGCACTTTGCTGTTAGTGGCAGATGAGCATTGATGATGTAGTCTTCTAGGACACAGGCAAACCAACAAGGAACTTGTTGATGTTAATCAAAGGATCTAGACTTTAATTTACAGATGTAATTACGGGAGTAATAATTACAACACAGTTCTCAGTGATCTGTACATTTCTTCAAAAAGAAAAAAAAATTGCCATACTGTATGTCGACAGCCTTTTTTACACCTGCAATTATTACTATTAGCATTTGTCCAATTTGTATACTGTCATTGTGAAACAATTTTGTGACAACACAGTTTGTTTACAGTATTTTAATTTAAATCTTTTAATAGTGTGCATGTGTTTAATGTGACTTGTGTGACTTGTGACTTGAGTTTTTCAATTCTGTATTGAATACCTGTTGTAATATGTCAACAAGAAGCTGGTTTCCTTTTAGTGTCATTGAACGTTGTCAAGGAAAGTAGTTATGATTCTCAAATGAGACATATACAAACAGACAGATGGGGTTTTATGATGGGCATGTAGACAAAATGCTTGTAGAAAAGAACTGAATTTGTCTTGTGTTTGAATTGTTGCAAAATAGAACAACAAAAGGAATATTGTGAGAGTTGACGCCTACTTTTATACTTGATTCTCAAATATGAATCATGTCAAAATACAAGAACTCTTCATGCTCAACGTCAACATCTTGCCTATCTGTGTGTCACTGTTTAATCACAACCATCTTGATGTGATTGTTGGAATTTGGCAGCAAACAGATATGGTTAATAACACATGACACTGCTGCCAGACTGAAAGAAAAAAGGGTACACTGGATTTATAATCCGTGTGAAGACGGGAGCAAAATTCAAGTTTTCTTCTTGGTTAAGCTCACAGACAACATTTTTTGTTCTCGTGTTTGCTCGTACATATAGTATAAAGAGCATTATGCCTCGGCTAGGCCCACTGAGAGCTTTTGAATTGTCTAATGTGACCTCTTTCTATGTTCTCCCTGTACTTCTGTGGGTTATTCAACAATCCAAGCACGTGCAGTTGGGTTAATTGGTGATTTTAAGGTTTGAATGTAAGCGTGAATGGTTGTCTGACTATGAATGTCCTCTATACTGCGTGTCAACTCTGATATATATGGAGGCCTGGTCAGGGTTTACATTAACTGCTGTTTAGATAATGGATGGATAGATTTTCCTTAGTTCATTTGTTTTTTTCGCTTTAAGTAAACACATTTCAACTAGAGTTCACACTGACCCAGAATGTTTTTTTATGTTAAAATGAATTTTTAATGATAAGGGTTTAATGGTTAAAGAGGTGGAATATGTTTATGAGGCAAGGAAAATGGTTAGTGTGTATAAGCAAACATTTTAGCCTGTGTGTCTGTGGACTGGGTGATGCGGCTACATTTTTCAAGACCAAATGCCCAGCTGCTCAAGTTGGACTGAAGATGAAGACAGGGTTACCTTCCGAAATTAGATCTGTCACTGTGGAATAGGACAGTATACTCACACTTTTTGGTGTTTAGCTGGGGATCAAATTCAAGTATCTGACTCATTGTACCCAAAAGGTTCAGGGTCTCTGATTGCGGCAAATTACAGATTAAAGGGCCCTCATACTGTTACACAAGTGCTCCAGAAACAGTCGCTGACGCCTGAGATGGCATGCGATGCATCAGCTTGTATATTGATGTGTGTGTGTGTGTGTGTGTTGTTGGTGGGCAGCACTCTCTCTTGCCTCCCAGCACTATTTATTTTTGACTGAGGAAGGTGAATGGGGGATAGGAGGAACGAAGATAAGATCCCAGACACACGAAAAACTGTACATGCACTTGTGTCAGAGTCTGAACCCAAATATGGTAACAGATGTGAAAATATAAGACCGTCTCATGCAAATTTGAAGTGCTTCCTGGCTGCGGCAAAGTCCCATTATAGATGAGCTATTGTAATTCTAAACCACAGTTCTTCTTTGTTACACTTGAAAATGCTAATGTCATTTTAAAGAAATATGAAGCTTCAGTCTGTTTTACCTTGGCCAGTCCCTTGCTGTAGCAGATGAATGGCTCCTCTCACAGTTTCCTGGCATACGACCTTGAGTACTTTATTAATTTCCTTATTTTTTAGGGCATCACCTCGGGCTATTCACCTAAAGATGAGACGGGGGATCACTTGAGGCATATAATCTGAAATTAGACCATTTCCAGTTAAAAAGATTTCATTAACTATTTCAATTATAAATTCATGTTCAAGAATAATTGAAGAATAATTAAATTAAAATGATCAAATTAGCTGTATTGTTTTATGTGAAAGACACTTTTAGATTATTAAAAGAATGAGAATTGTTTAGAGGCAGGAGTCTAGTTAATGTTAAAGTATTTCCAAATTGTTTTAATAAAAAAACAAAAACAATTGCATCTTTCCACTTTGCTAGATTAAAGTGGGATGGGTTGCCTTTTTAAAAGTTAAATGCAAAACAGATTATCTTGCCGAATAATTCTATGGTAGAGTGGGGATACTTTGAAAAGTGCTTTAGACAGAATGGCATTTAACCACTGGAATTAAAAGCCTTGTTCAAGAGGATGTTAAACTCACTGGGAACAATGAGTTTCTTCCTTAAGAGTCTAAACGGGAACTCAGTTCATTTACAGGGGTTCATCTTCTGATAGACATCCATAACACCTTTTACACTAATTCATGCACTGACACATTGTGTTTTGAAATATGTTGCACTCAGCGTGTCATCTTTGCTGGGGTGTGAATAAGGGTGTAACATAACATTGTGTACAATTGACACTGTGTTCATGTAAGATCCAAGAAGAAATAAGCTGTAAACTGCCTCCCTGACCAATGCCTACTACATTATACACAAGTGCTTTGTATTATTTCATGTTATCTTTTTAAAATCCAAAAGATATTAGTGCTGACAATAAGAAAAAAGGCTCTCTAAGAACATATTTATTCTATTCAGAATACATAGCATCTCTAGGTCAGATAGACCCAGTCACTTGAGTGAGGGGTTATAAATAAACAAGTCCTGGAAGAAAAAAAAGTGTTGTATACTGAGAGTGATGTTGACAGCAACACATCCTACAGTATTTCTCCTATATTACTCTAAAAAGAAAACAAGCCTTATTCTGTCTTTTACAGCAGCTTGAGATTTTAGTAACAGAGGGGGTTGCTCCACTGTCTCCACTCTTGGCAAGTTCACAGCAGCACATGGGGTCAGAGCAATTTATCAAAATGATTGCTGCACAATAAGGACACCTCTGTCCTCCATATTTTGTGCCATGCCTATAAGAACCAGCCAAGCATCTCAAGGGAGATCAGCAAAGTGGAGTGAAAAGTCTACACCAGTAAAGGCATGAAAGAAGCATTTTCACTGAGAGGAGCATTGCTGGTGAAAATGTGAACAACAGTCTGTTTATTCCACCTCAGCAGCTATAAAACAACAGCTGCTCATCCTGGACTTTAGACATAACAGAGATAGTAAGATTACGAACCATCACCACTTAGACAAAACTCAGTTAAATAATAAAGCAGTTACACCAGCAAATTGTTATAATATTTCAAGCTTTATCACAATGAAAATGACCAAGAGGCCAAAACTGCCTTTGCAGAAGATGCTTTTCTGTAATAATTTAAGCTACAAATGTCTTTGGTGTTTAGTCTTGGTATTAAATTCTATTCATATATTATTGCTTAATATTGAACATCAAATTGGACTGAGTTTATTTTTTCTTTATAGCCATTTAAACTGCTTTCTGGCACATATTGTAACTTGAAAAATGTGTCTATTTTTTCCTAAATCCACACGCACAAAAAACTGTATCAGTATCAGACTCCTTGTCACATCCTCAGTCCTCTCCTCTCCAACCTCTATACAAGGAATGCTAGTTCCTTTTCTTTTCTTTACCGCACTGACACTTAAGGTGAGGCAGATATTGAGCCATGTTGTGTTGCCATATACAGCATACTGCCAGTTATATTTCATTCTCAGCTTGCCTTTGCCAAAGCACCAACTCTGCCGGCATTTGCGACGCTGGCACTAGATTCTTCTCTGCAGTAACCCAAGCCCTTCCCACTGTTCTCGACAGGATTTCCCATATCCACACATGTGCACTTGTTTCCTTTAGTTCCCCAGTAAACAGTAATACCTGAACTACCTCTACTTGTAGGTTGCGAAACAGTCTTTGTGCCACACTAGCCGTTGACTTCCTGCACATTTTTGACATTCTGCCTGTTTTTGGAGCACCTGTTGTGCCAAACTCTGTCTGCATCCTTCTCGCTGTATCTGGTAGAAGCCCCCTCAAAAAACCCTTCAATGGGAGAAAATTTGAAATTTAGCCCCTGAGGAGGGATCCCTCTTTCAGGATGGATACACATGCAATAGATATTATGTGTACAGCATAGAGCAACATAATAGAGTTACAGTAGAAGATGGACTGACTTCTGATAGACAAAGATGCAGACTGCATCTTGGATGCTCATGGGCTTGAGGGAGAAACAAACAGAAGGTCAGAGAGATGCAGTGATTTTCAAAAGATTTAGAGTAATACAATTGGCAGGGCTGTAAGAATGAGACCAACCCTTGGGAGGGAGCTGGGTAACAGGTACAAGGCCTTAGGTAACAAAAGAATAAGCCGTAACTGAAAGTGAAGATGTAAGATGAGAAGTTTGGATTTAAAGGTCAGACTGTCTGATGTCAGCAGAGAGGTTATCCCAGAGTGAGGGGGCTGGGAGCAGACTTAAACCCTGTATCATGAGAGTGAAAAGCAAGGCATAAAATATAAAGTTTAAGGAGATGAGTCACGTGTGAAGGGGCATATACCCATTTATGATTTTGTGGATAATTAGAAGCAAATCAAAGTCTAACCTGACGTGTATGGTTGAGACAAAGAAGTAAGCTGAAAGTGATGTAATGTGGCTAAATTTATGCAAGAGCATAAGCTTGTAAGGTTAAAAAAAGCAAAGACAGAAACAAAGTGAAATGTGTAACACCAACAAACATTACAACTCCAAATTTGCTTTAGTTCATCACGCTGCAATATATATTTTCTCATAAAATGTTGCATGTGCAGACAATACACCTTTGATGCATCATGGTATGCTGCAGTGTTGGTGTGCAACCTCTCTTAAAGTCATCGTTACCAGCCTTTAGTATTTTTTTAAGCATTAACTACAAGTTAAGAGTTTCATTCATGTGCTGGAGCTTCTGCTGCTTGTGTACTCTCCAGTCCAGGACCTCCACTCGTCAATCTTCAAAACTTATTGAATCTCTGCTTCTAGGCCGGTGCTGCTTGCCTCAGCACATCGCAGACCAACACCTTGCCTGTCTGAACCCACTTGCATTTCACCATCTACAGACACATGCTGATGCTATACTGTGGGTGGCGCAGAGCGGGCAGATATTATTAAGTTTCACGGAAGAGTAAAAGTTGAGTATCACCCTTGTTGACAAAAACAGTTTATCCTTTTATCTTTCACAGCATATTTGACCTGTCATGATTTGGTATTTGTAGTCACCTCTGTTGTTTAAATAAAAACACTGTGAAACAGTCAAACACATGTTCCACTTTGGCATTTCTGCTCATTGTGGTCAAACAGAAGGTGCATATTCATATCAAATCCACTGCTTCTCTGGGTTTAACATCTTTTTTATTGATTCCTAAATTACTGCAGGCCAGACTCACAGGCCACTGAATTTATGTGGCAGGTTTACCACCAGTGTCCCTGATCCAGTAACACATCACCTTTATGTCTTTGCTCATTTTCCAGGAGCTGTGATGTAAAGTTAAAGTTGCTGAGAGCATTAAATTGTGGTAGTAATAGAAATAATTGATGACTGGCTATTTTAGGGGATGAGACTGGCTTGGAAAGACAAGGGCAGAGATGTGATTTACAGTAATTGGCCCAGTGAAAGATCCCCCCCTACCCTCCTTTCAGACAAAGGAAGCAAGCAGAGGGAGTGTGTTTCAATTTAGCATGTTACCTGTAGGTGAGTCACATCTTCTCAGAACAGGACACTTTGATTTTTCCGGTTACACAGCGTTCCATGCTACTCTTGATTAGTTCCTATAGTTTCTCTTTTTTGCAGAAAAACTGACCACAGTACTAAACTGACTCATCCAAGCCTACTGCAACGTGTTACCATCAGCTCTGGGGACTAAACAGCTAAACCGCTGGAAGTGCAAGCATGTCATCTGTTTCAATAAGGGCTCACACATTAGTGGGATGCATTAATGCCCTCATAGCTCTATAATTAGCTAGACACAATTACTCAGTAGTGACTGCAAAACAAGCCACTAAGCTGATTTGATTTTCAGCCTCAGCATCACCTGTATGTGGTGGATATTAGAGACAGGGGTTGGGTAGGGCCACAGCCACTCAAATGATTTCCATCAGTGGGAGATGATGAGAAAATACAGAGCGTCTCTTACACTTGGGGGGTGGGTTAGGGATAGGGTCACTGTTAGTTACAGATAAGCACTCACCTTCTTTAAACAAATGTTTAAAACACATCCCACATATTAGGAGGAAGTAGGTGTTACACAATCCACAACTATATGGACATTCATTGTGTCATCCATGAGTTCTGATGTGCAAAGGATGTGGAAGCTGCAGTAACAGTGAGAACCAAACATGCTTATACTAGTGCTGTGTTAAATTAAAGTGAAAGCTGAATGTCAGTTGCCTTACAAGTGACTTCCCATCATTGTGAAGTATGACAGGAATCATACAATAGATCTCCTTTAGTCTTTCTTATGTCCCTTTCTGATGTCATAATGTAGCTTATATAGCTTCAGCTATTTTGCTGATGCAGGGAATTAACAATAATCAGCAAAATAATGGTGTTTCTCAAAGAAAGGCATTTTTAAAAGGGATTTTCCATTATCTAATGGCAACTGGGGCAAACTCTGATGAATTAATTAAATGAATTATCCTGCAAATATCCACAGGACATTTTCACGGGACAAAGGAAGTGTCCCGCTGGATACTGTGTGGGTAGGCTACTCTGAAAATAAATGGAAGAAATGCCAGGGGAGTTTCAAAAGGGAGGTCGCCTGCAAGTGTATTCCATCATATAGCAGCGGGATCCCTTTTTCCTCAAGTAACCTCTGATCACTGCAGAATAAGACTAATTAGAAAGAGGGAATGTGGCCTGAGCAGAACAGCACAGGGGCATCGTCTGACACAACAACCCTCTGAAAAGAAAGCTGTAGCTCGGACCAAGTGCGCAAAGAAAACACACACAAACACACAAGTCACCCACACGCACAAAACGCAGTGTTTCTTATCTAAATTGGTCTCAGTTCCCCCTTCCGACGAGTGTGTGGTTCATTCCAGCGCCTCTGTATCCTCGGTGTGAGGTGTGTATCTGCTGTCATCAACGCTGAGCCAGGCGCTCCGGTCTCTGCGCGGACAGAGCTGCAAAGTGAATTTCGATGGAAAGGTTACGACCGAGCAGAGCCCCTCTGGTGCCGGACTGGTTCACGCCGACCTGTTAATGGGGTGAGTTATTTCCGGATGTGCACTGTTGGACGCCGAGTTTTGCTTTTCCACAAGAAATCGTGTTTCTGAGATAATGTGTAACAAGTGTCTTGGTTTCAGTAAAGCGCGGGCCGATCAAGCTTTTTCAATGGTTAACTTTTTATTCCTGAGAGAAACAGTTTTAATAAATCTGTCAGAAACAATAAAATCCAATATATAATGTGAGTTTCCTTCCCCCCACATTAAGTAACAGTTGCATGCTTTGAAAACATGTTCCACCCAACCACAGATAACGTCCCTGCGCTCCATACGCACAGCTGAATTTAAAGGGTCGCTTTCTGCTGCCTTATAATTTTAATATCACTAAGTCAGAGGACACGTCCACACGCGTCCGTCCTTTTGCTGCAAATGTCAGCCTCGGAGAAACTCTCCTTTGAGGAAATTGTGTAACAAATGAGTATGGAGCCATTTCAGACTGAGAAGCATCACACTCGCAGAGAATGTCACTCTTGCTGTTTTTAATCACACGATTGTGACAGTTTGTGTTTTCGACACAAAACGGGAATGAAATTGAGATGTCAAAGTAGCTTCTTTTTACCTCATTCTGCAGCTGGCAGCCTTCAGTGCTTTGTCGGATATTGACTTTCTTTCAGAAAAATGACATTATGGCAATGGCCAGAAAGAAAACTCATCTTCACGAGCATGGAAAACACAGTCATTCATTCCAGTTTATGGCTTTCAAATAAAGCAAAGGTAGCATTTGGTGCACTATGGCTTTCTTGCAATAGTATGGGAAGCTCAGGAAGGAGTTTAATTAATGATGAATTGGCTTATTATCAAGTTCTAATGAAATATATGAGCTCGGGAAATATCTTCCTGCTGCAGCACTGTCAGGAACAAGGAAAATTAATCTGTGGTACTACTGTTTTCACCTCTGTCCTGTCACTGGTGTCAAAAGTAAACAGGCACAGACCTTATGGTGGATGCCGAGATGTTAATCACCCCCTGTCCCTGTTTAATTTCTTGCACTTATCTAAAAGCCCCACAAGGCTCTCAAGCAAATATGCCAGATGTCACTTTCAAGTCTCAAGACAGTGACTGACCTGCACTGATCTTTATCCACACAGCTGCAAACACGTTATAGTATGTATGCATAGAAATATATAAATGTATTGAGTTATTGTCCTATGGCATTGTGCCTCCAGCTGAGAGCATAAAAAACAGAATTTTTTCTTTCTTCTGTCCTGTGTGTGTCTTTCACAGCGTTGGTAACAGCCACTGTGAGACACTTTTCCTGTGATGTCAGCAGAGAAACTGTAACATTGCTTTGCTGAATGCCGCATGTTTGATTGTCTGTTCCTGTTCCATTTCATGGCTATCAGGCTTGTTAATAGGAGCGGTGAGAAGAGAGAGTAGAGCGTCTATCGGTGTGCTTGGTCGGATCCTTTGATTAGAGGACACGGTGTGTGATGCTAAGAGAAAGGGTCACATGACACATAAATACAGCAGCTGACAGGAACGTGGCACATATTGTTTCTTACCTGTAGGGCCTTGTTGATGAAACCCGTGATTGATAACAGCCCACTGGGTGTAAAAACACACACTATATGAGCAGAGTATTTCATTTTAAATCATTCTGATTTGTATTTTAATTTTTCTGTTGATTTTCCAGCTGAAAAATCAACATATCCTTGAAAAAGAAAAAAAAGAAAGAAAGCATTCAAGTGATTTATTCTTCAGATTATTGCATCAGTAATAAAGTGAAACGCAGTGCAGTTAGGGGCCAAACAGCTTCAGGAATATGATCCTATTGATTAAATCCTGCAATTTAAATCACACTCAATTAGGGCCAATTATTTCAGCTGGATTATATGAATTAGTTACACTCATTATGGATACTTGTAGTGCACCCAAAGGCATGGGAATACTGAGCAAGTCATCCCAATCCCCTCATGACAATGTCACAAGAGCAGACATGCAAAATGACTGATTATTTTTAATGTTCAATATTATGAATACAATTTGACTTTAAACAGCCTGATGTGATAGATCCATTGGGTCACGGTCAGAAATCGGTATTTTTAAGTAGCCTGGAAGGATTTTTAGAGTAGGAGTACGTTAAAGCTTGAGGAAAAGTTTAAACTGTGCATTTATAAATAAGAAATTACGACTAATGATTAAAATTAACATCTTCAGAGATTGTTAAACCAGGCACATCTGAATATGTTTTCCAAAACATGATGCATGAAATCATTAATGCCCCCAGTGACGCTTCCACAGTCAAATGTGTCTTGGTTATTAATGTATCATAGCAAATCATTTATTTCGAAATGCCTTTGCATATCGGTAAGGTTTAAGTTTGTATTTAATGTCATAGCTGAAGTTATGGAATACATTACTTACCTTATAATTGAATTTGTAATGAAGTTGCTTTATTTGTTTAGAATGCAAAAAGCAGTTGTAATATTTAAAACCAAATTGTCTAACATGCCGCTGACAGACAGGAGAAGTGGTTGGTGTATTGAAATTCATTGTTTCTGCACTGTTGAACATTTTGTGGTGAAGACTTTTCCACTTGCCATGCCTCTCCTGTGAACGTATCGATAAAGCTGGCGTGTCAAATCTTTTCTTTTGTCAGCCTGGAAAGGAGACGGTCCTATGTTAAATTCAGAGCCTCTCTACAACAGACACTCAGATTTACGGTGAAAATACATTCTGCTCTCCACAACCACTTAAAACATATAACTCCGCCATGCTTAACAGAAGGAGCTCTATTCAGTGTGAAAAACAGATAATTCCAAATTACTGTACTAAAAAGACACCACTTCATTTTTGCAACTCAGGCTTGACTTTGATGCAAATCAAAGGACAGCAGTGGGATGATGAAACTGAATATTTATGGTCTTTTCCCAACCCAGTCGTGTCCCAGAGTACTTTTGAGTCCTATTAACAGCAGATGAAATTGCACTTGAAAGTTGTAGGCAGGTTGCTTGACAGCTGAAATTAGAAACTCAAGTGCTTTTTACTATTGTGAGCAAATCACTAAACTACCTCTCTTGTGAATGACAGTGATGTACACTAGTGCCTTTATGCAGATGTGCACAGCCAGCTGTAAAAGTTCTGTGTTTTGTGAGCATTTACTGTATATTCCTGAATTGTTATAAAAACAAAATGTTTTTTGATGTGAGAGACTTAACTCACATTAAAGCACGGTCTCCCTCTTCTATCTTCATGCTGCAGAATCAATCCACTGTCTCCAGGAACTGTCTGAATCGTTTTGGCCCTTGGCTGCGGGGCTGTGAGCAGCTACCATGACGTATCCCAATACCAGCATACTGACAGCTAACTTCAGTGGTACTTTGGACAGCCATGACTCTGGGGGGAACATCTATCGCCCCTTCTCTGTTTTCAGTGTCCTCACTCTTACGTTACTAGCAATGCTGGTGGTGGCCACGTTCGTGTGGAACTTATTGGTGCTAGTGACCATCCTGAGAGTGAGGACGTTCCACCGAGTGCCCCACAACCTCGTGGCTTCCATGGCCATCTCTGACGTGATGGTGGCCGCCCTGGTCATGCCTCTCAGCCTCGTCCACGAGCTCAATGGCCGGCTGTGGAAACTGGGCCGCGTGCTTTGCCAGGTGTGGATCTCTTTTGATGTGCTCTGCTGCACCGCCAGCATCTGGAATGTGACAGCCATTGCACTGGACCGCTACTGGTCCATCACAAGGCACCTGGAGTACACGCTCAAGACACGCAAAAAGATCTCCAATGTGATGATCGCACTCACGTGGCTACTGTCCTCCATCATCTCTCTGTCTCCACTCTTTGGCTGGGGCGAGACCTACTCAGAGGGGATGAAGTGCCAGGTGAGCCAGGAGCCGTCCTACACAATCTTCTCCACCTTTGGAGCATTTTATCTTCCTCTTTGTGTGGTGTTATTCGTTTACTGGAAGATCTACAAGGCTGCAAAATTTCGAATTGGCTCCCGCAAGACCAACAGCATCACACCTATGGCTGAGGTGACTATTCGTTCTCTTTTTTTGAACTAATTTACTTAAAATCTTTATAAGTCGCATAATATTTTCCCTTCTTTATCAAATCTCTCCTGCAAATGGTTGATGCCCCTGACCCTAAAATATGGCTTGCTGTGCAATTATTTATTATCTTGCCTGATGAGCTATTTAGCATTAATCAAGGAAACATAAGTATCCCATGTATGAGCATACGGACAATAATTGAAGCCATCCTGCTCGTCTCATCACCACCAGCTTGTTACTTTGCGTAGGAGGAATGTAAAAGGCTTTAATACCACCTCCAGCACCTTTAATGGGGCACTGCACCTTCCTGGCTTTGGCATTTCTCTAATCAGCCGACACGAAAGTCGGGGCCTGTTCCACAGTTATTAACAAACACGTAATCAGGCAAATTTTACATATTAAAACTGAGTTGGCACCTACTGTTCACCTGCCCTGATAAATCTTTTTCCAACCCTCCCCCAAACAAGAGATAGAGATTTTGATGCTTTTAGCCATCTTAGAGAAAGCAGGCTACTTTTTCACACCTGTGAAGTGGTATTTATAAAAATCAGGATCTGAAAATTCTGAGAACTTGGCAAAGGTCCACAAAATGTTAAGCTTTATGGAATGCAATGTTTTGTTTTTTTTTACGCAAAGTGAGAACAGTAGGCCTGAAAATAGTAGTGGATGATAATGGAGGACCAGTGGTCAAATTCATTAGCCTTGTCTTTTAGTGTTTTACTTTGCTTTATTGGTCTTACATCAGATTTTATTTTACAGGCATCACACAGCTATAGCAAATATGCTGAGTATGTTTTATTAATCGATTTGATTTCTACAGACATTCTCTCCAGATCATGGTTGCATTACAAATGTCTCATTACCCAGCCAAAGTTTATTTTCATCACTTCCCAGCAACAGAGCAAGAAGAGTCAAGGCCCTGCAAAGTGTCAGAGCTGTGATGTGAGCATTGGCATCGGCATCTAAGATAATAAACCTCCTGCACTCACCCATCAACAACACCCACACAAAGACATTAGGACGCACAGACACACAAGACCAGAAATAGTGTATTGATGGGCACGATGCACCGATTCTCGGCCTAGTTGCACAAATAACTCAACGCAGTATACATTCAGAAATGGGTTTGTGTAGATGCATAAATAGAAACTGAGGGCTGTATATAATCTTCTGCCTCTACGTAGGCTTTTTTTCTTGATCACCTAAACCCCTACGAAACATGAAAAAGATGAAACAACATATCAAAAAGTTGATGAACATTTTTACAGAGACTGTGATCCACATTCCTTCTCCTAACATCCAGCATTAAGTTGCAGCCATCACATGACTGGCATAAAACCTGGAAGTAAGGAGGAAACAGTCTGTCCATAGTAAAGAAACTCCCTGCCTGCACCTCTGAATCTAACTAATATGTTCTATATTATCTTACTGAATTGCTTAAGCTCCTTATTTGCTGAAAGCAAATCAGCGTAATACTCAAAATGTCTAATTACGTTGTGCATGTATTAAAAAATAATGGCAATGTGCGCCACACTGTGCAAGTCCACAGGTGCAGGCTTATACTCCAAGCAAAATGCACAGAAATTAATAGACTATATCATTGATCTGCTGTACTGTTAGTACAGATTATTTTTGTCATGCCAAACATTGCATAAAAAAACGTGCATCTTCCAACACATATACATAATGAAAAGAGGAGAAAAAACTTGAATGTTTCTTATACAGAGTCTCTGCGTTCTGTTTCCAGGCTTTCTTGCAAGCTGGCAAACTTAAATGTTTCATTTATAAGTAACCGTCTAAATCGTTGTGCAGCATCTTTATTTACAAAATCAGTTTCTGTTTTTGCACCATTCGGAAAAATAAGTACAAAAGAGAACAAAATGAAACAAATCGGCATCAATCATGAATACGCATGAAAGAAATCCCCTCTGCCTCCTGAGATACTGTTAAACAGTATCTCGGCGCAGAGGGGATTTGATGAGCGCAGTTGCTCATTTTAGCTGCTGGCCCCTCTAATATACAATGTTGAGGTGTCTTAAACAGTCCTTTGAATTTGAAAACTCTCCTCCCAACAGCACTGTGCTTTTAACTTTTGGCCTGTGCTGGAAATGGATTTGCTTCATTCGTCTTATCAGTTATATGCCCCACTGACCTGAATGGTTTCATCTAAATATACTCAAGAGTGTACATGTCCCTGTATCCCACTGCAGGTTCCTGTTCTGCCAGAGTGTTAGTCTCTCTGCTTTACTTCCAACGCATTTACAAGGATGGTTTGTCTGTGTAAAAGCTGTTAGAGAGTGGAATGACCTGAACGCCAGCAGCTCATAAACAAAAAATAAAGTCAGCCCTGAGCTGTTCTAGGCAATAAGTAAGGAAGGAGAAAGTCAGCTGAATAATGTTGACATTTTCTTTTTCCTTTTTCCCGGCTGCTCGATACGTTTGTGAAATGCCACAAAATGAGCTGCTGGAAAATGCAGATTAAGACACGGCTCCAGTTTTGGGCTCTGTGCTGCGAGTGTGTGTATTTGTGTATGAAATGAAAGAATGAGCTTTAGTTTGTGGATCCACCTGTTGATTCACAATTCTGTTCAGCTGCATATAATCCATCTTTTGTTCAGCAGTCACAGTAATTGTTTTCGTTGGCCTATAATATTAAAGACTTTGCTTTTCTAATTCTAACGCTAGTCAGTTTTTTCTGATCGATTACAGAATAAATAGAGTTTACTGATTTACTCTCTGCCTCCCAGGTAAAGGAGGACACACACCAGCCCCAGATGGTGTTTACTGTCCGCCATGCCACCGTGACCTTCCAGACAGACGGGGATACGTGGCGTGAGCAGAAGGAGAAAAAGGCAGCGCTGATGGTAGGCATTTTGATCGGCGTGTTTGTACTCTGCTGGATTCCCTTCTTCATCACCGAGCTCATCGTGCCACTGTGCTCCTGCGACATCCCACCCATTTGGAAGAGCATCTTTCTCTGGCTTGGCTACTCCAACTCCTTCTTTAACCCACTTATATATACAGCTTTTAATAAAAACTACAACAATGCCCTGAGGAACCTCTTCTCCCGGCAGCGCTGAGCCATTTGGCACAATCGGCAGACACACGACACCAGCATGCACGCCAGTGTTTCCCCTTCAGACAGAAAAGATTAAACTGTGAAAACATGAACTGAAACTGACAGAAGAAACTGTGTCTTTAAAAATGTGTCATTTTTACTTAGTTTAAGTTTTGTTTATTACCATGATGACGTAACTTCACAGCTGGACTGAGATGGTTGTCTGAACTACTGTATGTACAAAGAGGAGAATAAATACAGCGCTGTCTACATGTTGGTTTTGTCTCTGTTGTTTCAGGCTCATTAGGGATAAAGGTACGTTAGTTCCTTTGCAAGAAGTTTCATCATCATTTGTTAGGCTTCTGGGAATAATGTCTAAGTAGATCTGGAAGAAAAGTTCAACGCAATATTGTTAGCAGTGAAATAAGGAAACCAAGAACAAATGGTGGATTCTTTTCTAAACTAGACGAGCAAAGACAGAATTTCAAGGAAAAAATGTGTCTCATTAAAGATCATTGAGGTTGCAGCAGCAGAAACCTCTAAATTAAAGTGATAAAATCATCAGAGACCTGCACTTTAACACTACCCATACGTGAATTCCCTAGCTTCACATGCAGTTTCCAGATAAATTTGGTGCTTGCTATACTAATTCTTCTTGTACACAAACCTACACTCCTCCAGGCTTTTTATAACAACAGGGAAATGACAGATACGTTGTCATTTCCATCATCTTTAGACGGGTCCATTGGTGAGTATCTGCAGCTACAAATGTTCACATCTCACACACAAGACAATTGTGAGATACAGAAGATATGTGGAGTGGTGTAAAGCTATTTAAGACATTCTCAAAGCAGATTAGAAAACCATGCATGTTTTAAAGTCTGACTTGTGAAGTGAAGCTAATATTCATAATTGACACAACACACAGAATAAAAAGTTTGTTAGCAAAATCGTTATCGATACTCTGATGCAGTTATTGGTTTCAGTCACATAGCACTGGAAGAAGTTCTCCCTGGTAGTACTTTTTTAAGTCTAAGGCAGCTTGACGGTTGTTTATACAGTTGTGCACGTATTGTACTTTGTATTGTGCTCTTTAACATAGGATAATAAATTATGTACATTTTGACGCTTTTTAAAATGCCCAGACATCGCGATTATATCATGAATGATTTTCTTGTGATACATCGTATGTCACACAATTACCAGTGTTATGATATATCCACAAGGTGGACAAAATACCGTGATTGTATCATGTAGTGAGTTAACCTGTCACTCCCACCCCTAATGCTAATGCTAGAGAAAGGTAATTAGATCACGGAATGCATTGCAATTTATTCTTATGTGACCGAAAGTTCATGGCATTACTTCCAGTTGTTGTTCAAACATTTCAAATCAAATCATTTTTTTATTTCTTTAGCTCATTGTCACAGACTTGCTTCATGAGGCTTTACATTGTCTGCTATTAGCAGTAATTAGCACAAAAACCTAGTATACAATTTAAAAAAAAACACTGGAGCAGATGGAAATATCATTAGTTTTGTACAGAAATTAAAATGGTTCATTGTTTGGACACCAGGTATGTTTTTTAACATGGCAATCTACCCAAATCCACTGAGATGTTTTACATTTAGACCAACACTTTGGTCTAAATGATCTACACTGCCATCATACAGCCATGCTGCCAGCATTGCTAAAATACAACACACCACATTGTGGGCCAGTGGAAAAGGCTTTGAAATATATGGAAAGTGTAGAGATATATACTTTTCATGAGACGGTTTTTCTATTTGATCTAAACACTATATTTTGCTTAATTTTTGTATGCAGAGTAAGAATGCTGTGACACACCTGACATTATCTTATGGATAATGTCAGATGTGGCACAGGATTCTTCTTCTTTTTAATTAATAATTAATCTGTATATGGTCTTTACCGGAGCAAATTTTTCACTTGATTTGTAGTTTTATGTTATAATTTACTGTATATTAAAAGTTTAAATGACTTGGTTTGTGAGTAAGAATGGTTCATGTACTTTTATCCATAGACTCTATAGAGAAGGTTATTTACAAGAAAACAGCCTCAATATAAGAACCAAAAATAAATTCATGCTTTAGCAGATGATGAAGTTGGACCGAATGGGATATAGACAAAAACATTAATAATTATTTATGATAAATGTCAGTACTGTAAAGCTGCTCTGTTCCACCCTATTAGTTGCATGCATGACCTAAGTTGCTCTGCAGACTTCACTTCTTTAAATCGATTTCTCTGCTCTCTAAATTGCCAGAGGATGGTGGAATTTTCTCACTTTGCCCTCTAAGGTCTTACTCTGCATGGTGACCCAGC
Organism: Channa argus; assembly: GCF_033026475.1. Taxonomy (NCBI): domain Eukaryota; kingdom Metazoa; phylum Chordata; class Actinopteri; order Anabantiformes; family Channidae; genus Channa; species Channa argus. The sequence continues at coordinate 13,667,937 of NC_090215.1, forward strand.
TCAGGTGATGCAGTGTTGCAGAAATGTGTTGCTTAACATCCATCCTTGTTTCCAATTAAGTTAAGCCAAAAAAAAAAAAAAAAAAGGGGAAATTCATATTCATAACTAAAAACCAAACACAAATGCAATGACATTAAAAATAGTCCATCATCCATGATTTTTAGTGGTGGATATTTTGTTCTACAGAAACCGTGGATTAAATTGACAATAAAGGAGCACTTCATTTGTGATACATGGTGCCAACCATGGCGCATTGATAAGAAAGCCTGTGAAAGTAACAGCCAAGAGGCATACTGCTAGATATTTGCTAACAGTAAGCTAGACACTTACTGTTTGCACACACACACACACACACACACACACATGCCTGCATAAACTAACACAGAGACAGGGGAAATGAAAACAAGAAGGCAGAGAGAATTCATTGTTTTAGTTTTGAAATTCATTTTTATCATGGTCATTGCCTAACAACTGGAGACCGTTTTATAAGCAGGCATTGACATGTCCAAACTCACCAAGGCATGCACATTTCAGAGCCAGGAGTGAGCCTGCTGCTGTTCAAAGGAGCAAATCTATCCGTGTTTCCAGGGAAGACAGCACGCATGGAAATGTGGCTTGGTTGAACTGACTTCAGGATTAGAACCAACTGCCTCTGGCAAGGCAAACCTGTGCTTCAGCTGCTAAATTTTACAGAAATAGATGCAACAAGAACATGTGATATAATATACTGTGTTACCACAGGAAGAATATGATGGATGGAATATATGGGCAGATACAGACCAATGTGAGGACACAAAACATGTAAATACTACAAGTTTTAACCTGGTAAACAGCCTTATTTTATGTACTTCTATAATCTATTCAGACAACTGTAATATACCCGCCGGTTCCTCCACCACTAGCCGCAGATAATAATAAAACAGGCTTCACTTAAATGGTAAAAAGCAGTGTAGAATGACCAGACACGACCAGAAGTCCTGCACTGTCTCATTCCCTCATCTTAACATCAAAGTTGATTCAATCTCTCTCTCTCTCAGAGGTGCCGTCGACTGTGTGACTCTGTTGTTGTTCCACTTGTTATTCTGCGACATCTCAGCTTTATCCAAATAGAAGCTGCGCAGCAGGAGTGTGGAGAAGAGGATCCTAGGGAGCGTATGTATGTTTGATCTGAATGAGGGCGGCACGCTCACTTTCTCACCCTCCACTCTTTGCTTGCTTTTAGTTCAGGTTCTCAGGGCACAACAGAGGTGAGAATGGAAAACTGGTAATTCTAAAATACCCCAGAAGAGATATGAGCCGATAAACCTTTTGCCTCGAGATAAAACTGGGATGGACGGTACTTACTGGATTTTGAACCTCTTTTTTAAACCACTACATGAACTCTACTAGATTAAAGCTGAACAGTAACACTGAAAAGTAGAACTTTACTGAGGAATGTTTTCCTCTATCTGTGTTAAAGGTCTAGCTTATTAACATTTGCTAATTAGCACCAAGCTGATGATAACAAGAGTGTTTCTTTATAAACCAAAGCATTATACAAGTTGTTGTTCATTTCAAACGTAAAATGCTGACTTTACAAGATACATATAGCCTGAAAGCATCTTCATCCATACATGGCCACACAGACAAATAACCAAAACATTTGAACTATCATAAAGTAGTTTTCTCAGTTTTCTGAGAATCAAGTGGAATTTTAAATAAACAGCTGTTCAGTAAACCTTTCATGAGTCAGGGACTAAAGCATATGTGAACATAACATGCTGCTTCAATAAAGAATTACTTTACCTTCAAAAGGAAAAACAAGCCTTCCGCAACATTTAGAAATCTAAGGAAGATGCTGTCATCCTGATTCTTCAGCAACACTAAGAGTCCGTGGTCTTCAGCTGGAGATTGGGAACCGTAATATCATCTGTTTTCTCTGAACATTGATGCCTTTTGTTGTAGTAGTTGTTGCTTCCTCTCTCTTCTAACCTCTGTGCTGTCACAAGGGTTAGAAGACATATAATAACTCACTCTACCAGGCCATGAATAGTTAATACAACATATGTGGGAAGCATCTCAAACAGATTCAGCAGATGCTGCCGTGCTACAGAGCTGCTGATGTATTAGGATAAGCCTATGACATTTTAAAAAAGAAGCACTCTGGGCTTATCTCTATGAGCCTCTAAAGCCTTTCTAAATAGTAATGTATCCTCTTAACAGGTAACAGTGCCGAGCTTCCGTATGTCCATGCATCCTAACAAACATTTTTTAATTGGGTTGCAGTGGAGTGAAAAAAAATTGTGTTATCTTTTGTGTTGTCTGGCTGTCTGCATTTCAATTTTACACCCCGGTGGGTTTGGTTAAACCACCGTAGACATGGAGAACAAGCACAAGGACCTCTGGGAGAAGTTGTTTTAAAAAAACGTTGCACAGACAGATGAGTCTAAATGCTGTTACAAGAGGACGGGCTCCTGGTGAGATTTGGTAGGGGGTCTTGTAATTTTGAGTCTGCAGAAAATTACAAGCAGACTAATTCGAAAGGTGATTGCTAAGAGTGGGTAAATGGTAAGCTGTGGGAAATCTCATCATGTCTTCATCAGACAAGCAGACACAGGCACTCGTGTGCATGCAAACTTAGGTAAAATACAGACACAGTAACACAGAAATAAGGCAGAGAGGTTATTAGGTTGCTACTTATTCATTCCACTGCAGAAGAGCTAAAGCAGAAGCAGGTGATTCCTCTGCTTCTCAACGTTTCCTCAGTACAGTAAAGCTAAACCAACACAAGCTCTGTTGCTATGGCACCAAGAAGAAGAAGATAGCTCTGTACACGTTGGTGAAGATTTTCTGTTGCCCAGGTTATATAGGAAGTCTACAATTGCTACGGCAAAAAAGGCAAGTGGGTGTGTTATTTGTTCTTCCTCCAAGATTCCAAGAACATCCTGAAACACCTGCAACAAGATGTGACTTCCCACTTACAGATAATTCTCTTCATAGCAGGCTTCCAAGACACAGATGACAAAGTACTGTACTCAATGGTTAGATGACAGGTTTTGTAACCAGTGTTGGCATCCAGCATTTCACAGAAGCTGTAACATGAAAGGTGAGTGAAGACATCCTGAGAAAGGGGGTGGGCTTTTGAGGGAAACTTTGGAAAGAGATAGTAGGTGCATTGCCACTCCTTCTGTTCTTTTCTTTTTTTCATCAGCTCGTTTCGTTCACGGCAATGACTTATTCCCCAATCAGCCCACTTTGATGTCTGATAGTGTGCATGTCGGTGCTGTTTCATCATCACTCACGTTATACTCACCCAATGTGAGAGCGTCTACTTTGAATTCCCTCAAACAAACATTACGATATGAATGAGAGCTATTGCATCACAACAAACTGCGGTTGATTACCCTGCCTAATCATCACAATGAAAAAAGCATGACCAAGAGCTTTGCTGGCTTTTCTCTTGCCTACTCAGGAGTTTACACTCATTGTTCGCTAACAAGGATTTAGAGCTGGCTGAGAATCTATGTTGACCAAACCTCTGCAGATGGAACAAGAACCTGCATCACAGCGCTTAGCACCACGACAAGTCCCAGAGGGAACACAGCCTTTGTTTTGCATTCCAATATTGTAGGCCATTCATATGCAGAAGATGCTTGTGTGCACTGGTAGACATTAAGCCAACTGCATGGCCCTAAACACCCCAGGGCGTGAAAAAAAAGGACATTTTCCCAAGATGAGCATTCCCAGCTTGTTGCCATGGTATTTTGTAGATTAAATATATGTGTAAAAGCTTTAGTGCAGCCTTTATCATTACACCGCTGCCTTTATATAATTGTTTGAGACTAAATCTAAATATGACCCAGTGTTCATACTTTTTTTGATTTGTGCATTGCCGAAATGTCTGTAGTGGCAAATCTTATTGGTCACTGGATTTTCTTAGTCTCATTAGATCTTTATGGAAATCTTCATGGATATTTGAACCACATGAGGAAAGGTTGAGTTAGTATATCTCTGGCAAATAAATTGTGGAATCTTAGTTACTATAGACAGATGGCCAGTAAATGCTTAGTAGAAGCTATAAACCATCGATTTGCACAGTGGGTTATAATTTGCACATATTGTCCTCAGTGTAAAGCAAAATCCATTGTATTAAATATAGATTGTGTATGTGCATTATGTTACTTCAGTGTCTAATGGCAACAAAGATTATGCACATCTTGAAATTCTGCCTTTTGTAATGAAAAATGCTGTTCTGCCTGTCAGCAAACTCTTAAGCAGTTTGTATTTAGCACCATTGGCTACCCCTGCCTGGGTTTTTTTATAGCTACAGCTGGTCCACGCCAAATCTACTCCATACAGCCCACTTCTCACTTAAAATGTCCTCTTGGGATGCAGCACTTAGCAACATGTTCTCTTTGCCAACTCAGGAAGACTCAATACCACCTTAATCACAGAGGAGAGAATAGCAAAACTTTAAATTGATTACAAATTCTTCACAGGAAGTTGGGCCTCGTATTATGAATGGAAAAGGTTTAAGCAAGTTACTACAAAGGGCAGTTAAGGTGTTAACGCTGGTTCGTCAATCTGCATCTATTCACACATGACTATAACATTTGAGCAGTTTTTTTAGTGCAGGCTCCATCAAGGCTGCTCATTTGACTATTGATTATTCAGTTAGATAAGTTGCAATGCACTGAGTGGGTGGATTCAAGAGCAACGGGCTGTATCATCAACTAAAGCATGTTAACTCTGATAAGGGACAGAAGTATTTGGTGAGTGGTGGGTGAAGCTCTGATCAGAGGGAATAGTATCAAAATTGAAAAAAGCATCCCCTTTTATCCTGTAACGATAAAGGGGAATGTAAAGAGCCTGAAACGTGTCTTGGAAAGTAAATGAGACAGAAATTGTTCCCCTAACATTAACAATAATCATGCACAGAATGTTCCTACTCACATTAATGGATTTAGTTACTGATACTGTTGCTACTTTACTATTATTATCATTATTTATTTATTTTGTAAATTTCTCTCTATCAGAAATTAAATTCTCAAATCTACATTTTCAACCTTAACATCACCGAATCACTTGCACACTTTATAAAAGCAATTTCTTGTTCTTTTGATCAAGTTGCACATTTATGCAAATAACTGTCTGTTGTTTCTTTCTGTTGCAAATGTCATCTAGATATTACACTGGTTCTCTGTGGAATAGTCTTCCCTTATTGCACTCGGTGATTTTGCAAATTTTGTACCCAAACAACTGAGAGAAATTGTAACACCACTTAGACATCTGGAGAAATCCAAAACAGGAGAGCTCTGACTTGTTAGGCTATTTGGACGATGGTTGTTAGGAGAAGGGGTCAGTGAACATTAATTGTCTAACGTACAAACATCTGGTTAGGAAACTTTACTTTAATTAATACACTACAAATACATTCAGGATTTCAAGAATGTAAGAAATGTATAATTAACTAACGCTCAGAATAAATATTTAAAAGAAATATTTGCATAGAGTTGACTGCATGTGGTATTCTACATTGGCCTTTTTTCTTTGTAGATGTATATGAATGTCCAGATGTTTGAAGATGTTAGTCATTTCTCATAACTAAGACAGGACGGAGCTGCCAGGAAGAGGCCAATTAAGTCTTCATCACATCACTCTGATTAACAGGAAATGTACAGTATGCACAAGGCAGCAATAGGCGATCACATTATAATCTTCAGAGCTGAGTGATCATTGTTAGTCTACTTGCTTCATGTGTGCTGACAACGGTGTGTGAAACCAGTTCAGGCCAAATAGTTGAATATGCTTATTATCTTCATATGGTTATTGGACATTTCCACTGACAGTGATGACAATGGTAAAAAATAAGCAGGGAAGCCACATTGTTCATGTTTTCTTTGCTCCATAATAAGATTGTCAGGGTGTTAAAGACTCCAGTTCCATAGTTTGTGTATTGTGACGATCCAACATGCTAATGGGAAAGAAGCCACCTGACTGTTTGCTGTTAATAGAGATTGATATCAGCAACATCTACCAGTTTGGACGCTATTACCCATAAAGTTCAGAAAAGTGCAACATTTGTGTGCTGCATGACCAAAAAAAAAACCCCAGCTGTGTCCCTTAATTGAGATTCATGATGTCATTTCAGGCACCATATGTGGATGCATCTCTGTCTCCCGCGTCTGCAGCATTATGAGTCACGGTCATCTATGTGTGTGTGTCTGTGTAATTTCAGGACTCATCATTATTTATCAGAATTGATTTAACAGAGCCATATTTCATTAAGGTGGCAGGACAAATTTGATTCTCCCCTGAGCATTGTGGGGTGTGCGGCTTCAAACAGACAGACAGACGGGCAGGTAGATTGATGGATAGCTAGACAGTCCCTTTCCCTGCAGATAATATTTCCAACCTTCCTGCCTGCTCTGTAGTCAGCGATCTTAATTAGCATCTTTGTGATCCATGTTCAGGCCAATAAACACTTATATCCAGCACTCTATCGTATCTGCTACTTTTTTACATGACACAATGAGGTCTGTAGTCGTGAAAATATTTAAATATGTGAAATTCAAAATGAATTCCTCACACTCTTTGTATTGGAGAAAGACACAAAAGGTTTCAATTCACAAGTATGTTATTTAAAGCTGTACTGTCAATGTTTTATATGAACAATAACTCAAATGACTACAGTGTTGGATCTTTTTCACAGCATGGCACTGGCTTGACTCAGCTTGACTCTGCTCGGCTCACTTTTGGTACCAGGTGCTTCGTTTTTCCCTACAAATCCAACAAAGCACCACCGGTGTCACATGAAGCTAGTGTGACATCACGGACATCACACCACAGAGGATCAAAAGGAAATACAAAAGGAATGTTGTGGTATGTGTATGTGTGTCACAACAAGGGGATATTGTTGAAAAAAAAAAGCAACTAGGCAAAAGACTGCAGATAAAAATCAGTCAGGAGAGATGTGGAAGTACCTTCTCTGACCGATCAGTAGTCTAATGTTTTTTCGCATAACCTTTTGGCATCGCTTCAGCTTGCTTGGAACCTTGATGGGGGCAATACCAAAAAACTACCAGGTACTATCGACTACTTTTGCCTTACGGAAAAACAAAAAAGGCCAGTTAAGTCAAGTCACGTTGGACCAGTAGTTGGAAAACTACTGGTCTACATTTGTGGTGTCATCGTGTACCGTAGCAGTGATGCAGCTTTCACAGCTCCATAATAAAGCTCATTGTTTTGCTTATATCTGACTTTAGTTCTCTTACAATTTTACTTTACTATTTTGAGTTTCATCAGTGTTATTTGTAGAACCAGCAAACAGCTGCTTTAAGCAAAAAAGTTCTTATGTGCACCACCTGCCCCGAATGACAAACCAAGTTAGCCGCTGAAGATAAGCAGCGAAAGTGTTATTCAGGAGAGGACAACAGAGTGAATGTTAGTGTCATGTTCACCAGCTGGAAGACACCAATGTGCATCTGCACACCTGCACCCTCTTCAGGGTGTCTTGACAAACAGTGAGCTCGAACCCATAATACTCAACACCTGTTCCACCCTCCTAAGCACTTCTCTTCCCGTGCCCCCTAAATGGTCGTGTGTAGTCCATCCATCTATTATGTGTAACTGCTTATGCTGTTCAGGTGCACAGGGCAGGGGCCCATACCAGCTGTCATCAGGCAGGTCAGGTTGCCAGTCTTGTTCCGGGGCCAAAACGGAGTGAGACACAGACAGAAAACCATTCACGCTCACTTTCACACCTAGGGGCAATTTAGAGTCACCAATTAACCTAACATGCATGTCTGTGGACTGTGCAAGGAGGCAGAGTACCCAGAGGAAACCCAGGCAAACCCCTGAACAGAAAGGATGGCGGCTTTTCAGCTGTGAGGCAGCAGCTCTAACCACTGCACCACCGTGCTGCCCATTCACATGTAGTGTGGCAGTAAATTGATTCATTAGGAAATAAAAGCAGAAAGTGAGAGTAGAAAGTTATTTGCCACATATATGCGAGCATGCTGAGAGGATATGAAAGGGGATGTGAGGCAAATTTTGAGGGACAGAAGATGTAGGAAAAGAAAAGATCCATTCAATGCAAAGTGGAAAGACCAAAGCAACTCGCTGTCAAGAAATTGAATTTTACCGTCTTCTCATTTATTTCATATGTAATATAAAAATCTATCAATAAATGTTTGATGACACAATCTGAAATACTATTACAGAGACATCTGGCATTATCTGCCATTTCATACTGGAATTTGTTAAAATCACAGACCCTGAACTCAGCAGTGTTGTTGTCCATTTGCAGCAAAAAAGGCAAATCTAGAATGGATTCACAGTGAGTGTTTTCTGCTTCTGCTCACAAAAAAGCATCTTTCATTTGGCCTTTCGAAGCTTTTTGCCTCACTACAAACAATCTAAGCACAGCAGCATATGAAAAGATAAAACATGAAGATGAAACTTCTGGAATGGTTAAAAACACTCACTTTTAAGGCGGCTTCACAATTCGCAGATTGCAAATAATGAAACATTAACGCACCTTTGGGTTTTATAAAAAATATACAAAAATATACAAAAAAATCAACATGCAACAAAAATACTGTTTGTAAATAAACTGCAACAATGTTTTTGTTGCATGCTGCATTTTGTGCGTATGTATTTCTATAAATGTATGTATGAAGACTGAAGGTGCAAAGACAATCACTGCAGAGCAAAGACAATGTGTGACTCTGTGTCAGCTCTAATGAGGCTGTTTGATGTGATTACCTTCAGGGCAATTATTGATCTTTACCAGACGCTTGAATTAATTATTTGGCAGACGCACAGTGCAGCCATGAACAAAGTACATTTTTGTCTAGTTATTAATTATTTATCTCTTTTTATATTTCATGCTATTCATATTGTTAGAATTTGTTCTTGCTTATAAATTTTTCACAAAGCTTGTGGGAGTTATTCTCTTTATTTTAATAAAGATTTAACTTTGCTGACAAAGTTATTTGGCAGGATGTGTTTGGAATTGTAAGCACTGCGTGGTGTTGGTCTGTGAGTACGACTTCTGTGCTTTTTGGTTCAGGGGCAAAGTACAAACATCACTTACATACACACACACACACACACACACCCACAGAGCACTCACAACTGCCACCAGCACAAACACAAAAGAGCACAGACCACATCAGTGTCTCCACTGGGGTTTTGGATCTATTTGGTTCTGGTAGTTTCTTCACATCACCATGAATCAATCAAAGTGATTCACACAGTGATTCAGGCGCCAAAAATAAATAAATAAATAAATAAAACCCTTTTTATGCGAATATTCTCAAAACACTGGGAGGCTTTTTCACCTGTTTCAGCTTTTTGGTCACCACAATCAATAAAAAACATATTGATTGCCATTTTTTTTCTTTTTTTCATTATTGATTCACACATTCTAAGGTTCAGAAAGACCATTAAATTCCTCACGGTGTTTTGCAAACAAATATTATTTCATCGTAATTGTTGCATGATTGCAACAATCATGAATGAATTTTTAAAAAAAAGTTCATTCAGTTACAAATCTGATGCTGTATAATTGTTGTTTTCGGAAAGTTCAGTACAAGTCCCCTCTCTAACACAACACTGATCACAAATTCCTACACGAAGGGTTATTTTAAATGCCCACAACATGTTTCTTTGCATGAAAGACTGTAGGCGTACTCCTCTTTGTTACTGGCATGCTGTGCCTGTCTGCTCCCACCACACTGATGTAAAAACACAAGGAAAATCATGGAATAGATGGACTAAAATAGATGGATTTCACAGTGTAGCAGCAAATGAATCCAAGGCAGAGAGCTTGAGGTAATCATAGCGAGGCACTCAGTGGAGAGATCAAAAGTAGCACCTGCCAGTGTCTGTGCAGTGTGTCATGGTTGGCTTCCTCACCAAGGGAAACAGGAGTACAGCACACCTCCTATCCTGGAAGGACCCCAACACCATGATGCTGTGCACACATCAGGACTGATGTTTCAGTGCTTATTTGAAAGCATCTTGTCTTTCAAGGATTGTGGTTGATGTGAGAAGCACAGGGCAACATACGGGACTGAAAACTCAAATTGTTTGGAAGTGATTTGTTGAAGTGTTTTCATCCAAGTGTGATGTCTTACCTGAACACACAGTCATGCGGAGACAAATGACGAGATGGGAAGCAGCCTTTCTGTTGAACTCTGACATTTTAACCTGGTTTTGCTATTTGTTATTTTCACAGACAAATGTCAAATCAACGATGCTTATTATTTGTGTACAAGGACACACTGATATGTGTCCAGACTGTTTTCCTTTTTTAAAGACACTTTTCCTGTAGGCTTCTGTTCCTTTAGTACCGCTGTTCATGTTATTCCACTCTACCTTTTTAATCGTACCTTTTGAGAAATAAATAATGAGCTTTTAGTTTGTAAAACAATAAAACGTCATGGCCTCACATTTTCACTTCTCAGAACGTACGGACGAGCTTTAAGGAAATCTCCTTTTCCTTCTCCAGTAAACACCTTTAGCATTGCTTTATCTCTATCTCTATCAGCTTTTCAGACACACAGCAACAGCTGGGATGTTGGGGTGAATGTGAACTTCTTGCAGGTTTGTGTGTTACCAGTGACAGCACAAGCCAGAATAAGCACAAATCCCTATTCTGCTCTCTCAAATCACTCCCTTGTTCAGTAGAGTAAACTGTCAGAGATGTCAGACATTTAACAATCATCGTGATTTTATGTCATCATTGTTGTGGGGGGGAATGTCACATGATTGCACAAATGCTACACATTTCATGGCAGGATAACACCAGAAAGAAGGAATCTACCAGGGATCAGACCACCAACCCTGGAATTGATGTTCAAGCCGTTCTGTCTCCTTCAGCTGCCCCCTGTTGTCCCTCTGTGCTGTCATTGCAGTCAGCGCCACATCGTCTCCACCTCAAGGATAGAGGCTCCATATAAGGCTATTTATAAGGCCCCTTCAAAGTCTCTCATTTAAAGGGACTATAAAGAGCTTGTTTGTACAACACTTCACATGTGATGTAACCTCAGAAAGGTAGCTGATTAAGGCTGCAACACACAGTTTCCTGTTTTTTCCCATTCTGTCTCTATTGCAACAATACAGCAATATTGTGGTTAATTAGATCTCTGCTATGCTGGGAATTCTGCCACTAAGCTCCATAAACTAACTAATGCTAATGGTATAAAATGCCCTTCTGTAAACACTGCTACGTAATAGGAAAGCGCTGGAGCTGTGCTTGCACACACAGTTTTGAGAAGCGATCTAATGAGGCAAATAAGAGAAAACTTTCTTGCAGGTGGACTTTGGACATATGCATACTTACATAGAGTTCAGGTCATGTTATTTGCCATGTAATTAATACCATTAATAATACCTGAATTGGGGTCATGGGTATAAAGGACTGTCACTGTCATAAAACACAGAAACACTTTGGAACTGTGGAAATGGAACAGAGCAAGAGTTGCATGAGATTTTTTGTAAAGATAATCTTAATGTTATTGCCCACGTGTTCAGTGTAGAGTAGCTGTTAAGTAAACTGAGGAACCTGCAACCTATTACTACATTATATACATTTTAAACAGCATGTAAGTCAGGCAGTGGGCACACATGTAAGCTTCCAAGTTGAACATTTTATTCCCATTCTGTCATATTATATGCATACAAAATGCATCTGTGCCAAAAATACATTTTCAAGTGTACAACACATCCTCATTCTACTTCAGATTATGGTTCAAACATATTAATTATAGTAATAAAAGTAACCTAAAGGGTTACAGTACAATTAAATTGAATGTCAGTAGGTCAACAATGAACAAACTTGCTACAGCAAATACACCTGACCTTGTCTTATTACAACATGACTGGTTCTTTGAAAAGCACATACAGTGAATACTGAATGCACAAGCTTTTCAGTCAGTGTACAATGTTAGCACTGAATGTCTTGTTTACATCTGGTTGGAGCTAACCTGCTTGGCACTGATGCACACTTAAATGTCAAAATAGAATCCGCTTTGAGGCAGCACAATTGAAACGTGGAAAGAGATCTTCCAGCGCAGTGCACAGTATTATTGTCAACACTCCGGCTGAAAGGCTCCTATTTTAATTAGCAGAGCAGGAGAGTCCCACAGGAGATTATTTTCAATTTTCCAATGACTGTTCTTTAACACATTTAATCTCCTCAATCTGTTAATAACCTCTAAGTTGATTAAAGAAGATAATTTTTACTCCCTTTTAACCTATTAAAGTGATATGAGTCATTTCCTCCAACTTTCTTTGCTCTCAAGGACTTTGATAATATTCTGTCATCCTGATGGTCCATAGTTTAAATTTGTTGCCCCTGTTCTGTACGCACACTGGAAGAAGGGTCCCTCTTCTGTCTTGACATTATTTTCTTCCAAGGTTTTTCACGGCTTTTAAAAGTTGTTGTTGTTGTTGTACATAATAAATCACCTGAAGCAATTTTTGATTTGATTACATGTGCCCTCATATGTGGCACAGATGACATTTCTCATAATTCTTCCTTCTGTTGGCTCAGAGTGTAAATGACATGAGAGTCATGACAGACTGCACACACATAATGTAACTACCATCTGACATTCACATGCTTCAACTGGGTGTCAAATGTAACACATCTGAGTTTCTGTTTGACTTGCTGAATGCAGTTTCACCTTCAGGGCTTTACTAACCCAAAGAGATTCTGCTCAGCTCAGCTCAGCTCACAAGCACTCAGGCATTGATGAAAGTCTTGCCCCAGACCATCTTCCACCCTTTCAGTGTATTGCCCTGGTGTGGCATGATACAGCTGAACTGAATTTTCAGTGAAACATAATGCAAAATGTGAAGTTTTATTTCGCACAGTTTGAACAGTTCTTCAACGCAAACAGGTTCCTATGGAAGCCATGTGAAATAGGATATTTTCCTAACTAAAGTATAGTGACGTCAAGCAGACCCACTTGACAGTCAAAGCAGGGTTTTTGATATGCATATTCATTGAAATTATCATCCTTGTTTCACTATGATTTAATTTTCTGCAATTAGATGACAAAAGAACTTATATAATTGTAATAATTGCCTGCAATTACTGGATAGCTGCCATCCATTACTATTTGGCTTGTTTCATGATTGGAAAGTGCCATGTAAACCACCCACTTTAAAAAGGGATAATAATGACAGACTAAGTAGAAAACAATTTACCTGTTCCTGCAACACAGCACAATTATGGCTGTTTGGCCTCAAGAGGAAAAGAGAATGCATCTTATTTTCCAATATGGCACACTGGCAAATGATACAGAACAATATCCATGTAACAGAACATACGCTTGGATCAGCTAAAACAGAGATTAGACTTTTGCAATAACAGTAAACTATATGAGTGTTGCCTTTAAAACATGTTCGCCCTGTCAAGTGACATTCATTCTCAGGTAATTCACACTCTGGAGCCAGCGCTGAAATAGAGAGTCATTTTTCTCTGACCCCACTGGCCACCAGCCGAGTTGTTATCGACAAATGCGTCTGTTGCCTCTGTGGACAGTGCTGGAATCTTTAAAAGGAGCTCAGGGAGATCTCGGCTCAAAATTGAAAATGTCTGCTTCCACTTACCCTGAAAAAATAAACAACCTTTGGACACCAACTGTCCCTAGGTGACATTCTTTGCCTTACTAATTTCCAATTTATGGTGCAGCGGCAAGCATGCAAATGTTTAATTAGCTGTGTATTAGCTGTCTGGGAGTCTTGGTAAGTTCGCAGCTGGTTGTCAAATCAAAATGACTGTAGAAGTTTTACAAATGTCATTTTGAAGGACGTTTGTTTTTGTTCTGGTGCCACAGTAATACTGTCTTGCACCTGATGTAAAAATGACAAGAAAGTACGTCAAAGGTCTTACAGTCAAGTAATTCTCTAATGAGACTTCCAAGAAAAAGGGCTGTATGCTGCAGTGGTTTGTTTCTCATCTCTTCCCAAGACCTGAAAAAGCTGCAAACATGTAATCACAAAGCTTCAGGTTCCATCAGTTTTATGGAGAGATATTAACCTCATGTTGTGAAGGAAGAGGGGAAATGCAGTTTAGTCTATTATTGACTGTTATGTGGCTGCCATCTGCTGGTTATACTTGTGCAAAAAAAATCAACTCTATGCTTTACTGTGAGCTACCAGTAGAAGGAGACTGCACTGTTACATTAGTCATTTCACAACAGTGCACATTTGACTTAAAGACACATTTGACTTGAGACTTTAAACTATTTCCATGACTGCAATTGGTCATGAAAATAGAGAACTACTATAAAATCACATTTCTTGTGCTTTGTATGAAAAATGTTCAAATTAATTCTTTGGTTCTGGTTCTATAATCTCACAGTTCCACACTCTATAATACATCAGTCATACAGGCTGTCTGCTTTTGTCCACCTCCACCTTTTATCAGTGATACAATGTACTATACCAACATGTACATATAGATAAGGAACCTGAAAGTGATAACGTTATTACTCCAAGTGTGATATTGTTGCGCTCAGGTTATGCATTTATTATATAACGTATTCGTGTAATAAAATACCTGTATAAAATAATGAATTAAGTCATGACTTCATAAGGAGAATGCAGAGTATTTTTAAAGAAGATGTTTCTGTTTGGCTGGTGAAATGGTGAAGAATGATGAAAATTTCAGAGCAATGAGTACATCACAGTCACTTATATAATCAGACCACGTAATGTTATCCAGCAGCTTATTAAATTAAAAGCTTTAATTGAAATGTTGTCCTACTACACTCACACATATTTTTTAATAAACTGCTCTCTTCATGTTCAATTATAAGCAGTCTTGGAAAAGGAAAAAGCTATTTAATCATATTTATCATTTCATAACAGTTTTGTATTTCATGGGAGACAGTGAAAAAACGTGATTCATTTCAGCATTGATTCTTCTTTATAACAGAGGGAAACACTCATTCAGTATCATCTTTGAGCACACTATTCAACAGCTGAGTGAATGATGTTCATTCATTCAGTCTTTTGTGTGCAAACAAAGTGCCTTTCAACAACCAGAAATAATTGATTTTCCTGTTTTGTTTGCTTTGAAAATCAATACTTGGATATTATCAAGCCCCACTAGGACACCATTATAAAGTGGAAACATTTATTTTAAGTTTAAAACGTGGTAAACAATTTATTTGGGCTGTGCTGTGATTCACAGCTGAAGAAACCATTTTAAACGAAAAAAGAATCAGGTGATTACAGCACATCGAGGCTTCACAACAAGTGCAGCGCAGGCCAGCAACAACAATGACAGGACAGTTGTAAAGGAGGCACTGTGCAGGGTACGCAGATATACTGATAATCCCAACAAAACAGGTCTCATTTTACATCACAGTTCATCCACACAACATGGGAATGACGCTGGCTTTTCTGTAATTCACAGGGGTTTAGTGGAAATGGACTCAGAACAGTAAACAGGGCAGGTTTACTTTTTAACTGCATACTTCCCCCCCGCACATACACACAGACACACTAATGCTTTTGGCAATGTGTTCAGCACTTCCCCTGATATGAGGTAACACTATGTTAAACATTAAGCTATAGCCAGGGACTGCAGAGGATGAGGTCACCTCAGGTGAAGGTGGTGTGATCAAAAGCAATTGTCTGTAAAAGGTGTCCGGCAAGGAGGACGGGTATGAACAGGCCACGCTCATTGTCTTTAATCTGCCAATTAACAATGAACATTAACATAGAGTATCCCTTATTAGTGTCAGTGTGGTGAGCTGTTTTTTATGACATTCCATTCAAGTGATCTTTAGCAATTAGTCATGCAGCCACATCCCTGTATAATCACCACGGATTTGTGCTGTTACAGGGACTTCACTGTCTGTGAATCAGCTGTAGGAATTCGCTGTAGATTAGATCACAATTCAATTCTGTCTCTGTGCTACCCAGCCAGGAGAGGAGATTTCCCAATAAAAACGTCAAAATACTGCAGAAAAAAAAACATGCGAGGTGTATTTAAAGATCACCTTCCAACTTTAAACAAACTCTCTCTATTGCTTTTACGATGACGCTCTCTCTTACCCACACACATACACAAGTGCGTCTACTGTGGAATCAGCTGCGATTGGTGGAGAGGGACACCTCAGCAGACAGACGGTGGTAATTTCGGATGCACATTGGCTGCTGGAAGTTTGCTGTTCCTGGGCACTTGGAGCACAGCTGATTTGAATAAAGATTTTGTGTAAACATGCCACATATACAGACACGCTGGAACAAAATTGTTGATTCTTATGCTGTAATCTAAAGCAGTCCATTACAATAGCCCCAAACAAATACATAGTAATTATGTTAAGCTTTTAATGTTGAGGTTTTCTGAGAGGTTCAGGTGTTGTGGTAAGTTTTACGTATATGTGGTGTTGACTCATCCTTTTCCCTGCACAAAAATCATAAAGTAATTAAAAATACAGCCAACATCTGCACTACAGACAGAGTACTTATCAGAGTACTTATAATTTCCCTGAGAGAGAGAGATAACAGCTTGAAGTGCTTTGCTTCAAAGTGAAATGACTATTAAAAGGTCAACAGCAGCAATAAGAGTAGCAACAGGAAACTCAAGATTGATAAGAGTAGAAGGTGGAGCTGTTTACCTTAACAGAAAGATACAGAAAGGTTTATTCACTTAAAGTATTGGTTTGACATTTTGGGAAATGAGCTAATTTCAAGTCACATTTTATTGCTGTGTTTAATGTGGTAAATATCGAATGTGCCTTAAAAGGCAAAAGAATTAGATGAGAAGATCCCTCTGACATCTCTGTAGAGGACATATACACTCACCAGCCACTTTATTAGGTACATCTGTTGAGCTGCACCTCAAATGTATAAGCAATCACATGGCAGCAACTTAATGCATTTAGCCAAGCAGACATGATTAGGACAATCATCAGAATGAGAAAGAAAGGGGATTTAAGTGATTTTGAACATGGCATTGTTGTTAATGCTATACAGGCTGAGTATTTCAGAAACTGCTGATTTACTGGGATTTTCACGCACATCAATCTCTAGGGTTTATAGAGAATGGTCCGAAAAGAAACTATCCAGTGAGCGGCAGTTCTTCTGGGTGAAAATGTGCTGCTGATGCCAGAGGTCAGGGGAGAATGGCCAGACTGGGTTGAAAGCCAACAGTAACTCAAATAACCACTTGTTACAGCCAAGATATACAGACACCACAGTGACACTACAGACAGCAGGGAGCAATTCTCCATCCTTACATCACTCCTCCACTCCCCTCCACCTCTCTCACTGAAGATGAGTTTGCCAGCTTCTTTACTAACAAGGTGGCAGCCATCATTTGACAGTTCCACACATTGAATTGGGGACACTCTGCTATGTCCATCCAACAGTGCATTGCTCTCTTCATTCTCCACTCCAACTGAGAAGGACAAATCCACACTCCCTACCGCCTGTCCCCTGGACAATATCCCCAAGTCCAGCCATTACACAAATTATTGATAAATTTACGCACTGTCCCCACCATATTTAAATAGGCCCAGTTTACACCACTATTTAAAAAGCCTAACTAACACCACCTACAAGCATGCATTTCATAATCCATTTATATTGTTATATGCAATATAAATGGATTTGTATGAATTCACTGTCTCATCACACACTTCTGCCTGTTTCCCTGATGTTTCTGCTTGGATGAGAGAAAGGCATCTTCAAGTCAATCTCTCCCTGTCAAACCTACCACACAACACAGCATCAGCACCGACGTATGATTTTCAGTTCTTGTTCCCACACAGTTTCTAGAAACCTAGGGGCCATCATTGACAACCACCTCAGCTTTGCTGAACACATCTCCTCCATTTCTCAAGCATGCCGATTTATAACATTAGAAATATTCCACCATATGATTCTGAATATGCTACCCAACATCAAATGTACACAATCATTATCTCTCATCTCTCTATGGCACAATGTTGTATTAACAGGCTGATGACCATGAGTACCCTCCTCCGGGTCTACAATCCCTCTGTGCTCTGCCAACAAACAGCATCTAGTGGCCTCCACACCACAGAGCAAAACATCCCCAGTAATGCCTATCTGCTCACTGGTCCCACAATGATGAAATGAGCTACGTAGTTCTGCACACTCAGGAGCCTCACTCTCAATGTAAAAAACAGTTAAAGACGAATTGTTTTCTTAATTATATGGCAAAAAATATCTCGCAAACTGAAACCTTTCTTCTCATGGTACATTGCTTTTAATGCCTGCCTAATTTTGCAGGCTTGTGTGTCACTTCTAAGTTGCTTTGAATAAAAACATGTGCCAAATGAATACGTGTAAATAAAAAAGTGGAAATGACAATTAAACAGAGTTAGGTAGCAGTTTCCTTCGTATTCCCCAATTTCCAATCTCTGCTAAGCTAAGCAGCTGCTGGCTCTAGCCACACACGAGACATCAGAAAGATCACTTGCCATGAAAACAATTGTGTATTCCTTATAAACCACTGCATTCAACTTTTTATTTTCTCTGAAATCTTTCATTCAGTACCAACCAGAGATTGTTTGGCTTGTGGCTTTGTTATATATTCCAAATATATATTTTCAGTGTTGGCATATGCAGTAGCGCCAAAAAAAATAAGCATGCATTAAGGGAAAGGCTTTTGGATCTTGCCATGAAAAAAGGTGAGCAGCTCTGAAACAATTTCAGTGCTGTGAATGAACAAAGGGGCCAGAAGACTGCATCCAGGTGCCACACCCTCAGGCTGTAGGTTCAGGGCCTTTGTGGCATCCTCTGTTAAGCTGCTTGATTCGCTCTATACCCCAGAATCCCCTTTCATCTTCCAGCATTGTGAGTGAGCTTCTCCTACGAAAAGGTTGTGTGTATGCAGACGTGCACCACAGAATGCACAAAGGCAGTTGTATGGGGGGAAAAAAAGACAATAGAATTGGAGAATTTGGAGAAGACTTTGCCTAACCTCAAACAGAGGCAATCACGGTATGGTGCAATTTCTTGCTATGATTTTTGACACGTGAACTAGAAGGAACCAGCAGGATGAAGCTGAAACATTTTTCATCTTAATCAACTTTTCAAGAGGGTGGATTAGGATGTTCCGCTTCATAATTTCATACAGGATTGAAGAAAAAATTGTCAAGCTCGGGTTTGATAGATCAATTTACCAGCTCCTCCAGCAGGTTTTTCCTTTAGCTATAATTCAATCCCTCCCAGTCTAACAGCATAATCTATGACACGCTTGATCTGCTATTCATTTGAAGTGTCATAGCTTCCTACTTTATCTTCTGATGTGGCTGAGACCTCCTTGACGCCAGTGCCAGCACTGCTCATTGCTAAAAGCTATTTGCTATATGCAGAGTCATTTCCATGGTTATTATGGCCCCACATTAGCTAACATGCAACTTGTGATTCCAGCCTCCACATTAATGCACATGTTACTGTCAGCAGACACACTACAGACATTCCAAATTTCTGCAAAATGTTCTTTCTGCTTTTCATTAACATTTTGTAAGATGAAAATAAGATAACATTCACACACTCACACACACACAGACACACACACACACACACACACTGATATAGGCTTTCATTCTCAGGCACTACATTTTCAAGAAATACATAGTAAGGAACATCTTAATTTTAGTGAATATAACCACACACTACAACCACCACTTTCCTAAAGATTGACTTTAACATACTTGTTTTGTCTTGAGGCACAGTTGAATACTATTGTTGGATTACTGAGAAGGTGTAGGGGTTTGGGGCCTTGGGGAGTTCACTGTATATGCACTCTGTTTTACCTCCTTTTCCCCCTTGGTGAAACCGTGGCTCGGGTGCTTTATCAGGTTTAACCACATGGTCCACTAAAATTAGGGTAGAGTAAATATGACTGACATCATTATCTATGGGCTGCAGGAAAGTAAATGACTCTGAATGTCATTTTAGAACCACAATAGCATATTTGTAAAGGGAACATGAATAAGAAAATATGCCACTATATCAAAGCATATTATAAACAAGCTATGAAATTAGTGAGGAAGAAAAAGAAACCTGTTCAGAGAGGAAAAAAGCTACATTTCCTCTTTGACAGACTTCTCATCCTGTAAGACATGCTGTATTTGTCCAATCCTTCTGCATACCTCAACACAACATTAAGCACTCAGAAATGTGACGGGAGGACAAATGCAAACGTTTCAACCCCCAATATACTTTCATGCTTGAATTGTTTGCTACAAAACAGGGAAACAGTTCCAATGGAGTGCAACTGTGACATTTATATTTAACCATTCAGTTATCACTGCCATTTTGGAAATTGCATTTTTTCATCCAGTTCAAGTGGAACCAATTTAAACGTGGTCAATTTGGAGTCTGGAAATATAAGCAACTTTTACTGCTGTATGTAATTCTGATATCCAGAATTCATTCTGAAACAGCTTTAAATGGGAAAAAGGCTGGTTTATCTTTTAAATTGTGTGATGACATGGTTTATAGCCTCTATTATGAAAGTCAACAAAATAAAGTATCTTCCCCTCCACTAAAATTGCTATCACTGTTTTGTGGGTACAAGAAAACTGCATCCCCACTTGCAGCTAAGCCTGTGTTTAGTGCTTTGAGCTAAACATCAGCATGTTAATATGTTCACAATGGGGATGCTAATATACTGATGTCAGTGTTAAGGTGCTTTTGCAATGGTACTTTTCTTTCCCAGATACTAAAGTCCAGCAAACTTCCCTCGAGTAAACGTCCCTTGGAGGGAATGTGCCACAGGAAGATTAAGTTGTGTATGTATGAAATGGAGTTTTAACAATGATAGGTGCGTTAAATCCTGTGTGATATTTGACCAGTCCGTGATGTTCAGTACAACATGCTGCATCCCAGTAAACTTTTAATGACTAATGCCCAATCAGGGACTAGTTGGATAGTTGGATAATGTCAGAAGTAATAAGTTAAAACATTATTTCTCTGACAGTAGTCCAACATTTTACTTTTTAAAGTTAGTTTTACATTACACTCACCAAGTATCCTAGTTAAGATTAATCCCGATATCAAATTGCTAGTTAATATCGCCTACACATTGATAAAGCATGTCTTGTGCTTTTTATGACTTCTTTTTATCTAATCTATCTTTATCCAATTCAATGCTCCAGCCACCCAAATGTCATGTGTTCTACTCAAGAAGCCATGAGCCAAACCAACTTCATTAAATGATCTGCTCATGTTGCACTTTCATCCAAAGTGCTTTACAATGTTGCTTCTCACTCACCCATTCACACACACACTCACTCACTCACTGCGCGACAGCAGCTCACCTGACCCATTGGGGTGAAGTGTCTTGCTCAAGGACAATTTAACATATAGAAGGGACCAGCAGCCAAACCACTGGCTCTGGGGTCTGTGGACAACTGCCTTGCCCACTGAACTACAGTTACCCTCATTTATAAACAAAATTACCTGCTCCCGAGCTTAGTCTAGGAGCTAATAACTCACAGCTTCATTCTTCAAATGAGTCAACTTTGTATGAATGTGGCTAAGCTTTCTATACTCCGTGGATTTACACTGTTGATAGTGGCCCCACATGTTATCATAAAAAGTAATATTCTTACGTTATTCATTATGTGACATGAGACTGGCTAAATATTGTATAAATCACCAGTGTTATATTTTATCTTGAGGGTGACACAACCACGTAAAATAGTTGATGTTTCACTCAGCCTTATTGTGCTGTAGAACAAAAGTCTGAGAGTCACCAAAATCATTAGGGCATATCTTGCAAGAACTGCAATGTATGAAGTTTTAACCCAATCCTAGATGATTATTAAAAGTTTTGACATGTTGGTGGTTTTACAGAAGAGAACTTAAAGGATCACCAGAATCCTTACAATTCGTCCTTTGAAAGACCATGTCTGTGTAAAATTTCATATCAACACTTTTTCTTAGCTATTTTGGCTTTAACTAAACTCATGAATCTGCAATGCATACACATTTGGCCACTGGGAGTTTTATACCAATACTGAAAGTATTTGAGGAACAACCTTCCTCCACATTGTGAGTCAAATCTGCCATAAAAGGAATTAAATTCAGTGGTTGGGTTAATATTTTGAACCTAAGTCATACAGAACATCTTTTTTATTTCTGCATCACGTAATTACCAAAACACAATGAATACAACACCTTGAGACATCAACAGCATAGTTAATTACACCAAAAACCGAATTATTATTAAACTTAATTGAAAAGAAATGTGATCCCACTGATACGCTCTGTTTTTATCAAATTTGCTGTAGGTCATGAAGCATAACTCAATAGTCCAATCCAATTATTGTCCCATTGAATTACTTCCTGTAATAAAGTAACTCTTAGTAAACTTTTTATTAATAAATGCATAACTGTATTGCCTGAGCATGTCAGGCTTGCAGGTGTGGTTCATTTACAAATGGGTACTATATTCCCTTTGCACATCGTAATGCGCAATACACTGTGCACGTATACACTGGGTGGGGCCTTGTTATCAAACTGCCCTGTATACACTTGGTTCACATAGGTTTGCGCAAAATATGTTCCCATGTTGTTGTTGGTCCTTGAAACAATATGTCACAAGGCCACTGAACCTTTTCCAAATCATATGATCACTGACTGACGTGCAGGAGCTCTACACAGGCATCCATGCAAACTCCTGTTGACCTAAAGTTCAACAACTTTTACCAATAATAGGAGAAAAAAGCTGTGACACTAACCAACTTTCCAAACAATTGCATCTATAAACCTCCCTAGGAAGGAGCTTTAAGTTAGTACGATGTGAAGGTGCAGCCTGCTGAAGAGTGACAGACAGTGGAAGTCCATGTGAGCAAGATCTGAGAAGCTTTTTATCCAGGGAGGATCAAGCTCGAGTGCACATTTTGGCCTGGTACACATATTGCAGCTCTGGGTTTTAGTTCTAAATGTATAATGCTTTTTTTAGGCTTTTATTACTCTTATGCTGCAGTGCTTACTCTTATAATATCATATTTTATGTAAGTGCATAAATGCGTTTCAAAAAAAGCTCCCAGAGACTCTTTATAGTACGTATTAGTCTACATCTGTTTTGCTGCCATTTAAAGGAGTCCTCTGTTTCCACTTTCGCTTCAGCCTCCTGGCTTGTGCGTGTATCCCGGACGAGGAGGCGGTGGGGTGGCGTCGCGTCATATCAGCCGCCGCGCTCTGATTGGCTGCCGATTCTCACCCGACACAGCTGTGATTGTTTTCTGCAGAGGAAGCTCGTGTCCCTGGTATGAGATCTGTGCTCTGGAATCGAGTAGCTCTGTCTTTTTTTCTCTCTCCTCTGTGTGTGTCTGCTAACAATGATATGAACAAACAACGTGATTGCAGTCCTTGTTGTAAAGAGCAGGATAAGTAGGAGGGGATCTTGGCTTAATCATTTGCCGAGGCGCGAATGAACAAGAGTGGAGGTTTCTCTTTCAACGAGACGCTGAAGGCGACTGGAAATAAAAGTAAGGATCACAGCATTTTCTCACTGATGCACTACTGTATTGTCTCTTGTGTTGCAACAATGCATCTCATCTTGTTGAAAATATGTTACACATTTTCTGATAATGACATTTCCTTCTTCCTTTGTAGCCCAACAGTGCCAAATGCCCGGACTAGAAGACCGCTGCTGGAGCTGCTCCTGTGCATCAAGGGTTGAAACTAAGCACTCATCATCTGGCGCAAACTGGTTGGCATCCAAAGCAGAAGAAATGATGTCAATCATCACCTCGGTGCTCAGCAGTGCCTACGGCTCCCTACACGACGTGCGGACGGCCAACCTCATCCGCCGGGGTCTCGTACTCTTCACGGTCGGAGTTTTCCTCGCCCTGGTGCTCAACTTGCTGCAGATACAAAGGAATGTCACCCTTTTTCCCGAGGAGGTCATGACAACTTTGTTTTCTTCTGCCTGGTGGATCCCACCTTGCTGTGGCACGGGGGCAGGTGAGTGGAAAAAAACAACAACCGAGCTAATTCGTGTTTTATAAATAGCTGTGGAGATCAGCCTGCCCTGGGTTAGCTGTAGTATGTAGATAAGTTTGGGACAAAGGAATGTGGTAGGGGAGGGGTTTGAGCATACAAAGAAAAAATCACAATGAAGATAAAACTTAAAAAATAAATGTAACAATCATTTATGAGCACTTTCTGTCCGGAAACCTCCTCTGGGTACTTCTCATCACGTGCTATTAAGCGTTAAAAATGTGTAATTTAAAGTATTTGAGGCAAGTCTGTTTAATTGCTAGTATCATCAGCTACTGTGTGATCAGGCGGTAAAGTATCAACTTTCGGCTGTGTTTTTATTTGCTATTATATAAGCCTTTATCTCTAAGGCTGCCCTAGTCTGGATGATTTTGTGAGGCAGACCTGCATGAAAAAACTGACTTTGTTCCGTTGGTAGAGTTTCTAGCAGTCTGATTGGTCGCAACAGGCGGACGCGAAGTGAGCTGAGCGCTGATTGGTTGGTGTCATAACGGGTGAGCGGAGAGGGAGGGGCTTTTAAGGCCAGGAACCCGGAAGCTGTGGAAAGGCAGAGTAGACAAATGAGACAAATGTTTTGACTGCTGACATTAGTCCGGTTATTATTAATTGCTCTCAGCTATTGTAGCTTCTCAGTTTGACAATCATTACATCAACAAAGTAAATGAAAATGCACAAACAAATTAACAAAAAGTGCTTTCCAGACCCAAACGTAATGATTTCAATATGTTTGACCAACAGAAAGTTAATAGTACAGAGCTACAAAAGGAAACAGCCGCGCCCTTAGTTCTAACCCTTTAAAATAGGTTGAAACCAGTGAATAATCCTTTTTTTTTTTAAATTTAAAATAACCTTTCAATTCATTATCAAATTTAGTCATAGTTATATAATACCAATTATAAGGCCACACCTCATACTTATTATGCTCATTATTAAAGAATTGGACACTAATTTTGTAAAATAAATATTATGTCCATGTAATTCTAAATCTAAAAAGACCAATGTGATGCCATCAAATTAGCTCATTTTATTCTATCATCATTCCAGAAACTGAATAACATAAACTTTACTTACACATAAGACAGATAAAACAACAATGTTATTTTTATACTGTCCATCTATATTCTTGTATTTACCAAAATGGAGAACTTAACAAAACAGGGACAAGAGCTTGAAATTCACAAAATGAGGAATTGAATCAAAAAGAGGTACAGTCAAATGTAAGCGTCTATTCCTAATTGTAAACTTGTTTGTACGGTGAGTCACAAATCATGGAAACTCATGTTGAGCAAAGTTTCCCGCACAGCAGCTCTGTGACAGGATTTCCCAAAGGTTTTGCTTATCTTGTGTAAATGGGGTCTGTTTGTTGTTTCTTACAGCTGTTGTTGGCCTGCTGTATCCCTGCCTCGACAGCCACCTGGGAGAGCCACACAAGTTCAAGAGAGAGTGGGCCAGCGTCATGAGGTGCATCGCAGTGTTTGTTGGCATCAACCACGCCAGTGTTGTATCCTTTCTATATCAACATCACTATATAGAAAGTTTTTTTTTTCCCTCATAGATATAACACGATATATTTGCCTTTCCATTGCAGAGTTTCTAAAGCTTCAGATTGTCCTGTTTTACCCTTTATCTTTAAGACATGACTTTAAACAAGCAAGTTGTACAAATATTTGAGTAAGAACTAATCCTATGCTAGGATTAATCTGTTTGACTTTGTCCTTAACTGTCTGGTAACACAGAAACTAGACTTTGACAACAATGTGCAGCTCTCCCTAACGCTGGCAGCCTTGTCCTTGGGCTTGTGGTGGACATTTGACCGGTCCAGAAGCGGCTTTGGGCTGGGCATCACCACTGCCTTCCTAGCTACTGTGATCACACAACTGCTGGTCTACAATGGAGTCTACCAGTAAGTCAGACTTTCATTTTTGAGGAAACAAAACTGATGCTGTTTCCTCATCACTATTTTCTGGCTTCATATTACAACCGGAACCAAAACTATGTCTGGATTAAGTGCTGATTATGCAGCTAGGAAAGTCAGAATTCAGTACCTGTAGTCTCTGAAAGTACTCCTACCGGTCTGATTTCAATCAATGTGACATATGACACATGATATACTGAGTTTTTTTCAGAATCTTGCCTTTATCTCTGGGTGCTAAACCTAGCTACCAGATGCAGTGACATGAGGTTCAACAGGTGCAGCTAATGCTGACTTTAAATGATAGATACAGAGGGGGAGGAATAAAGAGAAATCCTTATATTTCCCAGCATGACATGTTTTGTAGATTTATTCCCTCTCAGAGATTTGTCTTAAGTGGTGTCTTGATGTCTTTTCTGTTTTTTTTACAGCTGATGTTTCTTGTTCTGCTACTTTGGCATTGTGGGATTATTGCACACCATTGTATTTAGCTTTGGAGAAAAGAAATGTATTTTACTCCTAGAGGTTGGGGTCAGTTAGAGAGCAGCCTCACTAGTTTAATATTTAATATGATTTTATTATTTTTTTCTCTCATTCAGGTACACATCTCCAGACTTCTTGTATGTACGCTCCTGGCTGCCATGTATATTCTTCTCAGGTGGTGTGACTGTGGGAAACATAGGACGCCAACTTGCCATGGTATAGTTTATAACTTTTTATAAAATATAATGCTGTAACCTAATGGTCCACAAAATATTTATTTGAGTTATCAAATAAGATCTTTAGGCAACATTCATACAATTATACCTTCTCAGCATGGATTAAAGGAATAATTTGTCCATCGTTTGCAGAGCTAGACTGAATTAATTCCTCTGTTGTGTGTTATTCAGTTGTACATGTCCTGTAAGGTAAACATTTCAGTTCCTTTATCACCACATCTAGGAGCTCTGTTCACTTGACCATAACAGGGGTCAAGTTTTCCTATAAATATACAATTTAGCGAGCAAGTTAGCAATGCTACTTTCAGTATTCAACAAAAAAGATGAGAAGCTGTTTACTTAGTTTGAAAAATGAAGTCAAAGTTTGGGGGAACGTTAAATGTGCTTTCCATTTCAAGAGTCTAAAGATCGTGAATACAACTTGTCTTATATTACGATACCTTCATGTCACTGGTTGGCAGCTTTAATTTGAACTATTTGCTTACCACTAGAACTACCAACCCAGTTTCACCACTGCAGGTGCCAGTGGCATGTTATTACTGGCATGCAATTCTCTTGATCTTGATCTGAAAGCGTTTTCGTCCTGCCAAGAATTAATAATATTATAATCAGAAGTAAACATCTGTGATCCTGTATGATGTTTTGGAAATGTTGGCGCATTTGCACAGATTTTCTGTTCGCATTTATCTGTATCAACCATTGAAAATCTGTATATGTTGAACTGCTCTGCACTCTGAGCAGCGGATCTCAAATGAATGACTTCACATGACCTCTCTGCACCACATGTGCTTTGCTTGAAACTATTTAGCTGAGCTATAACAGCAGATAATATTGTCAAATGGGTTAAAGTTGAGCAAAGAGTTTTCGACGCCCACCTTCATTCATAATTATCCCATCAAGTTGGCTTTGATGTCTTCATTACGCTTCTGCCCAGAAGCCTCACCTCTTTCTGTCTGTAAAGTAAGAATCCCGTCATTCCCTCAGTTTGACTCAGTGAAAGCGTGAAAGCAGATTAAGGGCTGTTGTTTTTCACAGTTATGCCGAGACACCGAGCCAGTCAGGACTCGGTTGACCTCTGGGTCATTTGCTACTTGTTTTTTTTTTGTTTGTGATGCAGCCTGAGGAATGTTGGCACAAGTCTACACTTGTGGTTTTGTTCTGTGTTTCTCTCTTTTTCGCTCCAATGGGTCATTTATGAGAAGGATCAGCAAGAGCATGAGACTTTTTTTTTTCTTTTAAAATTGTTACGTCCAGTTACAGTTAAACAGTCTGCTTGGCAATGCGAACCACGCAGAATAAACAGACCAACTGGCTTTGCCACTTCCAGCTCTTGTACTTTAAATATTTACTTTAAAGCTGAATGGCTGATAATGGTATCTAGTATTTATTTTTTATTTTTTTGCAATCCAAACGTGACATTATAGCAGTTTATCTGATGGCAGTACCTTCTTCCCCCTTTTGTACAAAAGTTTTGGAGGAAAGAAACACATCCAGAGAAGGAACTAAAATTAAAAATCCTTTCCTGATTTAAACCTACCGGCAACTTTTAAAACGGTACTTAATAATTTATAAAGCTACAATATCAAGAAGTTGCTGCAATTTGGAGCTTTGAGTTTACAGGAAACTAAAACAAATAAATTAATGTGAAATTGACATCTTGAGGCTGATAAAGGTCTTCAAAATCAGTTTACCATTCATCCAGACATTAGATGATTTCATAGAATAAATTGATTAAATTACAGACATTTCTATATACAAGTGCTCTCAGCATGAGTATAAAATAAAATGTTTTTTATTAGCCACTTATTTTCTACTCTATATGCAACTGTGTGACAGATATTGTTCTTCTAATTGCTGTAAGAAATTCACTGATGTGTTGTTAAAGCTGGTCTTTTCTCTGTCTTCCCTCAGGGTGGTGTTGAGAAACCTCACATGGACTGAACAGTGGAAATCCCGAAAATCAGTTTAATTAGAGACATGAAAATTAACTAGTTATGGGATGAATGACAGGAATAACTGAAGGAAAAAAAGCCTCATCGTTTCGACTTCAACCTGTTCTCTCAACAAAGTGCGGGTCAGAAGAGCCCCTCATTTAACGTGCCATGTTCCCTTCCAATCTCTGTTGTACTCCATTAGCATTAGGGCTTCCTATACACTAGATGGGAGGACAGTCTTTGCTGTCTTTGTTATTTTTGTTTTGTTTTTTTAAGTGAGCTGTTGGCTGGTTTTATTTTGATGCTGGAAGTAAGTATCTCCTCACAGTTTGTGGAGTGGAAGCGTGTGTGTGTGTGTGTGTGTTTGGGCTTTGGATGTTTCTTGGTCTTAGAAGACAAGGTGGGGGTTAATGTCGGTTTTAGTTGTAATTAACCTAAATATAATATGTTCATAAAAGGGAAATGTGTGAGTGGGCAAAAATATCTGTCACTCTCACACAGAAATGTATTCAATGGCATTGCTGAAGCACATGTATGTTCCTTGTGAGACCAAATTAAGTATTTATTTCAGGATTTTGAATGACCCCCAAACCAAATGTACTGTTTGTTTGAAAATGAATGATGGTCCCATTTTTAAAGGAACACTTTGATGCTTTGGAAAATGCTCTGACATTCTGAGGGTCGGCTGCGAAGGTTGATGCCACTCACGTGTTTGTGTGCTCAGGATGTAGCTGGAGCCAGAAGTCAGTAAGCTTTACACAGAAACTAGAAATAGCAGGACTTTACTTAGGTCGGCTTAAATAAAGCATCTCTAAAGCTCACTAATTAGAATGCAAACTTTTATTTCTTCAATTCAAACTTATTTAGCTTAACTAAACAAGTCTCAGTTTTGGTGAACATTTAGCTCTTGATTATAAACGAAGTGATTTCCCAAACTCTTGAACTCTTCATTTAAGGTGACTATAAAACACATTCAAGAGGGTTGTAGATGGAATGAAGTATATAAGCAAGTGCCAATTAGTTTAGTACCAATTTGTACTGGCAGATGAGGATTTATAGAAGGTGAAGTTAGTTATACAATGTATTGAATATTAAAGAAATGCATTTGGGTTCCTTAAGGGAAATTATTAATGTATGTTTATGTATCTCTGACAGTAAAAGATCACAATTTATATTTTTTGAAGCTACTCTCACACTTTCAGTATGACACAGTATTGGTCTGTTTCTGAAAAGTTCCAAGATGGAGACAGAAGATTGTTTGTAAGAAAATACAGTGAAAGCATTAGCATGGACCGAAACTTTTTAGGAATGCCACTAAGGAGGACGTGATATTGCTTTGCTGTTGTATAAGTTTATATAACTTCCCCGTGCATTTGTACCTTTGTGATCAGCTTTTAAATTTCTTGCATAATGAATGGCCCTATGATTTATATCAAGACAACATTTTCCTGTGTGATTGTGTGATTTCCCACTTTGAATTTTATCATCCAACTAACTGATGTTTTGGGAACTGGTTAAAGGAGACAGCAGGCCATTGTGTAAAATTTGCAATCTGTGATTGCCTGTGTATTATAGAATGTAGTGCTTTTGTCACTATAACAGTTTAGTTTTATCATTTGTACAAACATAATGACATTACTGCTTTTATGTATAATGGCTTGCCTACGTAATCATGCAGGTATTACCTTACTAGACCTACTGTATGTTAGTTAGTGTTTGAGGGTCTAGAGGATTAAGTGCAATCAGAATATACATGAGCCGATATTCTTTTTTTTTTTTCTTATTTATTATAATTTCTGACAACTGCTAAACAAAAGTATACCTTGTTGTAAATATATGCAGTGTGGATACTTCACAAAAAAGCAATAACATCTTTTTGTGAACACAAACTTTGTCAGAGATTTCATGCCTTTTAGAGTCAACACACCAGTGACTCTCACCAGAGAAACAATAAAAAAAAAAGTCAAACTGTTTGTAAAAATCTCATTTAGTAGCATTATCTAGGGAAACCTGATTTATTTTTATAAGGCTTTTTGTGGCAGATTACTGCAGGTTGAATCTGCTTATATTCAGGTGTGCTAAACAGAACAGGAAGCTTTGTTTTTTCAGATGGTGAAGCACATTGTTTTGTTTTGATGTGTTTTTTTGTGTGTCTGATATTCAGCTGTGTTTCAATTTTTGCTACCTAGGAATTTAAGTGAATAATAAAAACACTTGATATGCACATCTGTTTGTCATCATTGCATTATGTACGGCAGGGTTTTTAAACTAGTTTATTAAAATCTGAGAAACACATTTTTAGATATATCTTTTATTTTACGTATAGTGACATTGATGCTGTTCCTAACCAGAACAAAAACAAGTTAGCACTCTCTGGCTTTTCTTCCAGTGACATAAACCTGATAGCAACATACATAATCCAACAACCATTTCTTCTGCAGATGATCATTAGATACTAGCAACATCTCAACAGTTTCCGTAAAATACCCCTCTGTTTTTTTTTTTTTTCTCTTTTCCTGTGGTGCAAAAGGCAGCAGTGCATCGTGTGGACCGGAACTTTCTGGGGTGCTGATGATGGCATTTGTTGTGTCTGCTGACACGGCCAAGTTAAATAGATGAGGGCACTCTTTTGTCCGGGGTCCGTCAGTCTCCAGAGCCATTATAATGTCTTTGACTACATCTTCCCTCTCTTTCTTTCCTCTGTAAGAGCCCTCCCGTCCCCCCACCCCCCTCCAAATAACCCTGAAACTGCCCCTGCCTCTGTGTGTTGCTGGGATGAGGAGGAACTGGCCCACCTCCCTCCTCTGTCTACCCCCTCTCTGAACATGTCTTTCTGTAGGGCAGACTTCTATTTATACCTAGCGGGGGACTGACAGTTAACCTTTGGCACTGGGGGAAATTTCTGGGAGTGGGGCCAATATCTGTGGGCTATTCTGAATCAGATCCTCATTCTGGGAGGCTCCCTATACATCTATGTATCTGTTCCGTTTCTTTCCATCCTTCTATCTTTGCATCTAGCCATCTATCCATCCGTCTTTCTGACAGGGCAACGATCCAGTGCCACACGCCACTTCCCTCCTCTTTCAGTCTCCTCTTCCTAGGCAGAATAATTGGCCGGGCTTCAACCTCCTTTCATTTTCAGCCACAGCAAAGTGAAAGACTCCATTAGAGCACCTTCTTATTGCCAAAAGATCCCCCTCCCTCTCTCCTCTGTCCTCCCTTGAAGGCAAGAAGACAGTCTGGGCCCATCTGATGTATTGATTTGCACGTCCTATAGGCTGGCCTACTACACTGTTCAATTTCATCTCCTTGCAGCCCCTTTGTGACTTTAAAATTTCTGATACTAAGCCTCTAATTTGATGCAGTGAGTCAACTGCCAGCAAACATGAAGGTAGTGATGTGAAATTTAAACCACTACACACTCAAACCGAAGTTGTTGTTGTTGTTTGTTTTTTTTACATACAACCTTTAAAAAAAAGAACTGTTTCTGTCTAGTGGCATTTCTTAAGATTCTGTCCTTTAAGTCATTGCATGTAAAATGATACATTATAAAATTTTTAGGCTACAACTACAATCCAGTATTGTTAGAAATGCGTTTAGTAGAAGTTTGTCTTCCTACCGTGCCCCATTAAACATCTTACAGTCTCAGATTCGTTTTGTGACCTTCAGGTAAAGGCCTGACTCCTGGTTTGAGATAAATGCCCTGTTTGACGAAGCGCCTGTCACCTAATTTTGCCTGTCACACACGCTGCTGCTGGTATACAGAGATCATCCAACTGCTTTGACACATGTTCATACTGGGTCACTAAAGTAAAAAAAATGTAAATATTGCAAAGAGACATGCAGAAGATTAATATCAACAAACATATTCTGGAGGATTGAACCATGCAGCATTGTATGAGTGCTGTCTACTTAGTAGTGATGGCTTTTGTTACCGCCAGATGACAGTATTTATCCTCTCTGCTTGTCTGGACATTATTACCATGACCACCTATGGACCCCTAGTGGAGCGCCAAGGAACAGCATCGTCCACGGGTTTAACCTATTCATCCAACAATTTAGACAACACAACATAAATCACCTGAGACAAAACACATATAGTGCATTTATCTGTTCTTTTTTGAACAACCTAATGCATATTCAAGAAGACAAATGCTGCACACAAGAAAGCGAGAGAACTAGAAAATCAGAATGTGAATGTGTTTTTTTAAGTACAGGTTTTCTTAAAACCTCTTCAAACCACTGATGTACACACAAATTCGGATTCATAATCATGATTTATTAAACAGCGGCAAGGAATATTATTCTTGGAATATTTATCTCAGCCCGCAATGAGCGGGAAGAGTCACATGCATGATAGAAAAGGTCAATGAAATGGATTTAGAGTGGAGAAAATCACTGCACACTCTTTATTTCTCTGCCAAAAGGTCTTCAGTGGCATTAATGCCCTGATATATAATGAAAGATTGTGTGTGTGTGTGTGTGCGTGTCGTTTAGGTCTACTGAGTCTTCATTACACCAGAGCTGGGTCCACTCCTGTTCTCTGCCTTCCCTCATTGCCTCTCCCTGTGCTGGCCAGGTATAATGAATTACAGTGGATGCCATGGGGGCCTGAGTGAGTGGCTCAGAAGTGGACTCCATTTTAGCTCAAATTACCTCTCAGATCCCATTCAAATAGCAGTCTCAAGCTGCTCTGCCTCTTCTAGGCATCGCTGTCTGACGGTGAAATGATCCATTCACATCTTTTCTTCATTAACTTATTTAAGGGGCTTTTTTGGTTGTTCAGCCCTCCAGTGCTGTGCTATCAAAAATCTAAAATCTAAAACCTAAAAACAAGGAATACACCAAAGAGACAGAGTCGTCTGTAACAGTGTAAACAACAGTCCATGTCTCAGTGGGATTTATCAGTTCAGTCAACATGCTCAGCCTTGTGTGCCATTCCTGTTGATTCCTCTTCTTCCTCCGCAGGACAATAATAAAATTGCAGAATAGACCTCAGGTGATGGCACATTATGCATGCCATCCAAACAAATCCTTCCCAGTGTAAATTAAACACACCCAGTGCATCTTACAGCCCAAATCAGAGTCAGAAATCAACTGGGTAATAACAACTGAATAAAAGGTAATGGAATAAATATGATGAGCATTTCCATTGCATGATCTGTCCTGAGAGGCAAACAACACAAAGTCTGCACCTTTTGAAACGCAAACAGGAAGTAGCCCAACATTTAACACAGATGCTCATTCCTTAGATTTGTGGAATTAATAAAAGGTTAAAATGATTGAAATAAATCTCTTTGTATCCTATAGAAAGCTCTGACACCTGTTGTGTCTCACCACAAAGATGAAATCACACAAATCCACAGCTATTTAAACAGTATGTCTGATGTCAGCTACATGATTATTATTATATAAAGCACGTGGAGGCTTCATTTGCGTAATCTAAATTATGCTTGCAGCCCTACTTAGGATGCACTAAAGGTCGATGTGTGTTATGTTTTAATTAGTCTTCATTAGTAGGCGTAAGAGACATTTCTGGGAAGCAACAGGCACGCAGTCTATCCATCTCGCTGCTGAGAGGTGCACAAAGTTGGCAGGCTAAAACCATCTGGGAAAGTTATTGCCCCTAAAATGGCCTTTGACAACATGCCCCCTGATAAGTGACAAATTCACAACATATCTCCGGCTGGGGGGTAAAAACAATTCAGGTGCACACGGGGTGAAAGGGACTCCGTCGCACATGGTGCTTTCAGGGGAGTCCAGCACTATTTTGGCGAAATGGCACAGGGCGCGATGCCACACAGGGAGAGGACTCGAATAACAGCTTCTGACTGACCTTCTTCCACTATAATTAAAGTTGCAAGCTGTTCCCAGAGACATAACAGAGATTGTTTCTCCCTTTTAGAATTAGCTCGCACCTGAAAAGTGAAATAATCTTGCACAAATGTTTGCTCTGAAACGATCTGGCTGGTTGACTTTGTATTTTTATCTGTCCGATAACAACATGCACTGAAATAGGCTGCAGGTTGTTGGCTTTCAGGTTGAATCTACTGTAAGAGTTGCTTAAACTGAAGATGAATAGGGTTAAGGGGGAAATGTATCTAGCCCTGACTAATCGGATTTGGGGGGGAAATGCACCTTGCAGAGATGTAGCGATTGCAAACTCACTTCTTTCGCATTTTGACTTCCAGGACAGGAATCTGTTTAAAGCAGTAAACCCCAAAGCTTTAAGGGGAAAACATTATTGGCGTGGTTATCGTTCGCTTGAACCTGCTCTCAAAGAACAAATTCTCCAGCAAGTGCTTCCCAGCTGTCTCTCTCCCACTTGTACCTCTTTGCTCATAAAAGCGAGACAGGTGCATGAGGCATGTGGACGATCCAAAACCTGCAAAGCATCTTGGGCCCCCCGCACAAAGGTGGAGCAGAAACTTTAGGGGCCACAGGTTTGAGATGAGCTGAATGAATGAACAGTGGGCCACTGAATATCAGAAGGATTGCGGTGCACTGTTGCTGCCTTGGTGCCCTTTTTTTTTGGTGATCTCTTTAGCGGTATATTTTCATTCATACATGCCCCCCTCCCTCTAGACGCCCTCCCCTCCCTCTCATGTCGCTCCGTAGCCTATTTGTTCTGTATGACTGAGAATGTAAACCCATTAACCTTACGGAAATAGCCACCACGTGCAGTTCATTTTTTGCTGTCACAAGTAAGACGTCCCGACCTGTGAAAAGTTGTGCCACAAAACTTCGGTTTTTAAAGAACAGTTTGGCCTGACACCAGCTGAGTTTGACACAGAAAACACCAGCGTTTCTCTACCTGCATCAGCACCGAGGAGGAGTGAAGTGAAGATTTGATAGTAAAACTCGTTTAATTTAACATCAGAATAAGACTGTAACACCCCAATATAAAGTTAGTTTTAAACACATCAGGAAGGAGAAATTCAGGACATAAACGCGCTGTAGTCGTAGAGGCTTTAAAATATTAAATATCCGTCATCTTGTCTGTGCAATTCCGTTCGTGATTCGTTGTCTTTTAACCCCTTGTGTCCATTGTCCATTGAACTTCAAGTAGCCTAATAATTTAGCGGAGACCGTTTTAAAACTGAGCGTTAAAAAAAACATAGACCTAGTTTTTTTTCTGAATTTATTTGTAAATTTTAAAATTTACAAAGGCAGTGATTTAAAATGCACGAGCTTCCTGGCGAATAAAAATGTAATTATTAAGCATCAGTCTTGTTGTTAGAGTTTGGTCTCATATTGTAGCTTTTAATTTTTGGTTAAATCTGCTTCTACAGATGAAAAACATTTGAGAAAGTGAACCAACTTACTCCTCCTCATATCACAGAGGCCAGATTGTTTTCCCAAAGTCTATTTAGAATTAAACAATAAAAATAGCTTTTTAAAAACTCTAAAATGTAGTGTCGTATAAAAGATTATTTTTAAAGTTACAGTCCCAGTAGCAACTCAACAGCTACAAAAACTTGTTTTTCCAACATAATGTTCAGTCTCTTGTGATCTTCATTTTTTTTCCTTTCAAAAGACATGTTAAGCCTGAAGTGCAGCTGCCTCGTGTCTGTACTAAATGTCCTTCATTTTAATATTGAGAAATGTTTTCTTCTTAAAACCCGCCATTGAACGTTTATCTTATATTTAGTGGTGCGTTCAAGAGTTTTCTGATGGGAACTCAGCTGCATCCGTTCAGCCTTCGTCTAATTTAACTGAGGCCTTAATTGCGCTCAGGGTGGTGCACTTGTTTGTGCTAAGCTCTGTTTAAGACTTTTGTGAAGAAAAACGAGCCGCTCCTTAAGAACAATCCCAATTCAAATGAGACTTATCTACGCCAGACCGATCAGACGATTAAGGGGTTATTAAAACCTATAAAGGGCTGAAACCTGAAGATTCGGCAACTGCGTGGAGACTCCTGAGGATTTCTCTGTAAACACACCACGGAATAATTATATAGATATCATACTGTGGTGTATGATAAATTAACAGTGGGGAACACAAAGATATCTTCAAACTACAAACCATGAGCAGCAAAATACATGAATTAAACACATCACTAAATGTTTTTCTTCAAACATACAAAATCAACTTCATTTTTATCTCACTTATCTGAGATGTGGTTAAGAATTTACCCAAATGACTCTGACATAGTCTACAGACTTTTTCAGCAAGATGTGAGCTGCAGAATTAACCAGCATGACTTGACCAAAGTACAAGAAGCGTGTCAGTGCAATTAAATATTGACAGTTTTTTTCTGATCCAGATCTACTTTTCCAACATTAGTTCCTTTCAACGTGTCCAGCTCAGCCATACAGCAGGCAGCACAGGCAGGCTGCTTGTTCATGGGAAACAAAGGGCCATTACTATAAGAGATAATCTCCCTCCTCAAATCGGTAATTATATTTTAGATTGATTGTTTTTCTAGACTGACTTTTTGCAGTGTATGTTACACGCAATTAGTCCCGCTTCTAGTCTTTTCTAATTCAGCTGCCATGCTCTTAGCTGACCCGGGATGAAAGACAGGGGGCAGCGCACAAAAGCGCAACAAAAAAATCATACAGGATCATCAAATAGGAGAGACGTGTTTTCAGGTTTTGAAAGGCACAGGAAGCTGGAGGATTTGGTCTGACCCCTGCATGGTGACAGAGCTGATATCGTAGAGACCCCCATTCATCTGAAGGGAGGGACGGTGACCGGGCGAAGGAGGGGTTCTGGGCTAGAGTGGGGTGTAGAAGGCTCACGGCGCATCTGCAGAGGTCCCAGCGCCCTCTGATCTATGAACTGGCACACATCACGGCGTCCATTCACAAATCCTCCTGCGCGTCACCTTTTGTAGTACTCCATAGTACTGAGCGCTGGTGACGTGTCAGACAATCCTACCAAGGAAAATACAGAGGGAAAAAAATAGGTTATAGGAACTCAAGGACAGGGCACATGCGCACAATGCACGCGATGGGAGGGAGGGGGGTGTAAGTGAATATGAAATAAGCTGGATTCATGGACTGCATAGGAACTAAATCAGACGATGACATCACAGTGCGCTACCAAATTAATTTTAAATCAGCATACATTAACCCTTTCCTGCAACACAAAATAGATGCTCAAGTGTTCTTTTTTTAACAAAGAGAAACTGAATGGAAAACTGAATTCACTTTTGTGGTAAAACTTCAAAGACATGATATGTAATGATCAATATGTCCTGCTTCCCTCAACAAGAACAGAATTCGCTTTTTCCACAAACATACTGTTTAAAAAACGGGCTACATTTGTGGTCGTGACCCTGTTTGGGCAAAATTACTCTGGAAGGTAGCAGCATTTTTTTAAACTTCACATCCGGTGATTAGTGATTTGACGTGGCCCTGCAGGTGGGTGTTAAGATGTCACCTGACAGAGTCCTCTACGCGTTAGTGTCCAACATGTGAAAAGATGGCGGTACTGTACGAACCAGAGTCTTCAGGAATGACTTTATAGAATAGCTGTGCAGAAAAAACCTGAACTCTTGTTTAAAAATAGCATCATGATTTTTTCCCCCTAAATAACAAAAGTAAACACGTGTAGACAAATTTAAACAAAAACGTCACACGCCTGTAATACACGAGAATATCTGTCTTCTTGATGAGCGCATACGCGTAATAATGCTCCTGGCACTAGTCGCCCTTGGTATTAATGTCAGAAACAAGAAAAACAAAAACATATGTATATTTTTTGAGTCATTTGTCTATTTGTTATCTGAACAGCATAGGTCTTTATAAAGAAAAAATATCTACCATCATATATTCCTCATTTAAAAATTACAATTAATATGTGCGTGAATCAATAATGAGGAAAACAGTTTTAACCTCGCGAGGAATAAATATGGAGGCGCTAGTAAATAAAGGGCAAAACAGCAGCCGCAAACAACAATAAGGCAGATTAATAAAATACACTTAACTAACAGTTTTTTTTTTTTGGTGCCAACAATAAAAACAACATATGTGTTAACTGAAAATCTTTTGAATGCTACAAAAATATTTTAACCCTTAATCAACCAGGATAAAATGTTCCAGAGGATTTTTTGTTTTGCTGTCACCACTACAAAAGCTAAACAGCACAGTCTCGTTCATGTCTCAAACACCAAACACTCAAGTCAAGGAAGCATATGAGGTATTAAGTGACCATATTAAGATTCCTACTAAACACAAACAGGACACTTATTTTGGCCAGAAACTCACAAAAGCAGGGATTATGGGCTTGTAAAGTGTACACTGCAAAAAAATCTACACATGGCCTATAGTTTGGAGGCTTTAAGGCTTGTTTTCTTACGGGAAACTGCAGTAATGAGATGACGTTTTTACGCTCGAGAATTTGTTTAAAAGATACTTTTCTTACCACTCTCCATTTCCCACCAGTTCTCTCCAAACACATATTTTGGGGGCTTTTTGAAACAGTACTTATAATGAAAAGAGGGGAAATGAGTCCCAGACATGTCACTTTTTAAGGAAAGATAGGATTTCAGGCCTCATTCACAGACTGGTTGGCGTGTTACAATGTGTATTTTTTGCAGTGCACGCAGCCTCTTATTATAATTCAGAGCCTGAAATGGTGTCATTTCCTCCAGACATCCCCGTTTTGCTGTGAGGTTAGAGGCCAAGCCCAGGCGGTAGCAGCCCGTTTGTGCCTCCATTGTCTGCTGCTTATTTAGCGCTCAACATTAATCTGCGCTTTGTGAGAAACAATCGCAGCATGAGAGTGGCCTGTCTAATTACATCTTTCACTCCCAACTTTCACTTCAGCAGCCGACCGGAGAGCTTGGATGGGCGCTATGTCATGGGGACATGTGAGATGAGCAGCAAAAGGTGTAGAACAGGTAGATTTAAGGAACACGTATTCATTTTTGAAGCAGCAATGTCCACTTTTAATTAAAGAATGCGGCTTATGAGTTTGTGCGCACACGAGCTGCCCAGACGCGTTTGAACACAAGCCCAGATTAACTCCAAATAAATACTTGCAATGCAGTGACACTTCACCATAATTGCTTTGCAATTTGCACAAAGCCTGTGTTTAACACGTGAAAAGTCATGGATAGGATGTTTCCCGCAGGACAAAAA
This sequence comes from Channa argus, assembly GCF_033026475.1. Classification (NCBI taxonomy): domain Eukaryota; kingdom Metazoa; phylum Chordata; class Actinopteri; order Anabantiformes; family Channidae; genus Channa; species Channa argus. Next base: position 13,707,592 of record NC_090215.1, read on the forward strand.
CCTGGCTTATTCTAAATCTTTAATTGCAGGGTTTAACTTGCCGCAAACATAAATTAAAAGAACAGTTTGGACGATTGAACCTTTGTCCGAGGGGATAATACCATAGCAAGCATGTGCACAGTTCTACAAAAACCTTACTATATCCATATCATGGTGGCCGTTTGGCCTGCGCTGTGGAAATAATCACAATATACATCCAAATGTTATGCGACTTGAAGAGATTTAAGAAATTTGGAGCCAAATTTCTCATTTTTCCAAAAAACTAGAGTAAAATACAGCGCGTATTTGTAGTAATACGAAGGCGGCAGCTGACTTTTGTAACTGAAGTGTTCAAAAGCTCCTCACTCACTCTGTCTTGTTGCTCCCCTGGTCCTCATCGATGCCCCCTTTTTTTACGCGCATCCCCCGGTTCAGACGCCAACGAAGACCCGACTGAGCCCATTCTGCTGCCCCGCGGCGTCACGGGAGGAGCAATGCAAACTTAGTGCTGGTCAGCAAAGTTACTCAAAGTTTTGTCTTTGGCGCGACTCGGTATCCGGAGCACCGTGCACAAAACAGTTTGTTTGCATCACTGATTTCTTTTAAAGGGATATGGACCCAGTTCTCGGTCGACCGCAGCGTCACGACAGGCGAACAGGAGCATCAGAAATACTTAACACGCGTCCCGGCGTGTCTGAAATCCAACGAGAAAAACTCTTTGGCTGTCATATTTTGGTGTGTTTTGTTGCCAATCTTGACCGTAGTGAATGCAGAGACACCGCCGTCCAGCAAACCATGTTGGTTACAGGTTGGTTACCAACTGTAGGTTAAATTAAAATAACTGTTTGTTAAAATGTAATATTCAAGAAAATACGGTTACTCCACCCCCAGCTCAAAACGTGAGCGGCAAACGTGTTTTCTGCGTTTAACCTTGTCCAGGACAAACTGCCTTCAAGTAACCCTGAGTCACTTTGACCTCACATTTGCTATAACGACCTTTAACGCAGACATGCGGGGAGTTATTTCCAAGAGAGTGTTGTATTGATTAAAGGTCTGCTTTCAGATAATATTTCCACACATGCTGCTTCAAAGATTTTCATGACAGAGATGCCCAACACATCCACAGTATAGGCCATTTTAGGCTCTTCTGGGAGGACTGTGCACATATTTAATTGGCATTGCTTCAAAATTGACCTGTGGATATTCAAAAGCATCGAGAGGGGAACTTCTTGTTGCATATGTTAAAAATTAGCATATAGAGCCTAGTAATATTGTGGGCTACTATTCCTCCTTATATTGGGAATCCCTCCCTGCCCTGCAAGAAAAGAACCCCGGGGGTCCCTGAAACCCACTTTGACCACGATGCTTAAATCTCCTATTGTTTTTAGAAACAAAAAGAAGTTGATGTGCACCGTGTTTTCCTTTGCAAACTAAATCTCCAAAAAATGAAGTTACAGGTTCATAAACACGGATGAATTATTGGGAGTATCTGAGGGCATGCACAGGATTTAAATGAGGCTTCCTCTCCGTTAGTCCAGGACTCTTTCCCTTTACTAAGGCGAGGATGGGCGTTTGTGGACTGCTTTGGAGCCTGCGTCACGTGGCCTGGTTTCTGCCATCCTATTGGTGCAAGGCACGTGTCTGGGAGGACGGTGGGAAAACGTCACTCGGGGGGCTCGTATTGAAAATAAGAACAAAACTCCAGAGTGAGAGTATTAGAGCATCAGTTTAGGAGCCTCTTTATTTACCCTTAGTTTAGTTTAGGTGTAGACATTACTGAGCACTCTGCAATCGGAGAACACTAGCATGGTGCGCAAATGGCACATGTTTTAGGGCTACGGCATCAGTTGTAACCCGATATTGAGGGAATATATGTCAAAAAGTATGCGTTTCTCAGAGGACACTACCGCATGGCTTTGCATGGTGTCCGAGGCACTCACTAGCAATTGAGTTTTATTTTTTATTTATTTTACGCTCGTCATTTCTTGCAATTGAATTCCCCTGAAGTTCTTTGCGAATTAAATTGCAGCGGAGAGAGCAATAAAGGGATTAAAGAGAGTAAAGCGGGGAAAGTGAATCAGTATGGAAGAAAATGATCACGGCAACAGAGACGTGGTGGAGCGGCAGGAGTCGGTGGATGAATCCAACAGAGCCATCCTTCCCCTCTTACAGGCGCCAGGAAACCTGCAGATCCCTCACCGGGTCACCAATTTCTTCATCGACAACATCCTGCGGCCGGATTTCGGGCGGAAAAAGGACGGAGGTGCGAACCGCGATGAGAGTAGCCTGGCCTCGCAGGAGAGCCACGACAGCCCCGCCGCCCCACAGACCGAGCCGGTGGGGAGCACGGTGCCGACGGAGGGGACCTCCACTCCACACACGGTTACCGGCACCAAGAAGCCCACTATAGCCGCCGAGGAGCCCATAAAGCCCCGCGGGGAGAACGGAGACCAGTGCCTAAGCTCAGACTCAGACAGTTCCCAAGCCAGCTCACACCCAGCCGCGTCTCAGCCTATGTTGTGGCCAGCCTGGGTCTACTGCACCAGATACTCGGACAGGCCTTCTTCAGGTTGGTGGCACCGTGCATGTTTCATATTCTCCATTCTCGGTAACCTGAAATACCCCGTAACACTGACCCCGAATGCCTTGACCGACTTCTGCCGAGTAGAGCAGAGCGCACCGTGCAGTGCAAGGGGAGCTGAAAATCACCCAATTATAAATTTGTTTTAATAATATGTAATTATAAATAGCAAAACATAAAATAGATAGAGTGAACAACATACTCCTGAGCAAAGTAGAAAAATTTAATAAAATGCTATTTCATTTTATTCAGATCAGGCCTATTTTGAATGGCAAACAAAACCGGGACACATTTTAAACATATACAATCACAAAAATCTTATTGTATTTACAAAACCAAAATTTGAACTATTGCGCACAGGTATTTCTTCACTAAAATGATCGGATTCAGGCGGTCTTCTTGCAAATTTCCCGGAGTTATGAATATTATAATACTGGGGTCGTACAAATAGTAAACATAAGCGCGCTGATAGGCTGCATGGCGTCCAGAGAATCTGCACGTCTGCAAAATATTATTTGGTGCGCTTGTCAGAGTTTTGCTCCTCAGCGTATATGACGAGTTATGACTGGGGTGAATTAAATCTGTTTTCACGATGGACGCGTGTGCATAATGGCCAGTTGTGAGCTTTTAGGTTCGTTTCCACTCTTCATTGACAAGAAGAGAGAAGATACAACTTCTCAGTCAGCAGAAAGTTTAAAGATCTAGTGTATTTTCTTAGCATCAATCAAAAGCGGAGTACAACTTGTTCTCATGCATTATGTAACGCTGTGTAGTGTGGCGTAGGAGACTACTACGAGTTGTAGATCAGTTTTTATATGGGCTGCTTGGAAAAAAAAACACACACAAGCTGATTCATCGGGGAAACGGTTCGGTCTGTATTCGGTCGTTTCATTAATGTGTTTTCGCTGTTTGGAGGAGGGAAACAAACACTCAGCCCAAAGCTCCAAATAGGCCTCTGTCCTGATAGAAAATTAATGTGTATCTAACGTGCGCTGCTCAAATTCTGTACACGTTTGGCCACCGAGGAGCTTTTCAAGTGGCCCACAAAAACTAAAATGCAAAGTAGCTGCTTGAAATTTAACCTGTTTTTCAAACCACATACAAAACAGTGGCTGGATTGTGTCAGTGGTGTTTTTCCAGTGTTGGTTATTAATTCTATATTACTACAGACACACATAATGTGAGCGTGTGTGTGTGTTTGTGTGTGTGTACACATGTGCGTAGCCTCGCCTATATGTGTGTAAAAGCAATGAAGAGAAACAGAAAGGGAGGGGAGATTTCGCTACTTAGATGTTTTCTACAGTGGACTTGTCAAGATTTTAAAATGAATCATCTACATTTTGAAACATCTTGTCATTAGGAAAACCTGTATGCTGTGATCTGTGACCTTCTTTTTTAATAAAAACCAACGTCAGGGTGACAATAGATACTGAGCCAGCCCTTTGTTTACGTTGCACCGTGTATGTTTTTTCTCGATTTTGGAGATCGAAATAAGATAACATGGTAGTTTTGTTCTTATAAAATGTACCTGACGCTCCTGTTTTGGATAATTGTGTGCGCACTATCCTTAACTTTACGCAACAGAATTGTACACGGTTTAAATGTTGGTTGAGGGTTTTTTCCTAGGGAATACTTAAACAAAATAGTTTTTTGGGGGGATTTTATTAGTTATTATTAAGCCGTTCGCCATGTTGTCGGTGATGTCAAACATGATATATGTAAATTTCTTGACCTATATTCATGTGAAGGCCATGTGATGATACTAACATACCAAAATATGTGATGTGTATTTGTAACCCCCCCCCCCCCAAATCCCCAAATCCCCAAATCCCCTCCACTACAGGGCCAAGATCTCGCAAACCAAAGAAGAAAACGACCAGCAAAGAGGACAAGCGACCACGGACGGCCTTCACAGCAGAACAGCTGCAAAGACTAAAATCGGAGTTTCAGACAAATCGGTATCTGACCGAGCAGAGGCGGCAGAACCTGGCGCAGGAACTGGGCCTGAACGAGTCCCAGATCAAGATCTGGTTTCAGAACAAGAGGGCCAAAATCAAGAAGGCCAGCGGCGCTAAAAACGGTCTAGCCTTGCACCTGATGGCGCAGGGACTGTACAATCACTCCACCGTCACGTCGAAAGACGAAAAATCAGACAGCGATTGATTTCCAGAGAAGTAACAACAGCCTCCTGACGAAAAACAAGCTATAGTAATCCTATGACAGATTTTTATGGCTATCACAGCGAAACTCTACCCACAGGAATGTTTAATGATACCACAGATGATAAAATAATACCACAAAGTACTATTACTATCACTACACTCATTGTTGACCCACTAAAGATGTACAAATGGGTCCAGGACACTAGGGAATGATAAGAACAATGTACTACAAATGAACAGTAAGGTCACTAGACTACTGAGAGTCCCTGCAGGAACATTTTATGATCTCTATAGCTTCCTATAGGAGTATTATAGTGTTTTTTTCGTTATGTGGGAGGTTTATTCAAGCCTATAATGCAATAATTTCATCAAGGGCCAGTGTATAGAGTATACCAGCATAAATTGTTTAAAAAATAAGAGATATTTCATATTTCTGCAATATCACGTCTATAAAAGATGTTGTATAAAAAGGTATGTTTTCATTGTATGTCGCCCCCGCCCCCCACACGAACCCTTCATTTTTATAGGCCTACTGCTACCCATGATTGTCATCATTTTACATTTAACTAACTGGCACATGACGTTTCGATTTGTCAGTGAAGTGAACAAACTTAAGTCCAAAGAATATTTTTCTGCTGCATCCAGGCTACTGTGAATTTAAATAAATGCCAACACAATTTCATTTCTATGCTTGTTGGTTTCCTTAGTTGTGTTTGATGTAAAATGGGCAGAGGAAGGCGTTTTTTGAGTGTTGTAGTCGCAGACCCTAATTGGGCAGACTATGAATTTTGATACGTTTTTTTAAAAAAAAAAGAAATTCACAGGAACAGTTTATTATTAAAAGTGACAGAAGACGTAGCGATTTTTTCCTAACACGCCATTTAACTAAAACGCTGAGTTGGGCCCTTTTCTACGTATGTGGACGTTTCACAGCCTTTAAAACGAATTTATGCGCGTATTCCCTCCTTAAACCAATGCACCAGTGCAGCTATTATAGTTTTAAATAGCAATACGAATCATTTTTTTGTAGCTAAACGAATGGAAGGCTATAATGCTGCCTATAAAGTCACAGAAACAACTCTGTAGCATAAAGACAATGATGACAACCATTTTGCGCACTCTTGAGCATAGACTATGAATGCAGGTTATTGGATGTTCTTGTTAAATCTTTCTCTATATACATTTTATTACATATCCATATATCATAAAAGAAGGCAAATCCGTCAGTGACTGTATTACAAATGTTGGAAATCTCTTATCGTTGTTGAAAGGACTTCATGTGTATTTATATAGATTATATTGAGAAAAAAAAATCTATCCAATGACCAGTGTTGCTTTAGAGTAGATATCTGAGGTGTTTACACTGCTTGTTTATCTTGCAATAACTTCTTTTCCTTTTTTGTGAATGAAAAAAAATTGTTTATGGGGCCTTTGCATGACAGCTGCAATTTGTTGTACTTGGGCAAATTACTGTGTTTATAAACTTTGGTCTTTATCAACGAAAGTATGATCGAGCTAAGTTTCAGACTGTATCCATACCAAATTGTGGACTTTTTGCCTTTCAAAGTGTTTTTGTTGTGTATCTGCAAAAAGTGTGTGTGAATTAAAATCCACCAAACAGAAACACACTTTGCCTTAAAGTTCAAGGGTGAACTTTTTATAAAACAGAACTGTGCCGAATCAGAGAAGCAGTATTACTTCAAATGCAGACTATTCCAGTTTAATGCCTTTATGAAAACTGCTGGTATGACATTATGAATTTACTCATCAGCATATATCTATCTATATATAAACATGTTTAAATAAAATTACAACACAGAGTTGTAGAATACAATGCTATTTTTTATTTTATGTTGGAAGTATTCTTTGGTATAATGTACATAATTTGTATCATGTATTAATTGTGTAATTAACTGCCTCCTGAAAACTGCAAAAGAGTAAATAAACCTTGAAGATTATACACAGTTTGACATGTTTCTATGAAGCAACTGTTTTATAAAATGGTCGAAAAACTAAAAACACAGAAAACACTGAGGAATGGCCAAAGCAGTAAATGTGACCTTCAATCAAGTTGTGCTTCTGCAGACATGAGAAAAGTAAATGCATTCATAGTTAAAAGTGTCTAGTTGACAAATACATCAAGTAATAGTTTTAAAGAAATACTGGCAGATGTGAATCAATAACAGATTTTGTCACAAACAATTTGCATGGAATACAAGACCCCCACTCATTGTATGGATAGCTCAGGATTAGATTCATAGAGAATAAAATTCAGGTCTTGAGATTAAAACATTTGCAAAAGCATCTAACATTATGCAAAGAAAAGCCTTGAACAATTCCCAGGCATGTTTCTGCAACAATGCCTTATCTGCATTTCCATACTTGCACCACTAGTCTTTGAACGCCAACAGCTAGTGACTAGTATTAGAGCAGACAGGGCTGCTCCCAGCACTGTCTTCACGATGGTCAGTCTTCCTCGCCGCTTCTGAAAGGGGCCTGTGCTTCGATCACAAGGCAGAAATGGGAGTCGAAAGGAGAGAGTGAGAGAAAGGGAGGGGGTGAGAGGAAGAGAGAGACAGAGCGAGAGAGAGAGCAATGAAGGTCAAAGCCTGTCATGACTGCAGGTGGCTGGTTTCCCCCCTCCCGCCCTGCAGTAACCCATTCTCCACACACAGCTTTCTCACTCACCAACTCATACGCTCTTACTTACATTCGGTTTTTGGTTTATTCTTGCCTGGGACACACACATCCCCTCAAACACCAACACATTTGATTAATTTCTGTTCCTGCTCACATGCACAAATACCTCGGTTGGTTTAGTTCTTCATTCAGCGCATCAATAGAAACCTTTATCAAAATGGTCATAGGCGGAGAAGTTCCCTGAAGTTCAGATAGGGACACCAATGCATAAACAATAACTAAAGCTGTAAGGTTGCATGGGCACATTCTCCTGGAACAAAGGCCTTTATCTGAGAATAATTTGTCTCTTCTCTGGAAATGAGAGTAAGGTGGCCAGGTGACATCGAGCGGGTTGTAGTTTAGGGCTCTTAACAGCAAGAAAAAGGCTTGCATTGCTGTCAAAACTGATATAAAAAACATTGTAGATGACCAGTTATCTGGGTAAATACTGAAATACTTCTCGTTTTTGGAATAGGAGTGCAAAAATGAGTAAAGTTTGTTCTGGACAGCTGACAATTCCAGAAAGTTCTCATGCTGTAAAAAAAAAAAAAAAGTAAGAACACATCAGGGAAATATCAATGTCTACCTCTAAACACAAAAGGGCCCCATCCTGCTTTGACCTCTCCTACCATCCTCCCCTTCCCCTACTGTGTCATTTACCCACAGTTTCTAAATGCTTCCTACGGCCAGAGTGGAATCTGCTCAGAGGTGCCTGGGCTTTGTGGCGGAAACATAATTAAAGTGGTGAAAGATGTAAAAGGTGAAGAATGGGGATGACATCAGGCCAATTTCACACTTGGCACTCGAATGGCTAGGTCCAAGCCAGGACTCTTGCCTCGCAACACAGATCAAAGCCCACTGTCACCGCACCAGTGCAGGAAAAAAAAGAGGCAAAAGGACACCTAACTATGCTAATCCCCTCGACGAATATATTTTAATCTTGTTAGAATACAAGTTAATGCTGTGGCTCAGTGACTGAACTTTTTGGCAAGAATGAGAGGTGGACAGACCTACTTTTACCTTTTCTACATGAGGTGCCTCTGTCTGGCACCGGATAAACAGATAGAGTCTGAACAAACTTTCTTTAGGGCAAACTCAGCGTATTATCGAGCCACATACTGTACAGGCTACAAATAGCAGTCGCAATCACTGAAAAGGCGAGCAGCAGTTTACATTAAGAACAATGATGGAAAAAAATGCAATCCCAATATCTGTGACGGGGACCCTGTCTAAATGCCCACTAGGGCACCTAACATGCAAAGGAAATTAGTATTTTGTGGACTGGTGTGTCCCCTCTCACATTGAGCCCTCCCTTCTCAAAAGCACCTTGGTAACCCTTGATCTCTCATGTATGGAAGCCAGGGCACTGGGGCCTGCAGAAGTTGACTGGGCAGACAATAGCAAGCGGATGCTTTCTAGAAAAGTCACACCCAGGCAACTCTCATTTCACACACCGTGTTTGAGTGACCCTTGAAAAAAAAAAAAAAAAAAAAAAAAGATGCAAGACTTTTCACAAAAGATTCTTTTTGTTCACCTAATGAAATTCAGAAAAAACATCCATGTATATCTGGTTTCTAGAGTGGATATTTTGCCTTACATTTCACAAGGTTGTTTATGATGTGGTTTGATCAGCGGTGATTTTGTTGGTAAAGAATCAGCTTGTATCAGTCGTTTCGGTGACATTCAAAATAATATTTTTTTGCCTGATGAATTTGACATGAAATTCACAACAGCTTTAGTAAAATAACAACTGATCAAAACAAGCACTTCAAATCTAAAAGGTAAAGGTTTTTAAAATTCTATTCTGATATGTCAGTTATCTCTTGTGAAAGTGGAACAAAATGATTAACATTTATCTGAATGGTGATTTTGTCCATTTTCAACTTTATGTTATGATGAACAGTGCCAAGTGCTGGTTCTCCTATTTTTCTGAATGAAGAAGCTAATGTTAACATTTTCCTTAGTGAAAATGATTTTGGCTTTAAAACTCAAAAAAAAAAAAAAAAAAGAAAAAGAAAAAAGATTGTCCCTCAAGATTGAGTTGAATCTTGAAACTGTTTCGTCTGACCATCAATCAAAAAGCCAAGAGATATTAAATTTACAATGGACAATAGAGAATAAAAGGAACTGTTTGCATTTGCATCAAGTGTTTGGCAAACCACTAACTAGTAATCAGAACTATTGCAGTCCTCTGTAAAAATCGATCTACATTTTTAGCACTAAAACTTATAATACCAGATACAGAACGATAATATGTAAATTCAATTCCATCTTGTTTAATGTGCTTTCCCATATATGGTGAGTAATGTGGCAAAACAAATTAACAAGACTCGTTGATATAGTGGGATTTTCTTTATAAATGTCAGAATTATTTGGATTTTATTATCTAATTCTAACAAGATATGACCAGGTGTGCACTTTTTATAAACTTTTCTTATTCTGAACACAAATCACTGAGTTATTAGAATGGTTGGATTAACTTAAGATATTGTAACATATACGGTTGTCGATTAATGATTTAACATTGATGATCTGTCAGGCCTTTTGCCACATCTTGAAATAAAGGTTTCCTCAAATTCCAGCATGAAAACTATCTGAGAAACAGTTGTGCCAGATATTTAATGGCGCATACTTTCTCGTGCCCTTAAACTCAGAGAGCTTTGCAACTTAAAATACATGCACTGCTTGAGCAAAAATAAGTATTGACATCTTTTTTTGCAGTCCCAAGCAGGTGCACTGAGGTAAACAATGTTCAATCTCTACGAAAATCAGTACTGAGTTCTTCACAATATCACAAAGAGGAGTAAAACATTTTGTACTCCGGTGGAAAAACAAATGCACACAAAGGTATTGGTTGTAATGGGATATGCTGCATTATAATTTCATAATTCATAAGTTTAGGGAGCCTGTGCAATGAAAACCTCATGGCCTGAACAGATGCAGTAGGGGTGGTTTTGTTGCTTGTTGCTTCTTAAAAAAACTGTCTCCTACATTCTTCTTCTACATACTAAATTAAGATGTGCAATGTACAGTCATGCCAGTTCTGGCCTTTTTTACTGAGTTTGTGTTGCTTGCTGACACACAGTCAGACAGGGTCAAGGATACATCTGACTCACCTCAGGCCCCCTGCTCTCCCTGGGGACCGGCCTGTCACTCACTTTGTGGTTACGCATCATAGCTGACAGAGGCACAAAGTGAGAGCTCGATGCTGCATCAACAGCAGCAACATCATCACCAAAACCCATCCTTAGCATGACATCTTCCTCCTCTTCCACCACCAGCTCTCTTTACACTGTTGAAGGGAAGAAAAAACATATTCACACCAAAAGCCAATAATAAAATGTCAGTGTGAGTAGGAAGAGCTAAAAATAGCAGATTTGGACATTTACCTTGAAATTCTCCACACTGCAGTTTGGATGTAGAAGGCCTTGCAATAGAGTTGTTAGTGGCAGCCAGCCCTGCAAAGATTTAAAATGATTAGGAGTTATACCAATTTCAGATTTATTAGAAGCGAATATACAGGGCTACACTCAGTGAGGCTTTTTAAATGTGTCTCTGGCTTGCCGAAACAGGTTTGGTGACGCGAGGAGCCTTAATAAGCATTACCTTTGAAAATATGATATGCACATGCACAGGTGTTTGACTAAGAAAAAAAGAGATTCAGTGATCATACCACTTTCACACCAATGTCCTTCTATATAAAAAACAAGAATAGAGTCATTGAAATACTGCATCCCTTCAGGTTACGAAAAGAGTCTCTGGCCCATGCCAACAAGAAAAACTGAGATAATACTGCTAGAAAACATACAGAAAAATATGAACAGCATTGTTTGATTGAACATCTTATATGGCACAACACAGAAAAGTTTCAACAATCAACTGGTTGCCATCGTATTTAGGTGCAACTGATAATTTGGGTAACAAAATGGCAGCTCAGCAAAGAGCTTAGTAAAATGTTACCAGTTAGATTTAAAATGAATCACATTGAATAGGAAAAAGCGTATTCTTTGCATTTTCTGTATATGTTTGGAAGAATTTCAACCACTTCAAAGAGGAATAGACTGTGCCATTAGATTCTCTCTTTGGAAATAAATTATAACAAAGCAATATTATTAAATGCAGATTATAGAAAAATAAGTTTGAAAAAAGTTAACCTTTCACCGCTTTAACCCCCATTTAGCTGGCTAGACTTCTTTACATTAGACTTCGTACTCAGGCGACCAAATACACAAAAAAATAATCATCTCAGTTTGAGTTGGCATACAAGCCGAGGCCAGGCTCAGTCGACCGTGCCTCAGCTCACAGTAGTGGGCGTCTCTCTTTCTCCCTCTCACTCATTTTGCTGCATGCTGCCATTTTAACCGTTGTGAGTGGCAGGCGAGAGGGCGGGGTTGGTAGTGGCAGCCATGATGGTAAAATCACTACACCCAATCCTGAGGAACAGCTTCAGCATCAGAACCATTTCACACATTTGGCTATGCTTTGGTTCGAGGACTCTATGTAAAGGACTAAGAATGACTGGAATAATAAAATTAACAATATATCACTGTGTGCATGACAACATTTCTGTTAGTGTAAACATATACCAATAATACACATATAGTGATCTGAAAACAGCTAAGAAAACCAATCTTATTATCTGCACATATATATATATTTAAAGATTCAACTTTACATTAAAGATTTAAAGATTCAACAGTCACAATCTTATATTTAAAGTCAAAAAACCTAAGTGAACATTGTCTTTATCAGTGCTCGTGTCAAACGATGGCCAAACTCAGATTAGCGCCAATATTTGTTGCATCGCTTACTTCATGGAAATTCATGTAGAATATTTTGCTTTTTATTTTTAAACAGGAGCTATGAACGTGCACGTTATGTGTAAGTAAGCTTAGGGAAAATGTACATTTTGAGAAGTTTAAAAATATGCTGCACATTATACTGAAAATTTTCCTGTAGATAAAATAGAATAAACGTGAATGCAATATTATGTCTCAGCTCAAAAGATGTTAAAAAAAATTAGCAAATCCAGATATCACAAATGTTTAAAAAAAATTTATATACAAAATTTTGTATAAGATTCAAAGATTACTTACTGCTTATAGGAAATAAAACATCCAAAAAAATGAATGAAAAAAAAAAAAATCAAAAATATTTTAAAATCATGGAAGTTGCCTTGTTATACATCTATATTTTTTTTACAAACGAAGAAAAAAAATACAAAACACAATCCTTCTTCCAAGACGCATCATTGTGGGATCAGATGAACTAAAGCAAATTCTCAGAAAAGAAACTTTCATTACCTAACTCCCCCTTTAGAGCTTAAAAGACAGTCATTAGCAAGCAATATTGTTTTCTAGCCCAACAGCCCTGGTGTCCTGAAACCCAGCTTAAAATGCCACACAATAATTTAAATCAAAAGAAAATTTTGCCAACAAATTCATGCTTGTTGTCTCTAAAAGCAGATTGGGTATTATGTGGGTCACATCTATACCCCCGTCTTATTTCCCCACCCCCAACTCTGAAAATTAAAAAGAAAGAAACAAAAAAAAAAAAAAAAAAGATTTCCTTGGTTGCCCACAGTAGTTCCTAACCAACTGCATTTAAGGTCAAAGTTCATAATGTCCCCTTGGCAACACCAAGGCAGCCAGTAACAGTGTCTAGACAGGTCATGGTATTCCCTCCATGCCCAAATCAACCCACTACCCCTTGGCTCTTCCGGAAGGAGGTGTCAACAGCAGCCAAGTGCAGGGTAAACAGGGCAGGGGGGGGGGGTGGCCTTTGGCCCTCGTGAGGTCGGATCAGCACCTCCACCCTCCACTGATCAAAGCTGAGGATCCTCCATGCCAGGGCCTTGGTCAAAGGGGGCAGGGCCAGGAGATGAACTCTGCGTTTCTGTAATCTGGATGTGTCCAGACCCAATTGTCTTCTTTCACAGCCCAAAATGGACCCTTCCGGTGCCACTGATTACATTAGGGAGGGCAGCCTCTTTTCACAGGGGCGCCTGGACAAAAGAAGCGCTTCTGTGCACCTCGCCATCTGGTCCCAAAATAACAGAAAAGGTCCCAGGGAAAAAAAAAAAAAAAGCCCTCCGAGCACACAGGCTTAAATGAATAGAACGCTGTTTGAATAGATAGGATGGCTGGACAGATAAGCAAACATACAGTAAAGCCTCACAAATTTACGCAGAGATTGGAACCCAATCTACATCAGCAAATAAAGCAGTGTACATGGAGTCTGATGTGCACCAAACAGAACTGTGGCACACATACATCATTATTATTGGAAACTGAGTGCTTAGATGAACTGAAATACTTTAGTTTATACCAAATACGTGATATCAGTGGTGACCAGATTGGAAAAGAATTGAGGAAAAGCTCAGATATGCGACAGGTCTGGGTTTTCAATACAATACAGGCAACTGGAAGGGAGATAAATAATCTAAGAAATTTTACCCCAATATGTGTAGTAGTGGAGTTGGGTGATATGGAAAAACATTCTATTGTGATCATTTTATATCACTCAATACCGAAAATGAACTAAGATCTACTGTAAATGACGTCATTCTTAACTGAAAGACACTGACAAACTCATCTGAACTAGGAGTATGTTCGTTGTTATTGTAACTTCTACCATAGGATTCTCCTAATGTCTGTTTGCATTTGCTGCAGTGGAACACATGTAATGCATTCCACCCCTTGTTGGCCAACATTCCTCACCTAACTTGGAAATCACAGATTTTTCAACAACATTCAGATTTTTTTGCCAAACCATTTTGAAATGACAGAGAAAAACCATCATTTTTAGAATGAAATCTTCCTCCAACTCTTCCAAGGTGTGTGCTTGGCCTTCCACCCCACTTGTTCTGTTTGCAGGTTATTGATATTTATAGATGCCCATATTAACGGCATGCATGCAGTCACATGATCACCCAACTGCCAATATGACCATGACAAATTTTTATCATGGGGATGAATTTCTGTCAATATATGCCATAAACCATGATTATGCACAGACCTAGTCTGGTAGCCAAAACAAATTTAAACTATGAATTTATTGTATTTCTGCTTCACAGGCAACTTCACATTCATCTTACTGCCAATTAGCAGTAATTGCAACGTCATATTGTAGATACAGCACAGTGCAAATCTGTCTTAACTCTGTTAATTAGTTTCAACTCGAGCCCACATTCTTTTGAGTTTTCATTTTTCACTTAACACATAAAACAATTTCACTTTTTAATTATTATTTTTTTAACTGAAGCAGCTGCTGTTCTGGCACACATTATTTAGCTCCCTTGAAAACTCAAGAATCCAAGTACTGGTTACCAGCTAAAAAAAACTGTGGCTAACTGCATAGTTAACTACATAACTCTACAGTGAAAGACTCTTTGCTGTGCATCTTCCATGTAGAAACACCTAACCATACTGTTGTATGATTTATCAGCTACCAGGTTACTGACATATTTGGCTGATCTAGGGCTTTATAGTCTTGTTTTGATATAACTGTAGGTGTAATTGTATGTTCCATGTTTGTCTTGTGATAAACTGTGCTGCTGCCATCTTGACCAGGTCACACTTGTAAAACAGGTTCTTAACCTCAATGGGATCTCAAACTGATTAATAAACATTAAAAATATTAAATACATAAATCTGTATTGTATTTGGCAGAGATTCCGTTTCATTCTTTTGTCAATTTCTGCAGTTTGACCAGTGACACTGTAGAATGACATCCCAGGTATTAATCAAATGAAGAGCTGGTTCCAAAAGATACATTTACACAAATCAGCCACCTGAACAGCTTTTCAGTCAAGGTAGAAGTTGTTATAAAATAGCTCGATTCAGAAGCTCTTTTGAATCAATTGTAAAACGGTTAATGTATATAAAAGAAGTTCTTATGCTTTCATTTCAAGACTATTTGCAATTTTAAATCCAGTCTGACTTTAGTGTTTAATAATGTAGTCCGTTCACTTCAGCAGCATCTTTGAGAGGTTTACAAATTCAACATTCAGGCTTTTGGGTAAGCTACACCGTGTTACAGTGTCACAAAATGTATAACTTGGGGCTTTTGGAGCTCTGTTTTGCTAATGCTAATTATGTGCTCTGCTATGCATGGCCTGTTTTTCTCACAGTTTTAGTCCACAAGGAAATTTGGTAAATAAACAACCTCATTAGTGGCAAAGGTGAGGCTGCCCTTGATGTTGAACAGATTTGTCGACAGAAAGGTGATTGCACAGTATTGAGGAGGGAAGTTAGACTGACCCATATGGGGCTACCAGCTTTGTTGAGAGAACTGAATTTATACCAAAGCTACATATGTGAAGTAGTTAAAACAGTTTGAGTGTTATGTAAAGGCTACACATCGTGTCGATTCATGTTTTAGTTTAGTCCTGTCATCCTAACTTTAAATGTGGATAATCAAAATAATAGTTCTGCCTGTGTTCTGAAATATAATTTGACATATTCACAATGTTGGTAAAACCCAAGGTAAAACTCAAGCACCTAATCGGATTTTTTGATAACGTTAAGCTTTGAACTCCTGAAAAATTATGTCAAGCTGATTTTAACTACTGCAATTTTGTGTAATTTTAATACCTTGTATTTTGGTGTGTTAAAGATACAGCATCTTCGGTCTGGCATAGCGCAAGTTGTTCAAGGTAAACAGGACACTTAACCGAATCACTTGCCATTTTCCACCCATTGTTGATTTTCCTTCTTGTGCAGTAACTCTGTAAATCACATTCAGGTCCCAAACTACTTTTTAAATATGATATAAATAAGTAAAAATAAAAGTAAAACCCATAAGAAAAAGAAATGCAGCTATACACTAAATGATGCATAAATCTGAGTAGCCATAAATGGTCAGATGAAACACAAACAAGGTAACTCACAAAGATAAACTGAGTGTGATTGACAGTCTACTGGTATGCTTTTTGACAGCCATATCCTGAGAAGAGTAGAAATTACTAGAGACTTCAATGTCTTGTGATAAAACCCTACATGACTATAAGTATTTTTTTCTCTCAATACTAGATCAAGTTACAATCACAGGAACCAGATGAGCTGACGTACAATAATAAAGTCTCTATAATGCTGCAGACTTCCTGTATTGACTTGGATTCAATTATTTAACATGCATAAACATGGGTTGGACAGTCAGCTGTAAACCCCACAGGTTGGCTTTGGTAATAATGTTACTCACTTTCCTTGAGCATTAGTTTCTTTTGCCAGAAAGTCAATTGTATATTACCCACATACAGATGTAGCTGATGTTTTTCTTTGTTTTTTCCACTAGAACTTTTTGGCCTTGCAATTATTGATAAAAATGATAAAAAAAAAAGCAAAAACCCTACACCAAAAGAGAATACAAATTTGCAGCTAGAGGTGAGGTGAGCGTGCGAGAAAACAACATATTAGCAAATACTGTGGTGAAGCATGCATAAGTAAAGTAATAGTTGTGGAAGTCAGCACAGTGGCGTTGCCAATTATTATTCATGCAATTGAACTTATGACAATTTTAAAAAATGACTTAATAGATTTGAACTTGCTATGCCAGCACAACACTGGCATAAATATTAAAACTTGCATAAGATAGACGATCTTACACAGAAGTCTTACAAACAACTATTTTATATTCATAAACTTCTTAGCCAGTTTTTCCAAGCAGGTAGTGTAAAGACAAAAATAAAAAAGATTCAGAGCCAGAACTGAAGCAACCTTTTATACAGTACAACATATGATCGTCCACCATGTTCTTGCCCTGCTAAATGTCTATTCCCAACACATTTTAACATATTTCAGACTAGATGCACGAAATCCAAAGCTTCAGCAGGTCAAGCAAAAGAATCTAACAAATCCCGTCAAGAAAACACACATTACCAGTACTTTCCTAAAAACAAGCCCTGTAGAATGCTGACTTTCTCAACTTCTTCACTGTCTAAGCGATAACACTTACACTAAGGGGGGTTACCATACTTTTACTATAACTAAATTTTTCTCTAAATCCTGCAATTTACTTCAATTTATTTGTTTATGGACAAAGCAAACCTAAACAAAAGCAGAGATATTTAGTGCAAATCACTACTGATTCAGTGTGCACATGTCAGCAGGGGGTTGCACACAACTGGCAGACACCAGCTCTCTTTCACAAGTGTAAAGGGATAAGTAAAAGGAGTGTGATATATAGAGGGCAGGTGGTGCCAGTCAAGTGAAGCACACGAGCATAATCCCAAGATGTAGCTTCCTAGCTCTATAATTAGTTAGTTTTCCATAGCAATCTCTAAATTATGTCATCAGGCCTTACAGAGTACTCATTATTCAATGGAAAAACACAAGGTGGAAATAAAACTCAATCGTATGGAGACTTGAGAACAGCGTTCCATGGAAGAATTTGAGCCCGTGTGTGAAACCAACAAGAACCAACTTGGCACTTTTCAGCTAAAGGGGGCTGTTGCACACTGCTGAGCACAATAGCTAAACAATCTTTATAGCTGTGTATGTTTGATTATTAAGACAAAGAAAAATGAAAATCACACAAACGGTCATCCACAAAAGGCTCATAAACTTTGTTTTGATAAGAGTGAACTATTGTTTAGACATTATGTAAAAGTTAATGTCAGTGTTCACCTGCAGTATTTATGGATTAGACCAACACTAAACCAAAGTTAGAAATAATGAAATGGGGAAAACAAGTCAAAAAATGAGAAAAGGTTTTGGAAAATGCAAATAATGTTGTGCAAGAATAAACCAGTCATTGTAAAAGAATTAAGAGTAAATTAATCTGCATGTTCTACAAGGAAAAATGGTGTAATAATACAGCAATGGCAAAAAAACAAAAAATAATAAATAACATCACCTTTCTTTTCATACATAGTCTGATTTGTAAGCACCTATTTCTATATTTTCATCTTTTAAAGGTAACAATCCAATTTTATTTATTTCTTGCATTTCTACTAAAAATAAACTAAAATATTAATATATATATTTTGTAGATCTATTAATGACTCGTTGGACTAAGTTTTTTCAACTTAGTCTTATTTTACCCAAGATGAACATCAGTAAGTTAGTTTTTACGTAAATGGTTTCCTGTTAAACTCTTTCAAGCTATTTGAAAGTAAAAGCATCTCCCTATGTGAAACACGCTTGAATATGCAAAACATTTTAGATTAAACAGACTAAACAAGGGTTTGATCTCAAATATTACTCTAAGACATTGATAGTGTCCCCCAAGCTCTAAACAAAGACAAAAACCAATAAAGTACTTAACCAAAACTAAATTATTTGACATTCCAAAACACAAATACCATTTTTATGATTTGACAAAGTATGTAAACATGTGAGTTAATGTAAAATGTTGACTTTATTATATACTTTTTTTTTCCACAGTACTGCCACTGCTCAAACTAAATTCAATGTCATGTCAGGCACATGTAATGATGATAGAGTATGTCAAATGTATAGAACTGTGTTTTTTAAAGTAATATAGCCAAATATTTGATCATTTATTACTGGTTAGAGTGTAAATTGTAAAAAACAAAGAACATGCGTGACACAAAACAGTGTTGTTTATAAATGATGCATCATGAAATAGTTGTTGTACAGTTTACTAAAGTGGACTACCACGTCTAAGGGCTGTAATCAAACATTGAAAAATGAAAAAAAAAAAAAATAAATAAAAAAAATAATGAGTGACCACCCACAAGAGTCAAATAAAAGACTGAAAATCTTTCACCAGTCTATGGTTAATCATTATTGACCATCATCCTTAACATACATGTATATAAACAGGAAAGATCAATTCACCAAAATTATGTTCAAATAAATCTCTTAACACCTAATACAACACCTGCACTTGGGAAATCATGCGATGCCTGCACTTTCATAAAAATGACATGGTTTGACTTCCAGTCAGTACAAACTTTTTAAAGAGGGTAATTAGTCAACAGTTAAAGGCAGTAATCACCTAATGATGAAGATAAAAGGGCTTAAAGAAAAACAAAGTGAAAATGGGCTGGTACCATTCACATCACAGTCGGATTCTAGAGGTCATGTGCTAAGTCCTGTTAAGAGCCTCAAAGGACAAACGCTGAACACTGAACACTTCTCTATGATTGTTTAGAAACACAGCCAGATTTTAAGCACACAAACATGAAAAATATCAATTTCACATTTGGGTTAACACTTTCACACTTTGTGTCACTGACACCCACAGAGAAGGGCTGTGGAAGACAAAACACAGCTCCTGGATAAGGATCATGTTAATGCCTATCAATTAGGATCAAAAAGGGATTAACCGGCATGGTTGCAGCGGTGGGATGGGGGCCCATGGAAAGTCACAAAATACTAGGGGTCACACCCCCGACTTCATTAGGCCTGACCTTTCCAGGCCATTGTATGACAGGAGAGAAACCCTGCAGTCTGTGTTTCCCCTTTACAGATCTTAGATGGCTTATGGAAAGTCAAATATGAGACATGCAGAAAAGCTGTTAGAGATCAGTGAAATATGAAATATTCACTTTCAAAGTCCAGGGAGACTTATTAGGTTCCTGCAACTTGGTGTAGGTGGGTATTTACTCATCAACCCCCATCCTCCCTGCAAAGGAAATAATTTTTAACCTTAGAGAGAAGTGAGATTTACTAATTAGTCATGGTGCAGCCTCCTCTCACTATGATGTACTGCAGGACTGACGAGCTCTACCTCTGCCTTGCCATCTTAATTCATAAAAGGTCAAATGGCAAAGTGAAAGCAGGTACTCCAGGTGTGTTAAAATAAGCCCCAATTAGGGAAAAATGCAAGCACACCCTCAAGTCTCACATATCTGACTCTGAAAGAAACTTTAAATAAAGCTCCTGCACTGCAAAAATTATAATGCTGCAGCATGTTAAGAGTACTTCTTTTTCAAATTTGTTAGCTATATGGAGAAAAATAGAACAAGAGAAGGTAATAACTTTTAAACAAAGCCCCTTGTATGAATATTTAGACCAAATTATTGGACACATACCTACTGGGTTGTCTGGATTTACTGCCAAGCACAGAATTTGTATCATTGAATGTAGTCGCAATTTTTATTCCACACCTAAGAGTAAACTTAGGTTAGAGCAGGTAACGGTAGTTTCTCTTTAGTCAATATATAAAAGGGTAGTGCAACAAGTTCCAAAAGCATCTTTCAAATAGAAGAGAGACATTTTTTAGCCGAGCAAACTAGTTTCCTATTTACTCTATATAATTTTGCTTTGCTCTTATCTTACATATGATGCTAACATTTACTGTTCAATTGTAATCTACCGTTGAGATTAGATAGTCCTTGATCGATTATGAAATAAACAAATATCACAGTCAGGCCCTAAAATGCACTTTATTTTCAACTTTGTATATCATAGCTGAAAGGTATCTGGAATATGTAAAAACAAGTCTGAAAGCAAGAGGGACCAGACTCAAATAACTGTTTAACTGAGAATAAACATGTTTATCTATTCTCATCAATGGCAGTAAGAAACTGAAAAAATATCTAAAGAAGTATATAAGTCTATTAAGTGATGATTAAATCCAAACATACACACGTCTGACAATTTTATCATCAATTAGAATCCTGCCATGTTAATAAAAAATAAATTCAAAGAACTGTGTTCCATGTAAAGGCAAGTACATGTATAATTTGTCATTTCGCTGGAAAATGATACATTTTGATAACTCATTTCAAACAAGCAATGTGTTTACTTCCTATGAGCCAAGGACTCAGTGAAAGTTAAGAGTTAAGTAAAAGAAAGCAGAAGTTCATCTCAGGCCAAAAGTTTCTTCCCAATAACTAAGAGGCTGATCCTCAGCTTAAGCAGGCATGCAGCCGTGCACTGCAGTCAAACTGTGGTCAACCCGGCCTACAGTCTTCTTTGTAGCATTTATGAGGGTGTTATAGATGAGCACACTCCATTTAAAAGTCAGTAGTTGATTTGCAGTCAAATGAAAACAGGAAGTATTGCTGAAGCTGTCAATGCTATGCAGCTGAGTGGGAATGGGCATGCTGGATGTGTACATTTAAAAGACTAGGTGGATCACAAACTGTTGAAACAAACACTGGCAACACATTCACACTCCAGTGAACAAAAGCAAGTTATTTACTTACCTTTCACAAAGCTCAAAAATAACAGTGTTTTAACAATTGACGTTTACAGTATAGCCATTGCAATTTCAGGAAGGCAGCCTTCCTCTAATTAGAATCAAATATTCATGTGAGGCTGATACTGATGTTGTGGGTGCAGTTTAAATTTAAAATCTCTGCTCACTCAGTGAGTGCTGTGTTGACTGTGGTTGTTTTAATGATAAACAAAAGGTTTGCTATCTCCAGGCAAAGATTGTCTTGTTGACCCAAGATCAATTTCATACCTCAGAAATTGTGTTTCAGCAGAGAACAAGATAGCTTGCCAAATCCACCCGAAAAAGTCACTCATGTTATTATTCTATTATTAGGATATTTTGAATACAGTACAAGAGAGAAAATCTTCAGCGGTAACTGATCAACAGAAATGACTCTACACAACGTAAAAGGAAAAAAAAAAACTAACAAAGAAAAAACCAATAGCATAATCTCAAGCATTTGTAATGAACTCGTATCAATATGAGCAACTATCTAATACAATAAAGATTTACAATTAAGATTTCAATCAAAGTCTGACAAGTGCTGAAATAGTTAAGATTTGTAGGGGTATGATTACAGTTGGAAAATATCCATACTGCCAGATTGCATTTGTGCAACTTGCTTGGTAATCCTCCCTAGTTTTGCCACATCTACAGAGATCAACAAGAAAACACGAAAACAACAAGAAATTAGAAGACTCAATCTGACTTTAACCTATAGGCGTAGCATTTCCAATGTGCCTCTTTTCCTCATTACCACAAAACAAGTCTTTTTCTCTCTCTATTATGGTAGCAACAGAGCAGAGAGCCAGCTTAATATGTTACTGACAGCCACTGTTGTGTTACGTGGCATCAGAACACTGTCTGGCTTTCAGATCATCTGTTAACACTGGACGAAAACGAGCATTAAAAAGGGTAAAGTTGAACTAAACCTTTCAGTGCACTTCTATAATCGCAAAATACAAATATGTATAAATAAACGGGGAGAACTGCATTTACAGTAACTTAATTATACACAATATAACGGTCAGTTTTTCAATTGCAGTTAATCCAATATAATGATTAATGCAGTGTTAAACCACTACCGTTTCTTTTATATTGATAACATACAGAAAAAAAAATTATACTATGACCGCATGTATGTCATTTGTTTTATGACATGTAAACCACCGTTATGTATAGTTTCATAAAAATCTGAAAATTTAAAGTATTTTGAAAATACATGCTTAGCATTATCATTTCAATGGGGCACAAAATAGCTACCAAACATTTAAATGTAATTTATTACGGCAAGGAAATACCGATAGAAAAATATTGATTGATTGATGAATTTGCCGTTAAACAAAGCATTGTATTTAATATGTATTTATTCTTTCAATGTCAGCTTTTTCCTTGTTTTAAGTATTCATTACTGTAGATTTCTTGAATCCAAATACCATGCATTACTTACTCATCACCTTATGCTTCCGATGAACTTCTTAGACTTTTTTTTAAACCACAAAATAAATCATTTTAAAAAGTACCACCCACAAGATTTAATATATATTGCTTTTGTAATATATTATACGTGTGGAATTGTATTTCTTTAAAATGTTACTAAAATTTATATCGAGTTTCTATTTTACTAAATATCCTATCAAAACCATACAGTGAATATAAAAGCATTTGTCAGTTAGGAAAGTATGAAAAAAAATAAGAGAATGTTAGGAGATCAAATTACTTGTCCAAATAAAACTTAATTTCGCTACGCTTGACAAATACTAAAGCTACAAGTCATAAACTGCAATTCGAGCAATATTTTTCCTCATGCACCAGTTCAGATCTGTTTCACTGGAAACATTGTTTACCCCACAAACGCCAGGCTGTTTGTTAACAGTTTTCTTGGAATTATGCAATTTCTTATTTCTACGAGCGACGGTACAGTTCATCTCTTTCAGCACCACCTAAAACCTAAAATGGATGCTGCAGGCTTTGAGTTATCAATGGCTAGGACCAGCTAAGGGTCACAGCTGTGCAGTTGTGCTCTTAAGAGGGAATGGGCAAATGCATCTATGTTTTGGCAGACTGCCAGGAGACTCCTTAAAATACAGTGAAGGCCTTGATTTAAAATATGCCACACCAATGTCAAAGGATACTGCGTCATTACGCAGCAGAGGGTGGTGAGATAAACAACCTACCATTTTCAACAGACAATGGCAGGTGCTGCTGTGCTTTCAAGCTTGTTCAAATTTTCTTTTGTATGTACAAAGAAATAACCCCAAAAAACCTTTGCATTATAACTCACGAAGCATTAGAGTCTACATGAAAGTCTGCTTTCTTCAGACATCATCATGATGTTTGACCTCGTGACTGCACTGTGGGTGGAGACAATGACTGAACAGAAAGACGGTATGAAGATTCAGAGCCCTTCTTGCATCAGCATTTTCCGGCTGAGCCTCAAGTGAAAGTTACGAGATCCATATCTATGATTATCTTATGAAGAGATCAAAATATGTGTTAATAAAAAATGATTGCTGCTGACGAGTGAATGACAGCAGTGAATTTGATTAGCCATTTCTCTGCACCATATCATGTAAAACTGGCATTACAAGTCAGAGCTCAACCTCTGTAAATAGTGGCGTGTGAAGTGGACTGATATTTCCCTCAGGCAATCACATTCACTCACTACAGCACCTTAAAGCATTCCTAGAATTGCTTTTCTCAACTTTAAACATGCCCAAATGTGCTTTAATGAACAGGTCAACACAGATCTTACCATTTGGGGAGACACACAACAGCGTAAGAGACATGAAGGCATGACAGGTTGTCTGTCCTGTAAAAACAAAATAAAAACAAATACATTAACAGTCATGGTGCTAATTTGGAAGCAGTCATATATGATCATACATACATATACTGTTACAAACAGACAAAACAGAAACAGGAATAACATATAAGGGCGAGCATTTAATTGGATTGTCTTCAGTTTGTTTTATAATGCTGGAGATTCAGCTTATAAAACATTCAAACCACATTTCCAGTCAGAAAGTTAAAATATGTATAGAAATATTAATCTGCATGTTTCTTAATGATCATAAAGTCAAAAAGTTTTTACAGTAGTTTACAGCTTTAAAAACTTAACTGCACCCGTTAATTTTATACTTTAAAATAGCCCATATCTAACTTAAGATGCATAAATTAGGAATAAACTCTAAATTTTATTTCTTAATATCCCTGCAAGCACATGTGGTCAAACAATCAATTTATTACTGTAGTCAATTTTACAAATTATCAATTTCTTAAAATAGACACAAAAAATTGTGATACACACACATACAATTTTATGATTTGTTTACCAAGCCACACAATTTTACTCTACTCTACTCTATACAACATTTGCCCAGGTATGACTACAAAAAGCTAACATCAAAACGTTATCGCAAGAGAAACGTATGACCTTTAACACTGCTTTCCATGTCTTTCTTACCTTTTAATTGCAATTCCATTCATTTTTGTCAGATACTGCATCAGGTTTGGGACAGGCCTGCAGAGAAAAAGCATACGTTCCAGCGAAAACATAATCAACAAGCACTCAAAAACCATTAAGGAATATGACAAGACAAGGCTAAAAGACATGTCTGACAGCAGATGAGTATGCACTAAGTAGGTGATAATAAAGAGATCTGTCTAGGCTGGTCACTGATACGACAAACAGATAAACATCACAAACTCACTGGGTGAAAGTAACTTGTAATGAGTAAAGCTTGGAGCATTTTTAAAAGCAAAAGCTTATTTTGCTTGGGCCCTCCATCACCGAACCAGGGTCTGGTAAAGAGTGTGTTGCAATGCTATTAAAAAATAAAATAAAAAATTACAAAAAAGGAAAATTTTTCCTTTACTTAAAATAAAGTAGTGCTTCATCACAATCTACTCAATGGCAGATTCTTGTTTACGATACTAAACCTACTGTGAAAGATTTTATCTTCATTGATTTTGCATTTCACTTGATAGTGCTGATGGCATTAAGATAAGTTTCCTTGGTTGTTACTACAACAGTAAATAAAGTCTAAGCAGCAAAGCCGTAAAAATCTAATAAGGTGTTACAGATTATCTCCACTTTATAGGTGTAGGAGTGATTAAATTACTTTTTGAAGCATCAGCTTAAAATCCACTTGGTATTTATTTCTTAAAAAACATAAACACAATCTTTAATAGTTAGGATTAATATTTTCAACGGTATTCAAATGTCATTAAATTATATTTGTGCTCACAGTGGGGTCATAACAATGTATACCACCATATGTGAAGACAAACTGAGACAATCAGGCAATGGAGTTTTATTTTTTCCCCACTACCTGTACTGTCCCTGTTATAAGTACGTGAAGTTGTAGGACACACTTGGTATATTCAACAGATGCGGTAGATTATTCATGAGAAGATGGTTTTGCTAGATGCTATATTAAAATATAAATATATTTACACCTATTACATAGATTTTAAAAGCGAAAGCCGCCACTGCCATTTATATATGCTCCTTTTAGTATATACACTGTAACCTTTGATGAATCAGACAAAATGGCTACCAAGCATTCCAATAACATAAACAGCAGGAGAAAAACAATAAGAAAAAATAAATAAATACATTCGGAAAAATATTTTTTGGTTGGGTATACTTGAAGATGGTGACAACAAATTTTTTAATGATCCAATCAAATCAACAAAACTTTAGGTTATGTAAAGATAAATTAAGAGTTAACTTTCACTACTCCCTTTGTTTGCAGTATATGCTCATGTTGGGGTCATCATATGTTTCAATTAAATATATTGTATCTATGCTTCAGATTTTTTTCCTTCTCCCATTAATTCATATACGTCATGGGTAACAACAATTCTATAGCAGCCATCTTGCCCGACAAGAACAGACACTGGTGGTTGGGGGGGGGTCTCCCCAAGTCATATGACTACACTGTCTGCAGACAACTGCAGTGACATAGCAAAAGCGTCTAGACAGTCTGGCAGGGGAAGCAGCAACAGATCAGGTAAACATTCAGTAACACATAGTAATGTTTCTTGTTAAATCTTAAAAATCTCCACATTTTCATTTCTATACAACCAGATGCCAAAGCTTATCATTTCAAGAGGAAAACATACCACAATTAACCTCATTAAGCAAATGAGAAGATAAAACCATTTCCAAATATACCAACTATGTATGGTTGGACTACAGAGAAGGTGTAAAAACTATTTTCAATTTTAAGTGAGGATGGATTCACATTTAAAAATCACATTTAATCACGTAGGTATTTACCATATGTGATGTTGCCAAAGTGTGAGGAAAAGTGTGTAAAAAAAAAAAGCTACTTCTACGAAACGTGAATTTTAAAATGTACCAAAAAAATAGACCAATCAATAACTAATTTTAGTATGGTTTAAAATAGTAGTGGAGGTAATAATGACAAACGAATAGTTTGACAGAAGTTTACCTGCATCACTCTAATTGTTAAAATTGAAAACCCTAGTGAATCCTGTCTCAACTGTGTCTACAGCAACCAACCTTTTTGTGCTAAAGTGGTGTCTTCCGGATGGTGCACTGCTCTTGAACTCCAGGACTGATGGCAGATCCCCTGCAGAGCATAAACAAGGACAGGAAAAGAAAATTAATTCAGGATTTGAATTACCTCACATGACGGCCACACACACTAGCTCGGATCAGTTAACTGCACGTATACAAGAAAAGCCACGGTTGTGTGCTTTGTGTTGCTCTGTGGCTGAAAAGGTTAAAAATACAGATGGGTCCACAGAAGACGGTTTTCCCTCAGGTACCTGCCGAGTAACAGGTAGCTTAAGCGCGCGTGGCGTTAATCAACAACCCCACGTCAGCAAAGGTGCGTCACCTGCGTATCCACCTTAAGTAGTGAGAACGAGGGGGAAGTATCCAAAACAAAAAACTACAGTGTAGAATTCATGCGAATTGAGAAAAGATGCTAGCTATAGTTCGTAACGGCACCTCGAGGATTTTTCACCAGAATCACAGCACATTTTCACAAATAAACCTCTTTTTTTGGCAGCGGTGTAATGCTGCAGTATCCACTGTAGATTTGGCAACTCTTACTCTGGCGCCTGCCTTACCTGCCTGTGCATAAAGAGATGTCTGCTGACAGACAGCAGAAGAAAAAAAAAAACTTTCACAGCGTTTATCTAAAATAAAATGTTTTGTCTGAGCGTGGCGAAGGCGTATGAAGAGGAGAGCAAAAAATCCCATTTCCAATCGGTGGCTTCTTTGTAACGACCAAAGACATGTAAAACTCCATCTCCAAATTTATCAAATTCAGACAGTCTCCAGACAGTCTCCAAGCGGTTACGTGCCTGCTTGCCCTGCGCGTGCACGCTGAATGGAGCGGGAAGTGGGGAATAACAGATCCTGAATGACACAGCGAGGAGCCAATGGCGAAGGGGAGGCGAATCTAGCATCCAATCACAATGACCGATAAGATCAAACCCCGACCCCCTCCTCCTCGTCACCCGTATGTTGACAGTGCACTGAATAAAACAACAGTCTGATTTAAGCAGTTCACTGCACTAAGATGTGGGTCACTAACTGCAACCTTTGTGCACTGGGAAAATGGCAGACATGCATGCTATCATTTAGGCTTACCATATAATATAAAAATCATAACATGTTAACTCGGGCAATAAAGAAATAAAATAATATTCATTTGGTCATGGAGTTGGTTTAAAACACAGTCACCAGGGACAATTGCCACAGACAGGCTATATTTTTAGTAGGCTTTAAATAAGGTTTCTGAATAGCACTACTGCCTAAATAAGTCTCCACAAGTTTCCATGTATTTATGTAAACCTGTCCATTAGCTAAATGATAGATAAGTATATTCATACACAGATACAAAAATATTGAAAATGCTGACAGTGCCCAGTAATAACACATATATAAATGTTAAATGCTGTTGTGCGGCCGCATGTAGGATATTCAAATAGTGTAACTGGTTCCCCCGCATAAATTATACTGAGAAGGGAAGTTCAAATCCCAGATCAGTGTCCAGTGAAATGAATGGATTCAAACCCTTGTCTGTTGTCTCAGGCAGCCTCAAACAGTCTGCAGCTAAACTACAAGCCTATACACTTCCAGTCCACAGCTCCGGTATAGTTTTCTCAAGACAGCTGCTGATCTCTATGACAGCAAAAATGTATTGTCTCACACAAAACAATGTCCAAGTTGGCATTTAAATTCTGTCAGTCTACACAAGGCATACAGACAAGTTTGTTGTAAAGAACCTCTGTCCTTTGGGTGGAAAATAACAAGTCTTGTCTCCTTCAGCTTTGCACACTTTTAATTTGCATTGTTATGGAAAACCGCTGGATTTGGATAGGGCACTGAATCATTGAGGTCACCATAATAGAGTGTGACAGCTCCCCTTTTCACATCTATTTGGAAGTAAAATCAAAATTCCTGGGAAAGTGAATCCAGGGAGAATAAAATATCTCATACAGTTTTAGAAACATCTGTTTAGAGTGGATACATATTAAGGTGAGGACTACATATTGATATAAATTGCACCTGCATTCATTCCAAAGAGAACCACAGGATACATATTGTAAATACAACATGTGAAATCTGAGTTGGGAAGGTTGAAACATCAGGCTCAGAAAGGTTTGGATAGAATAATATAATAAAGCAGCAGCCATGGGCCCTGTCCTTATAAAAACTGAATAGGTAAACTTGAATGTAGCTGTAACTCCACATGATATCCAAAAGGTGTTTGGTAGTTTGTGATATTGCGGACACATTACATTTAAAGTAAAAAGTAAACAATTTGCATACTCAACATTTTTCCTACACCCACAGTCATTAGAATTCACAGACTGTCTTTTACGAGAAAAGTCCCTTTACTCTTTCCCAAATTAAAAATCTCATGGCTGATCCCCTCTATTGCACTGGCTTTCAAATATTGACCTTGTGGTGCTACAAAATAGCTTCTTCCTCACTGCGGGACCCTATAATGAGCCAATACAATGAGGCTTCAGTTCACTGCTCACCTCTCTTTGGTGTCTCTCAGGGTCTTTGTTAAAGTTTGTCAGCACAGGGGGAATTTGGGAGTTAGAATTCAGCTGTAGTTAAACTGTAGACTGAGACAACAAATTTGACTCCCAGACCTATGCATGAAAGAGGAATAACTGGTAAGAAATAAAAAGACTTTGACCTTAAAGGGAAGAAAAATCAGTCAAGTAACTTGAATAAAGAAAAAGCAGCATTTTTAATTTAAGCCAAAATGACCATGATAAAAAAAAAGCATTTATTACAGTGGAAACATTAAACAAAGATCTGTGTCAATCGTTGTCTTATTTATTGCCTTGTCATGGGGGAGAGACACAGCACAGCACAGTACATAATCAAAGTGAAGTCTAAAATTACAACAGAAGCATGCAAACATTTACATTACAACCATGAGACATACAGCTTACAAGAACTGATACTTTAGTCATTGAATGTGAAAACATGTCCTCACTCATGTAATTAGTGTTAATAAAAAAACAAAAACAAAAAAACGTTGCATTTTTGGTCTGTACCTGACACATTACCTGAATAAATGTAATGCAACCCTCTAACAGTCTCTGCTTCAGAACTATAATATTAAAACAGTTGAACATAAGATTATTTAATACAAAATCTGATCTGAACTTTAAAAATAACCCATTAACATTCATTTTAAAATGACTAATTTTACATTTTCCATTGGGTACAACATTTTGTCTGTAGAACTAAAACTGAAAAGCACGAATGGCCATATTTACTTTAACTTTAATACAGTTTCAAAATTGATGGATGCAACGATGTGTGGCAGCATGATGACGATAACTCAAAGGTAAATGATAAACAACGATGTGACCTGTTGGAACGAGCGAAGTTCACATGCTAATATTGTACAGTATACAGAATAATGTAATGTATTGTGTCCATGTAAGACGTAACATCATAATAATCGTCATAATATTACTGGAATAATATGTCAGTCTGTGTTTGTGTAAATCGTAATCTATCTATATGACCTACCTTGTCAAAATATGATTCTGTAAAAGCAACTGCACATTTTATACTTTTTCCTAGATGCAGACTAGAATTATATTTTGTCACAAAGGTTATATCCTTGTGCCCTAATGTTTATATGGCCATATGCATTAAATTCTAATTTTACACCTTCTTGAAACAACAACACTGTAACAGTGCAGTTTCTGTCATGCCTAATAAAATACCAATTTTCCATCATAGCTATAAGCTAATGTTACCAGAAGGCTAACTACACAAATGTTTGTGAATCCGTAACATGGCAAACACGGAAAATTGAATATGCAAATGACATATTAAAGGTGACAACAATTTGTTTTTTTTTAGATCTTAGTTTTTATTATCTTGCATGCATGTACTTGTACACATACAAGTGCCATGCCAAACTTGAACGCAACCCAACACTATTCTTTGCATTATTGGAAAAATCCTTGTGTAACAAATCAGCTCAGAGGTGTTAAGAAAATAAAAACCTATATATCAAATATGTCATATAACCTACATGTACTGTAGGTCTCCTCGGATAAGAAAAGTGCCTTCTAGCCTCTACAGTGGATGTGTTATTATTTATTAAACTATTAAACTAATGGTGTTTATGGGAGCAACATTAAATGAATATACAATCAACCTATTCGACTGTACTGTAAATGTATTTACCACAACAAACACTTGGAATGAATTCCATGCAGTTGTGGAGGGGAAATACTTGCCACATTCACAGTGGTCACCCAGTTTGTTTACTAGGTCGCTTCCGAGGAGCAAACCTATCGGGAGGGAAGCGATGTTGTCCCACCCACAATGCATCATCACTGCAGCCACTGCTCTGCCATGTTTATACTCTGGTCGTGGACGGAAATAATTGCCGTATAGAATCTGCAACCTTGCTATTTCCACTGTCTGTACCGTTTATAACGGTGAAGCGTTACATTTTAAATGATATCACCAATTTTATAGTAAGACTTTAAACACGACGCACCGTCTACCATGTCAGGCAACGCTCAAGGTGAGTAATGGCAGCTTTGTCGAAAATGCTAAGTTAGCTGTGTAGCGAAGTTAGACGCACACGACTGACTAGCTTCGTTTAGCAGCGTCTGGGCTAAGAGAAGGCCTCATAATGAATGTTACTAAATCTCGGCTATGGCTACTTCATTTAGAGTAACCTTAAGCGATCAGTGGTTGACATTCTTGGTTGTGTACAATAATTAACTCGAGCGAATGGAGTTAGTAACGTTAACGTTAGCTTTTTAGCTAAGTAACCAACAATACAAATGACAGATTAGCATAATGTTACGCTAACGTTAATGTTTCATTTATCAGAGTAAAATGGGCGAATTGTCCACAAATATTAGGTTAGCATATAAATGCAAGAGTCCACAGATAAATGCTAATGTTATCTTATTTTTAACCCCATATTTTCAGTTTTCTGGTTGCTAACAGCTGCATTATATCGTTAGCTAGCAAGTGAGCCAGCTAGCTAGTCAGCTGGGTAACGTTACAGCTAACGTTGCACTAGCTAACACTGCGTTTTTATAAATAATATCACGTTAGTTTTCCAAGTGCATTGCCTTATATGCTATAATTGGAATGTTATAGCTGCTACAATGAAATGATGACTAGCGGTATATTGCATAACGACAGGTGTTTTGAGGACAAATGTAACGTTTGACACAACATTGGCGATGTGAGCTCCCTAACCGTGATCCATAACTTACAAGGCAGATGATGAGAGTCATTGAACAGTGGTTACGTTAGTGTTTTTATTTTAATTTTTTCTGGCCTTGTCGTCAGGGTTGGGCCGGAATTCATGACAGCACGTGTATACACATGACGCAGTTTACTCGGTGGGATTATTCCACATTTGTCGGGGGCCTGGTGGAATACAGAAGGCCACCGGTTCGATTTCCACCCCACCAGGTGTGGCCCCCAGCCACTAATGGTCATCCTGGGAGGCTTCCGGGAGGAAGGGCACATGCCATATTAACGTGCGGAACACATTCAGCTGCGGCGAGCCCTGAAGGGACCGTTGATTTGATCGCCGAGTTGATTTTGATTAACGGGTTGTAGTAGCCATCGCATGATCCCCGACATCGCACTCGGAGTCCACAGGTTAATAGAGCTTGTGAAGTTCACACATCAGAGCAGTGAATACATTAGCTTATCAAATTATAAAAGCACTGAAGCTGGAATCTGCACTGCACTGGGTTCTTTAGAGAACCTGAAGAACAGGTTGAATACTTTTGATTTGGTGTGTTGTTGTTTGTTGTGTTTTTGTGCTTCGGTCATCCATTCTCATTAAATGTTGTTAAAGGCTGCTTAAACGGTTTTCAGAAAGCTAAGGTAGGTTGTGTTAATATGACCATTAAAACAGGGTAAATGCTTTTTTTTTGTAGCACTGATCAATGTTAGTAATGCTACATGAAGTTATGGTAAAGTTTGTAAATCAAATGAAAAAAAGTCCCAGTCTCTGATTTATCTGAAATCAAAGATTGTGGACACCTTAATTTTGAACGCACTGCAAGCAGCTCTGTTTGTAGCAGGGCAACCCACATAAAAACATTTTTGGGGAACACTACAGACCGTCACATTTATTTTTCACTTGGGTGATTGAGCAACTGCATGACACATTGGTGTTAATGTCGTGACCTGTAATCGGTCCACAACTAAAGTGAACATTAATTTACACATTGTTCTTGTGGAACAATATTAAAAAACAAACTTTGAGAGGCAGATGGCTCTAGCAACTGTCAATGCAACTAGTAGGACAATCCCCAAAATAAACAAATTATTCAGATGTGGTTGACTAAAATTAATGATGATTTAATTGTTATTGATAAGATCACACTCTGAATATGTAATAATATGTCTGTGTCATTACATTTCCATAGTCACAATAATTAATTCTCCCATAGTAGAGATTCAATCTAATTCCTTTTGAAAATATGTCTGATAAGAATTTATAAATGGGATTAGCCATCCAAAATGGGCAGACAATGCAGAAAATGCCAAAAACTAGGGTGACAAGCTTTCACCAACACTAGCAAATGGCTGATCATTGCCCTAGTGTCCCCTGTGGAGTCCTGAAACCAAAAAAATGTTTAGCATTTTTGCAGTTCTGATGGCCTTGTCCCAAAGTCTATAGTATATTTACTTCTGACTTTTATGTGTCTTAAATGACAGTTCCTAACAAGCAGGTAAATTAAACGTCAGAGGTTTTTGCAAACATAAAAAAAATCATAAAAGCACTGCTCATCAATGCAAACAATCCTGCCCAACGAAATGTGTACATTTGGAAAATGGAAAAATTCCATTGGCTTTTTGGGAAACCAGACGATCTGGAAGAACTTACTGGTTGTCTACAAAAAACATCTTCCCTACAGCACTCTATATCCATACCATATCCATACCATCCAAATTTAAAGGTGAAGAGCCAATATCTAATTGGTTGTTTGATTACCATAACAGTGATCATCTGTCACACACCAGTTCTGCAAATGTCCAAACACAGATTGATCGACACGTGAAATTCTGTTCCAGTTCTGAAGCTTAAAATATCATATAAGTACCAAAAAAGCCCCAAAATGTGGTATTTTGGGCAGCCCTAGATATAAATAAGGCCCATTGTATTGTTAATGCTGGCTCACTTTGACACTGCCATGGCTGAAATTCTCAGAAATCTCCCTTTGGGAATTTGCTTGACATTTCCTCTCAGTCAGTCAGCAAAAGTTACTGGCTACACAATTGTATAAGCTATGTTTTCATCTATGGGGGTGTTCCTATTGCTCTATCTTCAAATACGCTCCAAGAAAAGAAGTAATAAAAAACCCATGTAATGGTTCCTTGTTAAAACAAAACAAACATGGCTTTCTCATCCTTTTGTTTTGGTCTTAATGAATATCCATCCATTTATTATGTGTAACCATTTATTAACTACATGTCGTGGGGGGGCTGGAGCCTATTCCAGCTCTCATAGGAGGAGAGGCGTGGTACGCCTTGGACAGGTTGCCAGTCTTTTGGGGCCAACAAAGAGACGCAGAGATGCAGACAACCATTCACACTCAAATTCACACCTACAGCCAATTTAGAGTCACCAGTTAATTTAACATGCATGACTTTGGACTTTGGGAGGAAACCTACACAAGCATGGGGAGAACCTGCATCCTTTTAGCTGCGAGGCAGCAGCACTGACAGCTTCATCACCATGCTGGCTCCTCTTAAGAAATATCTTAAATCAAAATCAATAATTTCATAAATTTAAGCAATACGATTATTGGTTTGTGTTGGAAGAAGTGGTGTGAATGAGTCTTGGTCGAGGTCTATAATCCCAGCTGCAGCTATTTAATTCCAGAGCTTTGTAGCCTATGATGATTTTAGCAAATCTTTAATCTAAAATGCCTTTCTGTTGCAGATTATGACTTTGGTGAATATGACAAACCCGGTGCTGAACGTTCACGCAGGCGGCGAGGTGAAGATGACGATCTTGAAAGGTAAGTTATCTTTTTTGTTTACATATCTATATCATAGGAAGACTTATGGGCTGTCTGTACAATATACACGAAAAACAATTCCCCTTTCCAAAATGAAATGTAACTACTTTTCAGTCCCTCCAGGATATTGTGGACATTTTTGTGGTTGTTTCTTCCTATGTACCATAGTATTAAACACACAAAAAGCTCACAACAAATATAAACTGCTCTATTTTCAGCCTTATAACAATGTGTTTTAGAAATAATTTAATGGGCTTTTAAATGAGTCTCACAATGTGGTCTTGTGCTTGACACTGGGTTTAGGCATTTGTTCAACAAGGCACTGAGAATTAAGGCCCATCAACTCCACTTTGGTCTCATCTTTCAATGTTCCAGAAGTTTGGTGGTTAATTTGCAGTTTTGGGATCCTCAGTTCATTTTAGAAAGAAGAGACTTTGTCCTGGCAACCATTCCAAACAAACCTTACTTTTTTAGTCTTCTTCTAATTGTGCTGTCATAGACCTAAACATGCTGTGAGGCCTGTAGGTTTTGGGATGTAGCTCTTGGGGCTTTTTAGTATTTCTCTGAGAATTGCACAGTCTGACCTTGAGTTGAATGTCCTGGGACGTCCACTCCTGGCATCTGTTTGGAATGTTCTCCACTTATCTGTCTCACTGTACAATGTTGAATTCAGAATTGTTTGGAACTGGTTTTATAACAATTTCCAGACTGATAGGCAGCAACAATTCCTTCTCTAAGACCATTGCTTATGACTTTCTGTGTTGGCATTGTGTTAACACACCTGAATGCTATGGACCAGCAAACTACCAAAAGTTCCTCTTTTATAGAAGTCTGCAAATCTGATAATGGTCTCTTAATCAAGGCGTGATGATCAGCTGCACTGGTTAAAACCTAAACTATTAAATCCTATGGAAGCAGTAAGGGGGTACTTGGATTGTGGACATTATTTTTTTTTGCTTCATTTTTGTAACCAAATGATGGTTCAGTGAAAGAATTCTATATAGTTGTTCTCCTAAAGTTATATTTGCTATTACTAAGACCCTACCAATAGATTATTTTTATGTTTTTATACAAAAACATAATTAATTATGAAATTGTAATGAAATTATTAAAAGAATAACATGATAATTACTCTACACAGTGACTATTATTACAACTCCCAAAGAATATCCAGAAATGTTTTGTTTTATTGTTTTCATGCTATCTAATGCCCTTTAAAGATAAGATACATTATAGGCTACCGGTCTACTATAATTGTGTGTTTTCTGATATTATACAAAAGAGAGACAGTATCTTATAAGGCACCATACAGTAAGTGTTAAGCATTTGCACTATTATCTGACTCTAGTAACTTGATGTTTCATTTCATTTCTCCTTAAAAGTGATTTGGAAGAGGGTTTGTTGGAGGAGGACTGGCTGTCAGCTAAAAAGGTAAGATAAATTAAAATATTTTTTTATTCACTTTTTTGTTTACTTTGATTTCATGCTAGGCACCAAAAACTAGTTGTATTGTCAGTGTGGGATCTCTGCTTACAAGCATTAAATACAAAATAACATCTAAACCATTAGTTGTTGTGGTAAGATGCTTAGGACGTATATATGAGCAGTGGAGTTGTAGCAGGTGGCTCCTCCACAGGGGGAACTGTTGATGTGAACCAGGAGGAAGTACTGTGGACAAAAAAGTACAGTGTTGACCTGTCCAGATTGTCTTCACCACATGGGAATAGCGCATCCACTGTGGTTGGAGGTGGTCCTCTGCCCCCACTCTTTAGATACGCACACATACATACAACTCAGGAAGATGAGAGCACAATTAAGAAAGAACTCACTAACCTTTTCCTGTGTTTTTGTTTCAGAATCCCTCAGAGGTCTCAGATGAAGAGCTGAATGATGACCTCCTTCAAAGTGATGATGAAGATATAAATATTAGGTAAGCCCGTGTCATCAGTGCCATGTTTTGAAGTGTATTATCTGTAATTGTAAAGCTGTCAAACTCCAGCTTTAACTTTTACCCATCATATATACTTAATTTCTTTTCTCTTTTTGTGTTTTGTCTTTGTTTTGAATTTTTTTGTTTGTTTTGTTTTGTTTGGTGCTTCCCCCAGTGGTCAGAATGTGAGCCTTAATGCCACATACAGCCTAGACCCTTCCTATGACCAGCAGGACAACTCACAGGAAGCAGACTACACAGATGATGTTGTGAACCTGGGTGCAGAGGGCTATGAAGAAGGGGATGTAGAGGAGGAAGGGAATCAGCAAGAGGTGGAAGAGGAGTACACAGATGAATACAGCCATGATGACAACACAGGGATGCCTGATGACCAAATGGATTACACTGGGGAGCTAGTTGAGGGTGAAGATGGCTGCCAGGATGAAGTGCTAGACATTCAGATCAATGAGCCTATAGATGGTGAATTTGAAGTGAGTTCTCACATTTGCTTACTTAGACATAAAATCCTGTGGATGCACACACAAACAGACACATACACATCCGCCCACTCCCTTTGCTGTCTGACTCTATTGTATACAAGAGATAACAGTTTTCTTGTCTCTTTAAGGGGACAGTGAGGATTGAAAATCTATTGAGGAGAAAGAGATGTAGATTGGTGTTTGTGGGCAGGGGAGGATTAGATTCATTATCATTTCCTGCCAGTAAATATTTCCATCTTGCTGACAAAGTTTGTGTTGACAGCTTGTTTGGCGTGAGGTAATGCTCTGCTGTCGCCTCCAAATCCCTTTGCTATTGTGACCTTGGGCCCTGTATCTTTGGAGGAGTAAGGATCTGCTTTGTGTTGAGGAGATGTGCTGCCAATCGGCGGAGGTTAATGTGGGGGGGCTTTTATCTCAGGCTTTTACACTGGATCTGATAAAGTCTCATGCAGGTGAAAAGATTATTGACCTTCCTGAGGACACCCCATACAGTTTTCTAATGATTAATGCTGGTTTCCCTTTTATTCGTTTC
This sequence comes from Channa argus, assembly GCF_033026475.1. NCBI lineage: Eukaryota > Metazoa > Chordata > Actinopteri > Anabantiformes > Channidae > Channa > Channa argus. The sequence continues at coordinate 13,745,630 of NC_090215.1, forward strand.
CCTTCCCTCTTAGCACAGACTAAGAGGATCAAAGATAAGACCAGATCCATGTGCAAATGTCCGTTACGGTCCATTTACCAAGGTGTGATGGTGTTTGGCACCTGACAGAGATATATTAGCCTACCTCCTCTCTTCAAACAAAGATAAGATATTGACCTTCTTACTAAAGGCAAACAGCACAAGTAGATACCTGTTTTGGATTTTGGAAAATGTCTGCAAGTGTGGATGTGTATTTGTATTATCTTTTAACACAAATAACTGTTTACAAGGTCACTAAACTGCTTGGCCTTGACATTTTGCTTTCCACGGTATTCAGTGAGTTCTATGTGGAACAGTTTAAAGGATTAAGCTGTTGTGTTCCCTTGGGGCAGCCTGTCCATCCATCTGGTTTACAGAGCATTTTTTCTGCATTAAAATGTGCTGTTGTTTGGCAGGTTAATGGAGTGCAACACCAAACACCATTGTGTGAGCTACAGTCAGACTTTATTTAGCTGTGAGCATTTGTTGAATGCAGATAGGATGTTTGAATTAGTTGCAAATCCTACCAGTCGTAGCCACACTTGTTGTGTTTCTGGAATAATTAAGCTGTTTAGATGACATCATTTTATGTGGTTTTATCAGTGGTTGAACTAAAATTTTGTTATAAAGTAGTTAATGCTATTTGTCATTGCCCAGAATATTTGTATCTGTGCCATGTTTTCAGCATGGAGTCATGAAATTACAGTGCGGTCAGTGATTTGCAAGGAGTCAGTCAATGATTTTTTTCACCATCATTGAAGCGGGGAGTAGTGTTTTTAATCCGTGCCTGCATTTTTGTGTATCATGTCAAACATTTACATCTCATTGAATTTCAAATGTTGTCAGGAATAGTAATGAAGCCTTGCTCCCACTGTTATGGTAATTTGGGCTGGAGAAGGGGGGATCCTCCCAAAAATCTCCTCCATAACATTTCAACGTTTGCCTTTTGTGTTCTGTATGGTTTTTGTCTTTTAATTTCCAATTGTCCCAGTTGTCCATAATGAATTATGTCATCATTAAACATACATCCTTTAACCAATAAACAACTTGTTAATACCATACATTACCATTTTATTCAGTTTTCTTATGAAAATCCTTTAATCTTCTTTATGGTTATATATGTTAGGCTTCTATCATAACAGCATTATTTAGTAAAAATTAATGAAATAGAAACACACTTCCAAATAATTTTCCAGTTGTGGCTGGAATGCAGTCGATCATTGCGTAGTACTGTGTTGTTGCCACTTAATCAATACATATTATCCATGTGATTCTTAAAGGACAATGAATATCAAACTTCCTATAATGATATACCTGTGGATGAACACGGAGTCCATCAGGAGGAGCCCCCTGAGGAGGAGGTAGGAGGAGAAGAGCAGCAGGGAGAGGAGGAGGAAGACGCTGCAGAGAGCTCTCAGGTCTTTGACACAGAGGACGTAAGACCCAAACAGCTTTTGTTGCTATACTTTGATTGATTGCATTATTTTTAGAAAAGGATTTCAGTCACTGATAACTATCGATTTGTGTGCTGTTTCTTAATCACTCATCATATAAAATTTGACACAATTTCCAAATACCTAAAGTGTTATCTTCAAATGTTTTGTTCTTTCCAATTTAGTCCATCACCCAAAGATATTAGGTTTAATATCATAAAACACTTGAAAACTATTAAATATTAAAATTGTGGGCTGGATCCAGAAAAATTTTGGCCACTTTGATTTAGGAAATACGTAAATTATTTGTTCAGTTTCAACAGTATGGCATATTGAAATTATTTTGATCAGCTCCTGGATTAATGGGCCAGCTCTAGACAACAGTACAGAAGATTTTGTGATACACCGCATAACTCGATTAAACATGAGCAAATGAAATATGCTACCACTAACCTAATGGAGCACACAGTTGTACCCTTGGTAAATGTGGTCAACTTTCGATTCTAATGTGTGAAAATGTCTACAGCTTGAAAATGAAGCTATGCCAGAAGAAGAAACGAAAGATGAATCAGATGAGGAAGATGAAGAAGATGAAGAGTCTGGCCGCATACGGTTTAAATCTGAGAGAAAAGATAGTGCTGTTGTGCGGCTAGCTGATGCTGGCAGTAAAAGGAGGAATATTCCTGAAACACTAGGTAAACATTTTGAATCTCTCTCCTGCTTACCATAAAACTTGTATTTCACCCCATGTCTTGTCAGAAAAACATTGTACAACTTCTGTATTCTCCTGTTACACCCATAATTAGAACTGTCTGAAAAGGCCAAGCAAGATCTGATGGAGTTTGAGGAACAAGAACGACAGAAAAGACAGAATCGTTTTGGAGGTCGAGGGAGAGGAGGAGGAGGAGGAGGCGGAAGAGGAAACAGAGGAAGAGGGGGCTTTGGAATGGGAGATTTTAGAGGCGCACACAGAGGAAGAATGAATGACCAGAGGCTCCCTCTGATGGGAAACATGGGCATGCAGGTAACTAATTGTACAATCACCAACATGTACAGCATTAATATTCCAATTAGTTATGTACACAGAGTGACTTTTGGAGGGTGCTAAAAGGAGCAATAGTGCTTTAAAAAGGGCACAAAGTTGCTGACTCGGGCCTAATCATTCCTGACATCAACGGCATATCCTCCTTTTAAACAAAGGCCAATACAAATCTCAGAGAGGTTAACGTAAAGATCAGAACAGAGAAAATTGCAAATACAAAAGAAATTGTGGGTATTTCGATGTCGGTAGTTTTTTCAAAATTTCCACTATTATTATTGGGAAATATAATTGCTGCCTAGATTGTTTGATATTGCCCCACTGGCAGTACTAGTCATTGCATCATTTGTATGTCTGGTGGAGTGATTAACAGACACCGGAACAATGCCTGGTTTGCAAGGGCGCCATTTTGCGTAGGTGTATGCATAATTAACAGCAAGTATACCTCGGTAGCTCAGTTGGTAATGGCAGTCATACACGGACCACGGTGGTTCAGTGGTTCGATCCAGGTCCCGGCTATATGTCAAAGTGACTCTGGGCAAGTCACTGAACCCCTAACAGCCCATTCACATCCCCGTTTGTGGAGTACTAGTCCAAACCCGGTAGAAATCAAACTCAGACTGCCAAATCAATATGCGGACAATGATGTACTGTGGCGACCCTGAACTCACGGGATAAGCCGAAAGGACTAAAAAAAAAATACCTTGGCAATTGTTTGACATGTATTTAGTTTGCTCCTGTCTACTTCCCTCTGTAAGACCTCCAAAGCAGTAGTTGTTAGTGTATAAAAAGTCAAAACACTGTATGAGTTTGTCATGAGTTTTCATTATTAGATATCCCTTTACATGGCTCATGATTTCATTAAAAAATGTTTTAAGGTTATGCAAAAAAATCACCTCGAACAGGTAACTTATACAGAGTTGGGTGCAAAAGTTTGCATCATATATGATGAAATGGGGAAAAAGTAAAAAACAAGTTTTTATCATTAACATGATTTTAAAGTACTTTTGAGGTAATACAAATGTTCATTCATTAAAAATGTTACATTTTTAAAGGGGGATGTAAAGTTAGATTATTTTACTTTACTCAGCCAAACTCAAAACAGAAAATGTATACCTATTAAAGAAAAATAAATTACATGCATTTTGTCAATAATTATATTTTATTAATATACAAATATAAAATTGAGAGGTAACAACAAAAGTTATATTTTTAAATTATATTTTTCAAAGGCAACTGTAGCTCAACTAAAGCAACTGTAGCTCAGCTGGTAGAAAGGGTCCATTAATATCAGGGTCATAAAAATTATGACTGAGGGATTTTAGATTTTGAATCTGTTTTCAGATGTGAGCTTTTGTATTTAGGTAAAAAAATAACTTTTAAGGATTCCACATTGTATTTGTTTTTTCGTTGTTGTTGATTAAAAAGGCAGAAATACTACAGTGTTGTTGTGAAGCATAAATATTGATCACAGGTCATGATAAAAACAGAGAATGAGATGAACAGCAGAAAAATAAAATGTTAACGTGTATCTGACACATCTGTATACTGACGTTACGCCTAATATTTAACAAGCTAATTGATTCAAATAATGAGCATCCTGACCAACTATGTTTTTCAGCTTGATTGAAAAAATTGACATGACATTAATGAGACTAAAGGGCATTTTAATGCATAATAAGATCCATAGAGGTAGGAGTGTTATTCTACCTTTTTATTATATAATTAAATAAACCCTATGCTGACTGTGAATTTAAAGAGAAAAATCTGACAGAAAAAGATAATACATTTGGCTTAAAACAGTTTCTAATTCAGTTGCAGATCTTTTGTTGTTACAGACATCAGTAAATCCCAGATGGTCCCTTACTTGATGCATAAACAGGTGCAAAGATACCTACAGGTAGCACCTGTGTATTGGATGGTTATTCATGGTAAACTATCTTATGTCATAATCAAATTTTATCATTTGCAAGATTTTCAGCCTTCTGGTAAAAAATGTAGTATCCCAAGCCCGTTTCAGATATGCACTGGAGTGAGACGCAGCCGACATTATTCGGACTATCCTTCAAGCCTCCAGATTTAATGTGAACGAGCAGGGGTGTTGAAGACCTTTTTTTTTTTTTTTTAGATAGATGCACGGCTCCGGTGTACTGTAAACAAATCACTGTTTCCCACAGCCTAAGTTTTCTATCATGCTGTCTCCTTCTATTAAAATCCTTCAAATTTTTTTTTTTCAATGATGAGAAAACTTGTTTGCTATTCATTAACATTAACCACAGCAGTTTAATATAAAATAATCCAATGAAAAGGTTTGTTTGTTGATGCACCTTTTCGTTCTGTTTCAACCGCAATGGCATCGATCAGCACTAAACAATCAGAAAAATTTGAAGCTGCCTCATGAATATTTCTACACTTTAGTAACAACACAGACTTTTTGTCACATTTAAACAGGCTAAATATTCAGTCTGAAGTGCAGATCAACATTATTAATGCTTCATGAAGTTATAGAAAAGTTAGCAAACGGGTAGGACCGCATTGAATTAAAAAAAAAAGTAATCTCTGGGTAAACTAAAATTAGAGATCTTGGACACTTTACGATCGAAAACGCTGGTTGCAGCTCTACAATTAAATAAAATTGTAATGGGGTGGCACACATAAATAAATGTTTGGAAAACACAGCAGACCATCACATTTATTTTTCACTTGCCAAGCATTAGTGTCGAGCCCTGTTTTTATATACACTCGTTTTACCATTTCCGTTATTTCTGATGATGAAAGGGCATTTCTACCGGCAGGGTTAAGGCTGCAGCCTCTTCCATTGAAATGTAATGTAAAGGGGATACGAACTTAACCATAACATAATCTTAAACATGTTTAGCTAGTAAACTGTTCCTTAATTAGAAGTACCAAAAACAACCAGTAATGTATAAATAAGGTTATAGTAAAATCATGTACATTATATTAGGGCAAACATTTGCATCACAGTAGTTAAAAAAAAAAGCAACAATTTCTGATGGGGGAATATGTATTAACTAAATGTAGATTAAATATCACGTTAAGGAATAAAACTCTATTTGAAAATAATTGGATGCAAACATTTGCACCTAAGTGTAAATAGTAACTAGATCCCCAGTAACTGTGAAAGGTTTTGGATTTTGCCTCTGGTACTGGTCTAGTATTTTAGTATTTGGGATGGCTGTAGCTCAGGTCGGTAAGGCTATTGTCCACGGACTACAGGGTCAGTGGTTTGATCCCCGATCCCAGTGATATGTCGAAGTGTCCCTTGGCAAGACACTGAAGCCCAACAGCCCGTTCCCATCCCCGGCAGCGCAGTGCCCATCCCAATCGCGGTAGAAACAGGGGAAGGTTTCGTCAGGAAGGGCATCCGGCGTAAAAACTGTGCCAAATCAACATGCGGACAATGAACCGCCGTGGCGACCCTGAACTCAGGGGATAAGCTGATAGGACCAAAAAAATTCCCATTTTGTAAGTGATGTTAATGAATATGAATTTCAACTTATTTATGTTTTTCAAAGACAATATTGATCTAAAGAATAAAAAGATATCAGTGTACAGTCAAAGGCAGCAAAAAAGATAATGTGATGGCAGATGGACAACATGCCAACATCACAGTCAGTCTGATGACTGCTGTTGATGAGTTTGTACTTTCTACAGGGTAATGTAGTCATGTTTAACTTCCTGACTAGTCACTGTCAAATTTGGTTGTTTGCTTGATGAATAAACAGATACACTGGCCAGTCATCAAGAAACCATTTAAAATATCGCTTCTTACTATAACTATCGTCCCAACAATTATCAGTTATTGATGCCCCTTTATTGATATATTTCATATATCTTAAAGAACAAATGTACTTATATCTTACTGTTACCTTACTCGTGCTATTGAATTGCCATGTTGACTTTGCATGGCTGCATGATATTAGAAACTATCCAGAAGGAAATGTGTTTTGACAAGTTGTTCTCATTTTCAATTTTATTTCCAAATCTCTTTCCAATTAGCAGTCATCATCTCGAATGCCTCCACCTCTTCATCAGCCTCATCAGCAGCAACTGCAGTCCCAGCAGCACCACCCTTCACGACCAAGAGGACCTCCTCCTTTCCAGGAGCATGGGCGTCCACTCTCCCATCCGCCCCTTCAGCCCCTCATCCCCCCACACATGGCTCACCGCTCCCCACCAATGCGGCCCCAAATGGAGCCACCACCACGGATGATGGGCTCCCCACCTCCAAACTTTCCACAGCATCACCAGCAGCAGCCTCCGCAGCCCAAAAACATTCATATTAACCCCCATTTCCGAGGGCTCACGCCATCCTCTGTACAAGGTAGGCATCCTCTGTAGGCATTATGAGGATCTGATCTATGGAAGCCTGACCCTTACAGCTTAGATGACCTAAAATTATGATACTTAGGTCTTAGTGCCCAAAAAACAGAGGATACCTTGAGTTCATGTCTTGATGGGGCAGAGCTGTTGACAGCGGTTGCAAAGGGAGACTTGGGTGGTGGTAATGTTGTGGCTGCATGTGTAGCTAGTTGATTTACGAAGTGTCTCTAATATAATAGTTATTGCCTAATTGTCAAGAGCATGAATTCCTTTTTTTTTTAATTTTATTTTAGAAAATATACGATTAAAGTTATTTATTTTTTTACCATTTTCAATTCACTCAGTTAATTTTAGCAAGTCAATAAAATTCTATCAATAATTTATTGGAAAAAAGAAATCAGTTTTTTTTTTTTGTTTTTTTTCCTAAATTATGCTGTCCTGAAAGGTGTCTGGATTTGAATGTCACTTTGTTGTTTGGTTGAATGACAAGTGAATGACTCTCTCAGCCAGTAATGGGTTTATGCTCCATTTTTTTCTGGCAGCATCACCATTTCATTCCCTGTGATGGGTTTATCTGGCCTGTCTGTCCAGGCCAAGATAGAAATTTTGTTAGCCAAGCATGTTCATGCATTTGTGTGCAACCATATACAAGTGTGCATGTAGGGATTTGGGATTTGCTCCTGAGAAAAAGATCTGCTCTGGGAAGTCAGGGATTGCCTGTGGTAATGATTAAATGTGCATGTGTTTATATATATGTCTGTGTTATTTATTTTTGTGTTTGTTTGCTTGTTTTAAAAGATATGTTTAAGTAATTGGTTTCAGTTAAATGCTTTCCAGTTGTAGATTTTGAAATAACTTTTCAATAACCATTACTTTCAAGAAGTATACCAGCAATGTTAAAATCTAGTTTATTGATTTTTATTGTGGCAAATGTTAAACAGCAAATGACTTATTCATTTTTATTTGTAGAATTTTGCAGTTGAATTCCACATATTAAATGTTTCTGTTTGTTTCCTGGTCTGTGCCTAACTATGTAAATATGTGAGAGAAAATGTAAAATGTTTCTGTCTAATAGCCTTTAGTATGGAGATGTCTATTGGTCTCCTGTCTATTTACTATCACCACACTCACTCTGCCTACTGCCCTTCATTTTCACCCCAACCCCACCCCCCACCTTTCTCTTTCTCTCTCTCTCATTGCAGTGCCCTTGATGCCTCCTGTTCAGAGCCAGCCCAGACCTGCTGTGGGTCCTCCGAGGTTCCCAGTGAGTAGCAGCTGCTCTTCTCCCTCCCTTTAGCTCACTTTTCACTCTCTCTCTCTGTCTCTCTCTCTCTCTCCACATGGATAGCAACCATTTCTGTGAGGGCAATATCATTATGGCAATTAGACTGCCTGCCCTGGCCAAATACTGTTAAAGCAAATCTGTAAACATTGATATGAGTCTGGCTGCACAACTGGAAATGCATGATAGAGGCTTTAGGCAATAGACTTTTAGAGGTCGGGGCTGCAATGGCGGGACTTAGCAGCTCTTCATGGATGGGCCGGGGCTCAGACTAGCCAGCTTGGCATATAATGGAATTGTGAAACCAGGATATACTGCCAGTTAAAATTCACTTTCCACAAGTTTGTGTCCCAAAGGCACAGAAGACCTTTTTTGAACGGTATTTGAATTAATGAAACCTGGTGGTGGTTTGATGGGGCTCAGTTGAGCTTCTTGCCTTTTTGAACCATGTATTCTGAAGGCTGAATTTCACGTCAGAGAAAGGGGATCCTAAGTCAGTGATTTCCTGTGAGAAAAGGTCCTTTATTTCACTCACAAAGAACCCATCCAAGAGATGACAGAAATGCCTTTAAAGCAATTAATGTATTGAGGGAAATGGCTCAGCCAAAGTGCCGTTAAGTTACTTTTCAGTTCATTAATGATGTCCAGGCATCAGGTGGCGGAGGTACTGACTGACATCTTCCTGGAAAGAACATTTTATATGGATTTATGCAAATTAGCCATTGGAACATAACTGGATCTAATTTCATTCATGTGGATTTACAATCCTGTTGCCATGTGAGCCAAACTTTCACATAGGAGTCATAGGAGTATATTTACTCTTTTAAGAACCTGTATTGTCTCTACTACCTGTTCCTGAGGTTTTTGATGGTGCTAAATATTGTTAGCACCGCAACAAGAAGCTGTTTTGGCTGTTATCAGATAGTAGGAGACTGGTTTGGATGGGCATTCAGACAACTGGGCTGATGAACTGCATAGTGTTGGGTTTCTCAGCTGTCAATCGCATTTGGGCTGCTGTTGCCAAGGACACAATTTGAAATGCAGGTGACGTACCAAACAGCAACATTCCATTTACCAGTGAGCACCTGATTACTCATGATTATCATATATTATCATTTAATCAGATTTAATTGTTCAAAAGACTGGCGAATGGGGGTCATAGCCTGTAGTATTACAGTATTAAATTTTTGCTGGCAGAGAATTGTTTTGAAATATTAATCTCTTAAAAATGAGTTTAAATAATGACATTCATGAAATAAGGATGGCACTGACAAGACGCTTTAAACATGTTGTCCTTATGGGCTCTAAATTTTTGATAGTCAGTAGTTTTAAATTCTTTGTTTTATTGCTCGACCTTTTTATTAGTTTACTCCTTTTTTTGATGACAGTAATTAGCAGTCACAGCAGTTGCTTTAATCATTTGTGATCAGCATCATGTCGTAAAAACAAAGTCTGTCTTGTTATTGTCTGTAAGTCTTTAACTTAGGAGCTTACCTACAAAAAGCCTGGTTAAGTTAAAATTTGTATTTTTTATTAAATATGTGACTTTTGGCCCCTCTCAATTATATTTGTCTTGGTTATCCCCTTACTGCTAAGTGCTGTTTCAGTTACATACTGAGCAACCCGTTGATCTTGGCTAAGAAGTGAGAGGATGAGCCTTGTTATTTTGGTATTTGTATTATATGGTCACCAGTCCTCATTGTGCAGACCTGCCTGTCTGACCTTTTACAAAATTTGATCATGCCGCCATTGTGATCCTGTCTTTGTAAGCTCCTTTGATTAACTTTCTCTTAAGCAAGTTTTGGGACTCTGGCCTTCTAGCTTTCTAACACCTCTCCTTACTAAATACCGCCACCCAGCATTGGAATAAAGATGGATTAAGCATTGATAGCATCTTAAGTAATTTACAATAGGCTCGAAGGAGGCAAGCAGCCCATTTGTGGAAGTGCCACGTGTTGAATAGCAGGTTAATTTTTCAACAGAGAAAAGAATAAAAGAGACGGTTATGAGGGGGATTCGAATTCCAAGGAGGGATTAAAGGGTTGTTATCTAGTTTTCCTTGGAAGATAGATGGGGAGTAGCGTGCATGCAATGATTAGAAAGCTGTTGAACATACAGAGTGGTTGAAACAAAGATGAGGGCACTTATCCCCTCCTGAAATACCCTTTCCTTGTTAGAGACAGGCTTTTAGAAGGTTTATCAACAAAGCCCCAAGTAGTATTAATGCGGGTTTGCTCACCAATTCATGCTGAAGGCTTACTTTAATATTGGTGTGCATATTGATGTTTACAACTAAAAATTCAGTATGTTTTTAATGACCCTAGCCCTTCAATTACAAGTACTCCCTGCCTGATGCAGTGCTCCACAACAAATTCCCATTTTTTATTTCGTTAATTTGTTTGTGATTATTGAGTTCCCAGTATGGCCTATAATTAATGAGCTTATGCTTTTCTAGGGACCGAGAGACTTCCAGCAGCACATGTCTGGTAATTTTGGTCAGCCCCAACGGCCCCCTCATCTCATGGAGCCCTTTAGGAACCAGTCACCTCAAGGCCCCCAGGACAGAGAGCCTCTTTTTATAGGAGGTGAGTTCCACATCCAGCCTTTACAAGAGTCTCAAAGTCGGAGTTTTGAATACTACTCAACATCTCCTCAGGCAGTGCCCCTACATGGTATGCTGCTAGCTTTTTGGTGCTGCGTTATTAGCTGCACTTATGTTACAGACATACTTATAATGTGGCTTCGAAAATCATTGAAGACCCCTTGATTTTTTTTTCCAAACTTTATTTAGTATTTTACATTTAATATTTAAATGGCTAAAACACTGCCAAGTTGGCCTGTCAATCTAGCTATCAATCAAAATGAAATAACCCATGACAAAGCCTAATCATTTTTGTAGTTTATAAAAATTCTAAAACTAAAATATCTAATTTACAGAGGAATTTACACCTTTTTCATTCTAATTTGTGGTCAGCTCTGTCCCATTTTCCATAGTTTAGAAAGAGAATGTTTAAATAGTTTTGTATCCAAATATACAACAAATGGTAATGCAACATTTGGGGAAAATGGCAAAAGCAAATGTATATCAATGTGCATTTCCAGCCCCTACTGTTATGTGAAAAATAGGAAGATCCCAGTCATTTTCTAGTCGGGTACCATCAAACTGTAGAAAAATGTGAGGCAATTTAGTTGCAATAGCTGTAAAAAAGAAATGTATAAAGGTGGAAATGATGATTTCCTTGCTACATTTGTTTCCATTGCACTTAACTGCATTTTACTTTTATCAGTATGCCAACTTTTGTTCCTCTGTGTAAAACCGTTAAGATTTCCAGGATTTTCACTTTTTTTATATATAGCTAAAAATTTAAAAAGTCATAAAAAGCATATAAAACATCAAGATGAAAACCCATCATATATAAGGTCCAACAATTCGCACAGAAAGTCAAAGAATAAGAAAACAATGCATGAAGGAACTCTCTCTAGAATGCAGAGGCATTATGGTGTGGCATAGATCATGGTAAGGGTTTTTAAAAATTCTAAAACTCTTAAGTATTCCCAAAAGGACAGCAGCCTCAATAATCGTGAAACTGAAGAAATTTGAGTTAGCATTGCAGTAAACTGAGTAACTGGGCAAGAAAGGCTTTTGGTCAGGGAGGTCAGTTAACCAGAGCTTCAGTAGTTCTCTTCAGGGATGGGAGAATCTGCAGCACCACAAGTCAGGCTTTTGTTAGAATGGCTAGACAGAAGCCATTGCTAACTTACAGTTGGCCTGATGACCCTCAGTGCATGAAGAAGAATTTCTGATGAGACAAAAAAAAAGCTTACTCTAAGCATTATGTCTAGAACCAGGCACTGTTCATCACTTGAATAATAACCTCAATACATTTAAGTGTGGTGATGGCAGCATTATGATATGGGATGTATACTAGAACAGGGGCACTGGTCAAAATTAGGGGTAGGATGGATGGAGCCAAATATAGAGTCCTTGAAGTAAAACTGTCAAAGCAGTCACCTCTTTTTATGAATTTCCACCCACAATCACGCACACACTCACACCAATGGGGGAGCTGCTATGCAGCTGGCCAACACTCACTGGGAGTAACTAAGTTGGGGTTCAGTGTCTTGCTCAAGGACACTTCAACATGATTGAACCAACAACTGCGGGATTGATGGACAAGGTGAGAGGATCAGTCAGAAAGAATGAAATAACCTCTCTAAATTCAGGTGTGAAAAGCTCTTAGACTTACCGAAGAAGATTTGAAGCTTTAATTGCTCCTCAAATGCTTTGGAAAATTACTTAACTGCTTTGGCAAATAAGAGTTTTTAAAGTTCCATAAAGTTGCAAGAATGTAAAAAAGAAAAGGTTTTTGCTTTTTGATCATCATATATGTACATTGATGGGCAAAATGGCAGTTTTTTTTTCACCTTTATGGAGTTGTCTTTTTTATTTTCCCTTACCATAATGCAGGAGTAAGTGGTTTCTTAAACTAGCTCACAATGCAAAAAAAAAAAAACAATGACATTACTCAGATGTCGAAGTGTCCTTGAGCAAGACACTGAACCCCAACCTAGTTGCTCCTGGTGAGTGTTGGCCAGCTGCATAGCAGCTCCCCCATCGGTGTATGAGTGTGTGTGATTATGAGTGTGAATGGGTGAATAATAAGCATTGTAAAGCGCTTTGAGTGCCAATAGGTAGAAAAGCGCTATATAAGTGCAGACCATTTACTGTTCTGTTATTGTTGTTTGGTCTTCTCATATGGGCATAGAGCGCACAGAGTCAACACGGTTTCCAGGGCAGCATATGTTTGATCACCAGGGCCCAAGCCCTCTGATGAACAGCAGCAACAACCTTCACCACCACCACCACCACCACCACCACCAGCAGCAGCAGCTGCCCGGCCAGAGCCACATGGGCTTTGGCCCACAAGGACCAGCCTTCAGCCAACCAGGCCAGGGCCCGCTAGGACTGTTTCAGAGAGAACCCCCAAGACCCAACCTCCCTCCACACCAAGGTCACCAGGGGATGGTCGGCTTGAATCAACAAGTTGGCCCCCCTAACCAGCCCAGGCCCTTTATGGGCCCTCGTCAGCCATTTGGCCAGCAGGGAAACCCTTTTCCCCCTCCCCAAGTTCAGGTTGAGATGCAGGTACGACTAAGAGTAAGTGATTTTTATTACCAGTAGAAATTGATGGCTATACTTATGCATCTCAATTGTATATTGAATTATCTTGAAAAATATGGAAAAAATATTTACAGGTTTATTTTGGTTATTTTGTTTTTCTTTTAAGGATTTTGTCATTCATGTAAAGGAGTTGGCGAACAGTTTGCATAGTTTCTGCCATGAATGCATGAATTTTTCTTATTAGGTTATTTAAATGGTCATGAGAAGAATGATAACTACACTACTGTACATGAATAAAGTTGAGTACTTATCATATTTATTACTGCTGCTGAAGCTTTCAAAGACTGGTGTCCCTTTGGTGCCACAGCAATATGTCAAGAGACATAGACAAGAGCTCCCTCTAGTGACTGAAGTACTATTGTAATAGTACTGTGTGGATACATGAGGACACTCCTTTGAGGTTAATTATTTGCAGAAATTGTCCAATTATCTGTTGGCAGTAAGCATTTATCGGACTTCATACTGTTGATGGAAATTTAAAACAAAAAAAAAAAACGTGAACATTAAAGGTCTTAAAAACGTCTTAGTCTGCCACATATTTTAGATTGTAGTTAATAATCTTTTTTGATCTTTTAGGGCCTAATGCACGGCCCTCCTGTGTCCCAGCTTCCACATCACAACCCACTGCCATCCCATCAGCACATTCACCAGCACCAACACCATCGACAGGAGTTACCCCATCAGCAGCAGCAACCGTTAAATCTCAATGAGCCACGTCCCATGATGCATCATGGTGAAAATCCCTTCCATCAACAGCAGATGCACAGTAGCCCCAGGCAGATGACTCCCCGCCCTCAGAACCTCCAACAGCGCAACATGTCCAACAGGCACAGGATGGTGAGAAATTAACAAATTACCTCAACAATTTTTAGCTCAAACTGTTCAAAAGCAGTTAGATTGGATCAGTATTTTAACAGTGTGTGATATAATTGCTCTACATTTTTGTGTCACCATCTTCCCTTAATTAAAAGAAAACACGTGATGAGAGAATCATATAGATGTTATCATCAGACATTTCAATTAAAAATATTTTTATATTTTAACCATATTTATTTATGTGTAAAAAAATAAATAAATAAATAAATAAATTTTCAGAACACACCTGTCTCCAAGCAAATGCAGCACCGCAACAGCAACTTACGGGAGCTCCCTGTAGCACCTGGCAACACAAACATGAACAGTGCGTACCCCGCTGCCACCCCCACCCCCACATCCACCAACGTCAGGCCTGTTGCCAAGGCAACACAGGCGGTGCGTCCTGGGCAGAACACTCAGTCGGTGCCTGACGGGGGCAGAGGAAGAGGCCAAGTTGCTGCCAAGACTCAATTGCAGCCCGGGGGAACAGGCAGGACAGTGGTTCAGACGGAAATCCAAAGCACGCCGCCCAGCACGGCACCACAGGTCAGCTTTTTAACACTCATGGAAAAATAAAGGAAAGGGAAAATATTGAATATTTTTGCATAACCCACACATTATTTCATGCAAGTGTGTTACATGATAAAGTCCTCAAATTGTACTGTAAAAAAAAAACTGTAATTTTCAGCTTAAAGTTGATGAGGCAGAAATTGTAAACTGTGCTGAGAAGGAGTCCTATATTAAAAGGTTTAAGGTTGTTAATGTTAATAACAGTATCATTATACTGGAACTATATCATTCATATTCATATTGCATTTTTCCCTTGGGTATGACTTTGATTACATTTAAGTGTCAGGCCAAGTAATGTTGTCCAAATGAGGCTCCCCTTCCTGTAAATGGAGACTGGCATTTATATTGTCAGCATATGTTATTTGCCACAGGAACCTGACGAGGATGAGGAGACTCGACAGTATCGTCTGAAGATCGAGGAGCAGAAGCGTCTGAGGGAGGAGATCCTGAAAAGGAAGGAGCTGCGGCGGCAGATGCAGGCTGGCGTCAGAAAGAAGGAGCTGTTGGAAAGACTTAATTCCCAGACAAACACTCCTGTCCAAAATCCTGCTCCTACACAGACACAGCCTGCACAACAAAATCAGCAAATGCCACACCCTGTACAACAGCGACCGCCACCACAGCAACAGCAGGCAGAACAAAAACAGCAGCAACAATTACAACCACAACAACAGAGACAGTTTCCTCAGAGAATACAACAATCATTAAATCAGCCATCAAAGAATCCTAAACAAGGCACCCCTGCTCCTCTCAATGATGCTGCTCAGAACCCTACACCACGTCCAAATGTCAAGGCACGACTGCAGATGGTAAAAGGTGGCATCCAGCAGCAACAGACCCCAGGGCCCGATCAAGCCCAGCAATGGAAACAACCCCAACAAAATCAGCAGCAGCTGCAACAACAGCAACAACGAAGGAACAGCGCCCTGCAGATCATAAACAGACCTGGAGTTCAGAACCCATCAACTCCAAAGAACATACCTGTAACTACATCATTGGGCCCAGGTCAGGGTCAGAATCAAGGACCTAAACCTGGGGCAAAAAGAACTGTAATGCAGCGGACCAGGAATACTGCTGGTGAAGGCCAGCAGGTGCCGCAAAAAGTCCGAGTTGTCAAACTTTCAGGAGCGGTGAGCACACGTTATAATGTTTACCTGATAACTTGTGTTTTGTTCCAACATTTATTAGAACCTCTTCAATTGATTTCACTCGACAGGGAAACAAATTACTGTTGAAATTAAATTGTTTTAAATGACATTCATGCTACTTATTTTTTAATCTAAAGGAAATCTAACCTATGGGAATGCCAGAGTGATGTCTGTGTCATTTTGAAGAAATTGATCTGTTTCGAGTTTCCTCTCTTAAGATTTGGAAATGGTCTTTACACACATTTTACCTTTAGAACACAGAGAGGCTGTAGGCATTAAGGAGCGATATGACATTTATCTCTAGAGTTAGGGACATCTCATCACTGCTCTTAAAGGTTGAAATCCTCGTTTAAGGGCAGAACGGTATTCTTTTAAATAAGGAGGCCTTGAAGAGGGTGAAACAAGAATGACACCAACACTAACATTACCACTGCTTACCAATCTTTGCGTATCTAATATGTTACTGCTGTGTCTTTAATTGCACATTATTCATTATTGAAAAATCACAAAAGCATGCACATTAAACATTCGCACTTTTCATTGATAAAACAAGTTGATGGGAGGCGATAGTATTTGAAATAAGCTGCTTTTTGACTCCAGAGGATCAAGCTACAGAGCCAAAATAGCCAGCTGGCTGCAGATGAAGATAACTTGGTATCAGTGCGTTAATGGAAACCTGTGCAGTGCTGATGTACTGCATCTTTGAGAAAATAAGGGAGTGGGATGTGAGGTGGAAAAAAAGAGACGGAAACAGAAAGTCACAACAGAGGCCTTTAGCCACTGTGAAAAGAAGATTCTCTAGATGCTCCCTCTTGCACATTGTTCTGCTGTCATCAGCAGGCACCTGACAATGTTATCTTCTCCCTTCTCATTTTTTATTGCTCTCTCTCTTCCTCTCTGTCATCCCTCAGTTGCTTTTTTCCATCAACCCATCTCTCAGGTGTGAGGCAACAAAAGAATGGCAATCCAAGGGCCTTGTAATTAATCTTTTTTGGTTGAAGGGGGTGGCAACATAATACCTGTGTAAGAAAGTTGCCACTTTTGAGGATTTGGATTTGTATGGCTTAGGCACACAGATAAGAGGCAAATTATATTTTCATCAGGGATAATACAAAGCAGCACAAGACACAAAAGCTGGGGAGGAGGGGGTGTAAGGGGGATGGGGTACACATCGAGCTGCTGTCGTTCCAGTGTAATGCAGCTTAGCATTTGATGGGTGCAATCAGGAGCTGTGATTTCTATAGGAGGGATTAATCCATTTACTCTCGACTGGGGACAGGTCAGAGATATCGCCTCTTTTCTTCCCCTGTATTGATCTGTCACATCTCTCCAAAGAGTCGGAGAAGAGACGACCTTCAATTCCTTCCCGCATGTCAACAGAGTTGAGCTGTGACTTTATTTGATAATGAGACCATCACCTTGTTGCGTTGATCTTTATTCCTCACAGCCTGTGTGATGGGGATCCAGCCCAAATACTGGCACATTTTCAGTTTGATTTGTAGAAATAGCCTTGCATTTCTCCTTGTTGCCCAGAATTGTGACGCTTTGCCTGAATACGTAATGAGAGCACTGATGCCTTCAAACTGAGATAAAGGCTGTTTTTTCAGTGAAATGTTAAATTAGTGATGTCCTTCATCATTCCAATCCAGTGTGGGAAGATGCCTGAGACCACCGACAGCCCGGCGCAGCAACAAGGTGCCTGGCCGGCAACCCCGCTCAACCAGGGCGTCCAAAGGAAGGTTGCCATGACAGGCCAGCAGCAACAAGGCCCAGGTGGAACACCGCAGGCTAGCCGAGGGGGCATGGGTAACCCACAGCAAACCAGGGTAAGTCCTAAAGACTTCTCTCCTCCTTCTGTGCTGGTGACCTGAAATATAGATATTAATCGAGCACACTCTGGGGTAATGGCAGGTGTTGTATAAAAGACGAAATGTCTCCTGTAAAGTTGTCCTGTGCCGCTGGCACTGACCCGGTATTCGGGAAATACACCAATCGAGCAGTAGTGGTGATGAGACAGGACAGTATGCCAGGTGCAAGAGTATTGACAAGCTGAAAGCAGTGTAACATAGAGGGCTACACAAGGTCCCCTGGCCTTTCTGCACGCCTGTCACCACCAGGCTTCTGTCACAGTTACCATACTCACTGACACTGACAGGGTAAGGCAGCCACCATAACGCTTGCACGGCTCCTCTCCCTCTAGCTCCCCCACCCCCAATACACTCACACACATATTCCCTCTACCTTTTCTCTTTTCGGGGGCCCCCCTCCTTCTTTTGCTCTTCCTCTGCAGCTGAAGAAACGTAACTCTCACTCATGATCTCATATGAAGATATGCCAAGCCCCATGCATCATGATCTGACACTGATGTTCTATGTAGAAATATGATAAGTCAATCGCATGAAAGCATGGTGTGTCTGAAAGGCATGAGAAGAAAACACATAGCATTTGTTGGGTTTTCATTGTACTGAGAAACAGTAAAGCTCCATTTCACCCAGAACCGAATGCCAGACTAAATAAACGGCGTGTTTTTGTTACAGCTACTGTGTGAGCCATTTTCCTCTGTGTCCTTCATTGTGTTTTACCTCACCCGGGGTCATTTTTTGGGGGTAGGTTGTTGTGTCAGGGCGCGGCCGAGGTAGAGGGGGAACTCAGATGGGTCGAGGCCGTCCGATGTCCACCAGACAGAGCCAAAGAGTAGTAGAGACCGGATACTGTACTGTATCCA
The DNA here is from genome assembly GCF_033026475.1 of Channa argus. Taxonomy (NCBI): domain Eukaryota; kingdom Metazoa; phylum Chordata; class Actinopteri; order Anabantiformes; family Channidae; genus Channa; species Channa argus. Next base: position 13,764,226 of record NC_090215.1, read on the forward strand.
TAGAGGGCCTCTCTTCATCCACAACTGAAGTTCAGCTGCAGAACCTTCTCAGGTCCATTGGCCCCATAGAGGTTGGTACCACATACTTAAGTATGCAAATTTATTGTAATGCAGTGATTACTTTGTTAAGAACTTAATATCTAAAGAGTGGAAAAAAGATTCTGTCAAACTTCGCGCTGTAATAATTTTTGTGTGTTCTTATGTCTTTCTTTAAAATTTGAGCTATGTTTCTCATGAAAACAGAAAACATACATGCGATATGTACTTGTGTCCACCAAAGTGGCAGCATTGAAATTCTTATTGTGATCTTATAGCGCCCTCTGTTGTTGTGATTAGGTTTGTAGTGAAAATGAATCAAGGAATCAATATCCCTTCACCACCCTCACTCCCTCTTGTGGATGGGAGCAGTACTGAGTTGTACTTTTCTGTTTCTCTGTATTGCAGACTTTCAGAATGATGCCACAGCAGAGGAAAGCGGTTGCCACATTTTCCAGTCCCGAGCATGCAGCAAGTTTTCAAATGAGCTTCCACAGGTAATCAGCATGCCTTTCATTTTATAAACATGCCAGTCAAATGATTGCATACTGTTGTAGTCCTTTACATTTTGCCAATGTGATGGTCTTGAAATTTAGCTTCTGCACAGATTGTACAGATCACAAAATAAGTGTTCATTAGCATCTAAGCCCCTTTTAAAACACTGGTTCAAACATTATTATTAAAATTATCACACAGGCACATGATTGATTTGTCCCACATTGATGTGTCGCTGATTGATGGATGAGGAACACGCTAAAGTCAGAGTGTCCAGCACAAGAAGTCATTTTTTTCTCGAGTGCAAAGCTCCAGCGTGACGTAGGAATATTTCTGCAGCCATTTTTTGGAGTCACTCACAATCAACATCTCTGCACTGAGGCATCATTCCTCATTCGTCTCCTATCAACTTGGAACCGTGAATGCACAAAGACCTCTCCAAACCTGTCCATGTTTATATTTGTTTTCCGTTGGTGTGAAATGGCACTATGAGAGACACTGGACAATTTAATTCTGCCTTAATGTAGTTTGTAAAGAATGGTTTTGTACGTCTTACACGGAAATTAAGTAGAACTTATCATGAGATAATGGTTGCTCCCCTTCTCAGTAAGATACAAACAGAAAATAAGCAAAAACAACTTGAAAATTGTAATTCTCATGTGGCCACTTCAAAGTATTTTATTAATATTATTTGGAGCTCAGTGTTTACATGCAAGAATTGGTACACTGTGGCCACCCTGTTTATTCTATTCTCTTCCTTAGCAGTGTTTCTCTCTCTCTCTGTAGATGGCAGCATTTCATTACTATTAGTACTTCATTGTTTTCTTAACCCGAGCCCACTTTCCAAAGGCAGTGATGAATCTCAGGCAGTCTTTGGGTGAATGGCGCTACCTAGTGGAGATGTTGCATACAAGCTCAGAGGTAGCTTGGTGTGATTATTTAACAGTTGCAGTAACTAGAATCAAACTGGCACAGAGGCGATGCATAATTATAAGTGTCTTAATTTCCAGTGGTGTTTGGAATTCTGACAGTATTTTGTTGATTTCATAGTGCTTTAAGCTTCAATGCTAGATCATCTCTCTCATTTAAGTTGTATCATTTAGTATCATTATTTCTCGTTCTAAATCTTGTTAGATATTTTAACAGTTCCTGGAAGGCATTTTGGAAAATATCTCCCACGGCTTTTTGGATGTATATTTTAGTTGTCTGTCTGATTATGGAGTTGTTAGATTTGCAATTTGTACGTGTACTTAAAGAGTGCATTTGTAAGTTTTTTTGTTTAAGATTTTTTTATGATAACTGAAATATATACTATTGGGAATTTGTCTTCTTTGGTAGATGAGACAGAATAGATCAGAGACAATTCTTTAGGATATAAACACATTTCTGTAAACGTTTGGGCTAGAATATATATTTGGCTATCTCCTTTCTAAAATAATTTGTCTAAATCTTTGTAACTATCAGCTGATAATTATGTGGCGTATTACTGAGCTGCATAGAGTAGCTGGATTAGCACTTTGAAAGGCCCACATAGAGCTGGTAATGCAGATGCTTGGCAGATGGGCTGCAAAGGAACATACCACAACAACAACCAGCCCAAAATGTTGTTCTTGGCTTAAAATCTGTCTTAAATTCTGGCCTCTGAGCAAATTTCTGGCCTTTAAGTTAAATTATATCTATTTGTACAAATGCAAAACCTTTGATCTTCTATGTTCTATACTTCATGTCAGGCCTTCTGTTTGATTCCATGTGTCATATTAAATTAAACGTCGTAAGTTAGGCACATTTACTTTATCCATAATCCTGTGATTTGTTTCTTATTGACACGCTTTGTCAATTCTGAGCTCAATTCTTCTGACATAAGAAATCTTCCCTTAAATTTTCAGACATTGTTGATTAATTTTTACTTAAACCTAAAGTTCAGAAGTGAACTTTGTATACATAACTTATAGGAATGTGACATAGGAACATGAGGGGACAACCATTATCTGCATAGTGATCATGTATATACGTAGATCAGAACTTTGACCCAATATTTATCCTGTTAGAAATCTTTTGTGTTAGTCTTTACCCATGCTGTATCAAGTTAAACATTTTTATATGTAAGGATATGCTGACATGTCCGGACTTAAACAATTTTACAAGTGTTTTGTTTCAACTTTAGATGGAAAATGAGAAGGAAATGAAAAACGAATTCTGTTCATAAGATATTTGACCAAAAGTTTAAGGAAAAATAAGAAAATAAATACATGGCCAATATACCGTGAACATGCAGGTATGTGAAGCCGGTTAAACTTTAGTCCAACTATGTGTGGTTCTGTGTGTTGTCCACGTGTCTGGTGCCTTTTAAGGTGAAATATTTTATTTGTGCCACATTTTATTCATTTACCTACTTATACATATTTTGTAACTTTGCAACATATCATATTTACCTTTCAAAAATAATTTATTACCTTTGCATTAAGACACAGCTCTTGAGTACTGTTAGTTTTGTAAGACTTTTGTAGACTTTCGCAATGCGAAGAAGTACTACCTCATGAAGACAGAGGGGAATACCACTGAATTTTAGCATTTCAATTATTTGTTTTCAACTCAAATTCTTTACTGCAAATTGAACTGTGATGTCATACTGATGTGCTGCTCCGTGACAAGGATTTACACACAGGCTCACAAATTATTACAGTACCTTACATGACTTCACTGCTATTTATTATTGAATTATAAAACATAACAATTGGAGGATTAACATTTACATTTATGAAAAGCAACTGCAGGCTGTGCATGTGGATGACATCACAGATTTATTTGGTTTGGGTATTTAAAAAAAACAGTGGTTCACGTTTTCATAATGTCTTTTGGCCTCTGTCGTTGAACGCATGTGTGAATTAGATTCATACATTTTGTGGTAATTTCCCTTATTCAATCATTGCTTGACATAAGTCAAAATAATTTTCAATCTGGTAAAGGTGACATTAATCTCAACTTTTTCAAGGTATTGGAACAAATGAGGTGTCTGAAAATGTCCCAAGTCCTAACCCTCCCCCTTATTATTATTTTTTTTTTTTTTGTGAAACCTGAGGTTGTGTGGTTTCAAGTCTTTTGTATGTTGTACAGTTGTTCTTTACTGACTCCTTTATGTTTTATTCCTTTATTTTGAGTTGAACTCATGTTGAGGTTTTTGTTCTCTAACATTGTTCATTTACTGTCTTTCATGTTGTGGGCTACATTTGAGTTTTAGTGCCATGATAAATCCTGTGGATTTGAAAAAGTATCGACAATGCCGATGGTCATAGTGATATTGTTACAAGAAATTTGATCTTGTAATGACAGAACAGATTCACATTGAATCCAGTTGTACCTTAATTTTAAGAATTTTGAACTTACAATGTTCCAAGAGCTTTCAGATAAGCTGCTCTTTTTCTCAAAGCAATTTTCATGAGAAAACTGGTGCTGAATAATGAGCAAATCTACGGCAGCATATTTAACTACTATGATGTTTTGCAATTCACAACATGACCTTATTTGAGCACTATATTATTTGGATAGTTAATTGACAAGGTTTGTCTGTCAGATGTTTATTTGCTTGTGCTGACAAAAGAGACTCATACATTAATGGTGAGCCTCAAAAAGTTCTGTCATGGGTCAAAAATGCTACACTTGATGGGTGGAGTTAATGCTCCTAAATTAATTCACAACCTTTTTTAACAGGTTCATTAGGTGATCAAAGGTGCTAAGAGTTTGCAGACTGTAGCTGAAATAATAAGGTCATTCTTTCCTTTTCTTTAGGTCACATTTTTCACAGAGCAGAGACAGCGGCCATCGTGGTGGTGTTTATTTCACGAGCAAAGTTAAGAGACCATACAAAGCGTTTAGCATGTTTTAGCAAATCAGACTGTTTTCAGTGTGTTAAACTTTGATGCTGACAGTTTAACAGAATATGCATATTAGATATATTACTCAACTTCAAAGCAGCTGTTGGATTTGATTCATGTCATCATTTACTTGAAAAATGTTTACATTTCTTACATCTAAATTATTACATAGTTATTAACTATTACAAATTAGTACATAGTTTCATGATAATGCAATTGGCTGGTACTTGTACCTTGATAAATATATGGGAAGTGCCAACATCTAAAATTTGAGTTGTGTAGTTTGATACACTAAAATACTACCAGTTTATACCTCTAATGTAATCAGCTACTTTTGTCATCACTTACTGCCGTTTTAGAGGCATTGCTTTAGGTTTCTATCCTGCTAATGTAAAAAACAAAAAACAGGGCAACTGTGATGGAGGAGGTAGCGCGGTCGTCCACCGATTCCACAGTTGTTGATTCGATATCCGGCTCCTCCTGTCACATGTCGAGCTGTCCCTGAGCAAGACACTGAACCCCAACCTAGTTACTCCCGGTGAGTGTAGGCCAGCTGCATAGCAGCTCCCCCATCTGGTGTTTTCTGATCAGGTTGATTCAGTACAATTTTTTTCTCCATCTCTAGTTGTAGTTACAGTTTCCATTTGTTTAAGTTTAGTATTTTTGTACCAGCAATAAGTGTTCTTCTCTGGCTTTTTCATGTTCATCCTCTGGCTCAAATATGTGATTTTAAAATAGAATTATTGATTACATGAAAGTTACAAACTGGTTGAAACTTGCTAACTGCTGGTATGGTCCCTCACTTTTGGCTCCTCGTTTAATTACATTGGGATGTTTTGAGGTTGTAGCTACACAGACATTTTTAAAAAAACAGGCACTATTGAGATTTGTCTTAAGAAAACACACAGGATGGGACCACATGTCATCACATTATCACATTCAAACTACCTCTAGGATTAACAAGATTTTCTTTTTTCCCCCCAACAGCGATCAGAGTCGTTTACCAGGTTGATCCAAGATGCTGCTCCATCACTTGCTGCATTATCTCATTCACTTAACTCTTTAAGTTTCTTTTTAGGCCGCAACCTTGGATGAAGACTTAATGTGAACTCGATTCCCTCACTAAATAGATTCTGCTGCATTCTGGGTATTGTCCTCTGTCTGCTGTTGCCATTCTTCAACTTGCACATGTTCCTTGATGCTGCCGTTGTTAAATGAACTTAAGGCTTCTATATCAAGCAGGGTGGCCTACCTGGATTACCATTGTTTGTTAACCCTTGGGATGGAGGTTTTCATCTCTGTGACGACAGCCGGGGTCACAGAGCAGACACGTAACTCTAAAGCTGTTTTCTGGCTTTCACTGCACCAAAAGTCATCCCAGCTTCTTGACATTCATTGTTTGGTTGGATTTCCAAAAAGACACTACAGTTGTTTCCACACTTCGAACAGTGTGGTGCACCAGTTAATGAGACTGAAAATCCAAACTATTGAGTTTTCTTTGAAACTGTTGACAAAGAATTTTGTCGTGTGTTTTTCACCATTTACACTGATGATCACGAAGTGATCATGTTATGTGTTGGATTACTCACTGTTAAATGTCCCTTTGATGATGTAAACTGGATTTTGTAAAAAGAAGAAAGATTTTAAAAGAATTTTGTACTTTTATATGAACTGTGCTGGTTTTTACAACAGAAACTGATGTCAAATAAACTTTTTTGACTTGCACATTGCCATTGTTTTTGCTTTTATTGTGACACCGGTAAAGCTGGAAACATTTTGAACTTCAGATTTTCTGAGCATAGACCAAAAACATTGAGTCATAATACTTTCCAGCTGGTGAACCTTAAAATTCATTCCTGTGTATTTGTATCCTTTTGTCACTTGTCACGTTTTGTATACTGTAGTCAAACTAATGACACTTAATTCTCTAATAACATTTAATCTGAACCGATGTTAGAAGCCCAACAGGATAAAGCTTTGCAGATTTCCTTATACAGCAGTGATTACACAAAAGTAAATACATTTTTGAGTAGCTGGGCTGTATCTTTCTTCATTTGAACTGCAGTAATTACATGAAACCCCCTTCAAAAATGTCCCAAACCCCATTGTTGGGAACAACAGCTCTGAATTGGTTAAAATCCCTAAAAATGACTTACAGCTTTATAAACATCCACCCGGAAGTAGCGCTTATAATAAGTCATATTCTTAAACCAGCAATGACTTTTTTTGAAGTTTTACATTTTTCTTCAGATTCAGAGGCAGCTTAATGTCTGACACATCAGACATGTTTAAGCCTATTTGAACACCCAGCAAGCTGTCTTCAAAACCAGGACCAACATGAAAACTCAGGAGGTCTCTCCAAACTCATACTAATTCATTCCCAGTGACTATAACTGACACCTGCAATGTTTTTATTTTTTTTTTGGGCAAAGTTTTCCAAATCTATACAGTAAGTCTCTCAAGATCAACCATTCTATTCTCTAATCTCTGTATTTGTCCTTCTCTTTGGACGTGTCTGCAAACTCTACACATGTAATGAGTCTTTTTAAAGTTGTTCAGATATCTGCTTGAGTTTATTAACAGGGGAGAGAGGTTGTTGTAACTTCTTATAGATGAGATGTTAGTCAGGTTTTCGTTTCCCTCCAACTCACCCCACACATCTTTAGCACTCTGCTGTTTCACTGCCCCAGAGGAGTAAATGTTGTCTGGAAAGAACGTAACACTGTCATTTGCAGAACTCCACGGGAATTTTGTTTTCCAGAATCCCAGACTGTTCATGTTTGCAGATGTCAACATTTGTAAAAGCTGGTGTTTCTCCCAGCAGACTGGGGGCCCCCAGAGGGATTAAGGGAGGCTCTATTTACCTGCTCTGAGGAATGCTGCCCTACGCGGACGCTTTTGTATCTGTCAGGGACCCAAGGTCACAGTGCTGGGAGAGATGGGCTGCTTTGTCCCTTCCCAAAGTTTCCACCTCCCAGTATCAACAAGAAAACACAATGTGGCAGAAGGAAATGGAATTCCTGCTCGTGTTGCAACAGTGTTCAGAAATTCAGGTTCAGTGCCCCCTTTTCCCCTTTGATAGGTCAGATTGATCGTCATCTTTCGAATTTAGAATAGAAAAACTATAAATTGTTTCCAATATTAATTCAAGTTTTATATTTAATTACTTTAGTTCTGTTGTCTACAATTAGGTTTGAAGCATACACTTTAAATCATTACACATACTTGTTTCTCATGTTACTAAACATGAGAACTACTATAGTTTGTTCTAAGACCCCTTACATCTCCCAGTATATAAATGTAGTTTTACTAGTTAATAAAGAGCAATACATGCTCACTTTTTTTTGAATAAAGTCACGTTTCTTATTAAAGTATTTAAAATTCCCAGATGTAGATTAAACAATTTTCTGGCCGCTCTTGCACTGTTTGGCCACGTGGTGTCGCAGTTGCACAACTTAGTAAACAGCGGCACTAGGTGAAAGTAATAGTTTCAGAGAGATAAGTACTAATACCACAGTACACATCAGGCTCACTTAAATGTTACATGCACACTTTGAGTCCATATGAAAATATTGGAGGGTTATAGTGATTTGTTAAGACTAACAAATGCTCTTAACCAAGCTGTGATGTAGTTACAATGACGTTTTTTCTCTCTTTTATTTATTTATTTATTTTTTCTTTTCTTTTCTTTCGAGCCAACCGTCAGTCACTGATGTAAACTAAATCCGATCTCAACCAGCAGACACCGTCAAGCAGATTTAGGGCCAACAAACACACACTTCTGTTTAATCTGTCTGCCCGTTTGAAGTTATTTGCGGTGGGCAAACCTCGTTAAATTTGACAAGAGCTCTCAACATTTCGCAAGCGTGCACAAGGTTTAGTTCAAAGCGCAATATTTTCTCCATTAGGTAAAAGCTGGCAAACAGGTGACCAAGCAATTCAAACCCATTCTGTTACCATGTTGTTAAATATCCATTATAACCACCTAAATGTAAGACTTTGTTCATTAATATTGATAATGGTTAAAGGGATATTATAAAGAGGCTGACGACTAGCTGGTTTTTTTTTTTGTTTTTTTTATCAATACGGTTTTCATTAACTAATTTTAAGCTTGAGGATGATATGGCCGTAAAACGTCCCATAATGTCGTACAGGTGTTCAGCACCGTTTCCTGTGAAGCTCAGTCAGACAAACACATATAACAAATGCAAGTTTGAAGATTTTCTTTATCTCATTTTTGTAATAAACATATAAATAATAAACTCTAGACATTTTTGACACATCGCCCTGTTATGAAAGTTAACTGGTATGGTCTGACTATATAGACTATCCAAACTGTGCATCTGCCGCAGGTCATTTCTATAAAACTATTTCCCTATTACAAAATATGAAAAGAAAAATACATTTTTAGTACATTTACAGGAGTTACGTATTAATTTATTCAACGAAAGTGTTTCAGTACGACTTTAACTGTTACTGAATTGTCAGAATCTGCATTTGATATTTTTCTCAGAAGAAAACAGAAAAAAATAAAAATAAAAACACACCAGAAAGAAGCAGAGAATGCAGACATGAGGCAGAATATCCGTCCCTCTCCGACAACTTAAACGAACAGTTTGCAAAATAATACAATTCTGAAGAAATCAAGCAGTACTTTCCCAACTACTATATTTAAATTAAAATATATTCTCATATCTTACACTATTTCAAATAACGAAATGTGATTCGGTAGCGATCTGTCAAAATCTAATTTACAATTCTGTGTATAAAAATATAATTTATGGAACCCCGCGAAGTTTGTTCTCCCCAAAATATAACAGTCAGTTGCACATATGCACATATGAACATTACAACCTGTCAAAGTTAGCTCCTTTCTACAATTTTTCTCTTTGCGTTATTTTTTTTTCTTTTTCGTTTTTTTCTTCATTTTTTTCTTTCTTTTTTTGGCATATGAGATATACAAAAATAGATTATGCACAATTTGCTGCTCACACCGTTTCAGAATCCATTTGTGTGACCTCAGCGAGTTCACATGAGAATAAATTATTCAAAGAAAAACTTTTTTTAAGGCTCCATATATTCTTTGAAAGGGGACACGTCATGGAAAAGTCACAAATAAATATCCCAACTCCGCTGGGGCCTTTGTCTTGTTTATGTCTTCGTTCGTTTTTTTTAATTGTTATTATTATTTTATTTTTTTAATCTACTTAATAGTTCGTGTGTCCTACATTTAATTCTCGTTCTGCTCCTGTGGCTGAGCTTTCAACTCGGGTATACTGACATCCCAAGAGGATGAATGGAGTGGCTGTCCAAAAGCCATGTTCCTAAGTGGTAAAGGATCTTAGAGTACCAGTGCACCCCATCGCCGTGCGCACTGGCTTGAGGTTGGGAAGTGAAAAGCAGTGAGGACAGCCAGTGGGCGAGCCGGACCGGTGCCAGGGCCCAGTGCGCCAAGTCGTGGTCTTCAATCACTGCGTAACAGGACGCAAGGACCTGGTCCACCACGAGGGTCCCCTGCACTGTCACCGGCGCAAAGGAGCCCCCGTGCTCTTGCGTGTAAATCCGTTTTACGGTCACGGGCTCGAGTCGGCTCCGCTCAGCATCAAAGACGAACACCTTTTGTCCGGGTCGGACGTGGCTGGCGAAGATTGCAGACATCCGCGGCTCTTCCTCGGTGAAGTTGTTGGGGCCGACGAAGAGGAGGTGCGCAGCAGTGAGGGTGATTTTCTGACCCGAGTCGGTTTCGATCACGTAGAAGACCCTCCTGGTTGTTGAGTCTTGGTCTATGAACATGATGAAGTCGGTGTAAATCGGGTTTCCATCCTCATCCGCTGCCAGCACCTTGTCCCCTGTTTGGAGGTCTTTGACCGCCTTCTTGGTGCCATTCTGGAGGCTGACAGTGGAGAAGCCCGGGAAGCAGCCTCCTGACTTTGCTGCTACTGAGTTTTCTGTTAAAATAAAAGATTGTGCTGTTAAAAAAATGTTTGGGTTTTACACACACAAAAAAACAACAACATGGGCCTAGTCGTGGTGATAAATTAATTTAAAGCCACCTTCAAGGCTCCAGATGTTCCAAAGCAGCAACACAACATGTTTTAAAGCACTAAAAATAAGTGATTTGAGTCAAGACAGACATAATTCAAAAGCCTATTCATAAACCTTCCCTTTTTTTGGCATCTATTTGTATTTTTCCTGCCTGCACACATCATGGTGGGCCATATGCATTTTGCATAATGATGCCTGTTGGCTCCTCTGTGCCAAATGCGTATTGGCTTGGCCCACGTTGTCTGAGACGAGAAAAACTGAAAGCCTCGGCTCATCTATTCTTAATTAAAAAACCCAATAAAGAGCGGGCATTGTTATTCTAAATCAGTTTGTGGATCGAGCTACTCTCGGCAAAGAACACTTACGCCTTTCCCAGCTACTCTTCCCATATTTACTCAGGTGCAGAAACCTCTATGTGACAATTCACACAAATAGGCGACTCAGAACTACTATTTACCCAGTGGAGCCACTTTTCCAAGCCTCTCGAGTTGTAGATTTGAATTTAAATGAGGGCCCGGACTCTTAAATGCTTTCTGTTGTGCAACATCAATGTCCCCTCTTTCTACCACCTCTCCCTGCTTTGTTGTCAGTCTTGATGACAATAATTTTGGCCTTGCTGGAGCTCTTCACATACCAGTCTCTAGGATCACACTGTCTACACACAAAACAAGGGGTTTCCTACTCACTATTTGGAGCTTTTAATCTTCTTTTAAGATTCCAGAGCATGAAATAAGGTGACAACTGAAAAACAGATTTACCCCGACCAATTCAACATTGTTAAGCCAAATCCTTTTGGTAAAGTCGCATGACCCCCAATGACACGTCGGCCAGGCCCAAACTGTGATCTCAAAACGTGTGTGCTGAATGATAAATAAGGGATTTATCAATATAGTCTGAGCTTTGGAAAAAGTGCAATGGTTTATCAATCAGAATGAAGAAAAATTTCCGTAAGCCCCATGTGTCTCCTGCTGCTCATTGAAGGCCAAAAAAGAGCCAGAAGAAAGAAAAGAATTAAAAATTGGACGATACACGAGGTCAGAATAAGGAGTTCGTTATCAGCAAAATGTCACAACTAAAAACACAACGTGCAGCTCGTCGCTTTGCTGTTCACCTGTGTGCAAATACAGAATAACACGAATTTCCTTTCTGGGTCAAACCGAGGAGCCTTGTTAGATCACGACCGTGGTTCCCACCAGGAGACAGTGTGGGGCGATGTAAGATCAAGAAATACGCTGCATGGCAAAGTCTCATAACGCCACAGGCTGGGCTGTGCCCAAATATCATTCATGGAAACATATTGTTTTGTAATTTCGTAATACAAAAAGCCCGTCACAGCTTTACTCTGCTTCACTAGAAAAACATTAACCACTCTTGTTGTCAATCAGTAATCGAATGACACATTCTGCTTTATTGTTTTAGGATCTAATTTGAGCGATGGACATTAAAGTAGTTAGTGAGAGTAATTAATGGAAAGTTGTTTTTGGAGACTTGGACGATTGCAAATATGAAAAGCACCAGGCACCTCGTTATAGTGGACTCCAATAACTTCATTGTATCTAATCTCGTGTACTTTTTATGTCAAAACATGCGGTGAAGCTCAGAACTGGGGGATTTCTGGGGGCAACTTCCCTCATCTGATGCACCTGATGAAGAACGGGCGCTGGTGGCACATTAGTTTAATTCTCCTACAGTCAGCGTCATGTTGCACAACATCACTGAACAAGGTTCAGCAAGGTTCACTGAACAAGTTTCAGTGATGTTGGGTTTCCCTCTCGTCCCATACCTGCTTTCACAGAGCAGTGGATGTGGGCTTTGGATTCATAATAGACCCAGTCGAATCCGGCTTCCACTGCCAGCCTGGACAAAGTGCCGTATTTGCTCTTGTCTCGGTCTGACGTGGTGATGTCCACGGCCCTGCCCTCGTAGTGAAGAGACTCCTCGAAGTGGTGCCCGTCCTCGTCCCAGCCCTCGGTGACCCGCAGCTTCACCCCGGGCCACTGGTTCATCACTGAAATGGCCAACGAGTTCAGCTTGTCTTTACATCTCTGCGGGAAGGAGAAATGGATCAGTTAGTCACCTGGTTACGTCATACCTGGCCATAGCTCGCAGGTGTGAGCTGAGGAGTGGAGTGTGTTAATGTTTGACTTAAAAATGAGATCTGCCATCAAAACTATTTTATAAATATGTAACATTGTTGTTTGCCAAGTCAAGCACGTGCTCATCATTCTAAAAAGTCCTCTTATATTGTTTACACACACATACACACACACACACACACACACACACAAACACACACACACCAGTTTAGTCTTGATCTCTGCAGTTAGTCCAGCAGTAGAACATTTTATCCTGCACGCACTGAGACCTTGTCCTCACCCCTCCATCATCACCTGATGCCCTTGCTTCCTCGAAACTGCCTTGAATCTTTGGGTCTTAACTGCAACGCTGATCCTGGATCTGAGCCATGCATTTCTGTGCGAGGAGCAGCGTCAGAGGGCACATCTCGGATAGGAAAGCTGCTGATGAAATATTGAGGAGGCACCGCATTCGCTTCACTGGACTCTAACATATGGGGTGTTTGGAGCAGCGTCCGTTTGCTCCAGAAAGCGCTGCGTTAAAACCCAACTTGCATACATGATAAATTCATGAGTTTGTATCAGCCCATGAAATGAGCGAGTCCTTTGTTGGTGATGACCTGTGTGTTTTCTTTAAATAAATAATTGATATGCAGATGATATGAGGATGATCTTCAAGAGCAGCTGCTCTCTTAAAATATCTGGAGTTTGTCCTATAAATAAATCGTCGCACCCCAACCTCTCGGTGCTCTCTCAATGAAGATGCTTGGCCTTCTCCAAGACAACTATTCTCAAGACTCAACCAATATGTCAAATAAAACACCACAAAGAGTCCTTTCAGTGTGGGCTCGGAGGGAAACTTTCATTATTCTCCTCCTGCAAAGTCTTGGAAACGTGACATGCCTCCATAAGTCGAGGTGTTTTGGCTGCTGACTGACAGACTTGTGAGATGCTGAAGGATTGTGTGGGCGCACAGAGCAGCGTCTTATGTGTGACCTACTGTCTTTTTCCCCAATGGACAGCCCAGTGTCCTAAAGCAAGAATGTGCACACAGACCCAAAAACTGCTGTAGCAAAAAGATGCTCCACATATATCAGCGGCTGTTTTATGAGGATATCACACTTGTAGATTTCTACACCTCCCCCCCACCCCCCCCCCACCCCCCAAACAACCTCACACATTCTGAGTGGGATTGTCGGAGTCAAGAGCCGTAAAGCTCAACTTATTTATTAATTCATTAGGTCGTGTGCCGCAAATCAAGCCAAATTCTGCTCAGCCACCGTGAAGCGCAGCGGGGCGCCCCGGACCGGCGCTTTGTGCTCGGGGTAAAGTTGTTCAACACCCGCCCTCTTAATCTTTTCACAAATGATTTGGTTAGAGGAAACACTTATCAGCTACCTGTCAGTGCAAACAAGCCGCCAGCTCATCTCTTTGCGGATTCGTTTGCACTGTGGGCAGAGACTACAGCTCCCAACAGTGCAGCAAAGAAAAAAAAAATCCACATTTAAAAGCCACTTAATCTTGCATTAGAATATCCTAGAATGTTACAAATAACATTTTTCACGTATTAACTTATATTTCAAGTCCTTTTCTTATCACAAAATCAACGACTTTGCTGCTGCACATGTTGTGTCTGTTATTATTTATTACGTCTTGTGTGACAAGTCATGTTTTATAAGATGGATTTGCACCTCAGCTTCCAAACAGTGCTGTTAACCCAGGTCCTGGCACTCGAGAAAACACTATCTGTAAATGCCTGTTGGCAGCTTTCCTGGGAGTGAGCCATGACGTACAGTGGTGGAGTAGTTGGTGGAGCAGGTGCTTGTTCAAGCGCTCCTTCAAGTAGCAAGTATTATGGTCTTGGCTAGACTTCAGTGAATTGATTGATTAGCTAATTTATTTATTGCGCACACCTAAGGGAGCTACTGCAGGCACGTGCACTGATGCATGTACGAATATATCTGTCTTCTAAACCGCAGGATAACGAGGTCCACTCGTTTTTTCTAAAACTCAGTGCGTAAAAGCCCCCTGCATTCATGCGTAAAGCCGTGGAACAGCTCAAAGACCGTTGGCACAGCGTAAATCACCCATGTGATAATGCTTATGCCGCTGGCAACAGCTACACGCACTCTCTTTTGGATGCTTTCACTTTGCAACGGTAGTTACGAAAAGGACAATTCCACCTGTTTTAACTTACTGCAGCTTCACGCTGACCAAAGGTCATAAGTTCAAATTGCGTCTTACTGCCCAGAAGCTCTTTCAAGTACACATCCCACTTAAAGTTGGATGCTGTGTTTTCTATACAGAAGTTAAAAGAAACGATAAGCCAAAAACCTCAGCAACTCATATAAAACCATATATTTGTATCTCTAAAGCTGAAAACAACCCAAAAATTTAATTTGAGGGTTCCCACAGACAACTCAAGGCACATTTTGATCTCCTAGATATGTTTGTACAGCAGGTGCTTTTCCTCAGAGCGAAACATGCTCCCATATTCTCACAAGTGAATGAAATAAATATGAAATGAAGCAAGCCAGTCTCTTTTTTTTCTTTTTCTGCGGACCCCGGAAACCCCACGAGGAACCATTGGTGGGGGGGACTTTGCGCATCACATCCCAGCGCGACTTTAATTTGATGATCCGTGCGTCTGCGAATCTATAAGTGTGTGACAGAGCAGATGTGGGGAGGGCTGAGAGGGACACCGGGACCGCACGCACGGTGAATATTTCATTGGAGCTCGTGCACGGGCATGGTGCGACGCACGGGTTCAGGGACTCCAGCGCGCGCCCGGCATCATCACCAGCAGCACCACCACCATCGAAACTAGCATTTTGATATTTCTGAGGCAATATCACCCAAGCGCCTTTTAATAATTCACCACATCTGAGTGCTAAAAGTCATGCTGGAGATACGCGGCATCCTGCAGCCAGGAGAGAAATGAAGGCTACATTTCTCCTATGTATTGTAAGCCTTGTCTTATCCGTACTGAGCGAGTTAGGATCTTTGACTCTGAATTAACTGCCTACACAAGGATGGAGTTTGTTTGTTTTAAAAAGAAGATGTCATCTTCCATGCAAATGCATTTGCAGAAGGTACCATCGCCTACGCGCGTCTCTCTTCTTTAATTGAAGTCCCACCCTTTCATGAAGTCCAGAACACTCTCAAAGAAATGCCACTGTTTTCATGCATTGATAAGAAACATGCGAAAGGCTGAATTACAGCAGCCCGTGCGGGAGGATGCCTGAATGAGCCACGCCATGCGTGAATGAGCCCGGGTTGAAGCGGTGCGCATCCCCAGCTCCCTCTAATCAGGACTGGAATAATTAAAAAACGTGCCTAAAACAAGCTGCAACTGTGCCACAAACACTGAGCGTCTTCATGAAATGTAAGGTAAAACCAATGAGCGAAATTTAAATGCTCATACAGATACAAATATAGATATGAGGAGATGGGAACATTAATATTTTAACTACACTGTCACAGTCATGAAGGCCGAGGGTCCTGACTGTCCGCCTGCACATCACTTCTACTGCTGGGGTTTTACAAGCCTGGAGCTTTTGAAAAAACCCCATGTTGGCGCATACAGCGGATTTGCTTTAGCAGAGAAGTTAAAGGGCTCAGTGTGAAGAGTTCAGGACCGCGTAAATCACACTTCACTTGAGGTACGCAATCGGCTTGACGAGATGGTTGTTGCAGTGCGCAGTGATGGTGCGTCAGGAGAAAAAAAGCTAATTCTCTGTCCTTACCTGAGTCATTAGCCTGTCGGCACCGGTGTTCTCCTCATCCTTGAATATGATGTCTGTGTTATAATTGGGCGTCAGCTCTTTAAATCGCTCGGAGTTTCTTGTGATCTTGCCTTCGTATCTGCCGCTTGCCCCAAGGGTCTTCTCCGCCACGTTGGGGATGAACTGCTTGTACGCAAGAGGTGTCAGCTTCTTCGGATGTCTTCTTCTGCCGTACCCCCTGCCAGGTCCGCATCCCATCCCAGAGGACGCCAAGGACAAACAGATGAGACCGACCAATACGATTCTGGTCCAGAGCAGCATTTTTGTCCTTTTAGATCTCAAACGCGTCGCCGCTGATTTCTCTACCGCCAGCCTCTCCCGGCGCTTGCAATGTCCTTGTCTCCTCCTCTGCTTCGCTTACGCTTGGTCTCTACCGTGGCAGGTGCGGAAATGAACGCCTCAGACAAATGGAAATAACGGGGCACATTGAAGGAGTGTTAAAAAAAAGTAGTGAGGGAATTAAAAGCCACGGGATCTCTAGTCGAGCTGCAGCCGGTTGTGTGAGGCGACCGCTTTTACTGCTTTGTATTATAGCACCGATCTATAGCAGGGGAGGGACTTGATTGGCTCGACAAGACAAACCCTCCTGATGTTATCCCTCAAAAAAAAAAATCTTAAAAGATTTCTTCCACCTGAGGGGTTGTCTGCGTTGCGGGGAGGAGGGGCTGCTCCATGGGAAAACATCAATTAGAAACCGGCTTTTTTCATTTCCCATTTTCCAGATTGCTCAGCAGAGACAGGACAGACAGGAGCAGTTGCACAGTGCTGGGCTCCAGTCTGAAGCAGTGTATAAGGTGAAATGATTTCAGCGGGTTCGCACTGTGCGAAGTGCGTCTGGAGGAACTTCCCGCACAGAATGCGTCTCTCTAAAACTATCCGTGGATGAGCACTGCGCAGCCGGACGTGGATGATTTTTCTGTGACCAATTAAACAATATACACAATCATTTTATATTCGGATGTAATTATTATTTACGATTGGCACAACAGTTTTGAATCGTTTCCCGCTTAGTTTACCTTAAGCCAACGTGATCTGAAAAACTGGATAATCATAGCAGAATGTGCTCTTGGACGCTTCTAAACTCTATCAAACTTTAGTGGAATATACCAGCAAAACCGCTGTACAGTGTGCGGACAGTGCGCCCTGCATTTTCCACGTCT
Source organism: Channa argus (assembly GCF_033026475.1). Lineage (NCBI taxonomy): Eukaryota > Metazoa > Chordata > Actinopteri > Anabantiformes > Channidae > Channa > Channa argus. The sequence goes on from NC_090215.1 coordinate 13,781,694, forward strand.
TTAAATGATGATCCCCAACTTCAGAAATTTGATTCAAGGTCTGCCAGAAAATGTTGTTTTGCGTGCACATGTCGTGGGCCAAGGATCATCCGCAGGCCCACTACACACTGTCCTCCTTCCAAAGTCCACTTCATTGACAGATTTAGCCATGGCAACCAACTATTTACTGGTTCTACTGCTTGAAGGTATGCAGTCGGTTTAGAAAACATTCCCACTCACACTCCTCATGGGCATAATCGTTATTTCTCTTAAAGTGAAAAAAAAATGTAGATTTATTTATTTATTTATTTTCAAATGTATTAAAAGTCAGATTATTCCAATTCTCCTCTGTTATGCTCCAATTTGACTTCTGGTGCATCCTGTTAAAAGTTTTTTTCAGATGGGTGTAGAACTTGAGAAGAGTCCACCTGTGGAAAAATTCACTTGACTGGATGCACTAGATAGCTAGTTACATAGGTAGATATTTACTTTATTCATCCCAATGGGAAGATCACAAACGAATCATGCACTGGAGTTTAGAAAGGCACAGGTAAAGGGATAATAATCAAGCCAAACTAGAATTTCCTACAAGTGACTGTATGGCCAAACTGAGTAACTGGGGAAGACAACCACACCAGCAGTCCCTCTAACAGAGTGAGGAAATGGTTAGACAGAAGTCACTTTGAACAACAGCCTGCTTAGAGCTTTTCAGACAGCATGAGATCAGCATGAGGAAACTGATTCTCTGGTCTGATGAGACAAAGCTAAACTTCTTGGGCAGATCTCAAAGATCTCTGCCTGGTGAACATCAGGCACCGGTCATCACCTGCTGATGCCCATTTCGGTGGTAGCATCGTGCTATTTGTGCAGAGTCTACTCAGAATTACGCCAATGATGAAAAATACGACTAAAACCTGCCCTAGAGTCCAGGAGATGGGGTGAAAGTTCTCTTTACAGAATGACAATTACCTGACAGATTTCCAGAGCCTCTGTAAGAGACAAACTGCCCCAAGTTCAGTAGTGGGAAGCTTGTGAAAACTTGGTCAAGGAGGAGAATGGCACCATTACATGTAAAACATCAGAGTATCCACATTCAAGGCACATACTGTAAGCTTAGAGAAAGAAAATCTTTATTTATGTGGCAACAAAGAGTAATTACAGGAAGACAGACTGTTTTGGTGGTACTTTAGTTGTCATCATAGCAGGGCACAGGTGCCCTGGTGTGCCAAGGTGAGGACAGACAGATCGGCCTTTGGTGGGGCTTCAATCTCATTAAAACACACGCTGGCTGACCTCCAGTCTAAGGGTTTTCAGTCTGTGCCAGGTTTGCCAGCGCCGTCCATGACCAGTGAGGGTGATGCTACCTGCAGCTCACTGAGACCACAAACATCAAGTCTTGGCATGCGCGGGTGGCTTGCGCAGTTGCTGCATTACACTGACGAAAATCTGCCTGTGATGGCTTCCTGTCCACATTGCAGAGAATCCCCTCTGCTACACGTCATGGACATTCTCAGAACGTCTTTTTTGGACACATTTTAGCACCAGTCTTTGCAGAGTTGCTGTTCAAACACAGAGCTGACAGCAGCAGCGCTGTCCCGGGGGGCACCAGAGGCACTACGTGGCCCCGGGTCAGAGTCTTGGTTCAGGTGTCACAGCTTTGAGATGAAACCTAGCATGCCACACGAATACTACAAAACCACAGAGTCCTCTGAGGTCCCCACTTACCAAAAATACAAGTGTGTAGTAGAAACAACATTAAAAATAGTGACTGTGAGGGGCTCTTTGTCAAATATCCAAGGAACAAAATGTGGAGCTTAGTGAAATCAATAATGCAGAGATTGAGATAAATAATGCAGCCTAAAGAGAAGGTGTGTTGATGGGACAGAGTGGATCTGAACTTGAGTTCACTGGGGCAAACAGTATTTGCAAACATTGCACTTCATTGTTTGGATTTGGCCTCTTCCAGCGCCAGATGGGTGGAGTTTGAACTACGGACGATGGAAATCACAGCAGACAGTTTACACAATTAATCTAAGGTCAATTAAACATAGGAACTGACTGTGCACTCATCTGATACCTGGACAATCTCAAACACATTATAACAATACTTTGCAACACCTGCTTTTTCCTGATTAGCACTCACTCCGGGCTCCTCCTCCTCAGACCCAGCGAGGAGGAGGAACTGCTGCGATGCGTCGGGCAGTTTCTGAGTTAACACTCGCACACACATGTGGATAATTTGAAATTTCCCCTTGAGCTTGAGAATAGCCATTTTCAGTTTGCCAAATGGCTTTTGAGAGGATTTTTAGAAACCAACCAGCTGAACCACAAAGAGCGCATAATCCTGTGATTTAAGTTAGATCAAGCAAAGTGGAAATTTTCAATTTTCCGGAAGCCTCTTGGCTGTAAAAGATATCTGATCACCACAAACAAATTATTATTTGAGTCTTGAACCTAATAAACAGGTATCAGATATCCAGATGAGTATGTCGCTGCTTCTTTAATCTGACCTTAGTTCTGCATGTAAAGGTAATAGAGTAAAATATGATTTTTCTGCATGAGCTAATTCTGGAGGGATTGAGGTCATTACACAAGTCATATTAAAAAGCCTGTTGCATGGGATGGTTAATCCAGCACGAGGCGTGAAAACAGCCAATGAGTCATCCGTCTTATTTCCGGAGGTCATCAGTCTTGACCGGTACCCCCAAACACAAGATATCACATCCATTCTCTGAAATAGCAACATCTGCTTTGTTTCATAGTCCTAATGTAAAAAGCTTCCCCTTTAGCCTGACATTCAGGGGAATTAAGAGATACGCTTCAAATCAGACTAAATCCACACCCATGTTTGATTTCTTGTGCCACAGTCTCAATCAAGCACGAGCGAGATGCAACTAGCAGTGGTTGAGCAGAGTTTTACCAGTGTAAGTCCCCCCAATTATTGCTTTAAAGCCTCCTCCTGTCTGAATGTTTTGTAACATTGTTAGACGGATTAGGACTACAGAATAATCACGCACAAACATGTAAGTAGTGTCAGGCCTTCTGTGTTGTTTTCCTTCGCTGCAAATAGGGTTTCCTTTCTTTCAGCCCAATAGAAAGCCAGCCTACCACAACTCATTGTGGTTTTTCTTCTCGTAGGTGGGGATCAGCATTCAAACCTTTATCCTGTTCTGAACTTTTGGCAAACATTTTATAGCATGGACATGTTGCCATCTATCCCGTGAACATGTGTACTCTTTTATCAGTGTAATAAATTTGAATAACCTTCCTCCAAATGGTTTATCTAAGCCACACGCATCGAGCATTATGAAGGAGTAAAGAATCAAAATTCAGCTCAACAGATTCAGGTGCCCTGAGGCTACTCTGTCTAACACAATGGAAATTTCATAATACAGTATCTGCAATCACAGCCCTCGGCGTGCCCCAGAGTCTGTAAAGGCATTTTATTTGCACTCTCCGGCCGCTCCCAATACTTAAACATTAAACGCCAAGGCTAGACAGGCAAAACCACTTTGAACTGCAGTGCAGGGTGAACTCAGTGGGAGGGGAAGGAGGTAGTGAGTGGAGAGGAGGGGGCTGGTGTGTGTGCGATACTGCACCAGGTGAGTCAGCGGTGGCCGGTGTGCAACACCACCACTGTCTTAAGCAACGGTCACAGGGAAGGGAAGGGCCGAGAGGTATTGAGTGTTTGCTTTCAGACGCAACTCTTTCATTAAATTGTTTATCTGTTGTCAAGATTTTATTGTTTTATACTCTGGGAAATTTATTTTTTGAGATCATCAGATCATTGTCTTAAAAACATCTATGTCTTCACTGTATATGTTGCAGATTTCACTTTACAGAACGGTTCTGTGAAAGTGACTGCATCCTAAAAATATTATATACATTTTTTAGCAAACATCCTTATTTTCATTTATTTAGTGAAATAAGTAGATGAATAAAGCTTTTGGATCTGTACATCACAAAAGATCCATTTAAGTTGGTTAGCTTAGTATGAAGAGTAAAAAAAGGTTTTTTGAGAATTTGATTTGTTCTTGATAGATAAAGTGTTCTCGAAACTCAAATGTTCTCAAAACTTTCTTGACCAATCTCTTCCAAACATATCACAGTGCAAATTTCCTTTGCAAAAAAGAGGAATGTGCCTGAAAACGAAATTATAATTTGTGTAATTTATGGAATGTATATTCGTTGTGCCAATCTCTTTTAACCGTGTGACAAAGCCAAGCACCTTCCTTCAGTTCAAGTGTATTTAAACTCCAGATTTCAAATGTGTGACATGGGCTTATTAATAATTATCCAAAATTGTCAACCTATGCGATAACTCTTATAGCAGAACTACACCGCCGTCAGCGTTTAGATAGCGATATCCCTGACGTTGAACGTTATTTAGAAGAAATCTATTGATCAACAAAGTTGCTGGAAACAGTTTCGATCAAAACACTGCCAGTGACTCAAGCACGTAACGTTGTGAAACAGTCAATGACGGACTGACATCAAACCCAATCACACTGCTATGCAAATACACTTCTTAGAAATGAGCAGTTTGCTTCAACACGAACTCTTCAGCATCTGCTTTCATTAAAGTGAGGACACTGATTCTATCTCTCTAATGAACCCTAAGTGCTTCAAGTGTGTGCCATTTCACCCCAGGCTATGAAAATGGAGGTTATTATTCCCTTCTGACTAAAAAGGGGCGTAGGAACACAACAAACAACAGGAAAGTTTAATCGTGGCCCGTCAGCAGACTACCACACTACCCATTGCCAACCACACAAACCACCTTTGTGTCTGATAGTCAGTTATGATATGCTAACATGCTGCTCAGACATTCCTCTCCTCCACTCAGCTCAGTATCTGAAAAACATTGTGTCTGTCATCAAATTGACACCCAGATGTTTATTTGTTTGCGTGTTTGGGTAAATCCAGGTTACTAGCATATTTCACACGACTGAACAACACAAACGATCATTTCCTGTGTTGTGGCAAAACAGTTGTCCTTTTGATTTAAACAAATTTTAAACTGATTTGCTGCAGATATCACAGCTTATCAAAAGAGGAGGATGTGCTGGCATCGCTTCGTGGTGTCAGTTTGCGATAAATCAAAGTTGATAGCGATCTGTTCCACAGCCACCCTGTATCGTTCCCACTTTGTGTGTTCATTCAAACTTAACTAATCCAGGAAATTGCTGCCACTGATCAACGTTATTGCCTGGAAGGAACAAGGAAGCTGAACAAAAGTGACACAGTCTCATGTCTTGTTATGAGTTGTGGCTTTGGATGGACACAGATCTTTGTCAGGTGGGTATTTGATGGGGCTTCAAAGTGATAGTGGCAATAAATTTTGTGTTCATTACAGTGGCCTGCACAATGATCGGTGATCTAACTATCTAACAGAAATAACAGAGCAACCCAGTCAAGCAAATATTTACTCATGACGTTCATGCTGTATTCACCTGTTGGTTTATTGGGAAATATGTGGATTATTACCAACCAGCCACTCAAATCAAAAGGTGTACTGTAAATGCTTCTATATTGGATGGTTAATATCGAGATTAGATTTTAAACAATATAAATATTTTTGTTGGTCCCTCACTTACCAAAATACCTCCACATAATGTAACTCTTTAAAATTGAATTTGAATTTGTATCTTTTCCAATCCAGTGGACCATAATTTGAATGGTGCACTGGTGTATTGTTGCACCTATTGTACAAACGTTGCATTCAGACAGACTTTCCCTGTTTGTGAAAAAAAAAAAAGAGTGTAGAAAAGCACTTGGATTGGGATAAACTTTTTGATCTGGTATCTGGCTGCATTGGCCAGTCATGTACATGCAAGCGCACATTCCTGCTGGATTACTTTGTAACGAATGCTGTATTTTTGCAGTTTACCTTGAGATCATCACGAGCAAAGATGAAACAGTTGCTGTTGTGATAACTTTCCAGAGTTGTAAAATCCTGTCTGGGTCTTACACACCAGTGTGCTAACAAGCTTTACATACATAAATCCATTTCACCCAGCTGGACAGTATTTCATTGTCTTGCGGGATCATGAAACGGCACCCACCCCACCAGTGCATGGTGCTTCTTTGCCTCACAGGGTAAATGTCTGTTTGAATGCAGCCTAACACTGCTGGACTCGCAATGGGCAGTTAGAGTGAGGAAGTTAAATGTTGTCCTTTTTCCTTCAAGTCAAAATCCACATTACCCACAGTGCAACTCAAGTTTAGGAGATTTGGGGGCATTGTGGCAAGAATACGCAGCATCAAGCAGAGATGAAGAGGCGAAGAGGTTAAAAGCCTCTGTTATGGTAAGTCTAATTTTGTTATGTTTACAATAACACAGCCTGGATCTTTGTTCAAAATAATATTATAAATATTCAATACTGCCACTTTATTGGAGACATTCTCTGTTTCCTGTTAATATGCATAATAAAATTAAGGTGCAGCTTCTGCAGGATAGTGACAAAATAATGTAATATGTGGAAAGACAAGTCAAATGCCTGAAAGGAAATCAAAAGGAAAATTGAGTAACTCTCCTTTTTCCCTTTTTCCACTGTATCTATTGAGCTTTAATCCAAACAAACAGGGGGGAGAAGCATACACTTATCCTGTCAGCACACTCCAAAATCAATTCATCTGATCAGAGGGTAATGGACAGAAAGTGAATCCTGCAGTTAGTAATTCTCACAAGTAGCTAAATGTCAAAACATGTCAAAATGTGCAAACTGACAAACACTCGACTGCCTCACAGTGGGACGGTTTGACTCAGTGGATGTATGCAGAGTCTACATTTGCAAGGGCATGTGCATGTCTGACTATAGAAGTGGGAATAACAACCCAACGGGAGTTTATGAGGCGAATGACTGACAGAGCAGCCTGTCTGTGTCAACAGAGTATGGAAGACAGTCTGGTTGAAGGCTGAGTGTCTGAAAGAGCCCAGGTGAGTATAGCTAGGGAGCTGGGAGCCAGTGTTGATGGGAAACGTCAAGCGCTGCTCCCGAGGACGAGTCTGATTAGCACCCAGATTGCACTGCGCCTCTCGCGCGCACCTTGGCGATGATCCCTGTCGCTCACACGCTTGACACCCTGAATAACAAAATCCACTTTCAAGACATCTTCACTCAGGTTTTTAACGAGGAGAAATTCCCTGAGAGACTTCAAATGAATCATGGAAGGACCAGATCCTTTTATGGTAGCTTCATAAAAACCATCAGCCACTGGGCTCTCATACCTGTGTTTATTATCTGTAAAGCAGTGTGGTTCTGGGAGAAGTGTCTTACAAGGTAGAGGATCCCTTTGGCTTCCCATGACAAAAAAAGTTATCACTTTATAATATTATACATGACACAAATGTGTCTATTTACACATGAATGCACATGGAGCTACATTCACATTTATGTTCAGTCAGGTTTCAGACAATCTGACAAATGTAAATCTAACATTAGCTCTGCTTTGGTCTCCACCAACCCCTGAAGATGATACAGTATCTGGCTTTGTATTTCCAAAATGCTTCAATGTGCCAGTCGCAGTTGGAGACAGTTCACACAGTCCAAGAAAGAGCCGACTGCTTCTCAGTAAGCTGAGGCTAATCCTGTAGTGCTGCTGCAAATAAAAGCCCAGCAACTAAACACACGTAACAATACAAACAAGAAACTGGAGCAATACTTTAGGTGGACTATATGGAGAAGGAGGGGCTGCATGGACAGGTCAAAGTCCATCACATCATATTGTTCTGTGTAATCACAGAAGCTCAGTCCTGGATGTTGTTTTACATTGGACAGGATGAGGCCTAAGAAGTGAAAGTACAATCAAGTCTGTGTCCGACGCTGTGGTTGTAAGTAAACCTCTTTCCACTTCCTGTCTGCAGGTTGAACACCTCACCCTTTATCTCTGCTGCCTCAGAGAACGGTGCCCCTTCAGGAGCAGAGGGAGGAGTTTTGGGTTTAAAGTTTTTTGACTGTGCTGCTACAGGGTGGAGAGGTTTATAAAAGGCTTAGATCACAGGAGGATCACAGAGGAGACTGTGCAGGTGTTTGAGAAGTGTACTGAACACTTTTAGCACCATGTACATTATGAACTTAATATCAAATCATACATTACCCTTCAGCTTTGTGGAGACTGTGTACTATTTGCAGATCAAAAGCACAGGAAACGGACTTCGTCCCAGTGGCGACTGTGCTTACACCTTACAGTACAGCCAATCTCACAGAGATTATCTTGCTCAAGACTCCTATTATTTAATAGTAGCACAAATTGATTATTGTTTAGTGCTGCTCAAATTGATGTTTACACTTTGTTCTCTCAGAAAAGGTGTTTTCCCACCTTAGAAACATTTTGTTTCTCAAATAACCTCATCTTACTCCATCTCTCATAAGATAAAACAACAATATTATTATTAGCAATATATTATAGGATAATTTTAGGCAGCTATGTGTGTTCTTGCTCTTTTTTGTTTTGTTTTTTTTTTTTACTTAAGACTTCTTCTGTTCCTCTATAATCTCACCAAGCTATCAGAGGCCGGCTTGTATTGCTGGCGTTTTGGGAAAGGTCTGACATGGTGTGAGACTTCACCACATCCACCACTTGCGTAGCTCCCTGAAAACTGACAGGGCAGTGTGTAAAAACACACCCACTCGCTACATTGTCAAGGAAGCTGCCGGCCAGGCTGGAGCTGGGTGCTCAAAAATGTGTTGAATGTAATGTCCCAAATGCTTTTTGTTCAAATACAGAAGCACAGAGACACAGAGGGAAGAGTTATTATCCAAACAGGTATTATGAATTAAGTTTGTGGCAGCTTTTATTATGACATAATAACAGTGATATTGCTGTGGTGGCTTCTATTCACTAACAATGTAGTTTACATGAATATACACAAAGCAACAATCATCATAAGAACAATCACAGGACCTGCATGGAGAGGAAGAATGGATTATATTCAGCTTGCCCATTGGCCTTGTCTGTGTAAGCATGTTTGTCAGCCTGCATTTCTAAGCCAGGGTTTTAAAAAAAACTACAACAAACCTTCACTCATTTATTAACAAGATGAAAATCCCTGAGAAACTTCAAATGAACCATGGAAGGACCAAAGTCGTTTATTGCAGCTTCATAAAACAATCACCCACTGGCCTCCTATATCTATTTTGATGGTTTGTTTAGATAGTGGGGCTGTGTGGGCTCTGGGTTAATGGTCATACTTAGACGGAGGCTCCTGTTTGTGTCCAATGACAGAAAATGTGGGCACTGATCTTCATTAAAGCTACTTTGATGTTGATTAAGTAACAGGCAGATTAAAGTGACTGACAGACAAGCAATAAAACATAGACAGACAGACAGACAGACAGACAGACAGACAGACAGACAGACAGACAGACAGACAGACAGACAGACAGACAGATAGATAGACAGACAGATAGACAGACAGATAGATAGATAGATAGATAGATAGATAGATAGATAGATAGATAGATAGATAGATAGAATAAAAGACTGATGGTGTAACCTTTGGGTGTGTCTGTTTACAAAACAGCCTCACATCTCTAAACCACAGGATGTATAATAACCCCATAACACAGAAACCCAGTGGAAGTCTCCCAGGATTGGCCAATATGAGTCTATATTGTTATTGTAAGTCTTGGTAGATTAGTGCGTGTGTAGGAAGACATTTAAGTATTAAAGTAACACCGGCGGATGGGTCTGACTTGTGTTTAACCACTGATGCGACACATCTGGGTGCTAAAACAAGAGCATCAGTGGTGATATTCAGTTGTACCACACGGAGATGATCCCATAGAAGTGAATTGTTTTTTTATGTTGTGAATCGTGTAACGGTTCGTAGACCAGACAATTATCTAAATTAACCCACAGGTTGCTTGGACATTTCACCACATAGCATGTGTGTGTATGAGTGTGTGTCTGTGTCCGCTTGTGTTTTTTTCGTTTATAGCCTTATTTCACTGTGTTGTGTTTTTGCGGACTTTTGGCAATATTGTTACTCAGTAGCACAGATTTGTCTTTTACACATTAGGCAGATATAGAGCAGCATGTGCAACGTAACAGCTGTAAGTTAAGAATTAACTCTCATATTAGCTCTGTTTTGTTCTCCACTTAAAGGCTGCCTGTTACAACTGTGCACTTCAAGCCAAAGCGCCACAGGAAATACACTTAAACAATTTAAACAAGAAGCTGGAGCAGCGTTTGGTGGAATATATGGAATAGAAGGGTCTGCGTGAACATGTCAGAACACGTCCCAAACATCATATATCTTTGTGTTATCACAGTAAATCAGACTTTTTAGTTACCCACACAGTTGTTTTACATCCTAAGCTCAACAGGATAAAGTCTAAGAGGTGAAAGTACAATCAAGCCTGTGGCAAGTTTTTTTTCCCCCAACTTCCGGTCTGCAGGTGGAAAACTTCATCTTTTATCTTTACTGCCTCGGAGAACGGCTGCCCCAATGGGAGCACAGGAAGGAGTTTATGGGTTGCACCTTATTTTTTTTTATTTTTTTTTGAGTGTCCTACTGCAGGGTGGAGAGGTTTATAAAAGGCTTAGATCACAGAGCAGACTGTGCAGGTGAAGGTGAAGAGTAAAGACATAGTGTAGAACTTCATATCAAATCATACTTTGTCTTCTAGCTTTGTGAGGAACAGGAAACAGACTTTTCCACGGTAGGGACACCTTGGAGTGTAGAGGAAAAAACTGATTAGTATTCAGCTCGTCCGCCAGTCTTGACCCTGTCAGTGTGTTTGTCTGTCTGTGTGTCTGGGTCAGGGTTGAAACAACATGCAGTGTGACGCACATCAGGCCAGTATAGGAAGCAACATAGCAGATAGGCTGATCAGCGGTAATTAGAAGCTGTATCTGGCCTCAAGCTTAGTGGTAAATTATAATGTTGAACAAAAAGCACCATAATTAATATGAAATCTACTCTCATCAAAATCTGCAAAATCATGTAAATCTTATCACGTTATACCCTGTATCTTAAGCTTTGGCTATACAAATCATAAATTTCATGAGGTCGCTGTGAAAGTCAGTAACTTAACAGGAACAGTCCCAATCTCATATGAAATGTGCACACTTTGCAGACAGGGTGTGTTTCATTTCACATAGAAATAAAAGCTCCCTATTATCAACGTTTTATGACTAAGAAATCATTTTTTATGATTGAATGACTAAAAGGATTTTTTATGTAATTGCTTTTTAAAGTTTACATAAGTGCACAGGGTTATAAAATAAATGACAGTTAAAATGTAACTTGTAAATTAAAACTTGAAAATTAACAAAACTGGTGACAGTAGTTATAATGATAATGCGCAGATCACCCATGTTCTGATCCCTAAGCTACGTTAAGAGCCTTATTTTGCATTGAAAAGACATTTAAAGCACTAATACAAAAGTAGTGAGTGAATAAAATTGGAGGTAATGGAGATGGATCGATCTCAAGAGAAGTCTGCATAAAATCATCTTCTGATAGGCCTGTCATTGTTCAAAAAGGTGGTTGTTAACAGCTTGGAGACAGACTTTTACTGAGGCTGCTGCTGCTGCATTTAAAGCACTTAAAGAGCAGTGAGTGCATCAAAAAAATAAATAAATAAAAGAGTGAAAAAGGAGAGAGTGAACAACTTCAATGCAGTTACGACCAGTGTCCAGCCGCTGTTCTCTTTGTAGTGCGGGTGAGGAAGCTGAAGAATATAGACCCCACCTCCGCCATTCAAGGTAATTTCCTCCCATCAGATGACCTCACCTCACTTCAGTATATATCCCTCCAGCTACAGAATGGAGAAATGAAGGGACAGCAGGCAATAAATTACACTGAAAAAGAAGAAGAGAGAAAGGACAACGCATATACATAAAGACACATAAAGGCAATTGTATCTGTTTGGTTTAGTTATAAAAATGAAACTAAGGCATGTATGTGTTGTGATGAGCACTAAATAATTTCTCACAGTTCATTCACATAGTTTGCCAGAATGAAATCTTATTTTCCCTTGTGAATGTGGAGGATCAGCATGTGAGAGGATCAACAGATGATTTGGGGGCCAATAGGGGGCACTGGGGACCTAATCCACAAGTTTGGGAGCAGGCAGTTTTTACACACATGCTTTTGCTTCCTCGGTGTTGCACTGAGCCCAGTTTGAGCTGGTGAACTGAGAGAGATAAGAACTCCATGACCCTTGTGTCATTTGCTGAGATTAATCTGGGTTAAAGTGGCCTCTTGCAATCAATCTTCCGTGCTCGGTGAGACCGTGGACACGGCTGCTGCTGTCTGAACCATCATCAACGAGTCAGCAATGTCTAATCAGGGCTTGATTGGCACCCTGTGTAGAAACGGCCTGTAAATCAATGAAACGTGGAGTGCTTGTTCAAAGGCTCTGTCAGCTCTCTGCAAGTGTACATGCTGCTGTTGATCTTCTATAAGGAATCACATTTAACACTGCACATTTTTTAAAGATAATCTGCTCATTATCAGAGCAGATGATCTCTACTCTGAAGACGCTGCCCCACTCCCCCTAATGCTGCTACTCTGCATTTGTGATGTATTTGCAGTAGAGAATTATGATAAAGCACATTGTTGTCATCAATTATCCTGCACAGACAGACTGACCTGCTCTCCTTCTCTACCTCCTGAGCCATGGTAACCAATGGAAACAGCGTAAGGCTAACATTTACCCTGACTCTTTTGTGTGATGTATTGCAGTAAAAAAAAAGATGAACAAAGCACAGTAGCATACGGAGAGAGAAGGAGAGAGAGAGGGAGGAGGCGAGGCTCTGCAGAGACTGAACTTTCCCAACTAATATACCTTGTGAGTCTGGTGACAAAGATAAATTGGCCAAAGAAAGAGCGGGGGATGCTTCAACAGCAACCGACCCTCCGACACCAATTAGCAGATTGATTACGCGCCTGAGAGAAGCGGACGCTTGTCAATCAGCGCCACACAAGGGGAGCGACAGGAAGGAGCTGGCGTGGATGTACCTGGAATGTTAAGGGAACAAGAGGCTGCTCCAGGGGATCCATACAGAGGCACTGATCCATAGGACTGTGTAGCGCTCAACACTGACACACTGAAACAGCAAAGGTGCAAATACCACTATGCCACATGGAAGCCTGAATACCTTCACAGGCTGCAAACTCAAATACCTGTATGACTGGAAGCACCCAGGCCTATTGTGATGGCTGGTCATGCACCCAGCTTCCTGTACTGTATGATCTGAGTGGATTACTGTAAACAGTAATTGTGCAAAAGCAGGTCTTTTTGTGTGCATGAGTGTGCACGCATAGATTATTTGATCACACGCTTGTTTTTGCTCATGCACACATGCGCACACACACACAGAGACAGACACACACACACATATGCAGGCGTACACATGCCACATTATCCATCAACTCCCAGAGGGCTGGGCAGTGCTTTCCTCTGGATGGTGACAGTTCTGTTCACCTTCATTTAGCAAGGACACACCGGCAAGGACATAAAGTAAATAAATGCCAGCCGCTAAATTTAGTGCTGCATGACAGATGCAAAGGCCTAGAGAAGAAGGGAGAGTTTATCTTTTTCACTCAGACACAAGAGACTTAAACTGCTGGCATTTGTGGAGGTTCAAACCAGGCTGTCCACACACTGTCAATAGGCAGAGAACTCGCAATGTGCTGCAGCTCATTTTGATATATAACTTTACATTTGGTAAAACACACAGAGGCAAGTCAGTTAAAGTCCAGACAACTCAGTGCTTTTCCGTGGGGGCAGATAAACTTGAAGAAGACAAGGGGACACTTCAATTTGGCTGAAGAAGGAGAGAGGCCACTAGTTCCCGATCCTCTGCCTCCTTTTGAGAATATATGGTTCACAGTCACTCTTAAAAAAATGAGACGATGACATCACCTCCATATTCAGAATACCTACTGCATGAAAGAATGAAATAAAGGAGAGGAAACAGAAACCAATTTGTTAGATTAAACATTTCCCATGCAGCCACATGATTTAGAAGGTCTGCTGACCGTAGTTGCACAAGGCTTTACCTCCCCTAAGACACAGCATTCTGTCAATCTGGCCCAGCCAGAAATTCTAATTATAGACTGCAGACGCAAGAAGGTCAAAAGCTTATTAAAAGTCAAGATTAAAATTCCCAATGCATATTATAAGCTACCTCCTCCCCTGACAAGCAATTATTTGCTAACTCATGCCAGTACAGTGAGCAATATTTCTCAGGAGGAACAAGTTACGTGTGAGGTGAATGTGTATGTGTCTGTGGAGCTGATAATAGCGTTTTAAATGATATTTACCTCTGCTGACATCTGCTCGCACCTGTCTACTTCTTGGTCATAAATATAGATCTTTATTCACATCCCATAGATCACATTTAAATCCTTAAACTATAGCACAGGTAAATGTGGGTCTTCTTGTGATTTATTCTTATCTGTCCGTAGATGCATTGTTCCCTTAGAAAGCCAATGAATCACTGAGATCCTTGGGTGATGTTGTCAGTACTTGCTCACAATAAGGTTAAAGCACTTTGTGCACATGATGTCTGTGAGTACTCATTCACACAATAGTCGCAGCATTTTTGCACTAGATTATAAAACCCTTAGGAAGGAATAGACACATTCATGTACCTTTATCTTACAGTGTGTGTGTTTGTGTGTGTGTGTGTGTACGCTGCCTTTGTTCTCAGAAATATACACCCCACTCAAAACAAAATTGCTAATGTTATAAAAATGTCACCTGCACACATTGACACATCTGTGTGCCAGTCATTTTAAGTATTATTCCAATTAAAAGAGATGTATTACTGAACCTCTGTTCACAAAAAAGCTTCAAATTTAGTTTTCTAAATGCTGGAATACTGTCTATGAAATGCTTGATGTACTTTGTGTATGTAAAATATTGCTCAAGCCACATATTGTCTCACTACGCAGATTTCCACTTGTCTCATTTATTTAAGGCCTAAGGTAATATTCATGAAAATAAGACCTGCAAAGCTTTCCTGCCATGCATTTTTCACTTTACCCAGTTTATGAGTGAACCTATCAACTGCAGTGTTAGCACCCTCGACCTGACCGGGTTTTTAAACTGACTGTGTCTGTGATCACATCTGTCATATGTCGGATCTCTTCCTTATCAAAACTGAAGGGACACTAGAGTTTGTACTTGTGTCTCTATTGTATGCTTTATTGTGTTCCATGCAGCGTCTGTTGCATGTCTGCCTTCTGGGGAAGAGAGATCCCACATCAGCTCCTTTTGTTCCTCAAGTTTAGTCTAGTAGACGTGTAGTACTGTAGGTTCATGTTTATTTGTATTAGTTCTATCTGGTTAGATCTGGTATATTTAGAGCTGAAAATAAAAGTGAATCCCCCCGAATTCGATCTCTCTGAAAACATCAACAGGAAAACCTCACTGTAAATTGTGATGGATGTTCACATGACACATAGTTCAGTCATTTAAGGATCTGTTATATGATGAAAAATGAGCCTGGCGGCAGCATTGAGGGAGAACCACTTTCTGTGCTGCATTTTCTTCCTCGCAGAAATTCATTGAGGATACATTTTTTATATACCCTCAGTTTTAATGTTGTTTCTTTGAACACAAATTGAAGCATGAGGCATTTTGACAAAGGGAACTTTTCAAACACATTTCTAAGATACCATGAACCACATGTCGTTGGCAAATGAAAAAAAAAAGGTTGCAGAGGTCTTTACTTGTGGATTTTTTGAAAGCCTAGCCTTGGAGTAGCATATTTATGTACCACAGAAGCAGGCTCACAATGTCAAGCAGGGTCATGGCAATAAGCATGTTTTTGTCCCTCTTGTTCAGAGAGGCTGCTTGAGTCACCTTCTTTAAAGAATCTCCCAAAGATGTGTGGACAGACACCTCAGTGGACCGGCTAAGCTGTTGCTAGCAGACATGGTCCATTATGAACCAAACAACAAGGCCTCCAACCTAAACGGCCAAATAGGATGTTTGTTCCTACCTTCTGAAACGACCCATAGGAGCGTTTCCTGAACTTAAACAGCGGGTCTATGAGACTGTCAGCTTCCTGCAATATTGATCCAAGTTCACCTTCTATTATAGCATCACAGAGCCTAAATCGAAATTGAAAAAAATCATTACAGAATAATAACACAGCTCTTGTTTAATCAACTCGCTCCCGGCTGCTCAGCTTACACATGCACACACTTTCTGGTTTGTGAGTAATGAAAGCTGCAAGGTGAAAAGCACTTTATCAAATGAATGGCTGAAACACTGCAGACCATAGTTATTACCAGTCCAAGCTGGAGGCTGAGACTCCTGTGAAGACCGGGGTGCAGCTGAGAGTAATCTCTAACTGAATTTAATTGGTAGGTGCAGAATATGTGTATGTGTGTGTGTGTGTGTGTGTGTGTGTGTGTGTGTGTTTGTGTCAGAGAGGTGGGGGGGATTGCCATATTTATGAAAGTAAACACGATACCTCGCTTCCATGCTGCCTCCTCACATGTGGTTTCCCAATCTCAGGTCATCTTCCCTGCATCTGCTTGTCCTCATGAAGGCAACTGCTGGGGAATAAAGTATTAATTATGGCTGTGTGGTTGAATAGTGTCTGGGGGTATCTGCGTGGCAACACATTTTAAGTTTTGCCCTTCAGAATTCCTGTATGTTTGAGCTCAGACGCAGGACTGGGCATGTTTACGGTCTGAACTGATGCATTCAGGGTCTTAAGCAAACCCAGAGGAAAGGCATACATCTGTATTCATGTATTCACAATACAACAATGACCCTCTCTGTGACTCCAAAAGGGGATAACACCAGCTATGTGACATCCACACGGTGATCCATTTACCCCGCCACACAAACATGTTGCTGCTGACCCCCCCTCCCCCCTTTCTCTCTGATCTTTTGGTTTGGGTGCCTGGCATTGCACAGACAGACAGACATCGTCTCCAAGTCTTATACTGGTCGTGTTATCTACATTGGGATAATACGGTCACTTGATATTTCATGGTTGTCCACATTGCGTCTATGATGGCACCTGCAGAAAGCTGGGAAAAAACCCACTTCATCTCACTCACGGCTTTGTACGTTTCCATTATGGTAATTTTCAAGTCGCAGTTTTTGCTTAAAATTTCCGGATAGAGGTTATCATCTGCAGACTTAACCATACATTGGATCACTGTGTTTTTAGTTTTAATTTAATCTCCTTTTGATGTGTTCTTCCATGCAGGAGAGGTAAATTAATGCACAGTTATCAGTAAAAATTACAGGCAGGCTCCTGCACACTGTCAGCCACACTTTCTTGTGGCTTACTAAGTAGAGCTGGCTGCTGTCAGAGATGAAGGGCCACTGTGAAGTTTTACATAGATGATCCTGCCTGATATTTTTATGTGTTCCTATGCTACAATCTTTGAACACAGGATGTGCTTCCAAGTCGACTAGTTCACTCGGGGCATCCACAGACTGAATGCCCTGAATGCTTCAGCAGAGAGTCACCAAATAATGAAAAACGAAAGATCAATACTTTGTAATATTCCATTCCCAGCTGCATTATACTAAATGTGTGTGCAGTGATTACTTAAATTGTGTAATGAGGTCATCGAAGCAAACCTAACTCAAGCCAAGTTCTAAAAAGTTTTTGCTCGGCTCATAATTCAGAAACGCCTGCGTTGAGCCCATTGATCTGCATTTCCAAAAAATAAAATACATTAGGGATTTATGTGTAGTGCAATTAAAAAATGACAAAACTTAACTTTGAGTGTCAGACTGTGTGTGTGTGTGTGTGTGCTATATGTTAAAATTATTTCCAGGTTTTAGGATAAATTGCAATTTGACAATTTTTTTTTGCATTTCCTGGGAGAAAAGAGGACATGTGGACTGTGTGAAACAAGGGGCAGCGCATTTGTACATGGGGTGTATTCCACAACAGATGTCTTTTTCCCATATCGCTCAACATTTTCGTATATTGTTACTTTCTTTAGATTCAATCAAAGGGTATCGACCCTATGTTGCATTTTTACAGAGTTTGTTAGACCTTAGGTTAAGTTTAAATGCAGACGACATCACAGTTGGTGGCAGTTTATCAGAGTGTGACATGAAGTCATGAACTTGTCCCGATCCAAACTGCCAAAGGTGTTCAATACTGACGTTTTATTAATTGTTCTACTATTGGAAAAACATCATAATTTTTGTAGGGTTACAATTCCATAAAACACGTGTGTTGCACATTAGTAGTACATAAACGTGGGTTTTAGGGGCTTCCGTTGTTAAAGTGCTGCCTGCAGTGTCAGTAAAGCTCCAGCATCTCTGCCTCACTTCCAGCCAGAGGTATCAATGATGTAATGCTCATCCAGAGACAAATACAGATATGATATTACATCATCGGCACTAAACCTGGGTAGAGAGCACACACACACACACACACACACACACACACACGTATAATGTACACAACCTCACACGCACACCCACACATTTAGGATAATTAAGCTTTTGCTGCTCAGCCTCCATTGTTGACATTCAGCAGCCTTTCACAACTTTTGAATGCGGTGCTAATTTGGCAACGACGGTGCCTTTTATCATTTAGCAGATGCTTTTCAATCATATTTAACGCTGTGGGGGAAAATGAGTATCTCAGGATAGTCTAGAGGAGTTTGGTAAGTTGGTGGAATTTGGGGGGAAATGAGGAAGCTTTCAATGTGTCTGCACTCAGGGTGGGGATGAGAAGACCAGGGTGCAGGAAGAAGCAATTATATCCCCTGAAGAGTTGTTTAACACTTTTATAGTGCAACATCTATTTTCTCTATCTTCCATATCGACATCTGTCTGGGGAAAAGAGTACCATTAGTTCCTGTAAAACACATCTCAATAATTAATGTTATGCTTCAGAAAATCACTGAATATGGGGGAGAGAAATGTTGTAGTAGAGCAATTGTTTTCACACTGGTTGGAAGAAAGTATGAGCCTCTATTTTCATAACATGCTTAAGGGTATAAAATGTTCTTGATGTGTGCTTACATGTTTAAATTGAGGTGATGACAAAATTAAATGCTACTTATGACATGTGTAAATCATTCTAAACACTTTCTGTGCTCCAATGTCGAAGTGGTTTTGTAATTAGATACTCCACACTCTGTAATTACACAAACTTGACAACAAACACAACAGATCAATAACTGGAAGATAACATTTCTCAGACTGCGTGTTCATCCAGAATGGGAGAGAATTTATGGAAACCTGGACACGGAAAAAAAGTAATATCTGTAACAGCAGTCAATAACACCCTAAATTAATTAGCCAGAGCAGAGCGCTGTGAAGCAGCTTTATTTCTAAAATCTGCTGTCATATCTTATCTTCATCTTCATTATTCAAATTTAAATTAGATTTAGCAAATCATGTTGTTTGTTCAGCGTGTTTTTCTGTCCTTGTATTCAGGCTTTGGTTTCAACTGTGCATCTTTTCTGTACCACAGCTGAAGGAGGAAATGAAGCACCTCAGCACAGCCATGTGTCATTTAGTTCCACAAGTGATAAGGATGAATTTGGAGCTATTGGAGTCTGGGACAGCAAATATTGACCTACCCCTGTTAACAAGCCTGCCGAGGAACAATTACACTCTACACCTTCCTACAAATGGCTTCTAAGCACATCTGTTGGCAAAACTCACTGTTTGGGGAAGATGAATGTCAAACACTGTCCCAAGAGGATGGGAATAAAAACAATACCTGTTTTCTTACTTAGTTTTTAAAAACAACGGCAAAGGATCATCAATTTGAAGTAAAACCCAGGTGGACTAAATTTTTTTTATCATAGATGATATATGGTCATTACAATTAGATCTTGAGTCTATATAAACTTGACAACATTTTAACAGTAGACAAAAACTGTAAATGAGCCTATTATGAGCATCTCAGCCAAGTGGTTTCCTCTCTGCTTAACTGTAAAAATATAGTCTACAAACATCACAATATGCTATGTGAAGTGCCTCCATTGTGATCATAGATGTTAGTTATAATCACACTAGGATTTGTGATCAATGACACATTCCTGTAAAATTTGTCAGAACCTGCTACATACAAGATTTTCATCCCATGTACATACAGCATGTATGACAGACACTGATGTATAAAAAACATTTTCTGTATAAAAGTTTGCAAGGAGAAAGCCACAAGTAAGCATAGCTGTGTAGAGATATTCTAAAATATGAAAGGCCATATTTTTGGTAATGTTACTTTTGGAAAGACTCTTTCTGATAAACTGCTACAACAAGGTCACATAATTCATCATGGAAGCTGAATCCCATCCCCAGAATAAGATGTTGCATTTCTGAAAATGAATGGGAAATGAATTAGAACGTTTTGAAAATAAACCAACATTTATTATTTGCTAATAAAACATAAGAGAGCAGTTGTTTAACCTTTTGATCTTTGAAATATCTGTGCCAAGCGAAAGACATAAAGATGTGAAATGCGGTTTTAACACTTTTGTATCATTTGCAGCAATGAGTAATAAGAATCTTTTTATCTATATTTCTTACGATGAATACCAAATAAAATGTTTTTATTTTCACTTAAGTCAAATTGTGCATTGGCAGCAGGGTAACTCCTGCCGGCCTCAAAGTTCATTGAGTTGTGTGTCCTCATGTGGTCTTCTGCACCTCAGTGAGCCTCCAGTGTCTTGAGACGTCTCATCAGTGAGTTTAATCAAAAGGTTTGCCACTAATTGGATGTTGTATTGACCCAAAATTGGCGAATTCAAGTCACTGTGCTTAAAAATCTCACGGCTGCTGTGACTGACGCGGCTGCCATCCGCAATCATGTTCAAAGTTGCCTAAATCACATGTTTTGCCCGTTCTCACATTTAGAAGAATAGAAAGTAACTGCTGAGTCACTGTCTGCAGGATGAAGGTGTGCGTGTAAACAGGAAGATGTTCCATATGGAGAAGCCACAATGTATATGTGCAGGGAAGACAAGCCCCTCTGTCTTGGCCCACCCTGTATTTTCCCAGAGGAGGAACTTCATTACTGTAACGCCATGACGCAAAAACTTATTTAACATAGGCATCAATGCATTGGAGATTTTGTAACCAGTGAGAGTTATTGTTGCCTCTCACAATTATGTGTGAATGTCATCACTATTTAGCAGAATACCCTGTAATATTATTTCCTTTCACCGTGAATTAGGGACTATGAAAATTACAGGCTGGAGGTCTGCCTCAGAGTTTTATGAACTTTAAGTGCTGATATTGATGGGAGGGTAATGGTAGTCCTCGGCCCTGAGTGTAAATAGTACCTAAGTTGATTATTCTTTTATCATGAAGGGGGAAAGGTGGAGAAGCAGTTAGAGAAAAAGATAGAATGTGAATCATCCTGTTGCTTTAATGGATGACTCACATGGAGCTTTAGTAGCTGTTGCGTTTGGTCTACGAATGGCAAAATAACAAAAGAAGCTCTGATACACACAAATCTACAAAGATGTGCTTTAAAAAATAGTTAACAGGAGAAGTTTATACATTAACATAAAGTTTTGCTTTTTTTAAATAAACAAACTCTTTACACTTGTAAATCTGATGTCATCCATTTTATCTCACTGCTACAACTAAGTAGAGTTTGTCACTTATTATATGTAAGCACAGTTTTGTACCAGATTTGCTTGTTCTTCTCTTTCTGCCTTATTCGAATAAATGAATTTGCAGGAACTGTGGCCACTATAGTTACTTTACACATTTTAAAATGTAAAAACATAAAATACTACTATAAAATGTGTCTTTGCTGGGGCCTCCTAAGCACTTGGATGTACCTGGAAAACCTCGGGGGGCCCCCAGGAGCTCCACTGATAGTTGAGTGAGGCTTCCTCCGTGTCTTCAGAAGACATGTTAGTTAGGTTCAGAGTTCCACTTAGCAATATCCTTAGTCAGAACTTTCTTCAGGCAAAGCAAAACCCCTTTTTCATGACCTTTCTGAAATCCCTACCTTCAACCCTTCCTGCCTGCCAGCACCTATCAGCTGCTTCAGGAGACCCCTGGGCAACCATGCCTGAAAGGTCTCCTTCTTAAGTCAGAAGGCCTCCGTCACCACAGGTGTCTAACCAGCAGGTTCTTGTGTTGCTGCCACAATATCCACCAACAGAGAACAGACCATCTGAGCACCTGCTTCGCCAGTGGATTTGAAAATGACCCAGTGGGATTTAACATCCCTCAACTAGCTTGAAATTACTGACTTGGCACTATATGCATAACACTGAAATGAATTTCAAATAATTGAGTAGAGCATCCCTCATGATGAAAAGGAAATGATACTAACGGTAGGATTTGAAAACCTGATGGACATGGGCTTCATCCAGACATTCCCAGGTTACACTCTCTACTCATTTGGATTTACTAGGTCTGTGTGTCAGTCTCCTACAACCGCTGACACAGCTCACCACCATGTTCTCTTCCTCTCTTAACACGTGACCGAGACATGTGGCCAAAATTCTTCTGATACAACCACAAGTCAATCATGGATCTGACCCTAAGGTGTTCAGGTACCAAGCGTAGTTATGAAAGAATCATGTTCAAACATTGTGTTTGTTATGGCTAATCTGACTATGACAGAAGTCCACTAACAAGCATCAAATGGTAAATGCTCTGTACTTATACAGCACATCTCGACCTTTCTGCTGTACACCGCTTGTCGTTTACCCATTCCCACTCACAATCGCACACAGACTGACACACCAGTGGGGGAGCTGGCCTACGCTGACAGGGGGAGACTAAGTTGGGGTTCAGTGTGTTGCTCAAGGACACTTTGACATGTGACAGTGGGAGCCTGTGTATGGGAGCCTGTAAACAAGTCAACGTTGGCTCAGTTTTACAGTTTTTGTATGTTTATTAACTTTAGACGCATGGGTATGTGTATTGCAAATACACTAACACTATATCTGGTAAAACATAATTTTTTGACATGTGGCTTCATATAGACCCTTGGCAGACCTAGCTGCCTTAGTATTCGTTATTCTGGCTTAATGTGCACTGCAGAACATAATAGATTTGTGTCAGGACAACAAACTCACTACAATGTTATTGTACTGTCTGTCCATTAAATTCGTTTCAGCGGAATATGTGATCTAGATCTGTGGAGGGTCCACGGGTCTGTTCGGCATTGCACCACGGCTGAGGACGCGCTGTTACAGAAGAGCAGAATTCAATCAGAAAGTTGCTCTTCTTTGCTACAGTACATCTTCAATCAATCTGTCTGGCAGCTCCTCTGTTCATGGTTAAGCAGCTGTTAAATTGTTTTGCTTAATTTATATCTGGAGGCTCCCGTTACGCAGACTCCCTTAAAAAGATCTCTTGACACCCATGTCGAAGGGTTAAGATTTTTGATTTTCGTCAGTGAGCTGTGCCCCACCCTCCTCCCTCCTCGTCTACCCCCTCTCGCATTTGGCCTCCTCTCTCTGGGAATTTGAACGTATAGCTGATATCTTTCGATCAAGAGCTCTCCTGTCCTTGCAATCACAGTGTCATTGTTCGTGTCATGTTTTGGAAAGCTCTTTTGACAGAGCACTGTGATGAATCACCTGGCTGAGGCTTTCAGAAAAAAAGTCTTCAGATCCCATCGCACTCTTTTTCATAGAATTGGAAAAAAAACAACATTCAATTCATTTCTCCTGCTCTTTCATGTCTCCTGACACTTTTTTCGTTCGTACACACTGTGTTTTAAAAGTTATTCACAGCAAACCCTCCTCTTTTCTTCTCACTGGGCTTCGCAAAGCAAATATCTGGCGGGTTTAGTTAATAAAAGAAGCTCTTTTACTTGCTCAAGGTGCTGACGGCAAGGCAAACTCTGTTATGTAGGAGGCTTAGAAAAACAAAACTTCGCAGGGTAAGTCTCAGCAGCCAAATTAAGTGGCAGGGGCTTCTAATTCTTCCTTGCTCACCCCGTGGAAAAATGAATCCCTTCACTCCTTTGCCCAGTGAGCTGCAGCAATGTAGAGAAACATGTGCTCTGTTTCATACTTGACATGAAATTCAGCAGTTTCTTCCTCTTATATCAACTTCTTAAAGTAAAAAAAGGGACAAATAGAAACTTGCAGGAGCAGCATGTGAGCACACGATCGGGTCCAGTGTGAGTGTTTTTTCAAAAGGCTGAACACATCATAGAAGAAGAAATGACACTCCCTCAAACCAGGCAAAGAGAGTGATTTAGAGCACCTGTGATTTCACTACAAGAAAGCATACTGAGCTTTCAAAGTCTGTCAGTGATCACTCATTTGATGCAACGGGCTGACTAAAAAAACGCTGCTAAACATGTGCATATATTAGTGTTTCGATTAAGAGGAGCATTTCCCGAGATTGGAGAGCACCTTGTTACATTTGCTACCCGTAGCAGCTCTATCAGAGAGGTTGCATAAAGGTGAGAGATATCATGTAAGGCCGCCAAAGGGAATTTATAAATCCAGACACATTGTACCTGCCAGCTGTGCAGCACTCTACCCAATCCCCAGACATAACAAGCTTCCTGAATGATGGGATAGAAACTTTTGGACTAGCCTCCAAAAAAGCTTAATCTTACCCAAACACTGGGAACTTCA
Source organism: Channa argus (assembly GCF_033026475.1). Classification (NCBI taxonomy): domain Eukaryota; kingdom Metazoa; phylum Chordata; class Actinopteri; order Anabantiformes; family Channidae; genus Channa; species Channa argus. Next base: position 13,806,208 of record NC_090215.1, read on the forward strand.
ATGACACGCTGATCAAACCATATAAATACTCATACACTCATACATGAAGAAATTCCTGACCACACCAAACACAGCAGCGATCTGCCAAATAGCTAAGGGCATGACTTTTTATAGACTATAGTGCAATTAAAACACCTTATTGCAGCTTTATACAATGAAGGGAAATTGTAATGGGTTCTTGATTAATGTTGTTTGGAAAGTGTGTGAGCACGGCATTGCATACACAATACAAAACTGAATGTTAAACAAATATCAGTTCGTGAGAGTTTAAAGGTCGGAAGTTTTCATTAGAGCACTTTTAAAAACACTACTTTGAAAAGTGTTTTGAAAGAGTCTCTTTCCTATTTCTTGGAGCCTGAGATGTCTTGAATACAGGGCATGTTACAACATTTCAAGGAACACTGTTATTTTGTCACAATTATTTTTTAGAGGCTCTTTCATGGTGATATTGAATGAAGCAATCTCCACAATTAAGGCACAGAAGCGTCAGCAATGTGAAGTTCGGAGACCTGGACAAACCCTCTGCTGTCTGCAGCGGGAGGCCTGACACCTGGGCAAACACTGCAGCCCAATGATCTGTCATCAGCTATGGAAACCAGCACCAACCTGGTCGCTTTTGTCAGCACACAAAAGAAAATGCCTCAAATTAATTTAGCACTCGGCATTCATCTTGTGTTGAGGCTTAGGCCTCATCTAAGCTTGCGAAACAGCAAGGGGCTCATGGGGCTTCATGTAAGAATTTTGGCTCATAGGTGAAGCCAAACACTGTTAAGACGTGACATGTTGTCTGTTTAGTGAAGTATGTGTATCCTGTTAATTCAGACAGTTGGTAATACCTGGGATCTACAAAGCCCTTAGATGTACTTCTGTGTGTACCCTCCTTTTTGGATTTCTTTTACTCTGCCTTTCCTCCACTGTGCTAGACCTCTTGAGGACATACAAGATAATTGTCCCTCAGCTTCCTCTCTCCCACAGACAACTTCAAACAGAGCATTGCCAATCCAAGATTATGCTGAGCAGTGCTGGTGATGACTTCTAAAGCACTCAATGATGACACGTTGAGTTTTGTGACGACTATCCGGGTGAGGCATTGCTCAGACCTGAGGTAAATATTCACACTGTCTGGAATGCAAATGATTAATATCGTATGACTTTTAGACATGTGATGTGGAGTGCTGTAGCTCGTCATTGTTTGTAATGAACAAGGAGGGGGAGGTATTTCTGAGTTCCTGCAAAAATGAAAATAGTTCCTCTGAAATCCTCCAGAAGCCTTGAACATTGTCCTTTTCCAGCTGTCATTTACATTTTGGCAGAAAGGTTGTGTGAAGATGCTCGAGAAAAAAAAACCTTTATCTTTATTAAAAAGGCCGTCACTGGTCAGGCCACTTTGCACACACATCATCAACGCTGGAGACTTCTTTGTGCATAAAGTAGAAAATTGGGCTTCCTTTTCTCAGAAAGAAAAGATTGTGATTGGCGTGGTAACAAAAGTACTTGTGTAAATCTTACATTTATCTTTGTGACTCGATGTATTAAAGTGCTTTTCTGGAGTAACAGGGACACTTTAGCAGGAAGGACATGCTGCTGATTAGATTGCTTTAAAAAAAGTAAAAAAAAAGTATTACAACCTCTGCAAAGAAAACTATGGCATGTATAGTACAGTACCAATGTATTCATGGATAAGGAAAAAAAAAAACCTTCTTTCATTGTGTATTAAACCTGCAGCTCTTAATATATATATTTATTGCTGGCATGACTGCTATAGATTGTGATGAAGCACAGCACAAAAGAAGTAACCTGTGGGACATTTCCATGGTAACACCATGTGGCTTGGCTGCAATCAGTGCAGCATAGCTTCAGCTGTCACACAAAGCCATTCACATAGTCAAATGACGAGAGACCTTGAGAGTAAGACATAAAGCGAGCCTTTTCTTCTCAGCAGTGCATTATAAGACATGCTGCTCAGACTTGATCGCACACCAGAGAAACTCATCTTAAGCTCTTTAAACTATCCAGTAATCCACCAATATGTGCAATGTGACATGAATCTTTCGGCTGGAAAGGAGGGCATGCTACTGCATCGCATTGAGGTCACCTAATTCCTTGTCAGTGTTATCCATCCCACATCCATGTTATTATTCTTAACAATACTTGTTTTCAGATCAAGCACTTAAAATGAAGTAAGTGTATCATCTGGATTTACTTGAATGGCAGGAGAATTTGGCAAACAAATCAACACGCAATGCCAGATACAATTGCATAAATATTTTCGCCATTACATTTTTTTTTTTTTTTTTTTGCTGCTTATTGCATCATATATTCCCCGTCACTGAACCTAAAGACTAAATATGTAGACAAATCTCAGCCAGTTGATCCATATCCACTTGATATTTGTAGAGGAATCAGGCTGCTTGTTTGTATCTAAATGCACATAAGTAATCCAGAGCACGCTTTTATCCACCGCTAAGCATGAAATCTGAAATAGTGACTATGTTTTGTGGACACAGGAGAAAAAAGAACAAGAATAAATGTTTGCATTGCAATGTTTGCGATGTTGGCGTCTTGCTCAGGCACCAATCCACATACTTATACCTACTTCTACTGAACTTAGGAAACTAAATTAACTTTAATTTAGGATTAGGTGGAGGTTATAATTAGATAAAGCCTTAACACAAGGTTAAATAAAAATAACCCCCAAATTTGTGTTTAAATCCCTTTTGGAGAAAGTGATGAAGCACATTACACCTTGCAGAAATGCTGCAAAGTTGGGCGTTGATTCTCAAGTGCAGTACCAGCAGAAAACACCCTAAAGTAATACAAATAATTTGTAATATTCTAATTTATTTGAACTCCTCCCCCAATTTAGCATTCATAGGTAGTATAGAAACATGTTACTAGTAACTGTAGGCAAATTATACATTTTAATGCATGTATCAACATAAATGAGCAACAAATAATGAAACACAGATGTCAAATTCTTCATGTTGCTAAATACTATACTTTACACTAAACACTTGTGCATGTAGAAAGTGAATCTAAAGCTAAACACAATCATGTAAACAAAGAATCTTAAAAATGCAAAACTTTTACATTTATTTTCACCATTTAGAAAGAAAATCTAATAAACAAGAAAATAATTTTGTTTAAACTTGGTCTTTCAAGAGCAGTTCATTTTGCAGTTGCTTACCATCATTGCTGCCATGTCAGTACATTTATTTTGTAAAACGTTCAAAAGCAACTAATGCAACTGAATAAAAATGAAATTGAGTATTTTATCATTCGGTCTCCAGTTTACAAGTCTTTCCCAGGTTTCCGTCCTTTTAGGCAGAAGGTGAACAATAAACGTTGCCAGCCCACCAGTCTTGTAGCTGGCTCTCCTGCAGGTTTCCTTTCAGCAACAGGTTAGCCACCAGGGCAGATTAAGCCTTCTCCCATCCCCAATCATCCAGTAATGCCAGCAGGCTGTATAGAGCCCATGTTGGGTTTCGCCTGTTGAATAGTGGCTTATGTTAGCTAAAGACCTCTAGAGGGGGAATCCTGAGTGGATTACTCTCACGTTGTCCATGAAGTGGGAAATCAAAACAGTCTTGAGCATCTGGGGATGATCTCAAACCTCCAGCATTCCCTCACATGAACACACACACACACACTCATTTGCAAACATGCACAATTACTCTGACTCACAGACACACATGTAAACTTTGAGCATATTGAGCACTCCCAACCCTATAACCCATTGACACCCATGTTTTTTTGATACCCAAGTAGAGACATCTAACAAGGACCAACTCCACACAGAGAGGATTAGTGTAAGTCGGACTGATAATGAAATCATGGGCTGAGTAGCTCTTGTAAGGATTTTGCACAAAGAGGCCTGAATTACTTTGTCTTTCTTTTATTCTGTATGGGGAAAACATTAAGAACAGTATGAATTCTGCAACGCATGTCAAACTGTGCCCCCCCAACACACAATCACACGCATGCACACACACACACTTCCCTCAGTTCAGGGACCCCAACATTTCCACCGTCCCTGAAGAAACTGGCTAGCCTGCTCTCATCTGCAGCGGAACACATCGTCATGGCAGTAATCTGCTGTAAGGCCTGCATCCTCTTTCACCGCAAGAATTTCAACTGGGATTACAAACACCCTCAGCGTATTCCTACATAAATACATTATTGCGTGAACAAAGTACAAGTAGGCTGTGCCATGGTGAATAATAAAGTGTCAGTATGGATTTCTAAATTATCAAATGAATGTAAGGAAAGGTGTTTTAACATTATAGGATTATATATATTATTTTATATTATTTAATCTACAAACTGTTAAGGGTGTGTTTGATTTTTTGATAAAATATCAGTGTAACAAATCTTTACAATTTAGTTGTATATGTTATATACAACTAAATTGTTTTTCGCGTGTCACTGAATCTAAAAGCCTTCTGCCGCTAAAATAAGCAACAGATAAAAGATTTAAATGGTTTAAAATGTTGCTAAGAAATTGAAGAAAAATTGGTTTCCTGAGAATACATTCACCTTGTTGTTATTTTCAGACATTATTCATATTTCTTAATAGTTTGACCTGAAAGTATAAATGTAATATTATGTCAAATTATTGCACATCATCAGGATGTAACTTGAATGCACTGTCCTCTACAACACTTACTACAGCAATGTCTTGTATGTGGGAAATAATCAAACTACTACTCATTATCATTCATAAAAATATCAAGACTGACATTTTTGTATTTACACCAAACAAGATGAAAGATGAGTCAAAATTTAAAAAAGTTGAGGACATGTTTCAAGATTTCATATATTGTGTTCGTACTGTTTCAAATGATTTGCAAATCATTGCATTCTGTTCATTCTGTTCATGTTACTAATGACGTGGCCTTGTGGTGGGTGCATTATTACAGGCCATTGTGCACATTATTATGTTTAATGTTATGTTACAATAAGTCATGTCATATACAATGTTGTGTCGTGTCGTGTCAGGTCATGTTATGTTTTATTATGGTATGTCATTTTCTGTCATGTTTTGTCATTTTCTGTCATGTTATGTTATTTCAGGTTGTGTCATGTCATGTCATGTCATGTCATCATTTGGTACTTTATGTTACACTGACTTGGTTTCAATCTATAACTTGTTATGTGCAGCAGTAGAAGGAACATATTTATACAGACACATCATTAGCATCCAAGCTACATATGGTTGAACACCATTGAAGGACCTGTCCACCCACACCATCACATCATCAAAGGAGGATTTTCAATCTAAGGAAGTTATCTGTTATATTCACAATAGTATTCACAATTGCTGTGAGTCATGCACAAACGCCCATTCAACTCGCTTTAAGGCAACACAAGCTTAAACAGTTCTTTTAAAAAGAAGGTTGCATTTTTGTTTGGCAAACACTGAGAGACATTTGTCAATGACTTGTCCTTCTTTGCTTTTGGTCAGAGAATAAAGATTTTCTTCAAGTGTCGAGTCACAATCCCAGAGAAACTGACCTATAGCTTATCCACAAAAAGCTTGGGGAGAAATGTAGGTCAAAAGCTAATTATGTGGTCTGACAAGTGGGGCTTATATCAAGATATTTCACAAGGACTACAACAGATCTGCCTGCACATGCTTGCTCAAGATATGTACCATGTGATCAGTAAGGCTGTTATTTGTTTGTGTATGGGATACAGTCACACCTTCACCTCATGAACTAAATGGTCTTCAAAAGCCAAAGTCCAAATGTCAGTGCTTTCTGTCACGATGCTTTTTGTTGACTTAAATCAAAGCGAAAATACATCAACAAAAATGATATTTGTCAAAGGCATCTCTCATAAAGGGTCTAACTGAGGAGTAGTAATTTAGGGATCAGGATGGGACAGACACCTGTTGAGAGACGGGGGGTAAACGGTATCTGTAGGCCTTCCCAGCATGCATCTGTTCATAGCCAGGAAGTATAGATTCAGGGCTTAAAGTTGCATTCCACAAGTTGCCTTGACTGTGATCTCATAGGAATGCTGCTCTCAGAGTGTGTGAGATTAATATTTAACACAACATTGGTTGGAAATGCTGTACAGAGACTGTGGTTTGTATGACTGTGTTTTCTTAAGAGCTCTGCTGCCACCGTTATCAAGTTCTTGTTCTTAACTAAGTGTTTAAGGGTTGTATCAGGTGATTGATGTGCAGGTGGGTGGTTTCGTTCTATAGTGTAGAGGATGATTTTCGAGGGCAGATACTGTTAGGCATAGGAGAAAGAAAAACAAAGCCACAAACTGTAGAGCATGATCTACTCAAAATATAAACCCAATTTCATTAACTGTTCACTGTTTTAGTGACAAGTGCTGTAAAACTGTATTATAATATAAACATTGTTACAGTGGGAAACAAATGACGTTAGATTTTAATATTTGTGAGAAGATATGTTTGCAGATGACTGCGTTAGAAAAACACCCAATGAAAAAAATGCAACATAAAGAAAAAAATGTCGAAATTAAAATGTTTCTTAGGAGAAGTAAAAAGAACATTCTCTTTCACATTACCTTGGTCAAATCTGTGGACGTCTACTTCATTGTCTTTCTACATGTCTGTATATGATAAACACACAGACATTGTCTCATATAAAATGCTGCAGAGCCTGTTTAAGACATCCACTACAAGGTACAATTTACTTTACATTTCAAGAGCAATCTGGGCCCTTGTCAGATCCACATATTGCTATAGCAACAACAGCCTGGCCATTGAGATATGAACAATGTGATGGAGCAGATGAAGAGATGCAGGAGAGATGGGAAACTTCAGCTATAATGAAGATGTATTGGGTGTCTCCTCCAGCTCTGTTGTACATCATTCAAACTGCAAATCTTTTGTTCTCTTCAATATTCCATATTCCTCAAATTCAGAGGGAATGTTCTAGATTTTGTATCAAACTGATAATATAATATAAGCAATATAATCATTAAACAAGTCAATCTTTCACTGATATGTGTTATATGTATTATTGCAATTAAGATAAAAACTGTCAAACAATAATTTTTCTTTAATTAATTCATTATCATATTTACAATATGATAATCATTAAAAAATGTTAATACCTGCATGGCACATATGATGTACATTGTCCATTTTACTGATAAAAAAAATACTGTTTTTATGTAGCCTACACCCTATATTATTTGAATATGTTGATTATCTTGACTTGTAGAAAGAAACTGTAACATTAAATCCTCACTTGCTGTTGATTGCTGTTCAATATTTATGAGTAACAAAAGCATTAATATTCAATTTTAGACACCCCGCTGTTAGTACTTTGGCTCATTAGCATATCATGACTGCTAAGCAACATAAATTTTAACAATAAAAGCAGAAAAGTTCGTTTTAACTTCCCAAAGAGGGAAGGGAACCACAAAACAGTTTGTAGCTAAAGAATATGAAGAGTCTCGAGAAATGGAAAAAAACTGTTGGACAAACATAACTCCCTTGGAGCGATCATTGCACTGATTGGGTGACAAAGATGAAAAAGGCCTTTTCAATAACTCAGACTAATTTTGTGCTTTTGCTCAGACCGGCTGTTGCCCTGGGTGCGTGTGAAATGCTTGGCGTGGACAAAGTAAACCATGGCCGGTGCCCATGCTCCATTGTCCTCAAAGCCTCCTAAAGAGGTCTCTTCACAGGTCCAGCAAACACACTCTCCAGACTCTTGGCATATCTCTGAAGATCCTCCCTTTGTGCGAGGTAACACATTACTCTCTCAAGGAGAGGAACAGGGGAAACAAGGCAGCACTAGTGAAAAGGCTTAAGTATCTCACCCCCACCCCTGTCAGACTGCCTCTCCTTCTTGCCGGATGATAATTGGGACTGAAACACTTTTTTTGGCCCAGGCCTAATTCAGTGAGTAAATTGCAACATGGGAAAAACATGAATGGGGCCCAAGCTGTGTAGTGACTCAGCCTCAGAGACACTAAGAGTCGCTCTTTGTGGTTGTCTACAAAAGGGAAATGTTCTGTTAATCAGCATTGTTGCAAGTGTGCTTTCCTTCAAAATTATGTGATTGAATTTTCCCCCTGAGGGAATAAATGAAAAATATTGATACAAGGAGAATAATATGAGCGCTGCATATAATATATGCGGAAGTAAACTTGAACTCACAGTTGTAACATCTGCATTAATGTTTTGATGATTCTCAGCAAAGGGCTGCCAGGTTCAGGCATTTGTTTCAAAAGACAGGACACAGAAAGTTATGACTGCAAAGTGGAACTGGATCAATTAGTGATTTCTCACAGCAGTTCGAATCCCTGCATTTGGCGTGGAGAACAAATCACAGTGCTGACCTGACCAGCTTATACTTATTTATTTCCCTCTGCTCCTGTGAAAAAAATGCAAAGCAGATTAAAATTCAAACAAGGAATGCAAAAAATGCCTTTCTGCAAGGATAAGCCACAGTTTAAACTATGTTTCTCAATTATTTACTTCACAACACAGATGAGAGATTTTACTCAAAGATGCAGCTGAAGAAATGAACTGTTCATTTACAAAAGCATATACAAGTGGAGAATATCGAATTGGATGCAAAGTCACAATTTCACTAGTAGTGTCTAACACTTGAAAATCTTGCACTTTTTCATATCTATTGTCCCCATTTGCAGATTAAAATATGTGGTGGATGTATATATATTCTATATATCCATTGTCAAGAATATCAATTTGACTATTTATTGGTGGGAAGGCCCGAGTTTAAATCGCACCCCACCAGGTGTGGCCCCGTCCATCAAGGGCCAGCTTGGCAGAGAGGGAAGATTGCAGCAGAAAGGGCAACCGGCGTAAAAACTCATGGCAAATCAACGTGCGGAACACGTTCCGCTGTGGCGACCCCCGAAGGGACAGGCCGAAAGCTGTTGAATTCGACTCTCACAACAAATCATTACACTTCATCCCATACAAACATGTTAAAATGGAAGTTTCTTTGCACACAAAGACCAGAATATGACTCAATTTAAGGCTATAAGGAATATGTACTATTCAGCATTTGCTACCATGGGACTACTGCACATAACAAAGGCTTAGCACGGCTGTGCAGACTGCAAGAGGAAGGCTGTCCCTGTCCTTACACATTTGATTTGTTTACATGTAGAATAATTACTAAATTCTATAGTGTGTGTGCATGTTCAGTGCGCCACTATAAAATGAAGCCAAATAATAATTATGCACAGGAAATTATGAATGAAACTGCCTCTTTAGAGTATATTTCAACTCACTTAAACCTGCTTATACCAGGAAATAGTGTGAAAATAAGAACAAGAATATACAAAAGTATAGCTTCAGGCAATCTTAAGTGATAATTTTCCAAATTGCCAGTCTCCTCTGTCTTCTGTCTCACCATACAACGCAAATCCCTCACTTAGACAGACGACTCTCTCATTATCGCTTCTTCCATATACAGTATATAATGTTAACAGGCAAACAGTAGCAGCACAGCAGCGAGATGAGTGTGTGTCAACAACAAGCTGCACTATGCAATTGTATCACAAAGGAGGTAAAGTCACACCATTTGTTTGGATGGCCATCATAAGACAGGATGAGTATCTGTGATTTCAAATCAGCAATTCAGCTAAAACGAAAATCTACATTTTCAGATTAGAGTCATACCTGACCAGACATAACACTGCATAATTATCTGTTTATGTCCGTAACATATGTAACTGAGCTCAGCAGCAGAGTAAGCGGTTTCCAGTGGAGTGGTCCTGGGAATGTGAGCTGCATTTCCTGCTGTATTCTGTATATTCACTGCTCGCAAAGATCAGCAAAGCGAGGGACATAAAAGAAGATAATCTCCTTAGAATTCCTCAGCGTTTTCTAATAGAGACGAGGGGAGTGCTGGACAGTGGGGTTGAAAGGTCAACGGGACCAGTTTGCTGAGGCCCATCTGTCAGCCCCTCCACTGTTTACGCACCACCTCAGCAGTGAAAGGCGAGCATCTCAAGAGCTATCCTGTTCTCACAACACCACAGGGCTTCATATTGGTGGAGGAGCTTGTGGTGGTCCAGACCTGACTACCACCAATGTTCCCCATCCTATTCATCATCTGCTCATCCAACTAGGCTTCCAGACAAAACCTATTAAGTGATGGAAAAGGCTTCAACTGAAGAGGGCCTTTACTTCGAGATTCAGCTTTGATGCCACAGACTTCAAGACGTGTCTTAGCAGATGAGGACTCAAAATACATGAAAGCCTTAAATTTATTCTCTGTGAAGGGTTATTTTAAGACAAAACATGTCAAAATAGGTGTATTTATAGACCTTACTTTAAGGGACAGTTGAGTCAAATTTATCTACAGAAACACGCGATAGATAAAAATAACGATAAAGCAACACTTTCAACACAAACACAGAGATATAGTTAATATCACTGGTAAGACTAAAACATATAATGCGGATGGTGCAATTAAAGATCCGGTTTCCCTTAAGCTTCTTATCAGTTTGTTTAACAGTGACTCAGTTTTATTTTAAAGTGATTTCTGTCTGTTCGTAAATCCGAAAGCAAAGACTTCTTTTATAATGACACATTCACATATGGAGGTTTGCCATATCTAAAATACTTTAGTCCTTCCTGCCATTTGGAGTCAACCCCGAGAGGCTGTCTTTCACAAAATCTGTGATTATACGTTTTAACAACGCCGTGCAATTCGATGAGAGAAAGGACGTCTGACTGAATATCAAATGGTGATAGATACAAAATGAGATAGTTATCCTAGCCATTTGAAACTGTGATACTGTATTTAGAGTGCATTTTGCCTTAACTTGTAAAAATTACAGCCCTGGCTATGTATTTAAGAGGAGCTGACTACAGTCAGAAGGCAATATATGCAACAGCCTGTGACCACATTAAACAGCGCTTTAATATTGGACTTCAAAGTGGAAAAGTAAGAGCACCAGGAGCACTGACAGCAAAAACAATAATTTCATACATCATTATAAATATTAGTTGAAATTCAAATCTACTTTAGGTGGTATTTTATGTTTAGTTTGTGTAATAAGAGGTTTGAATGATGAATGTATGAGGTGAGTGTCTGAATGCGCTTTAAGATTTTTTAAAATAGGTAAATGTTCATATTATATAATTTTTCACATTTTGGGAATACAATTTAAGTTCCTTTTTTCTCTTTGTACCAATAAAAGTTTTTTAATGTCTTGTGAAGAACGAAGAGAAGTGTGGTACCACTGTCATATTCTGTGGAGTAAATATAAAGCTCATTGCAGCGGCTTGTTAGCTAGCTTAGCATCACAACCTTTGCCAAAGGTTAACAAATCTACCTAATGGCACACTGTTTAGTCCTCGTTTTGCATGGAAAATATAGATTTGAAGTTGTTAAATGACATGTCACAGATGTAAAACTTGATTAGTTCATTTAAAATTGACATTTTAATAAGGGTCTCTTTACGGAGTTGAAACCAACAGTATTTATAAAATACTCTATTTTCAATAGACAAGTTCAAAAACCTGCATTTGTCACTGTTGTCTTATAAGGTTTAAATTGACATTAACAGGGTGCTTTTGTGTCATTGAAATAGGTTTTTAATTATTTCTAAACTGTGGTTCTTATTTGCCACGCCACAAGTGTACAAAATACATTTATAAAATGAAAAGATTATGCAATTACAAAACAGCCCTGTAAGCAATTTTCATTAGATTAATCACTGAAGATTAAGACGGCTTACTTAATCGATTCTGAGGGAACATCAGTCAAACACTTCAGTGGCATGAACCCTTCCAAAAAGGAAACAATGAGGCTAAATCTTGAGAGATAACCTTGCTTTGTGTTAGAGTTGTGTAAACTGGGGAAATCCCTATTGTTGGCAGATGTACCAGCAGGCTTTGAAAGTCCTTTAGGCATCTACTGTGCAAGTCTTGGCTACATGAGACACAGCCTGAGGAGCTGAGACAAAATATTCGAAACCCTACATACAAAAAAAGTCATCACACAGGCGAGAGAAGACACATAAATTGTCTTGTCAACTCCTGAGGTTTTCCTGTGAACAAGAATGCACAATTATGTCACCTTAATTTTAGGCTACTCAGTAGTTTAAGTAGCTAATATGAAATAAAAATGGAAATTGTGACAAATAGGAACATCAAAGTTCTTGTGAAACATTTAGACTTTGTGTAGACAGACCCGAGCAGGCCCAAACAAGCCCACATGAACATTTAATAAATCTTGCATTGAAGGAGGAAAACCCTTAACAGATTGATTAACTGCTGACAGCTTTATGACAAAATTACTATTGATGCACTGAGAGCACTCATCATTAGTTAAATCGATGGTAGGGGCATGATTATTTATACCATACCACACTTCTGGTGTCTCTGTCAGCCCTTTCATTTGGTCCAAGTCTATCACCAGTCCTCTGCAGTATCACACAAAGGTTCCCCTAATAGCCAATAGTTATGTCCATACCTTTCATGAGACATCTTATAGCCTACAGTGTATAGGGTTTATTTTAATGCACGCTTTAAATAATTAGATTGGTTAATTTGGCTAAAACTTTTTGTTATATTTAGTTAATTCTGCTCAAGGTTTAAGTGAACATTTAAAATAAATGTATTCCTCGAAAATGTTTTAAACATGGTCTTTTGGCTGCCCAGTGAATATAAATGTAATATTTATGTCCATGTTACTTTGATACCAACTCCGGGAGAAGTATTTGGCTATAGAGCCAAAAGCTCTGTCATGCACCATTGGCTGGTTGCTAATTTTGTCTGCTTATTCTGTGGGTCGTAAAACCAAAACAATGAGTGGAAATATAAGAAAAAGATCAGTTGAGCAGAGGAATTTCTGTGCAGTTGTGTAATAATTCTCTATTGGTTGACTACCATGAATAACAGCTATCACATTACAAGTAGTCCTTTGATTTATAGTTAATATAAAAATTTATGTCAGTGGAGCTTTAAAGTGAAGTTAGTGTGTCAGTCAATCTATGGGAGTGTGCTGTTTGTTAGATCTTGAGCAAATTGACAACCTGGCAAATGTAGTTCCCTGATTTAAAGCAGGAATTTCAGAACAAGTCTACTTAAAGCAGGCGGATAGCAACTGGCAAAATGAGCCAAAAATGGTGAGGAGAAAAACACTCCAAACAATACCAACTTGTTTGACTGAGATGATTAAGCTAAATCACATTTATTTGGCCAAAGCAGCTTAAAGCAACAGCATAACACAGTGACTGGAGAGGGGCTTAAGAAATACCATTAGTCTGACAAAACAATAAACTGTTCTGGTCTAATAGCCTCATTTTGTTGGCGTCATTAAAGTTAATATGAAGTTTGCCTTAAAATGTTCAGCAGCGGCCATCAGGCACTGTGACTGTTGACATTGTTATTGCACAAACAGCTATGTGCAAGAACTTGTTGTTTAAAGGGCACATTTGTATACGTACACACACGTGCATCCGAAATGATCACGAATACAACAAACACTGGAGTGATCTACACTCTTCTTGATTATAATAATTTGGCTTGAATGAGATATTCCATAATGGCCTCTAGGGCCCGGATGATATCTCTAAATCATAGCGATAACAACCCTTGACTTTTGCCTTCTGGCAATGCTCTAACTAAATCTGTGGCAGGAAAAAAAAATCATCCCACATGTCTATAGCTCAACCTTCCACTAATGAGAGTCCTATTGCTGGTGTTTCCTAAGTTTTGACTACTTCTAGTAAGCGCTCACTGCAACTTCGAATCTCACTCGCCACCTACCTCTTTCAAGAAGGGGCAATCTAATATGCCCTCAGCCTCGGGTCAGCCCTTTCCTTCAGCAAAAGCTGCACAGCTCCAGCAGTCAGTAATTTCATCTCACTCACATCATCTTTCGCAAAAGGTGTGTCTGTTTACAAAACCCCAGCAAACGCGACACTTACCACGTCGGCGGGTACAAAGCCCCAGTCGAGTGATCTGTGCTTGGCAATGAAAGATAAAAGACTGGTGCTCTGGAGCACGTGTCTGGATGATGCTCTCACCGGACTTCAGGTGGGCAGGTGGAGGAAAACCATGAGGACAGGCAGCAGAGGGGGTTAAGTCATGGCCAAGGTTGGGCTAACTTCATTCAGGTTTGATACACTTTGATATGTGCACTCCACCTGAGCCCAGACTGTGAGCATGAGGGGTGATGAGCAGGGACTTGTCAGATGCTTTATGGGATGCACCGTTTGTTTATTAATCACTAGGTTCTGTGATGTGTCTCTCATCACCCCAACAGGTATAATTAAGCTTTAAAGGGCATGGGAGGCTTGATGTGTCTGCAATTCATTTTGTTTTATCTCCTTGTTCCTTTTGAAGTCATTGCTGCACGGGTAAGGTGTGAGTGTACACTGTGTGTGTGTGTGTGTGTGTGTGTGTGTGTGTACATGTGTATGCATGTACACTAGGTGAATGTGTGGAAATCTCTATGGTCAGAGAGCTTCTTAATAAAGAATTTGTCTGTGGTTCCCATGTTGCATGACCTGAAATGTCTTCTTACACGCCAACTTGTTTGGGCTGACACGTCTTGTTTAGCCTCGTCAGACGCAGTCATTTGGAGGAGTGACAGTTCAAAGGTTGTCAGTTTCTGATGGCCAGGTATTGTGCTGCTACTATGACATCTTAGGTTCCCAGCAGGCAGCTGTGGCAGACTGTTTGTTTAGCACAAGTATGTTATAAATGTTGGGGGCAAAAACACAAAGTAAAATTGCTGTGACCGATGCATCACTACTGACCCTATCAAAAAGGTGAATTGGAATATACATCAGAGAATTGTTTGAATTTCGTGAATTTCTCCCCACTTCAACCCTCCTAAAATCGATCTGTGGTGTCAAAAGAGATATGTTGAGTGGGACATCATGTAGGAATGTAAACAAGTCAGCTCTTTGCCTTACTACCCTTGATCTTCCATTACAGTGCTCTTCCAGCGAAAGAGCTTCTTACCTTTAAAGAAAGATCTAACAAACTTTTACAGCACATATCTCAAATATTCATTTGGATAAGGCAATACAGGCTTGTCAAGAGATCTTGCTTTCTGTAAGTAGGCCAAACTATTGTCCATACTTTCTGTGCTTCTTCTTGACTTTCCATGCGACTCTCTGTCAGGTGCAGGCAGAGGTGTGAAAAGATGACAAGCTCACCTGTTTACTTTGGCAGTGGAGACTGAGAAGGCAAACAGCCAGTAGCCTGTCACTTCTTCCACTGGATCCTCTGGTTGTGTCCCCTCAGTTGTGAGTGAATCGAAGCGAGTCTTGCAGAAATGTTACCTGGCGTTGCACTTGGCATGACGAGCATGGGTCAGGGGGGGCTAACATAAGCTAAAGGTGGTAGTTGTCGTAAGTGAAATACTTGTGGAATAATTGAAACTGGGATTGGAATACATATATTGAAGATAAGCCGATGAATAAACACATAGATGCAGAATGAATCTCTTTTTTTAGATATAGTTTTTTATTTATTTTTTTTACATTTGTTGCAGTGCTATTGTATTGTATTTACTTGCCCAAGACTCAAACAGCATTACCCACCTTTTTACATACTGTCTCTCAACGCTGTCTGCACAGAGCTGAAGGCAGAATGGGAAACATAATTAAATGGTGATAATCAAAAGCAACTTGCAGTTTACATGATACAAATTTATTCTGTTCTGCAGAAAAAAATCATTTACTCAACTGTACTGTTTACTTCTGATTAAAGGTAATGGTAATAGTAAGTAAAAAGATCATTAGTCATTTTAGATATGGGGTTTGTGCCATTAAAGGGTGTTATATGATATTTTCTTTCAGACTGTGCTATTAAAGCTCAGATTCATAAATAAACATTCATGAGATGATCGGAGGAATGGATTTTGATAAGACAGGTAATGGAAACAAAAACATCTGTGGCTGCACCTTTGGCAGATTGTGTAACATGTAAATAAGTGTTGCTACTTTACCTTTCATCACACAGTAAAATTACAACAAGAAACCAAGAGGCTGCGCTTGTCTGGCAGAATCTCAACACGCTTTGAAGTATGTAAGCAATGGTGAATGACTCGCCGTCTAAATGGTGAAGAAACATGTGTCATTTAAGACGGTAGTGTCTTGATGTTTTTTTTTTTTGTTTTGTTTTTTTAATGATTGGCTTTGCATTTGACGATCAAATTGAGCAAATGTTTGACAGCTTCATTTTGCAGGATGGGCTGGGAGGGAGCCATGACTCATGTCAAATATGAAGAAGAGAGCTAATATACGGTCACCACCCTGATCTCCAGCCCACCAGCAGGCACCTTTGGTTCTCCTAATCTTTAACTTTTGTCTAATGATATACAAGATAATAAGGATGATCAGTGGACACATTGTTCACCACCCTCTTCTGGTTTTGATCTTAAATGCCACGGTTCACACTGATACCACCTACGTCCATGTAAATGTTATCCCTAAAATAATATTCAATATGTGAACATAAATACAAACAAAATGGACCATTTAAAATTGCCCATTTGTTTTTAGCAGCATTTTTTTTAAAAATCATTGTTGTCCTAAAGAACATTTAAATTGTTCCTTGCCTAAAAATGGCTCTGCCCACCATGTTCCCACCGCTCATTCTCTAAATATGGACTCATCCATTGTAGTATATGTAGGGTAAAAGGGTAGAAGGAGGAGACAGTGGGGTCCTGTGCAGACATGGAAAGTCCCCAATTATGTGGTAATTCTAGAGAGTGGTTGTGATATTTATTCTTATTGCCCAAAGAACTTGGCATTTATGAGACTCACCACAAACACATTCCCCACAGCATAGGCAAACTTCAGGCTCTTTGCACGGGTTCAGTCAGATGAAATATTGCTGCAGCTGATTTATGATTAGGTAGGTTTGGAAGGAAGTCTCCAGCAGCCCTGCTTATTTAATTGAGGTTTTCCTTTAAAAAATGAAATAAGTTAATTTCATTTAGAGTAGCTCCTCTTGGAAAATGTTGCCTGTAAATATACACACCCATAACACTGTTTGATGTTTCCAGGCCAAGGATTATCTCAGAAATATAATCATCAAGGACTTTATCTTCTGTAGAAATGATGGATCTGGAAATCTGGAAAAATCAGATGAATTTGATTGTCAATCAAACGTCTTTTTTTAGTACATACAGAGCATATTGTACATTGTGTCTATAACACTATACACAGGTCAATCGAGTGCACTCTGTGATGAAAAGGTGTGATTTGACTCAACTGGATGTGCATTGTATGTAATCAGCATGGAGTCGAATGCAAGGATAAAAGGGGATGTGTAGAAGTTGCAATGCCTCTCAGCCGCAGCGGGGGTGGCTGTACTTTCAGTGCTCATGCCTTCACAGAGCACAATTTATGGCCATTATGGTGGTCTATTTCTAGCTGTAGTGATGGATTCTGCTCAATTATTGTCCATTATGGAGAAAGATGGCCACACAACCATGCCAGAAATGACTGGTTCCCGCTGCAGCAACTTTAGATTGAAATCATTATTGCAACTCAACCAAAAGTAACCTAAACTGAAATTCTGTTATTTTACATACATTCATTCATCACAATGTTAGAAGAAGCATAGAAAGCAATACAGGTGATTTTGCTAGTTACCTCTTAACACTTGTGAACTCGATTGAACTAGATTTATGCATTTCAACAGTTCAGTAGAAAGAAATATTTGATAACAAGTGAAGGACTTAGTTTTTCACATTAAAAATAAAAAAAAAACGTTATTACTTCCTCAGTAACACAGGTGATAAATATAGACTTACTTATTTTTTTTCAGCTAGTTGTTACTATTTACTAAGCTGCTACATTACACTACGTTTGTTTAAGAATCCATTTTAAGGGCACCAAACACCCAGGATTCCAAAGCATGACTGTCTAATAAGATTATAAATCTGACCCAGCATTACTTTAGAGGCCAAGGAGTTTATCATTTGCTAACTACTATAATAGCATTTATCCACTGCAGTACTTCCCCATTGTGCCAAAGCTGGTCCTGCATGCTACTGTGCTGACTGTTGTTCAGCTGATAGAGCAGTGGTTCCACTTCAAGTTTTCTCGGGCAAGACACTGAACCCTAACTTGCCCTCGGTTGGTGATATTAGCACTTTATATGCAGAGGTGGGGCCAGAGGGGTGATCTGACTGGCCGCCCAAGGTGCCACCACCTGCCTGAGTGACAAGGTCATACATACCTGCTGTAGAACTTTCAGCACAAGGAGAAGTGACCAAATCTGAAGCTGAAATAAATCAGTATCAATTGAAATAAAGCTAACACCATAAACAGGTTTTAAAAGCCTGAAACTAGTGTTTAGATTAAGTAGTTAGCTAGATACAGTATATCAGCTTTAATTGTGTCAAATGTTATCAATATTGACGGTCAAGTTTCAAATCATGCTCCATTGTTTCAAAATAAATAGGAATTTGTTTGCGTATACCAATATTAAGATGATCTGAACTGCTAATTATAAAACAATTTTTTATACACACAGGTACTGGCCCAAACACTGCACTTTTTCTATGAGTGAAGTCCTTCTCCAGCTTTCAATATGTTTATGTCAGAATAATGGAGAAGAATAAGAAAATAGAAGGTGAGTGTGTATTACTCCTAACATCACGGCACTGCAGTGGCTGTCGTCTCGCCAGAGATCAGGCTGGCAGTCAGCACAAACTTGAGGTAATTGAGAAGGAGAAGTCCCAGCCAGTTGCACAGAAGGGCTTCCATGGGCCTCTGAATGCCACCGTAGCCCCCAGAGGACATTAATCAAAATATCCGATCAATAACTTCTCAAGTGCTAATAAGCACTGGCACATTTTGTGATATGTGAGCCCCTTCATCATTTCAACTACTGGGAGATTTATAGGAAATCCATTGTTAGGTCCAAAGTATGAGGTAATGTAGCACTTAGTAAATGAAGTAAAACCAAAAGCGTGGGGTGATTTGTATTTCATTTACAAAGGACATGTCTAATCATTAGGAGTTCCATCACTCTGAAAAGCAACCAAACGGCTCTAATGATGGCTCTGTTTTTTTTTTTATAGCTTACTTACTCAGCAATGACGCAGGAGATAACAGTAAATAGTAAAGTCTCACTGTCCTCCACTCCTGTCTGCTTCCCTCCCTGATAGCCATGGGGGACTCCTACCCACCATGGAGTGATTAAAGTCATATTAGGGAAGCATTATGGGTCAGGTCATAAAATAATTTGATTTCTGTCCCTATCCACTGTCTACAATCAAATTGATTGGTCTCCTGGTCATCTCACTGGCTGACATAATTGTTAATTAACCATTGTGCTCTGCCCCCTCTCATCTATATCTCACAGCAATTACTCATTTGACAACAACGTAATATATCACAGTGTATGATGCATGAACACAGACTTGTTTTATGAGCATGAACTGTCTCGGTAAATGTGCATTTACTTACATGCTAAATGCTTTATTCACTCAAGTGTGGATTATCGCCATGTTTATTTCACCTGCTGTTCTTTGCAGCTGCCCAGGATGAAAGTTTTGGAAATGATCGCCACACCATATGAATGTGCGCCGAAGAACTGCGGGGTCATCCTCCTTTTCAACCTGTAGGTGTAAATTTGCAAAGCAGTTCCTGCCCACTTTTTTTTTTTTAACCCTTTGCTTAAGTCATCAGCTCTTTGCACGTCAAAGTGAGTTGTCTTTTCAAAAATACCATAGATCAGGTAAAGAGGTCCAGGGGGAAGAAAGTTAAATAAAAAGCTCTTTAAAATGGTATTCATAAAGAAAAAGGCAAACAGTGTCCCTGTTGAAAATAAAAGCGCACACTGAAATCCATTCTGATGACAGTTGGAAGAATGCAGGCTTTATGGGGGACTTGAGCCCCATCTTTGCCCTATCTTTTAAGCATGATTATTTACTTAAAACAACAAACCAAAGCCCCAAGTCTGGCACTGTGGACGACAGGGCTTTGATTGAGCTCTGAGCTTGAATTCTTAACTAATAAATTGTTCCACACCTTTGTCTGCGGCATTAACAGCAGTGGTCTGCGTTTTTCTTGCCCTAATCTCAAGAATGCAGCAGCCTCTTGAGAGGCTCAGGGGTTTCCTCCACTCCCAGAGGCAGATCTTCACTTTGTTTTCTTAGAGGACTCCCTGGATTGACAGGCCTCACCGTTAGCCCTCTGCTCGGCCATCTGTTTTCACCAAATCTGACTGAACACATCAAAGTCAATCAAGGCTGCAAAGCATTTTAAAAGTCACAGACCCCCACACTGTGTGTGAGAAATAAAGCAAACTTTTCATCAGGTTCACAAAAAGAGACGGTTTGGACTGTGTGTTTGTGTGTATGGTTTTCCATGTAAAGGTGACCTGGGAGGGATCCCTTAGCTCATAGCACAGGTATGAGCAGCTTAGCTTTGTTCAGTTTCTACTCTGATGACAGCTTGGTGAGTCACCTAGACACGTAGACTAACCTCCTTTGGTCAGGTTCCAACTATTCACTGACAACTTCTTGACAATAAAATAATCATTAGTTAGATGGAGACATTGCACATGGTTTTCAAAGAGCTAAATTGTCTTTACATGGTGATAGAAGAGGATAGACATAACTAAATC
This sequence comes from Channa argus, assembly GCF_033026475.1. NCBI lineage: Eukaryota > Metazoa > Chordata > Actinopteri > Anabantiformes > Channidae > Channa > Channa argus. Next base: position 13,826,792 of record NC_090215.1, read on the forward strand.
TGTGTAACTGTAAAACTATTAGCAGTTGTTGAAGAATGACTCAGATCGTGAAATCCCACACCATAAAAATCCCCCTGATTCCTGCAAGTTAAAATTCATGTATTCAACAAAATATGATTTCAATAAAAAAGAAATAAATAGTATTGCAACTGTTTATTCTGTAGCGGGATTTCAAAATCAGCATCATTATATATTGATGAATTATTATTATTGTTGTAGTTGTTGTTGTGAGGGTGTGTCGCTTAACATTTAAATATAATTTTGCTTAAATCTCTCTGTGAAAATACCTAATACTGTTACATAATTTACAAATAAAAAAAGCGTGATTTTAATCCCAATTAATCATTAATAGGTACTGTCTGGTCAGATTCAAAATTGCATTACCCAGCCTAATTATTAGCCCACGTTAACATACAGTGTTTCCAATTTAGAGTCATTTACCAATCAGCCAACTCTGAGGTTTCTAAGGTTCTTGGATTAGCCAATCAGAAGCAGAATTGAGGTTTCGCGGTGATGACGCGGGAGGCGGGCACTGGTTACCAGGTTACGAGTAGCACGCGCTGTTGATAGGATGGCAATGCGGAAGGTTTGGATTTTTAGTTTCTTTTCAACCCAGTTTATTAAGTCATTAATTCACGAAAACTTTGTAATTTGAAATGTAATGATGGACATACGGCCAGGCGTTTGATACATGCATGACGTTTGAGATCGGAGACTTGAAAGTTGTGTCATTAGTAGAGTGAAGTGATGTCGTCATGTCTGTTTTTCTGTTAACGAAATAGTCAACAGCTGTGAATTCTTTGACAGACTTTACTTTTAAAGTAAACTTCTTTAACACTCTCTGTTGCATTAGTGAGTTATTTTAGGCAATTATAAAAATTTAGAACAGTAATTTATTGTTTTACATTTTGCGGGTATTTGTTAGAGATTGTACGTTCGTGCATTAAGTTTTGGTTGATCAGGTCATTATTAGTCATTATTTAACTTTTTTTTTTTAAGGGCTTGCCATTCAAATCCAGCAACAGATTGGTGATCACCTCAGTCGCCTTTCAAGACCATATCACACGAAGCCTGTTGCATCCACATTTCTTGCTTTCAGACCCTCTGCTGAAATGCAAAAGACAAGCTCCCAGAAATCCACGAGCAAGAGGAAAAGGAAGGGCTCAGACACAAGATGGGGAAGAAGAGAGAGAACATGTGCTTGATCCTGCTCCATCCCCTTTAACATTAGGTAAAATCAACACTCTTGCAGATCTGAAAAGCTTTTATCTTGTGACTCATGTATGTCTCTACAATTTCATTGTTTCTTGTAGCTCAGAAGTTGGGTTTAGTGGCTTCCCCAGCTGAGAGACTGACGGAGGAGGAATGGAGTCAGGTCAAGGCGAGGTCTGTTCACCAGGGGGAATCAGCTCAGCCCTGTGCAATATGCAGGGAGGAGTTTCGCATGCAGCATCAGGTATTTCCCCCCCATCACAGTAGCTACTGATATTACACTTTTTTTTTCTTCATGTTTTCAAGGTTCTGCGTCTGTCCTTGGGGAAACCTGTGTTTCCATATACACACAAGCGCACACATGTACACACAAAGCCTCCCACTACCCCCTCTCCCTGCAATTCCTGTATGTTCTAATCTGTGTAGACAACTGTACAAATTTACCCATACTGCCCTGGAACTCAAGTGTGACGTGATGATGTAGCAATCAGTGTCTTACTGTGAGGGTCATTCAGTCTTTTACACCTTTCCGATCCCCCTTTTAAGATGCCAATCTCCTCAAGAATGCAGGACTAGAATAGGCTGCCTCACAAAGCACAGTTGCCATAGATGCACATGCAAATATTAGTTTGAGTCAAAGAAACAAAGTTAACAAGGGAAAGTGACAAGAGGGAATCTTTGTTAATTTGGCATTCTTCTGTAAGCCTTCATATCGTAACAATGCGCCTGTGCTACAGCCTTGTGTTGCATTCAAGCATTAATGTGACAATTAAAAATGCTTACAACAGCAGTTGTTCTGAACAAGTTGTGTGGACTACATAACAGTCACAAATGGTCTGTAATGGGTTTTAAAAGAAAGATCCTTTGCTCTCTATTCAATTTTTATCCCATCTTTATATTTTATGTCTGACCCTAGACTGTAGCTTGTAAAATTAAAATGTTGCGAGAAGTGAAATTCTTCTCTGGACTAATGGCTTGTGGAGCTCTTGGAAATTGTTCACTGCAGGAGGCCCTTTCACTGGTGATGGAGTGTGTTGGTCAGGCTGAAAACAATGGGAAATCAATATGCCTCCCCCATGCCCTCTTGAGATCTGAGTAAACTGGTTTGTGTGCCAAGTCCAATAGCTGTGGCTGTCTCCTTTCAGACAATAAAATAGCCCCTCTTGCAGGTAGGAGACCATAGTCCAGATCCAAGTCAAACTCATTGGGGGTCTTGCTGACTCTCTCTATCCTCTTGACAAATAACACTTTAAGGCAAATATACATTTACACATATATGCATGAATACACACACATTTAGCCCAGCTTAAAGCTCACATTCACACTCAGACTGCATACTGTAAGAGAGGTTTACACAGTACAGTACTTAAAGAAAACCTGAAAGCCAATACACATTCAGCAGCATCCCCACAACACATGGGAACCCATATAGCCAGTCTACACATTCTGTTTCATGCTGTTTTTTTGTTTTTTTAATAGTCATCTCAACTAATTAACCAGTGTTTTTCTTGCAGGTGTTGCTGTCTTGCTCTCATGTTTTCCACAAAGCATGTCTGCAGGCCTTTGAGAGGTTTTCTGGGAGGAAGTGCTGCCCAATATGCAGACGTGAGCAGTACGAAACACGGGTAATACATGATGCAGCTCGCCTTTTCAGAAATCAGTGTGCTACCAGGTAACTGCACTAAACCTCAGAAACACCTTAACATTGTAATACAGTTATACTAGAGGCATTTCTATTGGCAGTAACACCAACATTATCTTATTAGGGAATTTGCATAAAAGTGTTTCCTTCAGCAACCGAAGATGGTTTTAAGTAAAGAAAAATTGAATTGAAGATTTTCAAATTGCCTGATCAACATTCTCACTTAAACTAATGTAGTTTTTTTTTTTTTTATTATATAATGCATATTTTTCCTGAACTGTCTATATGACTCTATGAGTTGGCCACATGTCCAGATGAGGTGTGTGTGTGTGTGTGTCTGTCAATGTACTTTGTGTGTATAGAATTCAAGCATGTTGGCGAGGCTATGTTGCTCGAAAGTGGTACAGCCATGTGAAGAAAACAATCTGCCCGAAAGACAGACAGCTACGACGCAAATTCTTCGAAGCAAAGGTAAGTGTGGATTTCACCCCTGCAGGGTTTTACAGGTAATTCATACGTCCTTGGATTGTGCAGAACAGCCATACACTGCATTATGTCTGTCTCCTCAAATCTCCTTTCTTTTCTACAACTTCCATCGCTGTACTTTGACTCTAGGTGGTCAAATCAAGTCTGTGGCATACATTACTCAAGATGTTGAGACCTAGGCTTCAGGAACTCCCTGACCTCACTGCTAACCTGCATGCACACACACACACCTTCACCTGCTCTCTCCCTCTCAAACTCCTTTGATGCTTTGTGAATCATCACTAATATGGAGAGAGTTTTGTGTTTTAGTCAAACAGGCTGGACATTCCAGAGCCGACACAAAAGTGTAATATCTCCTTTGCATGTAGGTCTGGTATTCCTTCATCGATCAGTGTGTGCGCAGAGCTATTATTCAGATGGATGGAAAAGGAAGAAGAGGCCAGGGTGTTTGTCGTTTTAGACTTTGTTCTCTTTCCCATTTGAAAGCTATGAATCATACAACAACTAGACTCAAGGGAAGGAATATTTAAAAGCAGCTGACCAATGGACTTGAGCAGCCAGTGGAGGGGGTCATTTGACTCTGAAGCCTGTGCTGCCTTAACTGTAGCTCACAGGAAAAGGGAACATTGCCACCTAGTGAACCTCCCCCAGCTGAGCCCTTGGGTGGCCAAAGATGACACTGGTCATCATTTCTCTTAACTAGACTGTTTAATTTAAGGATAAATTGTCATTCAAGTTTATCCAGTGACCCTGCTTTAAAACAGTCATGGCTCCAACACATGTACATCTGTTCTGTACGTCAAATGTCTTCACAAATAGGCATATTTATTTAATTCATGTAATTATGGAGAGTGCTTCTACGCTTCAAAGAGGCTGAATAAGCAAAGGTAACAAATGCATAGAGGCGTACTTATATTTTGCAAGGGTTGCAGTGTCCTACTATGCCCCTATCAGTGTCCATCATCTTCCCTATAAACAGTGCTTTAACATGTCATTTGAACATGTAAGACACAGCATTTACCAAGCCAATTAACTTTGCGCTAACACATAAGGCCATGTCTCGGTCCACATGCTCAGGATGGAGTCATGGAACCCTCAGCCACTTTACATTCAAGTTGTGTGTTTCAGTAATCGTGGGTGGTCATTACATTGTCTCATATCTGTTGTCACACTGAGGATGGTCTTCAAGAGCTGTAAGCTGTGCAACACAGCGCTGACAGGTCTGACTGACTTGATTTCTAAGGCGAAGACCTATTTGCTTAGCTGACTGTAATTCAAACAGGCATGTTAGTGCCGGGCTGGAACGTGTGTGCGATGGAGAAACCTGTCCTTTCAGCTTTCCTTGTGATAGCAGGAGGCAATAAAGCATCTTTGTACCATGAAGCAGCAGGTGTTCCCTTGGGAAGAAAAACATCTATGTATCAGGTCAGTTTCTATCAGAACTCTTATCAGCTGATCCCGGTGCCCAGCTTTCAATTTTTACTCTCTTCAGAGGTCCGACCCTGAGTCAACACATTAAGGGGGACACTACCGACATCTAGACGGATTGCCGTGAGATAACGCATCTGTGCTCCACCTCCTCTTCCCCTTCTATGTCCTCTCCTGTAGTCATCTACTGTGGAGCAAGGCAAAGTTCACCAGAGGCTGGACTGTTTGCCTTGACTGTCGAAAAGTCAGCCAGGCTAATAAAACCCTCCATCTGAATGGTTAACAGTTGTGTAATTAGCGATAAAAGCCTAGCTGTAAAGCAGTTCTGAAGTCAGTGTGGCTAAGGGATGGGGTCTACAGTTGTGTGTTTCAGAGATGGGGAAAACAATTGCATGTGAGAAAGCAGGTGTTACTAACTGGTATGTGGAATTTACATTATTTTTCCGAGATCTATTGCAATGCAGGAATGTTGCAGCTATTCGTTGACTCAGAAAACAGTTTTTTAAGCACAATTGTTAAACATTACCAAGTTCAAGCCTCTCATTTGTGAAGAATTGTTCTTCGTCCTAGTCTATGTCATAAATAAATATCGTTTTGACAGAAAGGGAGGCCAACCTGCAACCTACCAGTTGTGAGTTGGCAGTGCTGACCACTCCACTTAAAAATGATGTATGTAAATAGCCTCTTCAGAGACTACTGACTATGTTTTTATGTATAAGCATGCTAACTCTATGCAGACATTAATTGTTGCCTAGCAACAGCTGTTGCAAATAGGAGAAGACAGATGAGTTATGGGAGGACAGACACAGGAAATAACTAAATTTACCCAAGAATCACAGCTATAGAGAGAAGCTCTCCTAGACACTAAAAACGAACAGACACTAAATATAAAGTTTCTAAATTCTTAATAGTATCATTATATTGGACTTATTCTGTTAACTGTTTAATGGTATTGGCTGTAGTGTTTGTTTCCAACACGAAAGGCTAAATGTGGTTTTAAAGCCTGCCTCAATCTGCCAGTCATGCCATACTGAATATTGTATTAATTATTGTAAAGTTTTCAACTTGCTAAGTGTATAAAATACTCATAATGTTAACTGTTATTAGCAGGTGGGTAAAATGTAGGTTTTTTTACAGTATTTTATTTCCATTTTTTTACAGTATTTTATTTTCATTTTTCAGAGTATCTACTCAAACATTGTGTACAAGAGGGATAAGAGAACATGTTCATGTGAATGTGTGTAAAATCTATGTGTTTTTTCCATGTTTCCCAGCCCAGTCTTCCTAATTTCTTTCTTTTTTTAACTGGTATCCATTAATTCTCCATGTAAGTGGGAGATGTAACTATTGATCTGGCTGTTTGACAACTGCACCCCGTCAGTCTGCCACAGCTATTACAACACACACACACACACACACACACACACGCACAATTAGCCTTCACCAAAAACACAACTCTATTGTGTATCTGAATGAAACATGCCTCCTTTGTGCTATGATTTTTCTAATTAGTTGCAGGAGTTGAATGACAGCTTTGTCCGATACTGTCACACCGACATGGAGGCTTTTCTGAGTGATATCGACCATTCGCTGTCATCAAGCCGACAAGTGTTCCAGCAGCTGGAGAGAAAGAGCATCTCTGAACCTCAGGAGAATGACTGGGACCGAATACAGAGCCAGGTGAGGAACCAAAAGGCTTTTGTGTCATAGGACATTGCTCTGTAACAATATCTTACCTTTTAGTATAATTTTTCTTCTCCCAGCCTGCCTTTCCCATGGCAGGTTAATGCTCGAATAGGGACGGTAGCATCACAGCTGCTTTATAGAAAGTGTACATCTCTCCAGAGGTGATCATTCCCTTCACCAAATGAATGACAGCGGGGAAGGCTGGTAATCCTCTGTGTTTACAGAAAACATGAGCCAGTCTGATAATGCATGGCAGGCTTTCATTGCCTAGACTGCTGCAGAGGAACTGAAAAGACATTAAGATTTTCTGTTCCTTAAGACTCCATTGTGGGCTTTCATTACAGCCAGTACCATTTTCCACAGAAGGGGCCGAGTATTAGCACAACAAACGCAGTTTTTTTTTCCCCCCTTTTATCTGGTGTGAAAAGGTTGTGCACAAGTCAGGAGTGGCACAGCCTTGACACGGTGTATTAAATGAATGTATGAATGAATGTATTTTCAACACATACCTTACACCTTTTTCATAGGGACAGACTTTATAAAACAAAGTGCAGCTCATCATGAAACATTTAACATTGGGACATGTTAGCCACTAAATACAAAAAGCTGAAATTGCTTAATCAATTGCTAATGCTGGGAATGTGTTGCTTTGCTTTCATAAGTATCACATGTTGTTATGCCACCTTGGATCAAACCTTTCACATGATTGCAGACAGATATGGTTTAGGGTTCTTTCAAATTAATCTGCTTTTACATCATTACTTAGTCACTAGTCAACAATATCCTTCTTTATGCACAAATCTCAATGCTGCAACTTCATTTTCCTGTAAAAAGAGATGCAAGTACTCGTAAAATTGCTGAAGAACTGACATGGTTTCAAACTTTCAACAGGTTATCCAGAGAGGTGTCTCTGAATGTCCTATCTGCCTGACAGCTTTGTGCAGCCAGAACTTCCCAGCTGGAGCTGGTAGATCTAACCATCAAACACACAGAAGCACTGTGCTGCTGTCGTGCTCTCACCTGTTTCATCAACTCTGTTTAGAGGCTTTTGAGGCTTTTACTGCAGACAGCAGACCCTTGTGTCCCCTGTGCCGATCTGTCTACTACAAAAAACTCATTTAGCCAGGTACAAATGTATGCAAGATGGTGTGACAAGTACCCTTTACTGAAAGCAAAGTTTTATGAAGATTAAATCGAGTTTAAGTTTTCACTTTAAGTCATAAATAGGCAAATATCATTTGTCTGTGCATTAAATAAGAAACTGGAGGCAGCTAGTTTAGCTAAACATAAAGGTAAAAGAAATCAGAGAAAATATCAATCTATGTTGTCTCCAACTAAAATAGCTCCTAACATGTCACCTAACATGTTTTATGTCTTGCTAATAATTAAACAAAAAGAGATTACAAAACTTTCCAGGATGTTACATTGTGGCATTACTATTTTTTTGTTGGACAGCTGCCAGGCTTAGGGTCTTTGGTTGATCTTGTCACGAGGAAATTAACAAACAAGGGAGGCTTGAAAGGTCACTGCAACCAAGCTGCTGATTTATTTTTTACCTTTTAGGTTTGGATAGAGCCAGGTTAATTCTTCCTGCGGTCTCCAAACTTACGCTAAACTAAGCTACTCAGGTCTTCTAGCATGTGAATGGGGTTGTTCTGCAAGACAATTAAGTTCTTTGAGAAATACATGTTAAGTATTCATTTGTTGGTGCACAGTGTACTGAACGCCACAGTGATAAAAATAAAAACATGCTACAGCATTTTCTACCTTTAATTGTAAAGACACACAACAAAAGTAATGAAACAAACATTTAGCAAACTGAGAAACTGTAAAAAAATACATTCACAAAATGTGTACCCAAAATAACATGCAGACCAAGTAACAGACAGCAAAGTTTCTCCAACTATCATATAGTATAACTCTTAATTTCTGTAACCCCCACATGACAGAGATGAGTTTGTGAAGCAAACAAGAAAAGGTTGCCAAAAAGGAAAACAGCCCAGTAAGCTCTCGCCTCAAAAGCTAATGAAGGAGATGTTTTATGATGGGTTAACAGGTACTGTAGGGCACAGTGTCCATTGTGACTATGGTCTGCTGCTGAGTCCATGTAAAAACACAATGAAACTATAACAACCCATATGGAGATGTTTTAGATTTTTGAGATCACCCAGCAATAGCAATACCCTTTTGACTTTAACTAATTCAACCAAGTACTAACCAATTTACAGAATTATACTTTGTGTTCTGCCAGATTACTCCCTGCCATCTTTTTTTCACAGTATGATCAGCATTGTCCTCAAGTCCAAAAAAAAAATATGCAGTAAACCAGGGATTACCTGGATCAGGTGTGTTCAGTCAGTAGGAACATACCAATTTGTTTTTGTCATTCTCCAACCAACAGGCTGGGAGATGGCATCTTCTAGCTTTTGACTGACTGAAGACACCTGATCCAGGTAATCGGGAATGGGGAGTGCAGGGATAGCTAGTCAGATAAGTTTCAGGGCAGTGTTCCTTGAGGACCAGAGTTGGGAATCCCTGCAGGAAACATAAGATGGTGTGCAACATACTGGAGAACCTACCATGGTTTATGCCAGTGAAACTCTTGGACAAACATCTCTTGAAATTACATCTTTCAAATCAGAAACTTTAGGTTTTCAATGGTAAAAGCCATTAGATTTATATATATCACCATTTACCCTCAAGTCTTTCGTGCTCATCTGAGAATATGGCTTTAGCATATTTGTGATCGACAGTTACAACTTTCTTCTTTAAATCCAGTCTTTGTAATACAGCAAAAACCAAATGCATACAACTTTAATTTAAAACAGTCCTTGTCCTGAGAAACGAAAGTTAAAAGTTACAATTGATTTCCTTACTTTTTTCGTCATCATTGTCACCTTGAAAACAAATATGTATTTCACTACTTCCAACAACATTTATTCACTCAACTCTATCCTAGCAAGTTCTCGGGTTTTATGGGTACGGCTGAACGGAACCTCACACTAGATGGGAACCACTGAGACAACATTCCTGGCAAAAAAATGAAATGTGAATGTTAATCCAGCTGACTTTAGACAAGAAACTCAGTGGTGAACCAGTGAATCACAGTGGAACTGTCTAGAGACAAACAATGTACATGTGTATATATGTACATGTACACGTACATAAAATTACACAGAAGAAAAAAAAACGACCTTAACGTTAAGCCTGTGAGATGCTTGTCAATTAAGGCATTTAAGGTGGTTCTGGAAAACATCACAGTTCTGAAGATTATGCAGCAATATAACAACAAGTAAATCGGGCCTGAGTCACCAAGTCTTTGTAACGGCTGCAAAGTTGTACTGTTGTAGGTGAAGACTGTAACAAATTTGCATTAGATTTAGGTGATTCAAAAAAATTTGTACAAATAAATACAGATTGCTTAGTGAGTCAGACCCTTAATGGGCTCAATAAAAGCCCAATATTTACTTCCAATTTGATGCAAAAGATGTACGAAAAACAATATATGTACATATAATTACAACATTTTCAAAAATGACAAGTGATGAATTTTCCTGTGCCCTGTGAATTTAGAATAACTTGAGATGAGAAAATGTCACGATTTATTCCATGTGCATAATAAATCTTTAGAAAATACAGCCACAGGATTAGCTCCAAATGCATTCTGCCTATTGGAGCTGAAGTGACTAAAACTCCTATATAGTTTCATTTGTAGAGTAGCTCAGGTCAACACTACACTACCTTATACAAACTAATGACATCAACAAAGTTAAAGCGCACTTGAGTAAAGCCAAGTAAAAAGACAACTGCCTAATATCTGAAGCCCATCAGTACTGACAGTGCTAATATGTATAACCTAAACTGTATGGGTTATGATATATGCTGATATGAATAAATGTCTTTGTTCATGCTTCACAAAGCACATTTTCTTATTCACATTTTGAGTTTAAACAAATCAAAAATGGAAAAAGTGCCTCTTTATCATGCCCATACATTCAAAAAAAACATGAACTGCTAATGCACTAATTACCATGGACATACTAAAATGAAGAAAGAATGAAAAAGTGAATTGTGGAGGTCTTTACTATACTGAGGGCAGAGGAAAAGGTTGGTGGAAAAGAAGGGAAGTGCCCCTGAAGCAAGAGGTGGGTGGTTTAAAGTCACAGTTGCAGTTGAGGTCAACATCAAGGTCACTGCAGCGATGCCAGTCTATTCCACTCTTCAGTCTCATCCCTGGCTCTGTCCCAGCTTCCATCTGAGACGCAGAAGATGGAATGTCACGAAGCTAAATTGCTCTCAGCCTCCATTTGCAGCATCCGTCAGACACTGCCTGGGTTTATTAAGTTCCATGCAATCCCTTTCACCTTTCAGCAGTCGAGCAGTACTGTTGAAATCTCCCTTTGGCTGAGCTAAGGTGTGTATGTGTGTGTGTTGATCTATCGTCTCTTTCACAGAGTTTTCTGATGCCCATTGGCCGAGAGTTTCCCAGATTCAGGGTCTGTGGGGCTGTTTGACAGTTGCAATTTATCCAGACCTGGGTAAGGGGAGATAAGGGAAAGAAATCTCATTAAAAAGCCTCAGACTTTCACTTAGAGGTATTGATGTAGTTTTTTTCTCTACAGTGCCTATGTCTGACATTTTCTAACACTATCCCACCCTGTGTATCAAACATCCAGGGCCTGTCACCACAAGCCTTTGAGACTAGCTCTATCCTCTGTCACAAGAAGTCCCACGTGCTGTGGGACTTGCAGCAAGCTTGAAACCATTTTGTAACTCAGTCGTACTGTCTGAGAGGATTGAACACCATCTCCCTCCAATGCCACTCTCATTTTTTTTTAAGATCCAACCTTGGTGGATTCAAGATCAGGTAGAGTAGTCACAGAATATTTTAAGCGAGCTGGACACATGAATAAAAAATAGATTAATTTACCTAATGCCTTCAGGAGCTCTTCACGTACTGCTGATGTGAATTTTCTTACAAGACACAGGGTTGTCACGACCGCAAACAGCATGTTGTATGAAAGGACAATGTAAAGGTTTCCCAGCCAATTAAATCTTCCAAAGTCTCCCAAGAGATCAAACCTGGTGATACCTGTGAAAAGCAGAGACACACAACAGGTAAGTTTAGAAAGCAAAATGACACTGAAGAAAAACAACAACAAAAAAAAAAACCACACAAAGTATAATATCTACAAAGCAAAAAATCAATAAAAAAATCTCGCATAAAAGATCAACACTTTGCAATTTGCAGAAAATACACAAAACTCACAGATAATATGAAATCATTTTACCGAGGTCCCTGTTGACAAGATAAGTGTGGCGTTCATAGGCAGAATTTTTCGCAGGAAAAAGCATTGGGGCAGCAATGTGTGTTTTGTCTACAGCTAAGAGACTTTGAAATGTGTCCCTTTCCGTCAATTTCTTTTTCATATAAAAAGGCCACTTGTGTTCTCATTTGGCTAAAATAAAATGAAACAAACAAATCTTTCATGGGAGGACATTCCCCTGTGCACATGTGACCTGAGCCTCTCACTTTACTGACATTTATATTCAAATAATAACAATAATCATGAAAGGCTCTGAAATATGCAGATAATTTTGTTTTAAAAACATGACAAAGTTGTATCTTAATTAATAAAGGCAGATACAAGAACTGTTCCCTTTGAAATAAAAAAACTGGGTGACTAAATATAGCAGCAAAGGTGGTATGCAGGTAGACTTCATCTCTATTTGAGATCTCTATTGCTCTTGCTTGAACAATTTCAAACCATCTGTCACAGCTGATCCCATGCTACATGGAGAGCCATCAACACCCTGTTGTATTTATGATTATCCATTTTTTCCAGACAATCGACGTGTTCTTGCATCCTACTACTATAGAATGAGCTAGAGTTGAGACCCAGAATACAACTATGTAGGAAGATAAAGCTTTCTGCAATCTGTGGGATACAATTGCATTCAATTCAATTACTAATGACACTTTTTTGGGGTGTTAATTTGGCTTTCAACATTGACCAAGGAATTGCATCAATATGCAAACATATGCAGCATGACAATTTTCAGTGTTCCTCTGTATGTAGAAAACATATTCAGATGTGTTAGACTGTAGAGGCACAAGTCTTTGGACATTCTACTTCTCCCGTAACATCCTCATAACCTCAATTGGATTGGGCAATCGATTGAGAGTCTGGAGAGATGTATTTACAGCCGCAGTAAGCAGTTTGCAAGCATCAAGGACCTTTAACAAAATTGCCTGTAAAGAGACAGGGAGAGAGATGATGGAGAGCCTAGTCGATAGAGCTTGCCACTGTGGTCTGTCTAAATTAAATTCTAATGCCAGAGGTTTTGAACTTGGTTTGGTAATTTGAGAAAATCTAATTGAGGGTAAAAAGATGCTCGGCATTTAAAATGTCAGGGCCACAGCGGAAGACATTAGCTTAGAACTGGTCGTGCATCCAAGAACCATAACTAATTCATCACAATTTCAGGAGGCACATCTGTATGTGGGCCTAAGTTAAGATTGACATTCTTGTTAAGAGTTAAAACTTTTTTTTTTATTACATAAGCTAAATAAAGGGATTAGCATTACAGTCAATGTATGTATGTGTGATCATGTACTAGCTATAACTGGACACATCATTCGGGTGGTGGGTAATTTTAAATCAGCACAGGCAGCTTATTTTTTTTTTAAGACAAATTATATTGTGTGTCCATGTCCACATTTCTACTGTGCATTTGAGACAGATACCAAATTTTTAAACATCATTAATTTTGTTCACAATCTTGGAAGTTACATTATAAGCAAAGGTCACCAATAACGTTCAGCCATCTGACAGATGAAGTCCACAGTTTCCCATTCTCTTGTGCAGTACATGTTTCCTACACTGACACAGCAACACACAAAACCTTTTCCTGACTCTTAACATCTCACTTTGTCACACTCAACTCTCCACGTGTCTTTTTTTTTTTTTTTTGCTTTTGCCGGGAGGCCTTTTCTCTTCAACTCTGTCTCATACATTTATTTCTTTTCATCTATTCAGTGTCACAAAGCAGAACCTGTTGATATTTTGTAAAGCTCCCAATGAGTCACTGTATGCTTGCTTCGTCCCATTCCCCCACTCTGTTGCTCTCTCTCTCTCTCACACACACACACACACACACACACACACACACACACACACACACACACACACACACACACACACACACATAAAATGGTGCTATTTGAACAGCTGTGCTCTGCACTCTGCATGTTTATTAGTGCCATTGTGATCGTTCTAGTCCTGTCAGTTTTACTCCTCGTCCCTGCAGTCCTTTTTAACGTAACTATGGGAAACTATAGTAGAATTCAGCTTTCTCTCCTTAATGGGCTGGTGTTAGTGGTAGCACTGAAAACAGATGTGGGGGGAGGAGCATTTACTTCTTGTTGAGAGGTTATGACATGTCTACAAATTCAGTTAAACCTACATTTTTCTTCAAACATTTGTTCAACAATTTTAAACAAGTTTAATCTGTAAAAACAGTCTAAATCTTGATTTATGGTCCCGTGTTGAATCTATGCAATGGCTACACAAGTGGCCTATGCCGGCATTTATACTTCCGCATTCCTGTATCTGTCATGCTGCATTACACTGCCAAACTGGTAGTTGGTGGTGCTGTGTGGCTATGCAGAACCTATGTGAGACGTGTGGTATAGATTTGACTCATGAGTATAAATCAACCTTCAGGTGTGATGTGATGTAACAGGACCACCCAATCTAATTAATTAAGACATGCAACACAACACACTATACTCACCTAAAGTTCTCGACATTACTGGCAGGGCTGAACTCAGGACCAAGATTGATACACAGCAACCAATGATCTAAAAAAAATTGATCAGATGAAGCTTCAAAACTCTCAAACACACTGTGCAGGTTTTAGGGAGAAAAGTATGAGAAATGTACAAAAATGTCATCCCCTGCACAGTTTCAGCAGTGACATACCCACACACACACACACACACCACTTAATGGTAAATTGGTTCCACATATCGTACAATTAGTACCTCTGAAGTTGCTCATTACCAGGTTTTCTCCATTGTCCTTTCAAGTCTTTTCACTGGAGCGTCATGGCTAGTTAACAAGCCACAACACTCCCAAACTCATTACCAAATGAATAAGTGCCACTGTGGGCCAAACAGAGAACACATCCTTCGCCCCCCTACCACCCCAAAACCCTACTCTCCCTCTGATCTACAAGAAAGGAGCCTGCACTTTGCCAGTGTTTGTCCAAACTACAAACAAATATTGGACAAATCAACTAAAGCCATTGAAGGGCTCTGAGGAAAACATTAGTGAGCAGTAAGAGTTCACAGTGCAGAGGAAGGTGGGAGAGAGAGAGAGAGAGAGAAAAAAGAGGAAACGGATTAAACACAGGGGGTCCCAAACACACCTCAGGAGCTATCTCAGCACCCTTGCCCCCCACTTCATCCAACCCCATGCCCTTCCTTTCCATCTTTACCGTTGTCATGGTAGTATCATCCTTCCGAGGAGTGAGTCCCTCAAAGACTCGCAGGCTGTAGAAGCCAACGACAGAGGACGCCATCAAGTAGCTGTTCATCAAATCAATCAAGGACCAAAAACACTTGTTTGTTGGTGAAAAAACAGCTTAACTGAGTCATCTTTTTAAGTATCCCAGGTCTGAACCTATTCTGTAAAGTGCCTTGAGATGACTTTGTTGTGAATTGGCACTATATTAATAAAGTTGAATTGAATCAAATTGAATTTTCAGCTATGATCAAAGGTGGTCTATGGCCAAATTATGTCCTGTATAAACAAAGCTGGCTTGACAATTTTGCTCTTGGCCATGGAGCATGCTACTCCAGCTACAAACAAAAAAAAAAAGGGGGGGGAGGGGTCACTCAAAGGATACAACATGAGAATGATCTCCAACACCGCCTGAGCCACGCCAAATGTGGACAGAGATGTGTTCCCAATGCCTCGCTCCTGGAAGATGGAGATGCAGATAGAAAACTAGGTTAGTCAATGTCATCACACCAATCTTATATAAACACATCACAAACAAAAAACAGAAAATGGGAAATGACAGCTCTGCAGGCATTTGCACACACATGCAATTACGGAAATCCTGCAAAGTAAGTATGCAGTGCATGAAGAATTTCCCCACTTGAGAAAGACAGAATCAAATTGCCTACATAATGAATGGAGCAAGATGAAAGAGTCTCTTTTCAAATCTCTGTCGATCACACAATATGTGAACAGGTGTTCAAACAAAAACGGCACACTGCTTACGGTAAGCGGAGTGTACCGGCTGATAATATGCCAAAAACATAAAAACAACAAAACACAAAATACTTCAGCAAACACACTAGACATACCCTCAACACCCCTAACCCCAAAGGCTTATTGAAGCTGGAGCAAGAGAAAGACAAATCTACATACACTGCACATACCAAGCATCTCTCTTGTCAAATGATAAATATTTGCTTTTATTAGGCTTTGCTGGCACTGGCACGCCTCCTCCAAGAGATCAGAGTTTTGTATGGGGCACCCACAGTACTATTTACTATTTCCATTTTGACCAATATACTCATTTATGGCTGCATTGAAAGACTGTCTGTATACTACATACAAACCATTTATGCAGATACAAGTGTACAGTGTATTTCCAACTCCTGTAGTCTATACTCCAAAATACAAAATATTACAATGTCCTTTCTCTGTATTGTGTACACAGCTGTAAATACTCTATCGTTAGTTTAGTTGTAGAGCCATGCAATTCAAACACAGCACTGAGCCATACAAATAAGTTACCTCAATGTGTTTACAGCATTTACTACATTCCCAATACATTTATTACAGTTGCACAGTATGTCTAACTTTTACTGTTGTTTGTTTTTACTGTATTTTATTCCATCCTACCAACCTCAAGTGCCCTTATCTTGATTTGTTTTGTAAAAGAGCCTGAAGAAAGAAGAAAAGCCTGGCAGGTTGTTTCATGCCTTTTTATGCAACTGTCATCTCTGAGAGCTTACTGCAGAGCCATGGTGCAGTGCTCTCTCTCTCTTACACAGGGAATTAGCAGACAGCATCTGATGTCATTTATTAATGGAGGGAGGGTGGGTATGCATTAAGCTTGTGCGTGTGCACTTGTGTATTCATGTACAGTATGCAGACGCTCAGGACAGCTAGTATTCAGTATGCCTCCTTACTTCTTTTCATTCCAGTAGCAGGAAGGGTGATGGAGTGTATGTTCGTATGTAAAAAAAAAAAAAGAAAAAAAGAATACTGCATTAGTTGCTTGTATGATTAACACCTTGCAGCACACAGGTATTGCTGTCAGCCACTTATACACAATCTCTCAGAGAGACAGAACTCAGACAGAAGTCTCGTGTGACCACTGGGCTAAGTATTTAACTTTGATCCTTTTGACCGACCGAACAGCTTTCATCCAATCAAGTATTGAAAAATGTCTTTTCATTAGAAATCAAAGTTTGTTACCTAAGCAGGGCCATACAAGGAGATACTTCCACATTTGTGACAAAATATTAAGAGCGTGAATGTAAAAAACTGTCTGGATATCAACTATTCATGTAGCAATGCAGATTAATCTGCAGCAATTTATTAGCACTTAAAGAAAGCAGTGAGTAAGATTAGCGAAAATATAGGTACAGTATGTGTTGATATCGTTTTCTGTCCTCTTTGTGTCTGTGTGGATGAGGGGAGAGCTGAGACTCACACACACTAAAGAGCTGCATGACAAGAGAGGGTGAACACGTAGTGAGCTTTGGGAGGAGAGACGAAGCCCAGCTAAGCTGAAGCACTCAGCTTCTTTTCTCGTGCAACAGAATCTCTGTTAGTGACATGCAAATATAGTAGTTTATTAAAAACACCTGTTAAACAAGCGGAAACATGCAGTGAAGCGATAAATTTAGCTTTCCCCAAAATCTCCTCCTAATTTTACATAGAAAGCACGTACCCTAATTTGTATGAACATACTAAAATGACAGCTGTAAGTTTAAGAACGTTCAGTCTAACATAGGATTTTAAAACTAAAAGTTCTGGTGGTCCTGAGAAACAGCAGCCCTCCCTCACTCTCAAACAGCCCCTCCCTCTACCAGCTCCACCTGCTCAGCAGTGAATCACATCAGAAAGAGGAGGACAGAAGATTAGTGAGTGATAGTGACTAATTTCTAAAATCTTCATTCTTCTACATTTTACGCAGTGGGTAATGTCACATTTTCCTAAAGATTTTACATTTAGGGAGATATGAAGTCTCAATTCATTTTTACTCAACTACCAGTTTATGAGGTAAACCAATGAGGCAGTCAGTCTACAGTACATTCAGTAAATACAGTAGAAATGTTCAACAACCTTACTTCTAAGACTATGTGTTTTAAGCAACCCTGATTATGGTAAGTTATTGTAAAACATTTACACTAATTAATGAATAAAAAGGGTTAATAAATCACTGTAAAGTTGGTGATTTTAACCACTTAGGTGGTAAACCTATAATGCTAAATCAACATTTACAAGTTTATAATGTTTTTATAAAAAACATGTAATATTTTGATATTTAAACCACTAGGTGGTATTAATGTCCTAGCTGAAAGTAGTATATCTAATTTTACCTAAAACAGTTTAAATTTGTTTTCGTACTGGACTGAATAAAATATTAATAGAGTACACAAAAACAAACAAACAAAAAAATAACAGATTTAAAAAGGGATTTGAAAGGATTAGATTTTGATCTTCAGAACCCCATTCCTGCTTACAGTAAATGCATCTGTTCCAACTTAAGTCTTGCAGTTGTAATCTCCCCACTGATTGACATTTGTAACCCTTAAGTGGGCTTTTTACTCTGTTCAGACAGCATGTCAGATGATCAGGCAGGGTCTGAAACCTACTCATAACACTGACAAATGTCTGAAGGCGTTATTATGCAAGTTTGTTTACAGAACATTGCAGGCTAGCTGGGGGCTGCTGTAGCTCAGTTGGTAAGGCAGTCATTCACAGACCACGGGGTCAGTGGTTTGATCCCCAGTCCCGGCTATATGTCAAACGTTTTCTGGACACAAGAGCTCATTCCCATCAGTGTCGGTCCAAGCTGGCAATTGTGGTGGCTATTGAAGAGGAGGACCTGCAGTAACTATTTTACTGGTCCCTCTTAGTGCTCGAACATCTAGTTGTAAAACACTGTGTCATAGACAGTGGCAGGGACTCTTTCTTGTTTCTACAGTATCTTTACATTATCCACCTGCTTCTCCATTCTCCTCCTCTTAGACACTCATCATTCTTCCCCCACTTCCCTCCTCGCCTGTAAAGCTGAGCAGGGGTCTGCTCAATATGCTAAGGACTACAGAGGCATGTTGGGTTGGAAAGGAAGACAAACATTGACAGGGCACTTCCATTGTGCTATCCTAAAACAACAATCATCGCATCAGGGCCTAATTTGAATTTCCCACAGTCTGGGTCTCTTTGCTCTAGTATGGCCTTGTCCAGACCTCAAACCAGCCACTCTTCTTCCTAACAGCACTTTCTCTCAGTTGTCATTGTGTTCATCCAGACAGTGAGGGAATTTCTGTGTGGATAGATTAGTATTATATCAGTATCGATTGTTTTGGAGGACAACACTACCCTCACCCCACTTTGCCCCTTGTAATGCTGTGAGATCAGAGGTGTGGCATCCATCCAGCTCAACAAATGCATAAACCATTTAGTGGGGCCACACTGTCAGGGAGGACAGCTTCAAGCTGCATGACAAGTGTAATTTGGGGGATTTTCTGTGACGCGTCATGCCAAAGAAAACATCTCTGCTCTATAAAATAATTGGAATGTCGAGGGCAGCTGTGTCAGTTGCCCGCAAGACGCGAAATGAAATGAAGGAGAAATAGGATACATTATGTTGCCCCCTCTCAGACAAAAATGCAACCACAAAGGCAGCCAGGCAGGCGCGCATGCGTACACACACACACACACACACACACACACACACACACTTCTGTCACTGCAGATGAGATGAGATAAAGACAGCCTAAAACATATTGCATGATAGACAGAGATGAAAATCTCTGAAAGCCATTCCACACTTAGTTAGCCTGCCCCACAGTAAGAGCTCTTCACCTGGCCCTGTCTGACTTTGGAGGAAAAGCAGCTTATTTATCCTCTGTGAATTTGAGACACGTAGCTAGCTCATTGAATCTGCACACTGCTGTGAAATGACTTTCAATGAGCTTCCAAAACAAAACCAGAGGCACATGGTTGGGGCCTGATTAACATCTGGTCGGGCCTTTTCTTCCAACAATGCACCTGAGCATATCCGGAATTTGATTTATGTGTCCGCCAAGAACATGGCAGGTCTGATAGGGAGCTTTGGGCATGAGTTTGTGTATTGGGTGGGGGAGTCAAAATGAATGTCAGTCAACAGTGGGCTTACAGTAGATCCCTTGGGCATGGCAGTCTCATCCACCAGAAGATAGAGGATATTCAATGCAACCATTAGAACTGAGATTGTCTGCAAACAGAGAGGAAAATAAAAATGTGTTTACATATGGCATAATAAATTATATTATGCAGTCTAGTATTCACTTAAATGGCAGAGGCCATGCTGATTCCTAAGTATGGCAATACATAACAACCATCATGTAATTGTAAACTGTTCTAACATTAAGCTTCTTTAAACTTAAACATAGTGGGGGTTGTTTGTTGCACGTGCCATAGTTCTCACATGGCGTTCTGCCTTATCTAACAATATCACACAGCATAAATAGTATTCCCACACTATAATCTATTGAAAATCACAGTTGTTGCAGGTGGCTATTCAGCATTGTCTTAAACAACTATTAAATAAAAGTAGTTTCCCCACCCAGGAACTGTGGGAAAACAGTAAGAGGATGGGGTTTAAAGAACAGAGTTAGTCCCAGTGGCCACCAGCCAGGCTGTATACGCCATGAGTAAACAGTTCTGGCTTAATGATAGGTCAGTCTCAGCACTCACCGTTCCTGTTAGCAGGATCAGCATCACTATGGGATACAACAAGTTTTTCTCCCAACCAGATGCTTTCTTTCTTCTCTCTGAGATGAAATGAGGAGAAAAAGTTTCTGTTGTTTTTCTTCTCACTTATATACATATTTATAAAAAACACAACAACAACAAAAACTTTGTTTTAACAACATTTAGTGATGAGCTAACTCTTCTATTACAAACCACTTTCCCCCACTGGTTAATTAGTATGTTCATCAAAGATAACTTTTGAAACCTCAAGCCCTCTGGCTTTATTAAAAGGGTTTGTACAATTAGGTAAAACCGATCTTGAGTGCCTCTGTCAAACACAATCTCACCTCTCATTACAACAACCTCCCCCTCCAGGTGGTATATATTTCATAACCTTCAAAACTTATGCTCTTCCTCTTTAATTAGCTACACTCATCACTTAATTAGTGGAAACAAACATAAATCCTGGATAAAAAGAAATGCAACAAAATTAACTCTGTGATTTATATTTTTGGTCAAAACACACACACACACACACACACACACACACACACACACACACACACACACACACAGGTGCATGCGTGCAAGAGTGTGCAAATGTGGTGGGCAACTAATGTATATAATTTTTCCAAGCCAGATTAAACTGTTTATATCTTCCATCTTCCTCTTATTTCCACAACTCATCAGTCATGTATGTAGACACTGCTGACAACCTGTAGACTGAGTCTTCCATTATGGGCATCAACAGTCATCTTACAATGTGCATCTGACTGCCCTCTAGTCCTTATCATATTGACTTTCTTTTCCTATTTCTAAGCTTGTTAGTCCTACTTATTCTCAAAGTGCACCAACCCTGCTGGCCTGACAACTTTGCCAAGTGCACTTCATATGCACCATCCCTCTAAATTAATGACATCACTAAAAGGCTTGCTACAGTATAAAGTTTGCATCTTGTCCAATATCCTAAGTGCCTTTGTGCTCTCCTCCCCCCACCCTGCTCCCCAAAAGCCTCAAGCCTCATTTATAATATCCTAAAATGGATGGAAAATTATCAGGCAGTTGTGGTCCAAGTCCAAATTAAGGCAGATGGAGAGAAAGTGGCTGCCTGTCAGCAATATGTAAAAAGCTAACTTTTTGGCATATATTTCCATGGCAATTCAAGGTCTTAAGACAAAATATATCAGCCCTGTCACATAATACAAATACTTACCCAATTTATTCCTCTGATTTATAATATTGTCCAATTCTTTCTTGAGCTGGTGAGCAAAGCTCCCTCGAGTATAAGTATGTGAAGATGATCCTGCAGAAACAGAAATCATTGAAATAAATTAAAATGTTGCATAATCAGATGCTGCCTAGAGCTGGAAGTAATGACTCTTATAATTATTGATTAATGTGAAAACAACCGAGTAAAAACCAGAATATATTCAATTTGGCCATGTCTGAGATGGTTAAAACAGAAAGCGTTTGGCTTTTTACTTATTTAAATTGAAATTGTGAATTGGCTTATTCATTTTTGTCAGTCAACTAAACATTTTTCATACACCAAGTCAAAAAAACGATATAATATGCTGCCCAGGAAGACCATGTTAACTTCTTACATTTACATGCAGAAGGTGGACAACACACAATCTCTTGAGCCAAAGCTGCCCAGCTTCTTGTTGTATTTCAACTTACTTTAGCATGTTATTTGACTTATCTTTATTAAGCAATACCATCAAAACAAGTAATCCTGTTCAGAACATAACAACGTGATCTCAAACAAGTAAAAATAATCTCTTGTGTCAGGAGCTGTCTAGCACATGCCACAACTGGTTGAGGGGGTTGGAGAAGACAGCAAGGGATTCTCCAGGAAAACCACAAGGCCAGCTCATTTAAGTCTAATTTATCTATTTTACTCTGTTTTCCTTCCAGCTTGACGCACTAGCGTAGAGGCCCATCACAACCAAAGTAGAGGAGTATCCATTTGCATCCCCTGGGGTGATTGGCAGATCAAGACCAATTAGTTCAGTGTTACACTGTTACTAGCATGCAATAAAAATACCATCTTTCATCTTTGTTATAGAAGTGAAGGACCAATCACTTTGATCAAACCATTTTCTTACCTCTGTCATTATGACACGCCCTGTCTGGAATGGTTTAAATAGGCAACAGAGGTTAGATAGACGCGGAAAGAGAGTTAACAGTCTTGTCTGTGCCCTAGCAGATACCCGTCCTGGGATCTAAGCAGGGGAAAGTTTGAACCCTCCGAGCTAATGCAGTCACAACACAACAGGAAATGTCACGGACAACTCTACAGCTGTTTTTCTCCAGAGACGAACTGAATACTCTGCCCTGGGGGTAGCCAAATCTGTTCAGCCGTAAAAGAACTAATCTATCACCTATGTGCATAACATATCCAAACATGGCTTTACATGTTACGCAGCACATATAAATCATTGGTCAACTTAACTATAGATTCTTCTGAAAAATAGCAGATCTAACGAAAGACAAAGAACAATGGCATCACTTGTTCAAAGCAGTAGAGTAAAATGGTGAGAATGTTGACTGCAGTATCTTCAATGACATCACTCCCAAGTTAAATATATATTCTCTTCCGCTGGCAGCATTCAGTAAAAGACTGAGTTACAGTGAGGCAGAGATGCTGAGTGAGGCTTCTGGCAACCTGGAAGGCCTGGAGTAATTCAACATACCCTCTCCAACCTTCACCAGAGTCAAAAAATTACATCATCCACAAAAATGCTAAACACCATGCTGAGACAACAGAGGCACTGGCAAGGTCACTGTGCCGCATAGCATCTGGACAGGTGCTCTGTTGCTCTGATATCTGCAGATCAGGGTCATGAGAGAGCAGTGTGCCACACTGACGGGCGGTTCCTTCACTACATTTGTAAACTCTAGTTACTGGACTCTACTTTAAAACAATATCTACTTACATGTTGAAGACATTCTTTTTCAGCAATGAATGTCTAATACAGCAAATATTTACTTCGGAAAGTTTAGGTCTATGGAGCCTGAAATGATCTGTAACTTTAATGTTCTTGGAACCATATTTAGAAGTTGCTTTATAATTAATATTAATCTTCCAAAAGTACAGCGTTAACACTGGGAGCAGTGAGGCCATAACTAACTGCATCTGATCAGAAACTGGTTCTTTGGCATCTGAGGTACACTACTTAAGGGTTTTTTTATTTTAATGTCTAAAGACAGAGGATGGTATATTATACAGAGTGTACAGCCCATGGGACTATATAAATTAAATTTGACTTCAAATAATTATGCCATGACAGCCTCTCTGGTGTCACAACTGAGTCTGGAACTTTCCCTTTCTGGAATTTTTTCCCTTGAAAACATAACTTAAGTCATTAATCTATAACTTGTCGACAAATGATTTTGAGTTTATTGACAAGTAAATCGTCCCTCAAGGATTTTTTTTTTTGTTATTGTTGCAGCCTAAAATGTCTGATTTTGCAATAGCTTTTCAGGAACAAAATGGAATGCGTTTTAAATTTTAAAGTTCAAGGCCACGCAGAGTGCATAGATGGATTGGTTAAATTTATTTTGTAATTGCAAAATCACAAAAGCCTGAAGGGCCCTGGGGTGACTGTGGCGCACGAAGGTAGAGCGGTCATCCCACAGTTGTTGGTTCGATCCCTTTGAACCCCAACTCCCGGTGAGTGGTGGCCAGCTGCATAGCAGCTCCCCCATCTGTATGTGAGTCTGTGTGTGTGATCGTGAGTGCGAATGGGTGAATGAGAAGCAGTGTAAAGCGCTATGAGTGCCAATAGGTAGAAAAGCCCTATGTAAGTGCAGACCATTTACCATTTTGTGACTACTAATTTCAGATGCAATAAAATTATTTCTCCTAAGTTAAGAATCAAAATCTTATCTAAAAGTTCTAGGAGCTGTCTACAAACATTTTACTTTTAGGTTCATCATGCCCTTGACAAGAAAAAAAAAACAAAAACAAACAAACGCACGTCAGGTAAGAAAAAAAATTGAATATTGCATGTTCAAATGGGACAAAAAAGGGCCTGATGTGTAAATAAACTTGAATCATCAATTGATGTTGCTCAACAGTCCACATCTACAAAACTAGATACAGTGAGAATACAGGTGAAGCAAGAAGATGACATTGCTTGCCTCTGGAGTGTGTCCTGTGAACTATTCCTGAACTGCCTTCTACTTAGCACTCACAGCAGATCAAAAGACCACCACCATAGCCTTCAGTTTCACCTATGTGTGAGAACATGGATGTACATATAATGTGTGGATAAAAACATTCAGGACTGTCGTTTGCCTTTAACCCCCACAACAGGTAAAAATTAATTGTTGCTTGGCCTCGGTGCACACATGGAAATGTTGACTGCTGTTATGTTTTTTCTTCACAGTGACTTGTAAAGATTAAACACTCAGGGAGATGATAAGGAACAGATTACAATTATTCTATCAGTTAGTTCAAAGCAGGGCAGTGTGGAATGAGCCCTAAGGAACCATACGCTTAGGTGGCAGTCTATGGAGGTGGCCAGCATAGCATTTGAAAACATGCATTATCAGGGAGCAATCTCCCTTACCTCCCTGGTTTGAAAGGACAGTCATCCTCTTCATTTACTCGCATCTGTACACTTGGTTGCGTGCTTGAGTTAATATTAAAGTACGTTTTGGAATCTGGCTTAAATACTTCCTGCTTGTTGAGATTATTCAACGTCAAACAAGGAATTTAGCAACACAGAGCAGTAGACATGAAAAGGTAATGCAGGCTAAAAAAAAATAACATTCACCTTCCTTAAACTTTCCCTTTGTGCCATAGTACAGGGGGAACAGCTCAAGAGCTCCTGGTCTCTTTCAGAAGTCACCAAAAAGTTGCTGCCCTTTAATGTCCATAGGACCAAGGCAAGAAATTTCATTTCCACCCTATTACCCAGGCTACCATTCTAGGACTGACATTAAATGAGGCAATCATTTTGCCAGAGGTGACAGTGGCACTGGAGTGTCTTAAATGGATCCTTAAAAACTTCCTAAACATAAAATATGGGCCTTGCCATGGTGGCTGCTTTGCCCTTTAGCAGAAAGTTATGAGAGTAAGACAGCAGTAGAGAAGGGCTGATGTCAAGTGAGTGTAGATTTTTGAGAATGTCTATCTGTGCGTGCATGCGTGCGTGCGCCTTAGCTGAATTTTCAATGCTAATTGATTCCAGTGTGGTGCGCTCCATCACACCCAATAGGGCAGTCAACCCCTCCCCTACTCTGTAATGTGCCAACACGTCTCCCGCAGACATACCGTTTAATCTCCTCTGAAGGGCTTCCTCCTGCAAATGAATGCAGTAAATCTGCTCATCCAGGTCTTCCAGGATCTGAAAAGGAGGGAGCAGAGAAGGAGGAGGTGAAATGGGTTATAATTGGGCCCATTGAGGGACTGGAGAGATGGCAGATGGGAGGATGAGTTGGTGATGTATTTGTAGTTCTCTGCTGTGCATGTAAATGGCCAACTGAGATGGACTTCTTTCGGGATAGAGAAGCAAAGTAGGTACCTCTAGTTTTAAAGGAACATAAATAAAACTATCAAATAAGCTTTCTTTATTGACCAAAACATACCACATAAATATTTTATTAAAACAATTTCTTACTGTTGGCTTCACTAGTAACTGGCCCATGACTGTGAACATCCGGGACAATCCCACAGGAGTGCACACTACATAGCAGACAGAAAACAGTGTGATTAGCTTGCATGCTTCACCAAGTTAAAGTAAGTTCAACTATGATAGTTTAACACCAGAACACAGTCTGTGTCCAGTGTGTATTGGCTGGATTTGAAAGACTTACTTAGTAAAAGCAGTCCTCCCATCAGAGATATACAAGAGTAAAGGTATGGTAGGTAAAATTCCCAAAGATCTACAGACAGAAATACATTGATTTAGTTTATATAGGTAATAAAGTAATAAATAGTTTCAGTATACAGCTTTAACACCACAATGTCTATTCTATTCTATTAACATTATGATATGTAAAGGGATTAAATGAGAATGTGTTAATTGTGAATTGAATTAGTGCTAGCAGGTTTTTTTATTTTTACTTTAGAGTGAGGCTAGCAAGATTCCAGTCTTCGTGCTAAACTAAATTAATCAACTTGTAGCTCAAGCTGGAGAGTTAATGCAAAGCTACTAGAGGGGCTTCAATCTTCCCATCTAACACTCTGCCAGAAGCCAAAAAGTGCATTTTCCTAATTGTAAAACTATTTCTTTAAAAATACAATAAAGACATTTACAGGCACAAATGACAGGAGATCCTTGAAAAACATACCATAGAGGGACTCCATACTGGCTGCATCATTATCAATGAGTGCTGATGCCACCCACACAATGCCCAGAATGAGCAAAGCCAGCAGAAACAGCATCACAAAGGTCTCTAGAATACGTGCCTTTATGCCCTAATAGAAAAGTGCACAAATTAAAAAAAAAAATTAATAATCAAAATGGATGTTAAAATCAGTATGGCTATATACATACAGCATTATCAAACGACACATAATCAAGTGGATGTTTATAAGCATTTAACTGGAAAGAGGTATTTCCTACATTCACATTTTTAAAAACCAAACACATTCCATCTTACTACACATCACCTTCTTCCGTCCTTTCTGATACACTGTACTAAACAGCATCATTTCCATTCCCACCACACAAACATGACATAAATTCTCTCATGGATTTCAGTGTAAAACCGCTCTTTCATACGCACATATTGAGGTCTATAAAGTGGGTCTAATGGGGCCTGGTGGAGGCAGAGGTGAAATTAAAACAAGGAGGGGGAGGTTGGTGGTGCTGTAAAGAGAATGAAGCCTGGCTGGGTCAGCTACTGTCTGCGATCAAGAGCAGGCCTCCCATCTGGGGCTGATTAGGAACTCCCTTAGCACCACGGTCATGTCTCAGGCTGTGCAGACGAGAGGGTTTTGGGGTAATTTGGGTTTTCCGGGTCACAGACTGCTGAGTGGTTAATAAAGTCTTTCCCTACCTGTTCACACAGTTACCATTTCCCGCCCTGCTGGAGAGCCAAGCTGTCTAGCATTGTAAGATAGATGGGTGTTCTCATACACATGTCAGGTAGGCTACCAGGCACAGAATAACAAGGGCTCTCTGCTTTCGGACTGCTGCCTAAATTGGGTACATGTGAGCAATTTGTTACCAGCTAACATAATAGCTGTGTGGTATGCTGTTCAGTATTTGCCAACAGGTTCATGAAGGAAGCCTCTCTTTGAAAGTTCCCCCTGCTAATCATGAACCCACTTTATAGAATGGAAATAGTTATAATTCTGCTGATTAAATTAGACAAGGCTTCTTTTTTCTTTTTTCACCCCCAAAACAGTTTAGGACTGTCACCTAACTACCTGTCCTATAACACTGGCTTTACAATTTAGATCATTGTTTTACAGCAATATAAAGCACATTGTAATGCAGTTTTAATTTAATCTCTTTTAAAACCATCCATCTGGAGTCAGAAACATATTTCGTCCATTTCATGTCCACATATTATCACTGATCAATTCACTCTATACTCTCGATATTCATTCAAGAAATTTATAGTATTACATTCAATGTCAGGGGTTGTAGGGTCCTTTAGCTAAAAGCAGTCACTTGTTATGTGCATGCCTCTCGCCTCCTCTTTTGGTGATATATTGGAAAAGCCTAAGAGTGTAGAATTTTCTAGTACAACACAGAAAAAAGTGGGCAGGGCCTGGAGTGCCTCAGTGTGGCCAAGGTGGACACTGCAGCCACAATTAATGTTGTTGGGCCCTACTAAGTGGGTCCTACATAAAACATGAAATATGCCTAAAATACGTCAAATAGTATATCAGTACAAGGATGCTGAAGTTTGAGCTGCCAGGCAAGGGGTCTAGAGGAAAACCAAAGAGGAGATTTATGGATGTAGTGAGAGAGGACATAAAGTCAGTTGGTGTGAGAGTAGAGGATGCAGAGGACAGGGTTAGATGGAGGCACATGATTCGCTGTGGCGACCGCTGAAAGGGAACAGCCCAAAGGAAAATAAGAAGTATGAATAAAATATAAAAATAATACATGCATTACATAAACATTGCATCTTTAGCAAAAAATGTAAATAACATTTACAATATTGAGGATCAATATACTTATATATACTTATTTTGTTGTTGTTTTTTGACTGCCTTTTGCTGTATGGTACACATTCACACACTTCAAGTACTCTAGATGGATTCTGCAATCAGCCATCTCACAGTCCAGCTCAGCTGGGTAGTGGGGAAAACACTCAATACCACTGAATATTAACAGGAAGAAATGGAGAGGGGGGAGAGCGATAAAGAGAAATAATAAAAAGAGAACAAAAGATGGAGACTGATGGAGGAGAGGAGTTAACATCTGAGCATTCCCTGGAGGTAAGAGAGGTGAGAGAGGAATGCTTTCAGGGATGCCAGCCACGTCTCACACGCGCTGTCTTAAGGATGCATCACGACAAGCAAATGCCACAGGCAGAACGCGTGTCCACTCAAGCGCGCTGGTCCACCTTAACAAGCTGCCCATGCCATGCTGAAAGTGTATTCCCTTTAGACAGGCCTCTCAATCATTTATAAGACTCAAATCATTACCCATTCAGATCATTTAGGGCAAAGGCAATGCTTGTCACCTCCCTTACTATCATCTATGGTTCCTGCCTCACTAGAACAACAATCCAGTGTCAGACATGATTTGGCTGTACAAGAGAAAGAGGACACTGGAATGAGAGGCCCAGTTGGTTTCATTGATCAGTTCACATGCATGACACAGTACATTGAAAGTTCTGCCTGTCCTTCCTCACACTTGCAAGGGAAATTTTTGCGTTTTTTTCCTTATTACAGAGGTAAAGAAGGGCAAAGGTGCATTCTGAAAAAGAGAAAGGATATAAAAATAGGAAAATCTGACTAGGCAATAATAACAGATCAAATATAAACTGTCAACTGATGAAGAAAGGGTGAAAAAAGAAAAAGACCTGTGCCTGGTATCCAGCGTGCTCACTGAAAGTTTCTATTCTTGCCTTTCTAAATGTGAAACTACCTCTAAATATAGCAGCTCTGAAATATTCAGCATCCCCCGATCCTCACATCGACATAGAGTGAGGGGCTGGCTAACTGCAGCTATGCTCATACAAGACTGGAGAGACCTCCAAGAATTGTGTGTATTGGCCAGAAAGGAAAGTGCTTTATATGCAGTACCAAACTAAAATGTAACTTAGGTATGTTCACCAGCTTTTCGCCTAACATGTGCTGCAGAAAAGCTTAAACCATAATATGCCACTGTCTTTGATGTAGTGCCTCAACTGGTGAATCCAGCAGAGTTCACCTGTGTGAGATGGAGTGAGCGGTAATACTTGGGAACAGTGCAGGGCTGCGTTGGATGTTAGGGGGAAGAGAAGGAGAGTTAGGCGGTGTAAGAACTTCCTAGTTTGCACAATAAATCCTTAACAGGTCAGCAGGTGGTGGCAGAGATCATCTCACAGACCATCCTTCTGCTCACTGTGAGGGGCGTGTGTAACAAGGGTGAAGAGTGTAATCAGAGAGGGAGGAGGCAGGATCATTTTAAGTCCCTACTAAAAGTACCGCCCTCTTTGCTAAAGACACACCAGATGACCAGTGTCTCCTTCAGCCACAGCTACAGTGCAATGAGCGTGTCAGAGACAAAAAGCAGAGGTGAGGGAAAATTCCCCATAAACCTGCACATTGAACTTCTAAAGACTCTTGATAAGACTAAACTAAAGCCCAAATGACCTAGATGGAAAATTATTGTTTTCATGTCATATAGTTCAAGCACAGAGGGACGCACTGGGAACAAAAGAAAACAATGTAAATTAAAATGAACATTCTTTTTCTGTGACTGATCTACCAGGAGAATTTAAATTAAGAAAGCAGCTTCTGATATTTGTCTGAATTTTGTTTGCCACCCTTTAGTGGTGACAGCTTGTTCTCATGAAAGAAAGGTGTTAGACTGATGAGCCTTCAAAAAATAAGTGACTCTATCCTGGGTTTTGTCACACTTAGGACTAAATATGCCTAGTAACCTATCAGCATAGAACTCTGCCCTACTTGAAGTGCTGGAGTAACTTGGCAATCAATGTTTTGCTTAATCTTAAATCTCCTTTAAAAAACCTTAAAAATGCCTAAAAGCTGGTGCAGAATCATATCATTTAGTTTAAAAAAAAACGAGTCATGAGAGAAAGGGAAAAAAATCCTGAACAACTCAGTGGTTCTTTTTTAAATTCCCAGCTCAAACTAATATGTTTCCATAGTAACAAACATTGTAACAGGCAGCTTTAGGGAGACACTGTGACCTTAAAGGAAGGTATGTAAATACCACTTTATATTCGCTGGCTGGCCCTGCCCAAAAGAAGGCCTGGGAAAAATGTCTGCATGTGCAAGAGATTTGAAATAAATATCCAGGCTTCCATTGTGGAGCTCCAACAAAGACAAGTATCTTAGTAACACCACACGGGTTTACTTGGGGAGCAGTCCCCTCCCCTCCACAATAAACACACTTCTCATCATCGGCGGGTTAGGGCTTAGGATGAGATTGATGAGGAGTTTCTTTAACTACCAGATGA
The DNA here is from genome assembly GCF_033026475.1 of Channa argus. NCBI lineage: Eukaryota > Metazoa > Chordata > Actinopteri > Anabantiformes > Channidae > Channa > Channa argus. The sequence continues at coordinate 13,857,845 of NC_090215.1, forward strand.
AACCTGTTGGCCCTTTGCTCGGTCAGTCAGGGGGGTCAGACTCATTTCAGGATCAAACACATTTCAAAATTGTGGGTGAGACTAAAACATTATTTGCTACAAACTATTCTTTTCACAGTGTATCTAGCTTTTTCACACAAAAACGCAAATTAAAAAATAAGCAATAATTACAATAAATTTTAGTAACTCGGGCTGTGGCCCTAAGTATACATTTGAGAATGAGTGCGAGGAAAATAAATTTAGCCTATTCTATAAAAAGACTGGGAAGGGGCCAGTCAAAACGTTTTTAGCTTGATCTAAATATTATTTAGTAAGTGTAGTTTCAAGACATTCTTTCAAATTATTAGGTCATTTAAGTGGCATTTAAGGCACATGCTGATGTCTTTACTGCTTGTCTCAGAACACAGTGATCATCTCACTAGAGGTGAAACGGATTGCTCTCATTATTGCAATGCCATCTACTGGTGATGTTAAGACAACATAGCAGCAAGTGACAGAAATGCTATACTGTGGACATGTCAGTCAACACTGAACTCAAAGTAATTCATTTAGAATACTACGATATATGCACGACGCCAAGGAACTAATACACATGATGATGAACCTTAAAACCTGAACTACACAAGGCACTTTAGTGGACTTAGTGATGCAGCTTTTCTCCAAAGATTTGAGAACAAAGCAGTAAAGTGGGAGACGTTTTACAGCAGCAAATAAAGTTGGATCATAAGATCTGACATCAGAACCTAAGTCACTCGGATTCATCCACAATTTGGACAATTTGCTAAACTATTAATCACTCAGGTAACCGAGGTTTTGAAGAGCTGAACAGTTAACGTTAAAAAAACGTCGACATTTCCATCTTTATTCTGGTGGCGTCTTTTAGTACATCGTCAAAGTAAACACAGCCACATGAAAAGGCTGACTTACAACGTTAGTAGTGAAATTAATCATTCACTTCATTTCCGCAGTCAAAAGGACTTCGCAGTACCATAACATTAACCCAGGAGGTTAAAATACCACATAAAATCTTATGACATTGTGTTCTAATGCTGTTATTGGGGAAAGGGATAATATCACACTATAAAAACTCAGATCTGTCTTTTATGTTCCTGGTGCTGTTGGCTGCATGATTGACTCTGCAGGCAATACTGTTTTTAGGTTAAACAGGAATGTCACCTCCATCCCTTTCGCAGCACATGAACAATATATACCTGGACGTGAGCTCAACACTGAACAGTGCTTCCTCGAAGCAAATTTATGGAACATCAGTAGCAAGAAACAGTCTTGCTGAAGTGAAAAAGAACAAAAAGGGAGAAACGTAAAGGAGGTTGTCATCCTGCTTCCTACACATCAGGGCCTGCTCTCTGCTAAGGAAATCCAACCGAAACAAATTAGTAGGCTGAGGAAGAAAAGAACTGGCTATACACTACAGTACAGACAAATTTTTATGTGCTTTTGCCAGAAGAGACATAAACCAGAGAAGTTTCAAACTGTGACACAGGATAGAGGTGTATTAAAAGTAAATCTTTCCCCCTGCATTTTGCGGGGTTCTATTGTGCTGTAATGTTGCTGCGACTTTATGGAGTTTTGAAACACGAGCACCCAGCCTCCTTTTTGGGGGGTAATCAATTAAACAAGGAAGTTCGCTGAGCCTTACAACTCGATTATTAGCCTGTCCTTTTGAAGTTTTATTTTAGGGGGCTGGGAAGGGGGTGACAAGGAATCAGGCTTTAAATCAGTGGGGCCGATGCAGCAGTGTTGAAGCGTTTGCAGCCTGTGGCCTTATTGGAAGGGTTTGTCAGGATGTGGCGCTGGGTGAAGACCAGATTCAGACTTTCATGGTTAATGAGCTTTCTGCAGTGGCAGTTACGGTCAGTGGCATGAGTCAGCGAGAGGGCAAGGACTAGGCACCTGCTGCTTTGGCTGTTGAGAGGAAACTTTTTGCAATGATAATAATTATAGTAATAATATGCAAATTTCCACTTTTACATTTCATATTTTTTCAGGCTTTAGTTTTTTAAAATAGCATATTATAAAGTTTCACCTCTGACTGTTAATCACTTGCATATTCATTAGACAAACACTGTATGAGAGTTAATTAAATGACTTTTACTAATTATTCTGCTATTTTAAAGTTTCTAATGCTATATTTGATGATGGTTGGAAAATTCACAACAAACATTTAAGTATTAAACCATCTACCTTTTTCGATCCTGCAAATCCTTCAGACTCCAGGAAGAAATAGGCAAATGGCATCAAGACAAAAAGACAAAGGTTGGAGAACAGTGACACAAGGTTCCACAGGCCTGCAGAAACCAAAAACATAAAAGTATACACATAGTCATATACATAAATTATATATTATAAACAGATGTTAAAGGATATATAGTTAAACGGTCAGGTTGCTAAAACAGACTGATTGTTTGGCCTGAGTAGTATTTGTAAAGCAGTTTTATCTGGCAAATGTCTTCCTAGCAATCTCTAAGTCATGGAATCTAATGCCCTCTTGTGGATGTTGCAGCATTTAACAACCTTAACAAACATGACAAATAATTAATGAATCTAATCTGACGTGGTAACTGCATGTAAAATGGAAAATACTTAAAAAAATATTATTTATATAGTACGTTTCAGATACAATGGCAATTTAAGGTGCTTCACATCAGCACAAAAGCAAATTGGTCAATAATTAAATGAAATCAAGTCAGATCAATGTTGTATAATGTGATGGTGAATGGAGGAAACCAAGCTTTTTAGAGGCTAAAAGATATGACAGAAACTGCAAAGATGCTACTCCACAGCAAAAAAGTTAAGTGATAATTTAGATTTTTTTTTCCCCCAATAAAAGCAATGTATTTTAATTACTTGAAAGCTCAATCCCACTTTTGTTAATGGAAAAAAAAAGTTCATACTGGTTTGTTTTTTGTTTGTTTGTGTCTGTAGGTGATTGTAACAAAGGCCCAGCAGAGACCTCTAGTCTGTAGAGAGAATGGTATTGGTATTTAAGAAATTCTGAATTTAGATACAGTTTGGCCGGGAAAGAGTATTTTGGCCCAAATATTCTTCACTGATTCTAAATAGGCTATTGTTTTAGGCAGCTAATATGATAAATAAATAGCAGTTTCAAAATAATTATATAATTATAACCTTAATTTTGACCTTCTTGTAAAGTTAAATTAGAATGTAGTTAGTGTTTATTGAAAGCAGAAATATTTCTTAAATCAAAAGTCAAAAGAACAAGACAGGGTGAGAAAATATAAGACGTGTGTGATCTACTGACCATGAATGAGGGAGCCATTGAGCCATTGAATGTAATAGTTTTTAGGAAAGGAGAGGAGGATCTCATTACTAATGATTGAGAAAGGCAGTAGGAAGACGGCACCACCTGACACTGCCAGGGTGAAGGTGCACAGATACAATCTGCAAATGGAATCACAGACACACAAACAAACATACACACAAACACAAACGGTGTTAGGGCAAGTTAAAATTCATTAAAATATGCAGTCACAATAAGGAAATAAAACAATGTCCCTTTTTGGACTCAAAATGGTAGCATGTGGTTACAACAAGCATATTGAGCGTGTGAGCAACTCTAAACTGAAAGAGATGTGATACTTGCCACCAATATTCTTGGTTAACGAAAACAACCTTATAATTAGTAAAAATTAGTCATAATCATTAAGTGCAATATGCTGTCAATTTTTGTAAATGGTTATTAGTACTAAGGATCCAAATATTGATTATTTTGTTAGATTTACCTGCTGTTCTGTTTAATTAATATTTTGCTCTTCGTAAGGTAGGAAATGTTTAAAGAATGTAATAATAAACTAATTTTTACTGCAAACATTTAATAATTTAAAAAAAAAAACAACTAAAAAATATATATCGACAATATTTAACTTAATTGTTTCTGTTGAAATTAGTAAACAAAAATTTTTCTTTGCTCAAATAATTATGGGTTTTCTTAGGACAAATAATAACGTTTACTATAATAACTTATTTCTCACAGTAGCACATGCCAAAATTTGTAAAATAGCTTTACAAAAAAAACAATGCACTGGAATGATTTTCACTCACGATATTCTGTTGACAACAGCATCTTCATCCTCATGGTCATCTATGAAGGAAACCAAACCACTTCAATAACTGAGTTATGAGCCAGTACAAATGTTTATATATTTGTTGTTTACATATTTAAGATATGAATTAGAAAAACCCAACATTATTATTTTCTTTTATTATGGACCTGCTGGTGAATATGCTAAAACCAAGTGAAATGACATTCTCCCAACTGTACTTAACTTTTGACACATGCCTACTCCTATGCATCTCTAATGTTGGAAAAAGAATGTCATCCTAATTTGACAGTTATATTAAGTGGCCAAGCCTTTACGGGCCTTTCATTAAAAACTCACAAGAATGATGCAAATAAATAGACTAATAACTATCAAAATATGTACAATAATAGATACAATTCTAGAACAAACTCTTTTCAATAGTTAATGCCACTTTTTGCCTTTGCGGTGTAGATGAACAGATCAGGCTACGAAACCCTCTACATAAGGGGCAAGGACAAAAGCAGCCTAGATTTTAACTGTACAAAACTCCAGAAGGGATTTCTGGTGCAAAGTGGTCTACTTTTAAAATGAGACAAGAGAAACCGGGGTGACCTGGACATACTATATTTGTCCTGGCAAATGGGCTACAGTTTATAGTGTCTGCCGTCTTGTTTTTTTGTTTTCTCCTTTATACGTTGTTACAAACGATCAAAGGCTGCAGAAGAGATAGCACTTACAATTATCATCTGCAGGATTGTTAATATTAGAATAATTGTTATAATGTGGCTACTTGTACTGATGTTTACAATTCACTTAAACAACTTCGACTACTCTAACGGCACGATTGTGGTCCCTCACACATACACCTAAAACCTTCGTGGCTATGACTTCCTATCAGTTTGAACACAATAAAGGCAACCAAACTTCTACAAATTTTTATTTACCAAAATACTTCTGCCATGTTAGAGTTGCTTTAAGACTTGTGACCTTCTCACCAGAATTCATCTGCAATGGATTACAAGGTCATTTTCTATAGAAACACTTACCACTCTTCCTCTTGTATCGAGTTATGATGCAGTAGGACACAATGTAGAGGACTGCAAACAGGAGGAAGCAAATCTGAAACGACAACAGAAGAGTCTTACTAAAAGGTGTACGATGTGCCTGCAAATAAATCAACACATTAGCAAGCAGTTATCAGCAGTATAAACAGCAGATCTCTTCACCCCCACTTATTGCAGACTATGGCATTATCTATGCATTAGGGCACAATTTGTAAGGTCCATAAAATGTTTTTTATATATCTGAACTGTACTAGACTGAGACACTTCTATGAAGTCTAAACTCATTTATGCAATGAAAATATCAATAGCCAATGCACATTGTATCCACTACTGTAATTTGAATAGGTCATTCATGGCATCTGTGTAAAAGAAGTATGTGCAATGTATTTTCTACTAAATTAAAACAATTAACCGTCATCTTTATTCTGTCAATTCATGTACAGATTTTCTTCCCGATTGACTAAAAAAATACATTTGGTCAAATCAGCAGTTAACCAGAATATAACATAGAATATACCAGAATATAGAGAGATGTGTGTGTATAAATTTACCCAAATATTACCTGATTTTAAAAACTGTTAAAAAAGTGAAAACAATCAATTAACTACTAAATTAAGAATCAAATAATTTGCAATTAGTTTAAAATTATTGTTTAGATAATAATAATAATAAATTATTGTTTTGATGCCTGGTCTGACCTTGAACACCCAAATATGTTAATGTCCTTCAATGTTCTTAATGTAATACCTAACTGCTTGCACAGTATGCACCTCAAAATGTTTGCTGACTAAATATTTTGCTGAATAATTGCTGAATAAAAAGACAGAAGGTTAATAATAGTGATAATGTGCAGACAACTTAAAAATCTGCCCCATTTTTACAAAAATCATTAACCACTAAGAAAAGTTTAATATGAGTTTTTTGTTTTATTATAGAGGAAAACGTGAGCAACTTGAACTGTTTTCTCATGTCTACAATGTTTTCCAATGATACAAGAAATTATCAATGTGCAGAATTTATTAGATAACCCCAGCCTCAAAACAAGCTGGATGGTCTTACAGAAAGATTAAATCTCACATTCCCCCCTTCTCCTGTGACAGGGATTAAGATATAACTAATGTTAGAAGCTCCCACTTCAGCACTTTGCACCCTGTCAACATTGCACAACTCATCATGGCTGAGCTGGAATTATGAGATGACGGGCACCAGACACGTTTCGCACAGACAAACTGACATAAAAGGAAATAGGGCCAAGAAACCTCCTCGTTCAATCTGGAAAATTTGCTTTATAACAGCTATAGGAAAACGTTTTTATTATCAGGTATGGTCAATTATATTTGGGAGACAGCTGATATATTTACAAGCTACAAATTTCTGATGACATTGACTACAACAAAATCATGTCCACAAAGGCGCAACCCCAGTATAACACTGAATCGGATGCAGGGAGCTGATAAACTAGCACAACCACAAATTCAAAGCACTTTGAGAGATAACAGCAAGTTTGAAGCACATCAGTCAGTGCCACTGCCACTTGATATTATTCAGTTTTCCGCCAAAACTTCATAGTCATCCATTAAGCGATGGAAAAGAAGAAGGTAATAACAAGTTTGATTTCTTGTAAGCTATTTGCAAGGATCCCTAAAAGAAATAGTGACAAAACTTCACACCTATAATACATGAAATGAACACTGGGGTGAGGGACAGTATTTTTTTTTTTTTTTTTTTGAGACAGGGTCTCTTCAAACGTATGCATCTGGATAAAAAAAGAGGATAATAGAATAAATAAATTGATGTTAGAAAGACTTGTTTTGCAGGGAGATTAATATTGTCTATGCAATGTCAAGGACAAGGGTGTTTAAGTGTAGTTTGCATCTCTGTTTTCAAAACCTTGTGATAGCCTAATAAGAATGTTAGAACCTTGATTGGAATTGGTAGGGAAAACTGTAATCTCTGACCACATAACATGTAAACAAGTGGCACATTATCCAACCTTAACCTAATGACTCAAGAGTAAGTTAAATCTCTGTGGTCTGTGTAAACAGAGGAGTAACATTTTTTCATTAATTCTTTACAGTACGACGTACTGTGAAAGAAACTCCACACTTCATGTGTAGTAAGAGCATACCATCTTGTTAGTGAGTCATGTTTACTAGCCTTAAATTTAACCCCGAGTAACCTTAACTGCAAAATGAGCAAGCACAAAAATATCACACTAGTGACCCACCAAAGATATGTCAACTGATACAGAGACATATAAACATCATGCAAAGGGATTTTACATGAGGCATGTTGATATGGGATATTGAAAGTCAGGTGCAGAGAGACTCTGGACAAAATGTGCAAACTACAGCTGAGCAGTTTAGCCTGCGTACGGGTGAGACATTTGATAGTCTCTATATTTCATTTCTGTTCAGATAAATTACTTCAGATAAAGTGCCTTCTCTTAAACTTGCTACGTTTTGTTATCATAAATTATCAAGACACACTAAACAGGGAGATTATGGTAAATGAGAATAATCCAGTTTTCAAGGTAGAAACAATAGCTTTTGTTATTACTGTGTCATGCACATGCAAGTTCCGGATCAGTTAAGTACCTACGAAAAAGCAAAAATATAGACGCTGTGGTTGAAACATCTGACATACAGGAAAACAAATTTCAACATACAAACACACACAAAAAATAGTTTTAGATCATCCAACCAGATGAAGTCCCATAATTATTAAAATGTGAGGTACAATGAACAAAAAGCATGAAATCAGATTTTTTAATTTCTAATCAAATAAAAAATCTAATAAAAAACATTTTATTTTGTCTTCAGGAAAACCTCTGAATCTAAATTGTTTACAATCCTACAGTATGTTGCTAATATAAATAATCGATTATAAGGCCTTTGCAGAAAGTTCTAAACTGTAGTTGTTTTCCCCAGGAGTCGATGTGATGTTAACTTAAACCTTTATTCACACTTATCGTTATGGTAAACAGAAAGAGTTGAAAACTACACATAAAAGCATACAGAATAAGGATATTAAGGACTGTCACATACTGTACATTTCTCAGTGAAAGACCTTACTAGTGAAACGTAGGCTGCGCTAAAATCTCCAGACAATACGTTCGCTAAATGATTATAACGTTGGTGTAATGGAAACGGTTACAATAACTAACGTTAGTTATTGGTGACGTTAACTGTTACGTTGGCTAATGTTAACCTTCATGTAACGTTAAACTAACATTAGTAAGCTCACGTGTCTTCTTTTTTTATTCAAAAATATTGGTCATTGACTTCATTGTCAGTTAAAATAAAAACAAATGGTGCTCCATAAAATAAAGTATTATGCTTCAAGAATTCCGCAGTTAATTTGACAGTTGAAGCTAATGCTAGCTACTGTTAACGCTACTGTGCAGAAGAAGGATGTTGTTAGCGGCTAGCCTCGACTAGCCTCCCACTTACGATGTACTCTCGGACTTGGCTGTGGAAATTCTGCTCTCTGATAGTAACATCGTCTTCTTCCATTCTTCATATTGCACAAACAAAGAATGCTACTGACTCACTACATGCTAGCTCACGTAACTGACTAACAGCTCAGGTATATTTACCCCTTCTTTGAAAACTGCCGTTACTGGGTACAAGACAGCTTACGTCGAAGGTAAACGCCCCCAAATAAAGGACGTCATCATTATGCGTTTGCTGCTTGGAATGCCCCGGATGGAAATAGTCACGTGTTTGTAGGTCACATCAACAACATTACCCTCTTGGAGATACATGTGCAATCGAAGGTAAACGTGTGTCTAAAGTTTGGAGAGAAGCCATAAAACGTGTACTCTATTTCTGTTGGTTGTTTCAAACCTTTTATAATTCGAAAACGTTAGTTATTTTTAAAGGAAGGAAGCCCGTAAAATCAACGCTCACCAGCTCACGTTATCCAACCTATCGTTGCAGTCACAGGTCTGTAAATTTGTAGATATGAAGGCAAAATGGAAGCAGGACAGCAAAAAGAAGAAGAGAAATGCAGTCTTAGAAAAGTACATGGTAGCAGTTGATACGTTTGTTAAAAGTAATAGTGGAACCGAAGAAGCGCATACTGACTACGGTTTGAGATTTGTAAAAAGGAAAAGCAGAAAAGAGATGCGTAAGGAAAAGAGAAAAAATAAAAAAAACAAAAGGAAAAGTCATTCTGAAGGTAAAAAGACCCTCGACGATGGTCAAAACTCGGGGATAACAGTTAATAAAAAGCTAAAGAAGGACATGGAAAAGGCACAAAAACAAAATTCAGAAACACAGACAAGGAAGTCCAGTTTTGCTCCAACAGAAAAACCAAACTCTAAAACATCTAAAACTTCTAAAAAAGGCAAGAGAATGAATAAACTTAAAGAAACAAGAAAAATAGCACTCATGGAAGCAAATGAACAAGAGGACCGAGAAATAAAGAAGCTAGAGCGGTGCCTTGGATTAAACAAGAGGAAAAACAAAAAAAGTCTCCCACAGTCATTTGTAGCTGATGGGCTTGATTACATCCTTGGGGTGCTTGACTCTGGCTCATCGGCTGTAGGGATGTATGATGCTGACAATGACATGGACTTGGCCAAAGAGAACTTTGAAAAGCTTGATGAGGACAATGAAGTGGGAGGTGATACGGCAAATGAAGAAAGTGATGAAGATGTGGTCTCACCTGATGATGATGAAGAAATGGTTGAGGAGATGGATACAGAGGATGAGGAAATTGAGGATGAATGGGATGAAAGTGATGCTGCAGACTCAGACAATGAAAACAAAGGAGTAACAGAAGAACAAGCTGATGCCAGTGATACAACAACGTCAGACTCCAAGTCAGAAACTGTGAGTTCATAAAATTGAAATTCATTACTGTCATAGCACTGTAATCGGGTATGTTGTCTAATGGATCTAATTGTGAATTACATCTTCTAATATTCAGGTCTCCTCTACAACTGGTAAATATGTGCCACCTCACTTGCGTAACATTGGAGATGATAAACGCAAAGCAGAGCTTGAAAAACTGAAGAGGAATGTAAAAGGCCTAGTGAACAGGTAGCAGCTTTTACTACAACAAAAGATTGGGTATTATCAAACATTTTATCAAACATTATCAAACATTGTATTATCAAACAAAGGCCATTTTCCAGTAAATGGCCACTAAAATGCACTTTTGATAATAATCAAAATCGCACCCTTTACTTTTCCAATAAAACTCTTCTGCCTATGTATCACATACATAACATGGGGCTTGCTGTGAAATATCCACACTTGGTTTACACTGACTTGTTGGATTTGCATTGACTACATACAAACAATGAAGTTGTACAACAAAAGATATTTTTCAATATGCATTTTAGTCTATACTTGTTTCAGAAAACATTGAATAAATTCCAGTTTACCAAAAGGAAAATCAATGATTTTGTCAAACAAAACCAAAAGATGAAAAAGAAGCTAGACCTTGCATTTCAGAAGCTGGTACTGTTGCCTAATTAGCCTAACTATATATTTTTGGTGGATAATTGTCTGTTGATTGACTAATTTAATTAAATTACCAATTTTTATGATGCTGTGCAGATGCAACCATAACAATTTTATTTTTTTCTAAACTCACCAAGAACAATGAACTGATGGTAGCAAATATCAAATTCTGCTGACAAGGCACTGACTTCCTGAGAGGGATAGAGAAGAGAATTCCTGTCAAACATTAATAGATACATAAACAAAAAAGATTATAAGCACCTTAAGTTGGTTCTGTTAGTATTACCAGTGAAGTTTTTTAAAAAGCGATTGTTCACCCATAATTCCCCATTTTTATTCAGGCTCAGTGAGCCTAACATGGCATCTATTAGCAGTCAGCTGGAGGAGCTGTACATGAGCTGCAGCAGGAAGGACATGAATGACACACTGACAGATGTGCTACTGGCTGCCTGTGTCACCCCGTCCCTAATGCCTGACAGACTACTTATGGAGCACATCCTGCTAATGAGCATCCTTCATCATGCTGTCGGATTGGAGGTAAACCCACATTGATTTAAAAAATAAAAATAAAAACATGCTAAAAAACGGGTTGTTTACAACCTTGTTTTCTTATAATACACGTGCATAAAATGTTTTCATCAAGATATTGCCATCCATTTGTCAATCACTAACATAAAGTAAGCCCAAAATGTTTGTTGTTTTCCAGGTTGGAGCAAATTTTCTAGAGACTGTTGTGCGAAAATTTGACGAGTTGTACAAGAACCCAAGGGAAGGCAAAGAGTGCGACAATCTTCTTGCCATAATTGCTCACCTCTATAACTTCCAGGTGGTGCATTCAGTCCTTATCTTTGACATCCTAAAAGTTTTGGTAGGAGCATTTACAGAGAGGGACATCGAACTAGTTTTGTTTGTGCTGAGGAATGTTGGCTTCGCCCTGAGGAAGGACAACGCCCTAGCTTTGAAGGAGCTCATCTCTGAAACCCAGCACAAAGCCAGCAACTTGGGGTCTAAGTTTCAGGATCAGAACAGGGTAAGGCAAATATTATTACTTTTTAACATTTTCTCTTAATTACAGAAAGGGGGCCTGGTGGCTCAGTGATAGAACGGTTTGAATGCAGAAGGCAGCGAGTTCGAATCCCACAAGGTCTGGCCCCACCTAGCCACCAAGGGCCACCTTGGTGCTGGTCCCGAGCCCGGATAAAAGAGAGGGTTGCATAAAAAGCCATGCCAAACCAACACGTGGAACACGTTCCGCTGTGACAAGCCGAAAGCCATTAATCTTTTTTGTTTTTAATTACAGAAACATTTCAGGTGTTGTCTACGGCATCCTGTAATAGATTTCCTTATTATATACAAACTTTGAAACTTTAATTTTTTATTGTTTTTAAAAAATATCATCAGGTGCGTTTTATGTTGGAGACCATGCTGGCTTTAAAGAATAATGACATGCGGAAGATCCCAGGCTATGATCCAGAGCCCGTGGAAAGACTAAGAAAGTTGCAGAGGACTCTGGTGAGTAATTTTTACAACAGTAATAATAAATTTTGTTTGTGTAGTTTATAGTAGCCATTATTTCTAGCAAGCTTACTTAATATTTACTTACTTATTATTATATTCTTTCATATTATTTTTATTGTGGCATCTACCTCTACCACTAGATGGCACCAGAGTACCGGTTTTACAGACCTGGAATTGCTGATACTTTCAATATAACCATTTGTATGACTTTCTTGACAGCTGTGAACATGTATGACTGCACTTGTGAGTGATTCGTGGTAAATATGTTACTCAGATTCACCGCAGTGCTGGAGGCAGTGACATGAAACTCAGGGTCTCTCTGGACAATCTCCTGGCAGCAGAGCAAGTCGGCCGCTGGTGGATTGTAGGCTCCTCTTGGAGTGGAGCACCCATGATCAGCGAACAAGAAAACAGGAATACAAAGCAGAGTACTTCTGAAGGACAGGTAGAGTATTGGCACCACTAAGTTACAGTACAAGGATACAGTTGATACCCTAGTACAGAGCTGTACTGTAATGTGCTACAGACTTGTAATGTGAAAGGTTTTGAAAGAAACAAGCCAAGGAAGGAAAACCAGCCAATGATATGATGTGTCCCATTTTGCTCAATTTGCAGTTATTGTATTTTTCACTATCGAATTTTAATTAATTGAAGGTTTTATTAATTCAAAAAATTGGTTGAAATATGAAAACTATGTTGCCTTTTTGCCATTTCGCACAACTGATGTACATCACTTGGTCGCTGTTACCAAGACCGATTTGTCCGTATTACAACCCTTTTTCCAGATTTGGGTTGCTGTGTATGTACACAGCGAGCTAAATAGCTCACACAGCAGTGATGTGTGAATTATTTAAAATGGATTGATTGAAGCAATGCACTAAATATTTAAACAGAACTTTTTTAAATGTATGCTTATTCTGAATTTGATGCTTGCAATTTATTGAAAGATATTTAAAACCGTAATAATTAAAACAAAAATGAACAAAGCAGCATGAAGGAAAATGAAGTGTTTCAAAAGGTAACAAAACATGTTCATTGTGTTACCAGCAATCTAAAACTGTTACACAAACTTATACATAGGTCCAGTCAGTATTATTCAGTCATGTCAGCTGTTTGATGAGTATGTTTGGCCTTAACATCATTTCACACTTAACTGTCATGATCATTTGATTTGTTTCAGTTCAGTGCCAAAGTTTTAGAGCTGGCTCGGAAGCAGCGGATGAACACTGAAGTCAGAAAAAACATTTTCTGTGTGATTATGACGAGTGAGGATTACCTTGATGCATTTCAGAAACTGCTAAGGTTTGTTGTGATTTATTGCGTGTCTTTGTCTTTATACTGGTTTTTTATGACTCTTTATGCTGACTTCACAAGGTCATTGAAATTAATTTAAAGTTGACTCAGTCAAAGGGTTGCTGTTTCAAACCAATTTTCTTTGCTCTGTGTGAAGGATGGGACTGAAGGACAAGCAGGAGAGAGAGATTGTTCATGTTCTGATGGACTGCTGTCTTCAGGAAAAAACCTTTAATGCCTTTTATGCTGTACTGGGAGAGAAATTCTGCTCCCACGACCGCCGGTTCCAGGTACTAAAAGCGAAACCTTTTAATGGGAGTCGAAATAAATTACACAATTCACAATTAAACTTGTAAATTGACAATCACCTGTTTGCGTTTTAAAGGTACATAAGTGACTGTACATTTTGCTATGAGTAAAGTTGTATTTAGGGGTTGAATTACCTGCTAGATGTGTGTGACCACCCAGGCTCTTGAGTGTGTGTGACCTGCATTTGGCCTTAAGTTCACCTCTGCAGTGTGGGAGCCTCTCACACCTCTCACCTCTGATATTCTTTGACTCAAACTGTGACTGCAAACAATGGAGGCGAGACCACACTTCCTACATTGCCGCCATGTAGACCACAGGTCCATATCAGAAACTGATGACCATTGTCTTCATCAAAGAGTTTGAATCAGGGCTAGTGGGAATGTTTGCTTTTCACATGTAAACTGGATCTCTTTATAGTTTCTGCTACTAAAAATGATCTGGCTGCTCAGTGTCACTTGGTGCAGTCATACAATCGTTTGATTTGATGCCTTGTATTCTCCTAGATGACTTTCCAGTTCAGCCTATGGGATAAATTCAAAGAGCTGTCCAACCTTTCCAGCAGCACCTTTAACAACCTGGTCCAATTGGTCACCCGCTTTCTTCAGAAGAAGTGCCTTTCACTCTCCATACTGAAAGTAAGTGGTGTATAGTTGGACACTTACTAGATTACATTCATGTATGTGAAGTTTAAATATCAAATTAAGTCGCCAAGACGTAACTCGTAAGGTAAATTTTGTGTTTTTCTGTTTAGGTAATAGAGTTTGGAGAACTAGATAAGACCACAGTGCGTTTCTTGCGTCAGGTTTTGAATAAATTACTAAAAGAAACCGAGCCGGAAGACCTGGTCAGCATATTTGGAAGGTGAGCTTCATTGTGCATACACTGAGGAAATATACACGTGTCAAAGCAAAATAAGATGCAATTTAAAAAACTATGAGTTTGTTCTTGAGCTATGCTCGTGGCTCTTTGAGGACATATCTACTTGTAGAAATCATCAGGATGCAGCAACATGTCAGAAAGTTAACATTTACTAATGAAACAGCTGAGGCTGTTGGGAAGTTGGGATTATTTTTGCAGTTATTCAATTGGAAAGCAAGTATCGAGCAAATTGGAAATTTTATTTGATGACTGTGATGTATTCAATTTACCTCCGAATTTGGAAGTTGAAGTTGCCATTACATACTAGTTTTAGCCAGGTTAGCTGTTGTCTTAAAACATAGGAGTGCATGCCCAACTTTTGGGGATTCTGGCTGGGAACTCATATATTCTGACTTTAGAGTTTCAATTGAATGCACCATAAAAGTCTGGGGAATATCAAAGTTATTACAATGTTTTCATTGGGCAACATGACAGCGTAGGTACATGTCACTGAAATGCCACTCGAGTCAGTAAGATTCATCCACTACTATGAATGTCTGTACCAAATCTCATGTCGATCAACACAATTGATAGATTTCACTCTGGACCAAATGTATGGACGGACAAATAAACATTGGCATCTATGTCACGCATTAGCCTTATGAAAAACTCTATTTTACTGTTCAGCAATGTTGGCTATTGGTCCACAGTATGTGACTCTCTGAAAATCAATGTCCTCCATTGTTTTCCATCCACCAGGATTTCAGGAATCCCCAAGCTAGGAATGCTGCGGGAGGGCTTGAAGCTTTTCATCAGCCACTTTCTGCTGAAGAATGCTCAGTCACAGGGACCAGCTGAGCAAGCAGCGATGCTTTCAGAGCATGCCCAGGTCGCCACCAAAGCCATGGAGGCCAAAGAGGCCAAGCTCAAACTGTAAAAGGCACAAACATGCACACAACGAACATACTTTCAAACAAAACTGTGGAACGGAGGAAGTCTTGTTTGAGCGGAATCAATATAAATAAAACAAAGCTATGATTTACTTTTAGAAGAATAATGATTTTGAATTGAAACTGATACTGTGTGACATACTGTGAATATTTTCACATTTAGAAAATCATAGACTCATTAAGATTATACTTTCTATTCTTTGCACTGTTCTAAAGCAGCGTCTAATGAAATAGCTTAATTATTCTGCAAATACACATTTACATTAAGTTTAGTTTAGCATATATTATAGTCCTCAAATAGAATTTTGAAAGTGTTTGTATATTTGTAAATTTAACAGGGCTTAAAACCATTGAACCTTTGTTTTTTACAAACGCTCTGCTGTTTAACATGTTTGTATCATTTGTTAAACATTAGTCATAGAAGCCTTACAGAACCACCTTTTGCCTGGCGTCATTGAGCTTAACTTATTTGTGCTATTTTCTCTTTTTCGCTCTCATTTGTTGTTCTTTTATGCTTTAATGTTTTTTTTTCCTAAAACCCCCCTCTTGGAGGCAGTGTACAGCAAGAGTTATTATCACACGGGTCACACCTGCTCCCATTCTTCTGGGCATTATTCAGTCTATTTACCATCATAGACAAAAATAATAAAGTCTTATTCAGATGTAAACACAACTGATTAGTGAATATTTGTTTATTTTCCATTCTTTTTGTTGATATTTCCATTTGGCTGCTGTCAGTGTTTACACACCCTGATGAAATGACCCTGGACCCTGAGTCTAGCCTATCCTGTATCCTTGTTGACACCAGTATCTGCCCGCATGGCTAACATACCAGAGTCGTTCTGTTACATTTGATACTTGTGCCTATTAATTGCTTCATCATCCTATAGCTGGAAGTCTGGCCTTAGGTCAGGAATGGGCCACCAAGGTCAGCTAGAGGAAATGTCGTCCACTAGTCCACAAACCACATATAGGCTCATGTTAAAAAGAGTACAGAGGTGTTGTAATTACAAGTAACATTTAAGATAAAGACTTAGGAAGACAAGTAGCACATCCCTCCATCAGCACAACAACACACAAAGAGCAGTAGCCCGTTATAATCAGTGGCAAATGATCCAGAATGTTCAGAGACAAACATGTAAATCTGCCTGTTAACAGGTGGAGATGGTGAGATCAATGGACTGACTGTGCAGTCCATATGCTGGTCATTGTCTGTAGCCGAGAGCCCGAGAGTGGCCATCAAATTTTACCTGGTGCCCCAGTTTGTGCTTGACCCTCAGCTGAACTTTGATTTAGTCCGCTAAGGCTAAAGCAAACGGTTGATGATAACCAGCAGATCCTTCAGTAATCCTGTTACAAATGGCACATTATCAGTGAAACCTTGCTCTAGTTTACCGCTGAAGACACCCAAGAGCTTAGGTGTTACGTGTAGGTGTTTTTCTATTAAAGTGTAAGTCCACGTGGGTCAACTCGTTTTCCTGGTAGCTCAGTCATATTGGTAGATATGGCCCAAGAGTTTAAGATTATAAAATAAAATACAGTAGAACTGGCACATCCTGATGGGATGTTTGGTTTGGATTTGAGCAATTCTGCGCTAATTGTTCTTGTAAAATGCCGGTTGCTAAGACAGGAGGGCAGTTGAACTGTAAATTATATTACTAAGTTACTCTATTTGCATCATAATTAAAGGTACATCATGCATTTCCAACCTGCCGAAAATGATCATTCAAACACTCAACAAACGGAATTAACAAACAAACAAACAAACGCATTACAATTATTTTCTATAATAAGTATTTAAATCTGTCTATATTAAAAATAATACTTTATAAGTTGTTCTGAGGCGAAATGGGTTTTAAAATATTGCAGCCGAGAAAATCGCGCTTGAGCCGGCAGGTTGTCCCTTAAAGCGTTTGAAAAGCTTTATTAATAGAAGTCCATCCTTGGTGGTGTGGTGTGAAATGTTTGCGACTGTCTACTTGCTGTTTGCTCTCACTGCACGTTTGCGCAGATCCGACAGTGCTATTAGCAGTAATTCCCATGACCCGAGCTGTCAGAGCAAAGAGAAAAACACGAGCCTCCGTCCGCGTCCAGGCTCAAACACAAATCATAACTCAGTAGACAAGATGGTAAAAGAAAAAAATTAAAGCATAGGCCTTAAGCCAAAATAGCAAATTCGTTTTATATAGAAAACATTTTATTTCACATTTTTTTTGCACCAAGAGAGACGCTAAACAATAATTTAGCATGCATCGGTATGACCGTTTTTATAAATACAGTATAGAAAAATAAACATAACGTTTTCTTCAGCATGATATCACACATTACGGAAGTATAACACCACAAAGAACGAAACGGGACAAATGGCAGCGGACTATTTACTGTGCGGGCTATGTGATATTATTGAAACACCATTGGAGACAGACTAACCATCACAGCAGGGCAAGATTGCAAAGTCCTGGGTCAGTTTACAGCATTTTGCATATAAACCGTCCAATGTCACCGTTGACCTATTGCCGAGTTAATGATGCTACTATTATAAAATATCCGGCTTTTATTGCTTGTTTAGGATGTGCGAGGGGGGGGGGGGTCATATATTTTGACCCAATTTATATTCTCTTTAACACAAACAGTAATTCCATGTAGATGATTAGATGTTGGATTACATGCAACTGCACTTTGGAGCGACTATTATCCCCACAGTCTTTTTTTCGCCTTCCTCTTCATCAGCTTTAAGCCTGTGGACTTATGTCACTGGCGTGATTCCTCTCGTCGTCTGAAGAGCAGTCTGACGAGTTGTACAGGAAATTGTCGCCTTCATCGTCGTCACTGTCCCTGAAGTCCCTTATTCTGCCGTTTTTCGAGGCCGTTTTGCTGCGATAATCCGACTGCTCGAGTCCGTCTGATTTCTCCTGACCGCTCTTGGTGCCTTTTTGCTTCTCGGCCTCCTGGGCGGCCTGCTCCTTGGCCTTCTTACTTCTCTTCCACTTCATCCGTCTGTTCTGGAACCAGATTTTGACCTATAAAAAGAAGAGTTGGAAATGATGTGTTAATTAATTTAAACACTTGTTAAGGTGGAGGCGCGTCCTGTGACCCAGTGATGACAAAAGCGCGCCACACTGCGGATAATTTTACCATCATGCCCTTTGTTTGATACCAGTTCAACACGCTGTGATTTTAGGTAAAGGCGTAAAATGATGTCAGAATGCATACACATATCAAAAGAAGAAAACTAGCTGTGCGTAAAATATACCTAAAGATTGGGTGAAGGTCACCAGATCACCTGGCGTTGACCTCTGCGGTGTTGCAATTATGTCTAAAGTATTTTTAAATCTGATGTATTAAAGGAATCACTCATCTGCTATTTTCCATAGAAAGTTTGTGTCAGCAGATATAAGAGAATTTAAGAAACAAGTGAGGAGAGGAAATAAAATGTCTTATTTATTTTCATATACATTTATTTTTCATATTAGGAACAAGATATAATGTTGGTTGTTTTTTGTGTTGTTAAAACCCTTACTTATGATCGGTGTAAAAAAAACAAAAAACAGTAGATGACAGATTATACAATAATTTGTTTTACCTGAGTCTCTGTCAGCATAAGAGACGTGGCCACTTCAAAGCGCTTCGGTCGTGAAAGATACTTGTTCAGTTTGAATTGATGTTCCAGCTCGAGCAGTTGCTGACTTGTGAATGCAGTTCGTGGTCTTCTGCACTTGCCAAGTAAGTTGGACTGTGCCTGAGCTGCAAGGGGAAAACAACATCAATGCCACGCCTCTTCCAAATTACAGTTTTTTGGTTAAGTCGGTTTATGACATTAAAATATTCAAAACATTTCTGCTGTAAGAGAAATTCAAGAACCAAACGTCATAATTAGTACAAAACTGCCAGCCATCTGTTGTTACTGTGTAACAAAGTATAATTCTATATCATATCTTTGCTATCTGTTTAAGCAACAAGGTCATCCTACTATGAATATGTCCACAGAGAAGCTATTTGCCACTTCGTTTTGAACAAATCTGTTAGAACGAGCAGAGACAAAAAGCCAGTATCTGGTGAGCAAATAGCATGTCAGCTGTGGGTTTCACGCTCCTCTGCCACTTTCCCACTGTCCATTATCTGTCCATTTTAGTTCCTGTCAGAAAAACCATCACTCCGTGACAGCCTCCTCATTCAGACGGCCATAATATCTGAGGGAAATACCGCATCAGACGTTTGAAAAGGAAAATAAGAAATCCATGTCAGAGTATATCCGTTACAAATGTCAAAGCAGCATCATGGAGGCCTACATTCTTTCTGGATTCTTTATTATATATTTTTTTGCACCTTTTAGAGCTAATTTGTTGACTGCAATCAAACATTTTCGATCACCATGTGTCTACACGCATAATGATAATTAATAGACTGTGTAATATTTTGAAATTTATTTGCATTAAACTTGGCAGAAAACGGCCAGAAGATTCTGCAATGAAACAGTTACTCACAATTGAAATCAGACATTTTGGGCAGCATCATTCCGGCTGTGGAGACCCGGAGCCAGTGATCCAGCTGGAACGTGCTGGCTGTCAGTTTGATGGGATCACTAGTGTGGTGGTGATGGGAGCCGTGTGGGTAGGAGTAGGACAGGGCAGGGTGTTGGCCCGTGAGGGCAGCAGCAGAGTAGGTGTACATGGGATGACCGTAAAGAGCCTGTGCGGGGATCCCTGCGGTACTCTGCGGATGTAATCCAACCATGCTGTGCGGACTGTTGAGGAAACCCGGTTTAGGAATCAGCCCGCATGTGGAAATCCTCGGTGGCGACGGCGTCTCGGTGCGTAAAGAGTCGGCACTTGTGGTCAGCTCTTGAGCTCCCACGCTTCCAGACGACGGGATGGAGGAGGAGGAGGACAGGGAAGTGACCAGCGCAAGCGGAGAGGTCTGCACCTTGGGTGTATCGACTGCTAAAAGCGCGTCAATGCGAAAGTTTTTAGACTTCTCCATCGGGCCCCCGGCGCGCTTCCTTTACGCCTCTGCTGTTGGTAACGAAACAGGAGTCAACGTCGTGTTCCCACCTCTCAGAAGTTATGTTACGGTCCGGAGTATGAGCGAGGAGCTCAGTGTGACACTTAATCCCTGTCAGATGGAGGCGATTGGTGCAGCAGCCTGGCGGGGGTTGTCCCAGGCTTTGTACCTGACCCAACAACGCCTCTCTGCTCTAATCACTGTAAAGCACGGTGTTGACTGGTTCATGCATTCATAAAATATTGCTGTAACACAAAAATGACGATAAGCTTTGGAAAAGTCTGCCGTAACCTTATAATTTTCTGTATATACAGCAATTAGATGGTTTTTCTCGGGGTGGCGAGTAAAAATGTTTCTTGTGACTTATAGAATTTATTCGTTTAATAAATAAACTTATCGCTGTACAGCTTTGGGGGTTGGCCCCACTATTATACTGTGGGCCTGTTTAGCATTTTATAAACGAGGCACTTTCAGAACATTGTATGATATCTAAAATAATCACTCAAATCGTGTGACCTTTATTTTTCCTGCAATGATTTCTCCTACAAGTCCAGATGTTTTCTGTGTGTGGTTTGTGTTGTCGCCTCAGGATTCACCTGAAGGTTCAAAAATGGTTTATTGTTGTTAAAGCAATATTTTAAAAAATAAGATGATGTTATTATAAGATGATGATTTTAAATGACAGTGCAGGACGAGGAGGGTTTTTCGCAGAATAAAACTGTAAGGTTACAGGTCAAACTTCACTTGGTGAATTAATAGCTACTTAAAGAAATACAGGAAGCCTGCGTAAAACGAACATCTGACCGAAGCACCCTTAGGGGCCAACAGGGAAATTTAAGTAAAAGCCCTCCTTCTGTCGTCCCCCAAGCCTGAAGGAGACAGACGCCCACTGACATGTTATAAAAAAGAAAGGTTACACCCTCACATCTCCCAGTGTTATCAGCAAACCAAGTTGTAGTTTTGAGGCTGCTGCCGGTGGGTTTTCTTACAATAAAACATTATTTATGTAAATAATTTCACCTCTGTACTACTAATGCCGAGTCTGTTTTCATATTCAACCCAAACACGTCATATGGACCAAGCCGCTGCATGTTACACTTCCAAGGGACGACATGAATATCTAAAAAATATTTCAGACATTTTAAGCACAAAATCTTAAATGTGATGAGAGGCCCATGCATGTCTCCGGTCTAACAAGCCACTTAAAGTTAATGGAAGAGGAGGTCAAAATGAGAATTATTGACACCCCTGTTGCCCTTAACCTGTCTACCAATAAACCTGATTAGTTTTTGTCAATTCATCAGCTAACCGCGCTCCTGGGACGTTTATTTGCTCAGGGGAAATCAACAAGTCACCTGGTAGTTTTAAAGTAAAGGATCGCCATTTAATTGTGGCCCTTGATGATCATGACCAATTACAGAATGATAACCAGGAGATTGATGTGGGTGGGGCGCGGGCCTGCACACAGACAGACACAGTCAAACATTCAGTGGCGCAAATCGACTAGTTATTAATTTGTGGGTTCTCCAATATTTTTAGACTTTATGAGTTTGTCCTCAGTGTATTTTTGGACATTCATTTTTACTTTCAGTAATAATTACAATAAACTACATTTCCACTTTGGACCAGCATAAAGGAGAAAGTTGAGAGCGTGTCAGCAGTTTTAACAATATTATAGTGTGAAGGACTAAACAACCACCACCTCTGTACATTTAGCAGAAAAAGTTAAAACGTGTTTTTCTCACCGATTCTCACCAATTAAACACATGTTATCAGCTTGATTATCATTAAAATGGCCTGACTTTTGATCGCCACACACCCGATGTGCACCTTGTCCTCAACACGGGTTTAATTTCATTAAGGGCCCCGCATGAATATTTCTATTAAAGCAGTGGTGAAATATGGAGCCATTTAGTATTGGCCTTGGCCGATCAGCCAGATTTATCGCTCCTTTTCATCACATCTAGGGGAGAGAAAATTAATAAGGCGCCCTAGATAGAACCGGAACCTAAAACCTCGGTCTTTCCTGAAAGCTGTTAATTTGTCCCGTAATTACTTCCACAATTAACTAAAATACAAATCAAAGTGACACACCAAGACAGTTTATATATTAATTACGTTCGGTAAATGTGTTCATTATGAAAAGGCAATTTCAAAGGACCTGCACTGTCTCTTAACGCAATAAATACCTTCTGTTAAATTGGCACAAATGGCCGATTCAATGAAACAGCTTAGATACATTCCTAAGTCATAATAATAATTCCCCCCCCCCCCCCTCATAATTACTTTGCCTAATCTCGGTCGCTGAAAACCTTATTACCAATGTCAAAAGCACCGAGATGATCACAACAGGTAGAAGGAAACTTTGAAATCTCCCAGCTCTTTATGAAATCAGATATTACTGGTTACTCTACCTCAGAATGTTATCAATGCACTTTGGATGGAGAGGATATGGTGCCTTTGGTGTTAGGCCCAGTCAGATCTTACTGATGGAGCTATTTCCCTGCCTGTGCTTGTAAAACCTTTATTTGTTCAGCCAATAAAAGCTCGTTGATATAAGTCATAAGTTTTTTTGTTTTGTTTTTGTTTTTTGTTTAGTTTATTTTTTTTTACAAAATATAGTCTATAAGGACTACAATAAAAACTACTACTAATAATATTTAATTATTTTGTAGTTACATACAAAACTGGCCTCTCATTGAAAATGGTGAAATTATTTCATCTTAACTAATAAGAATGTAAATAAAGGCATTTATAGACAGGAAAATCACAAAAAGGCACAAATACATGATGAGTATATTTAATCGGTCTAGACAGATGTCAGTTCCTTAATGGAACTATTGGGTGGGCTTTGCCTTATTATATTTTATTGGATTTGTTATGCAGCTAATAATTGTCATTTATTACCTTTGCATTTATGGAATATTTTTGATTCCTCAGAAGATAATTCACCACAGGGTAACAAGTCAACAACAGTTATTTATAGCTTGCAAGCTGGAACTAGCAAACCCAATGCATTATAACTGACTGTATTTTTGACTGGTGAACGTGTCCATATGTTTTACATTGAAATTATTTTAACAGATATGTTGGCCTTTCTGCTATGGCTGTTAAGTGAACACATGCGATTATAGGGTATATATAAAACTGATAATGATGATGAAAGTGCAAGCTGGAATTAGATCACTGGGAATTGAATCACTGACATTTTCACCTTTGTGTGCACAAGTGTACAATTTTTCAAAAAAATAATATAAAAAATACACTTTTAAAAATCATAACTGATCCCAATAAATACAGACATAGCAGTAAAACACAAATATATGTTTTAAAAAATAGATTCTCATTACACCACGTTTCATATTATAACATAAATACTGTTCATTATGATTTGCACAAAATATTTCAGAAAATTAAAAGATGTGCAAATTTGAGGAAGCAACATGCAGAATAAAACAAAAAATAAATGAGTTGATTTGGTGGCTCTTATTACTTTCACTTTGAGGAGCTATTGACTCTGTAGACTCACAGTAACAGTATAGAAACATAAAATCAGTCTAGTGAACATAATTTGATATCTCTACAACTTGCTGCATTAGAGCATGTGCAAACACCTCACTGAAACAATAGTTATGCAAAGTCCAGCTTTTACAGTTCACCTTCCTGGACTAAAAGGCAATGAACAAATCCACACCCAAATTTCTATTAGTCATTTCCAGAATGTGCAGTATACACATTGGTATTTGCCAAAATATCAACAAAAGAGCAACTGCAGTACTGCACTGTTGACTGAAGCAGTTTGGGTTTTCAGACATATTTAAAGCACTAAATATAGCAAACATTTAATCAAACTTGTATCAATCTCAAAAGCAAAGACTGATACCAACCTCAATACAATACCAGTGCCACAGCTAATTCAAAGTATGTGTTTGCCTTGCTCCATTTTACTCCAGACATTTTCGTGGCTCCCCCTTTGCTCGGGACCAGGTCTCCTGAGCCCTGAGCTTAACACCCTGGAGTTGGTCTAGGATTACATGGAGATATCTAAGACACAGAGACTGTGGGCTGTGCCAACATGCTCAAAACAAACTACTGCTATAGATAAGTTTTGTGGATTCTTGCGTTCTTGCTGGAAACGGTACAAAAACCCCAATATGAGTATATCAGACAGTGTAGTCCAGTGCTGTTCTGATAGAAATTTACTCTCAGTTATTAAAATTAGAATTACATGAGTTATACATCTTTGTATGTTTGATCCTTTCTGTGATATCTGTGTTAAAATATCTCATCTGCAGGACTTTAAGGGATCCTTCTAATGTGAATGATGAGTCACAAAGTCCACAGACCTCCATCAAAAATGTAGCATATTAGATTGATCTAAAGACTTTGAATGTTTCCACATTAGTCGCATTGTGTGGGCTTCTTGCAAAGCTCCAGCCTAGCATAAAACTCCCTTTTATTCTTTTCCTTTAAGTGCAGTACAGCATGCAAGCATTATAGATACAAGAAACAAAATAGGTAATTTGACCTAAAACGACTTTAAATTGGAAAGATTTTTACTTAATTAGGTGACCTAAGTTGCTGAAGCCTCCTAATAGGTTTGGATTTGCAATTGAATACATTTTGCACAGAACAACTGTGGATTTGTAACTTCCATTCTAACTGATTTGAGAAATTATCTATTGATTTCTGTGTTGTATAAATAGGAAGAGTCAGTATTAAAAAACCCTCACATGCCCATATGAATACCTTACTGTAGCTTTAAGCCAGATTTGTAAAACTCTCATTCTATGATTTGATTCTGATTCTTTCTCCTCGAGCTGTATTTCCATACGCCCGGGGGGGAGGGGGAGCAGGAGCAGGAGCAGAAACCAAATGTTAGAGGAAGGCATTTGCTCAGGGGATTACTAAAATTCTACTCTAATCTAAGAGTGGGATCATATCAATATCCTAAACCTGCACAAAAAAGTTACATTTACACTCAATAAACTTAACAAGCTGTACATTTTAGATTTTTGAACAAACCTTGGTTTTGAGTCATAGAGCTGCACATTAATGCACAGCAATCTACTCCAGACAAAGTTCAGTTGTGTTTACAAGTAGTTTTGTACTTAAAGTCAATTTTAGTTGTTACATGACCTTGAATAAATATTTTGAAGGAGTAGTTAATTTATATTATATAGTTTTTTAAGGCATGCTTTAGTACTGACTCATTAAAGTTGTGAAAACCTGTCAAGGTGGGCTCTTAGTGTAGAAATGTCCCCACAGCAATAGTAACAGATTCGTTTTTGTCCGTAGAACCATAGGTTCAAAACGCAAACACACCCACACCGTTACAGAACCTTCTCACCGGATCTAGCGAAGAGGCGGGTTTCAACCGTTATCGACATGATGTTCGTCCAATCACCTGTTCGGACTGGCAGGAACCGGATTCACTTAATTTGGCTGCTCCATCCCTGTGTTGTGTTGCTTTCTAGAGAGGAGAAAAAGAAGACTTGGCGTTTGGATTAACCTGTACTGCCATCTCACTGTTTTGTGTCCGTTTCTCTCCTTTATTCAAAATTCAAAGGTAAACCACGTATAGGCCACTGTTATGTGTCTCTCAGAGGAGTGTCCTGTAATATGAGCGATGTCAAAAAGGACAAGCGAATAGGAAGAGTCTCCCCGTGAAGTTAGCCTGTCTGAGTGCTTAGCTGCTCTGCTAACTAGCGGCAGTGCTAACGTCAACAAAATCATGTTACTTACACACGTTTTAATCAGTACTGAACATGCCAACAATAAATGTTTTGTGAAGTACTGTCTCCGGCGCTGCAAAATGTCAGTTAACGTGAAAAGCAAATTTTAGTGCCTGACAGCTGCTGAGTCATTAGCTAGCTAAGTTAACCGGCTAGCTAACTATTGTTGCAACAAAACTGAAGCTGTCAGTGGGGAAACTAGCTGAAGTTAACCTTCCGTCGTATCGTTTAGTAGCTGTTTATATGAAGGCTTTTGACAGTTTTATAAGGCTGCACGAATTACAACCAGAAAACGTAGCAACGTGCTGGTATGGTTTGAAAATCTATTATCTGAAATTAACTGTTTATAAATTGGGGCCAATACCCCAAGTTTTCAGGTCATTTTGTTTTATCTCCTTACTAATTGTAGTGCCGAATATGCTTTCATTTACAAAGCTCACTTTAGTTTCACTTTCTATTTTAGAAGTTAAGCCGCATCCCCGGGAATCAGTCCATGGGAAAAATCTAACAATGTTTAGCTTTGAGGGAGATTTCAAGACACGACCCAAGGTTTCACTTGGAGGAGCAAGTAAAAAGGTCAGTGTTATTTGGAAAGA
Organism: Channa argus; assembly: GCF_033026475.1. Taxonomy (NCBI): domain Eukaryota; kingdom Metazoa; phylum Chordata; class Actinopteri; order Anabantiformes; family Channidae; genus Channa; species Channa argus. Next base: position 13,884,704 of record NC_090215.1, read on the forward strand.
TGGAAATAAAATGAATCAATAACAAAACGGTGTTGACATGACTGCTGTTTCTTACATTCGGACAGTCCAATTTCTCACCCATGTACACAGAGAAAGACTATAAAGTATGTTATTTTTTAAAGTGTTTGTATATTCTCCTATGCTGTTTTCCAGGAAGAGAAAGCATCACTGCTGCACCGCACTCAAGAAGAAAGAAGAAAAAGAGAGGTAACTCAGAATGTGCAGGGCTTTTTTCGACAAACTACACTTAAGAATAAAGTTAATGTCACTGCATGTGATTGTTTTGCATGCTTTGTTGCAAGGCAATTATTTGTCCAGTAATACACAGTATTTCCCCAATCAAGTTCTCAAACAATCAACTTGTTTGATTGTGTGAGAATTTGTAGTTTTTGTAATTCATTGATGCTCTGGCTCCATCAGTATCTCCATCTATGTATTTTGAGATATGTATTTTTTATTTCTTAGGATGAAAGAAGACGTTTGAAGAATGCCATTATCATTCAGTCCTATGTACGTGGTTACCAGGACTTGAAACGACAGGTCAGCAAGCTCTATATAAACCTCATTTTTTAGATTTAATAAGCTAGGCCTAGCTTTAAAAAACACTAAGCTCTGGTTCTACATGATAACCAGAGCTATACATGTCTACATGTCAACTGAGAAACAAGGAAAACCCAGCACAGGTAAGTAATTAAAGTGTAATTGTGGCACAGGGTGTATAGAACTTAAACATCCAATTGGGATGTAGCTTATTTTTATAGTTTTTCTGCTTATTATTAACAGTTTGTTTAATCATAGACATTTGTTATTGCAGAGACATTTGCTTCTAAAAGCCCTTTAGGGAGGCACACACTTCTAATTTGGGAGGGCTCGGGACAGGAGCCTGGATTAATTTGTGTTTAATTTTGTAATTTTGATTTAGTCTATTTGAATACCCTTGGATATCATAGTCACATGTTTAGTGATTACAACTCTGTCCTAACCATAGCTTGTATTGGCAAAGTAATTAACATATAACACACCATTATTGATTACTATCTTGGTTTGACAGAAGATTTCTTACCTGTTGAGCCACTGATGATATGGACTCTAACTTACTAGCCTAATCAAAGTTGATGCTGTTTTAAATGCGGAACAATTTATTTACCAACATTTTATATTACTGTACATTTGAAGCCTTTTTATTCCGTTCAGAGACAGCATGTAATGTTGAAACTCTCTTCCAGTATGCCATCCAGAGGTCCAGGTTTGATGAGTGTGTCAGCCAGACACAGGCAAGAGGAGCTCAGCATGTGTTGGATGGTCCTGGTCTTTGCCTTTTGTTAAGGCAGCTTATATTTTTCTACAGACAGCGTGTGGATGCACATAGATTGGTGAGAATACTAAATTTTAATGATGCCCTTCTTAGATGCTATTATTGACAGAGACTATACTAATTGTTCTGTTTTTGTGTTAATAAAGACATGGTTGTGTCAGAATTTGGTGAAACACAACAATCAGTTTGTGAAGCTGCTGGTTGGCCCACAGAAGCAGTCCTGTATGTTTCAGATTAAGAAGATCTTAGGCTTTTGTTGCAGGTACAGTACCTAATATTTTCTGGTAGATGCACAAAGAAACAACAAGCTGCAACAAGCTGGTTTGACATTTAAAAGGGTTTTAATATCTAATTTATGTCCCTTTTGTCTCGTAGACTCCTGCAGAACAGCAAAGATGACAGTTTAAATGTTGCAGTTCCCATGCGGATGCTAGAAATCTTTTCTTCAGAGAGAACCTATCTTTGTGTTATTCCAGATGCCAACAATGTAGCTTCATTAATCGAGCAGATTTTGCACTATATGGTACAGAAAGGTAAGGTGATAATTACTGTCATGTTATGTACATGAAAGGCGCAAAATGTAAATATCGCAAGCATTTAGGTAATTTCCTTGTTTACTGTGGCACAAACACAAGTAAACATTTTAAGGCCTAATTGTCAAATAAGTAATGAGTTTATAGAGATATGAATACGTCAGTAAATATCAGTTGGTCTGGTCAAGTGTTTGTGTACTTTGGTCGCTACATGGGCAGTTCCTGCTCTGACTACTATGCCCAGGTCAAGTATATCTCATATTATTTACATTTTCCCAGAAGTGTGACTCATTTCAACAGCACTGTTGAAATAATTCATACAGGGCAACCAAGCATCTTATTTAATTTTAGGCACTACGTTAACTGCTGTCAGCGTCAAGTCGTCAAGCGTAATTACCCAGGAACGTTGGCTAGCCTAGTCTTAGGGCTAAAACAATGTTCAGAAGCACAGGAGAGAACTTATAAGTGTATGTAGTTGGCAAATCATTGCTTTTCTTTTGATATTCTTAGTTTACTTGAAACTTTAGCAGATACTTGTTTAATGATTAGTTATATCTGGTAACTCTACACTAATTACTGCAAGTTTTTACAGCTACGTTATTGTGATAATGTGAGATAATGTGAGCTGGATTCTTAACATTCTCGTTGAATCCTTTTTCCATTTGTGTCTTCTATTCAGGATACTACAGGTCGCTCTATATTCTTGTAAATCACAGGCTCCCTTCCAGTCTGGAGTATAGTGATGCTCCCTCTGTCCCTCTGGCAAGCACACTGTTGGAGCACATCCTCAAACCTCTGCACTTTACCTACTCCTCCTGCACAACAGGCGCAAGGTACAGCAGGGGGATGAAGTTACTATTTGAGACTAATACTTTTACACAAATATTGTTACCTTCCATGTTTAATTTTAGCAGCCAAAATAAGCATTTTAATAGAAGTTATTTCACAGCCTGCTGCTGGGAAGGTTAACTGTAGCTAAGCAAAACTAAAGGAAACAAACACGAGCAATAGTTGCTCCTGACCAAAATGCAGTTGGGCTAAAGGATGTGACAGAGTTAAATGTTGTATAGTATACATTATTTGAACAAGCAAAAAGGTAATGTGAATACAGTTCCGGTGTCTAAGACTGTCACAGATAATGCACTTTTTTCTGGAGTGGCCATGAACGACAGGCTTTTGCTAAGGTGCTTGTGAAAAGCCCTCCCTAAAGGGACTGATGTCTTAAGACCTCCCAAGTTGTTTTTTGAGTATAGGGAAAAAGTGAATAATAGCAGGAAAGGAACTTCTTTGTCCCTAGTGAATGCTTTAAATAATCTGTTAAGCTGATCAGACAAACTAAACTGTTTTGTCCCCACTAGTCAGTGGTGAAGCAGTAAATTTGCTTCAGAGACCAATTTACAACAAGCCATAAAAAGCCCCACAGACTCGCTTGCTCGCCACAGTGCAGAATATCGGGCTGTTTGCCCTCATTTTGAGGTGTTCCTAATAACAAACAACAAGATGACTTCTATTCTTCTTTGAAGAAAAGCAAGGCGGGAGTGAGAGAAACTTGTGTACACACCGAGTTGAAAAGCTAATTATCTGACTTGACTCACCAGATGTATGTGACTGAGCGACACAGAGCAGTCGTGTTGGTAGAGACAATAATGGAGCTCTCGCAAACAAGAAAGAGCAGGATGACGTTAAACCTTTCCACCCTCTTGACTAAAAATTATATGAACAAGTTATTTAAAACAACGTTGTTTTATATATTGGTTTCATTTTACAATGTTGTGTTAACCTGTCTAATCTTTGCTTATCTGTCATCTTTCAGGCAGTTTGTATTTACAGCCTTTACTGAGGAGTTAATCTCTGCACCATTTACGGAGCAGATCTTTCACTTCTTTATCCCGGCTCTCTCGGACCCCCGTCTCTCATTCCCATTCAAGGCCTTTCTGAGCTCCCTTCAGCACACCATCCGCTCCTCCCCAGCAGCACAGATCCAGGCACCATGGTTGTTTTACTTTGTCCTCTCTGCTGGAGAGAACTGCTTAGGTGAGTGGCTCAGTTTAGAAGAGGGACCACTGGTTATACTCTCCTAAGAAAATGTTTAGAGTCCATTAAGTTTTGAACACTGTTTTGTGTTGTAGTTTAAATTTTAATTAGATGTTATTGCCATATTCCCATCATTATTTGCCCAATAATCCAAAAGTAAAAAAACTTTTTTTTTTCAAAAATACCCTTTTGTATCTGAGGGATTTTAGTTTCTTAATACTAACCCTTTTTACCAATTTAGAAAAGTGTACAAAAATGTGAAGGTGTAATAATACTTTTTAAAAGCATCGTATAGCTGTATATCATAACCATAATTATAAATTATTGAGTTGTACCATAATCTCTGACAGACAGATAAATGGAATGCTGAGAAATTACATTGTATAGCAGTCTGCATTGATGAATGTATGTTGGCAGGCTCACTATCAGAGGAGGGTCTCCTATTGTACCTGCGGGCTCTGCAGACGCTGTTGCCTATGCTGCAACATAGGCAACATGTGTCTGAAAGCAGCAGCAGACCTGAGACTAGCAGCGATTCAGAGGACGATGATGATGCTGGCATCCATCCACCACCCATGCAGGTTTCAAACAAGCACATGGACATATGTACACACAAATTGTTTAAAGTGTCAGGATCAGAGGGATGTATTGGTCTTGTTGATATGTGATATGTATGTCTACTACGGGTGCAACAGTAGGGACCAAAACCCCTTTCGAGTTCCCTTAAATGGAGTGGTGCAGCTGCTTGTGAATACATAACTTCCATGCTATAGTAGGACTGCCACAACTAGCCCAAATAAAAAAAAAAAACAACAACATGGTTTTATTATCAACTTTACTTGATGTAATATTATATGAAAATTATAGAAATTTAATTAATACATTTCTGATACCTACTAATTGTTGATTTTAATATGGCATTATCTGCACTGAACCCTCCACTGTCCAGTCTTTAAACCAGTATCTGTTTCCTTCTCTGTCAGGATGACAGTCGGATTTCGGTGCAGCTAATCACAGAGGAGTGTGTCCACAAACTGGACACCAAGCAGCAGACAAATGCTCTGCTGAACCTAGTGTGGAGGGATTCAGCCAGTGAGGAGGTTTTCACCATGATGGCATCCATCTGTCATACACTCATGGTGCAGCATCGCCTCATGGTGCCAAAAGTCAGGTACAAATACACAAACAAAATGAAATGTTTTTATTTACAAAAAACAAATGTACTATTGTATTTATCATGCAAGTGGAAAAAAAACTCAAAATGGACATTGTAGGTATACTGCATGAATTCCAACTAAATGCTTTTATTATTTAAACTGAAATTAAATATATTTTTAAACATATTTTGTGGCGATCAGCCTAGGATTCAAAGAGCTTGTTTACACACCTCCCTGATTGATACTGTGTCTTTATGTGTTTCCGCGCTGTAAGCATTAATGTAAATAACGGTGAAGTGCAGCAGGCAGGCAGTTATCGGTGGTCCGCACCCACTGGCATTTACAACCAGCAGAGGAAGCAGGGATGTCAGGGAAGCTGTCAGTTCTGGATGAGGGCAATTACCCCTTCTCAGGTTGATTACATTAGGGCCAGGATGTCAGAGGAGGTGTGTGTGTGTGTGTGTGTGTGTGTGTGTGTGTGTGTGTGTGTGTGTCCAAATTGGGGGGGGTGATCCCGATTGAGCTTCATGGATAGTCAACGTTCTCTAGTTAATTATTAAATGAGTCAGTTTATGGTAGTTGTGAAGATGGAGATATATAAATATTCATAACATGTTTGCAACAGTAATGGATTTTGTATCTATTTTATTTAAACTGCTTTTAAAGCTCTAGCTTACCCAAAAACCATGAATTTAAAAGCCACTTGTGTAATACAAACTGGATGCAGTTTATATTACAGATAGACAACTATTAATGTTGTACTGTTGCATAGAACTGATTAACCAGAATCTAGAACCATTTCTGCATGCACCCCTTATTATTACATCTTCCTCCTTCCCTTCACTTTTACCATAAATCCTGTCCTTCGCCTCCCATCATTATTGGATATCTGTACAAAATAATTAGCTCACTGAGAAAGATTAATCACTGCCGGAGTGGACGGGATAGCTTTACAAGAGGCTAAGGGGAGCAAATTGCATCCCGGCCTTGATTTAGTGCTTCTATGGCAAAAAACAGAGAGGCTGGCCAGTCATCCAGCCAGCCAGGCAAGCTGCCGTTTTAATAAATATGTAAAATGTCTCATGAAACTGCACTCAGCTTTTTTTCTTCTTCAAAAGACAAGTTAAAATTGGTCCAAAATTGAGCTTAATTGATTTTCTCTTTGTCTTCGGTGTGGCTAGTGTTAATGCTGCAATTTCACTTTAATTGTTAGGATTGAATATTTGGTGTAATTTTACTTTGATTGTTTGGTTTTACTCAATGTAGCACTCTATTGCTAAAACGGCTTGCTCTGATGAAAGTGAGCACAGATGAGCTTTGGTCCTTCATTTACTTTTAAATGCGTGCTGTGATTTTTGTGTTGTCTTGAGATAGTAATGTTGATAATGAAAGAAAGTTTGTGTTTAGGTGGGAAGTTGTTATGGTTTTAAATCTGACTTGAACACGGCTGTGGTGTTTCTGCTGAACAGAGATTCTTTCATATTTCAAATTGAAATGATTCCGATGTGATTCACCAAGCTGTTTTTTCACACACATCTACACCCAATGCTTTTGATGTGTTGATTTTGTTTTATAAGTGGTTCATTTCATGATTGGAATGGGGGTTTGCGTTCTCTCAGTCTGTAAAACAGCACATTTAATGCTTTTTCCCCCCCTATTTCAATCAAACACCGGCATCACTTGTTCGGAGCCCACCATTCTCCTCTATTCTTCTCTGCAGAGCGTTGTAGTACTGACAGATGGTGTGTTCTCAGCACAAGTCATTTTTCAAGCCATATTGAGAGTTGTCTGATACTCTACTCCTGAAGCTCATTTTTATTATGGGAAATTTGGAATCTATTTTGGTAGATTGTGGAAAAAGGCAAAAAATAAATGGCGGAGTGGGAGTTTTAGCATTGGCATTTACAAGAAACTGTTCAGCAAATATAGGATTCCATTTTTATTTTCGTCTCTTACCTTTTTTCATTTCTTTGTTGACCTTTTCTCCTCTCTTCCATTCTGAATAAATGATGCAGCCCTGTTAAAGGTGTCAGGGCTGTCACTTTTTTGACAAGGGCTTATTATATGCGGGGGGACTTTATTTTGCTTTTTAGCTTACTTACCACAATATTGTCACCTAGACTTACCCTGTGTGTGAAAAGCCTTGCTATTTAGGAGTATACACAAGCACACATCCACTTGAACAAAGAGCAGCTTCACACCTTGGTGCCATAGTCCAGTGAGTGGGGGACTATAGCAAGGTATATTGGCCCTTCTCACTGTTATCACGTACTTCCCGGTGAGTATGGAAGCATGCTGTTGCTGTGGGGTCACAGCAAGGACCAGGCCTCCCCTCCTCCTCCATCGTCCATTGTCCTGTTCCTCTCGCCATTAAGTTAAATGAAGCTCCACCAGGAAGCCAGAGGGCTGTTTATGACCTTAGCTGGGCACCCTTGCTAGCAACTAGTTTACTAATGGAAGGTGCCTCACCTAAATAAAGCTTAATGGCTCATTTAATCTCTTTTCAGCCCTCACAAGCTATTAAAGGGGAGAACAAGGCCAAGAAATTCTGTGAGGAAAATGTTGGTTAACAGTGTCATTTCGATTTTCCTGCTTTCGCTTGTGTCCTCTTGTAACAATCCTACCATTGCAGTCAGGTTGGCAGAAAGTATTTTTACTGTTCTTGACAGTGATTGTGTTATCCAATTGAAAGAGCTCTGTAACCTTTATAATTAAATGTTTAAATTTTATATATCTGTTGCTCTGTGTTTGTTCTTTGCAGACTCCTGTATAGTTTAGCTTTCAATGCACGTTTCCTAAGGCATCTCTGGCACCTGATAACTTCCATGACAACTAAGATGATCACTGGGTGAGCTAATGCAATTTTGACTATTAACAATGTGTTTTTATCTTTGTGTGAGCATTAGTATAAATGTATTTGCATTTTATAGAGCATATTACTTTTCTAGTGCATCTTTATGTCCTTGTACTGATTCGATGGCTTCTCTCTGCCTCATTTCAGCTCGATGGTGCCTCTGCTACAGCTGATCTCCCGAGGATCTCCTATGTCAATTGAGGACTCGAATCGCATCATTCCCCTCTTCTATCTCTTCAGCTCTCTCTTCAGTCACTCACTTATCTCTGTACATGACAGCGAGTTTTTTGGACATGAAATGGAAGGTAGTGGACCTATTCATCTGTTTAACTGGATTGTTTTTTTCCTTTTAATTTAACATTTAATCATGTCTAATTTGTCTTTTGTTTACTCTGATCAACAGAAAAACACTCATAATAATGAAAGCAGAGGTCTACAAAATTATCTAAACCAATTAAATATATAAAACAGAAAAGAGTTGATCACACAAATATTCACCCCCTTCAACTCAGTATTTAGCAATTATAGCAGTCAGCCTCTGTGGATATGTCTCAATCAGCTTTGAACATCTTGCTTAAGCTCTGTCAAATTGCATAGGGATATGAAGTAAAAAGACCTTTTCAATTCCAGCCAAATGTTTTCTCTTGGGTTCAGGACTAGGCTCTGAACTGGCCACTCCACAACATTATGCTTGCTTTCAAAGAAGGTCTCATCAGATCATAGCATATTCTTCAGTTAGCCTTTAAGTCTTCCACATGCCTTCTTACAAACTTACCCAGATGTAATTCTTTTCTTTTTGTCACTCACTTGTAACTGGGCAACACGAGTTATATGTGCAATCTGTCTCATCTCAGCTGTTGAAGCGTGTAATTTCTTCATGGGGGCTTATGTATCTTTATAGTTTCCCTTTCTAGTCCCCTTTCCCTCCATTTCTTAAAAGGATTTAACTTGAGTTTCTTGTATTTATCCCTTGACCTATGCTTTTCAATAAGTTGTCACTGGGTTAATTGGAGTGTCTTTCCTTTTTGTTTTTTGTGTTCAAAGATACTTATTTACCCTTAAGTGGGCCATTCAGGGACAAGGTTTTTATACCAAAATCATTGGAAACAATTTCAGAGTGTTGAGATGATCTTGATTTAATTATTGTGTTACATCTAAAACAAATTGGATGCACGGGTAAAGATTTTGAGTCACTTTTATGGGGGTCTCGTTTTCTGTTTTATATTTTTAATTAATTTAGATTGTTGTCAAAAGAATGTCCGGAGTTGTCATTTCACACATGTAAGCGATTGTCTGAGACAGAAGCATTCTCAGAAAATCCTCTTGATTTCAGTAAGGGTTGGTGCCTGGCTAGATCATACAGGAGGCACAACATGACAGAAAACATATGATGCAGGAAACAGTGTTTTGTTAATGACACATCAAATCCACGCATTTAAAAAAAGAAAAGCGCTGTGTCAGGCGCCTGATAGAAATGTCAACAAACCCATTCGATCACTTTACATCAGTTTGAGACAGAGCCCCATCCTATGCAGGCTTACGCACATAATCTGGACTTTGTACAAGGGGACTTACAGGATAAACTCCAAGTAATGTCTGGAGCCCGTCAGTTGGAAATTTGCAATCGCCCTTACAGTGCCTCCAGGTAAAGTCTGGAGAAGATCAGTACTCCAGTACATATGTGAAAGAGGCTAGAAACCTAGGTAAACAAACACGCTAAACACATGTTGTTTAAAAAAAAACAGAAGGTGGAAACTTTCTTTTATAAGTGCTGTATATGCTTCCTGTTATGGTCCCTATGTTTCTTGTAAGTTGCTCTAGCTTATATGTAGTTAAGCTTTTTTCTTTTTTTTTCTTTTTGAACAAATAAATGCATTAGAGTGGAATTACTGATCTTCACATAGGTCTGATGAGGGGTACAAAGGGTGGAACAAATCAGTTTGTAATATCCCATGTCCCTTGTTTGGTGTTCTTAACACAATAATACATTTCCATTGTATGTTGTTTCAGCTATTTCACATGTTGTTTCAATTGCTACCATGCAAATTTGAAAATCAATATCTGTTAAAGTAACTTGACACGTTCTCCATCTTAACAGGTCAGATGCAATCCTCCATGATGCCCTTCACACTGTCAGAGCTGGTGACTCTGTCTCGCTGTCTGCGAGATGCATGTCTGGGAATCATTAAGCTGGCGTACCCTGAGACCAAAGCAGAGCACAGAGAGGAGTACATGGCTGCTTTTCGCAGTGTGGGTGTCAAAACAAACTCTGAGGTACAGCAGCGGATCCAGGCTGAGCAGAAACGCTGGGTACAGCTGTTCAAGGTAAGACATCTAAAAATGATGTCATTTACTAGGTGCATGTCATGGACACTGTCCTCAGTGCGTAGCTTTTTACAATGTCCTCAGTTTCAAGTGGAGCTCTGGATCCTGACATTTCTGTACATATGGCCCTATACCAGAGCTCAATACTCACAGTAATACTTAGAATCACAGCATTGGCCCGGCCACACATTTGAGTTGAAAATCTTAGCAGAATTATACAGGTTAGAGAAATAATTTAAAACAATTAAAAACATTGTTTGAAACTGACAGTTTTTGTCTATTGTCCCGTGTGTTTGGAATGTTATGGAATTTCTTTTGTGGACTTTATGCAGGTGAACATTTCCTTACTTCACTAAAATCCACATTATATAAACCAAAAACTTACCCCGGGTGCCAACTAGCTCAGAGCTGGCCCACGAGAAATATATATTAAAATGTGTTTCATTTGAATTTGTATCCGTTTAGTACTTTTCAAAATACATTTTTATCAAAAGGTTTTACTAATTGGTTAAAATGTGACCTGTCATGTGAATGTCATGTATGAGATTGAGTTGAATTCGGATTATGTAAAAATTTAACTATTTGTGCAGTAGATCCATCTAATGTTTAGTCTGTGCATACAGTACTTTTTGTTCCCATTGAACTTGGACACTAAAATAGTTTTCACAAGCTTCTTTCTTCCACAATTGTTAATTGTGTTTTATTCTTTTCTGGATACTTAATGTATAAATTATAGTAGTTCCCCTGTTAACACTAAGCTTAATTGTTTTAATTTTGTAGCCTCTCTGTGCATGAAAGCAAATTGGTCTAATTCTTCCGTGTGTCAGTGGAAATTGAGAATGTATGCATGAACAGTTTTCGACAAGGTGGAGCGCTGCCATGGAGGTCATCCACTGGTTGTTTACTAAGAGGAAATGAGGCACAAAACTTAATTTTGTCATTCTACATCTTTCTTTCATTTCTCCTTTTATCAATTCTTTATTAACAAAATGCTAATTAAGTGACTTTGTTCTTGGCTGTTGGTCCTCGACAGAAGGATTTAAAAGTGGCCACTGCTATTCTGTAAAAGGTGGCAAATACAAGCAAGAGCACATCAGGAATTTTCATAAATGATCTGCTCAGAGGACTCTTGTCAGCTAAAACGATCCATTAAAGAACTGGGGAGCAGAGGAAATGCATTTTCCAAATTGAATAGGGGGATTTACAGTCGGTTTAACGCTGCTGACCCCTAACACGCTAATGTTTGGTTCGTGTCATCAGCCTTCCCTCCCCATCTTTTATCACCTCCATTGTCGAGCTATCTATTTAACTGAAAGAAGTTAATTGAATGAAAATGATCAACTAAGCTTGTATTAATATTGCTAATGGAACTTTCTTCTTGGCCATGTTTGGAGAACGATGTCACAGAGGAGTTTGGGAAAGGCCCATTAAGGCTTGCACTTAACCCGATGGGCTAATTAAGGAATGCTTATTCATTCCCAGAGTCAGGGGGTAGTCGTGCTCCAAACCCATCGCCACGCGCCTTTTACAACATTTTGCACTTGCCATTATTGCAGACTCTGGTTTTCTCCCGGTCATTGGCCAAGATTGATTGTCACTCTATGAAAATGACGCGGTTTAGAAAAGAACATTTCGATTGATATAATTTAACCAGAGTATTATTTGGAAATGGACTTGGACTTGTTGTAACTCTTATGGCAGACATAACAGCTCCACTAACAAATTATCATATAGTGACATACTGTATATAAGGTTATACAGTGAGTGTCAGCCACCAAGTGATAGCAACAGTAAAGCCTGTTATGAAGTCAAAGAAGGCCAAAACCAAGAAGTTGGTCAATATGCTATTGTAGGATCAGACTCTTGACTTGAATCCTGATGTGAAAATCTGAAATTCATCTTTAATTGTGCCAGGTAAAACTTGCACCGTGTTTGTAAAGTGACAGTATTACGTCGAAGAGAAATATCCCGTTAACCCTGGACCTTGTGCAAACCGTGCAACAGCCATGCTGCTACTTGGTGTGCTGTAAACCATTGCTGCTGTTGTGTCTTTTGCATTCTCCATCCGATGGCTGATGTCAGCAGACCTCGCCAGTAATTAACAGGGCTGGACATTGAGCAACGGTGCAGGTCGTTTTTCTTTTATACTCCCCATAAATGGCTCACTAATGGCTGAATTCTCAAATTGCTTTTTTTTTATCTCTTAAGTGAAAGTACCTCATCCTGTTGAATACTATACTCAGAAAACCTCTTTATCAGTGTTAAGTTTTCTACTCTGAAACGGGCTTGCTCTCTCTAGATTTTGAAGGGAAATGGTTGTCAAAGATGTTAATGTGTTGAGTATGTGTTTGATCTCCTACCCAGGTCATGACTAACTTGGTCAAAATGGTGAAAGCTCGCGACATTAGACGGCCCTTCTGTCCAGCAGGTCACTGGCTCTCTGAGGAGGTCAACATCAGAGCAGATAAGGTACCACTGTTTAGTTTTTGCCATGCTGTTAATTTCTGGATGTGGTGTTTTTTGCCTTATTATTAAATGAATTTACTTGAGCTAAATTCATACAGCTGCACACTATACCTGCTTTCACACATGCACTACAACCCTGAATTTCTCTTGAATTCACCCAGGAACTGCATGTGTCCAAGCAGATGACAGAGTTAGACAACACGCACTTCTGAAAGTCTGCAAGCCCCCTAGTGCAAAGTCTAATTAATATGAGTGAGCCTCTGTGGATAGCATACTTTTTCTGTCGTGTGGTGCCTCCTGCATGCTCTAGCCAGGCAGCATCCCTCACTGAAATCAAGTTGATCTTTTTCCCATATGAGAACGTCTCTGATTCTGACGGTCTCCTGTTTCGTGTAACGTGTATATTGACAAGTTTAATCAATGTCCATAGTTGATTCACTGGACTTTGTTTAAAGGTCATATGTGAAAAAGGACTTATGTGTTGATTACTGTTGTTAAACATTAGAAAACGCAGAAAATTAAAATTCTACTCCTAAATATATAATTAACTCTCACCCTAACACGCTTGAGAATTCTTCTTTAGAGAAGGGAAGAGACAAGAGAGATGTCCACACAATATAGTTTGTACTACTTTTCTTAGCTTATTAAAGTTTAAAATATATATTTATACTGTAGCTTAGTAGCTTTTCAGTACTTTGAAAGGGTATATCATGGAGAAATGGGACAATCAACATCATTTAATATAAAAATTATTAAAATAATATAAATATTAATATTTGCTAACAAACAAACAAAACATCAAAATCGAGTAAAGATTCAGCTGATTGAGTAAATAAAGTTCATGCAAATACATACAATAGTCAGTGACTATTCCAAACAAGTTTGGTTGGTTTGATTGACTGGTGAACTGACCCATGTGTTGTCTCTTCAGGTCACCCAGTTGTATGTTCCTTCTGCAAGACATGTTTGGAGGACAAGAAGGATGGGCCGCATCGGGCCACTTCAATCAACACTTGATGGTAGTGTAACTTGTTTAGTGTTTTTTATTTTCACAGTGCAACTCAAGATGTTTTGAGCAATTAAAAAAAAGAACCTATTATATTTGTCTAGAAATAGCGTAGTACTGTCATCAACTAGAATAAGCAGACTCTAAACTAAGCTAAGCTCAAAAGCCAATCCTATACTAACTGTACACCACAGAGCTCCTCCATTGGCAATAGCTGAAAATTTAGAATTGCAAAAATGCTTGCATCAGCTTGATACATGGCCCAGGAAATTATCCTAATTGCTGTCCAAAGTCACCTTCTCTGTGTTTACTTTTCATATTCTATAGAGCCGTGCATCAATAATATATCTGTTATGAAAAACCTAAAGACATTTTCATTGTGGTGCAAATTGACCCATCATTCAATGTAGAACCAGAAATGTTCTTGCTGACAGACAATATATTTACCCTGTAGTGATTCTACATTTTAGTTTGGAACAAATACTTCATGATATAAAGATTTCCATCAGAACACTTCATAGGCGCAGTGGTAAACCAGAATTAGTAATTAACTTTACCTCTTTAAGCAAAGATGTATTACCACATTTTCTCTTCATTCACTCAATTAGGCACTTTGAGGAAAATACACTGACGCAGGCAGAGCTTCATCTGGCTCACTTTGAGCCGTCCCCAGTTTCTGTAAAGTATGGTGTGAAAACAAGCTAATAACAATGTGTGTATGATCTACCTAATGCCGCTGAGAGGCTGTGTGGGATAAATTCAATTAGTGTGAAAGTACCTGATGAACTCAGCCACATCTGGTCTGTGTGTTGTCTGGCCTTTTCTCATTTCCTTAAATGGACAGGCCTGTGGCTGATGAATGTGCAATGTATTGACCACTCCAAGGCCATATTTCTCCTCAAAGATGGAAACCTGATGGGAAAATGCAGATCAGATTGACTAATTGAGCAGAATAATTGAGCTGCAGTGGATGCACAGTGAGGAGGATGAAGAGCGGTTTAGCTATTGTGGCAAGTTTTTTTTTTTTTGTGGACTAAACAGTCCAAGCCCCGAGTTTAATACAAAACAAACGTCAGCCTAATGGATAAAGGTCGGCAGGTGGATGGGCAGCTCACAGTTGGGTTAAATAAAAGGGTGTAATTAAAAGGATGTAGGATGGATCCTTCTGTAATGGCTGGCCTATAAGCAGTGGGCTGGATCTTGAAATACAGAGCTAAGCACTGGGAATAGTACTGATAATGTCAAATGAGGGTTACGCACGGTCAATTATACAGAGTATTCTTCGAGCTGAAGCAAAAGTATAAGATTACTACTATCAAATTTGGTGAATTTTGGCATTTAAATCCTAATAAGGGAGAATTTAAAATAATCTTTATGGGGGAAAACAATAACACCAAATTATGATCAAGCAAATTTGAGTTCCTTTAAAAAGTTAAAAAAAAAAAACATTTGCAAGTCTTTCAGATTGACCACATTGTTGGATGGCAAAGTGGACCAAATATTGACTAATGAATGTCATTCATAGCCTATAACCCAAAATACATGGATAGTAAAATAATTTCAGATAATTCAAATTAGTGAAAAAGATGTTGACATTTTGTAAAATGTATGACATTTTAGGTTGTTTTTTCTGTAAATAATTTTTACAAACACCCCAGATCCCTGTTGTTAAGGAGGCGGATTCAGAAGTCAAAATATAAAATTTACATTATTAATGAACCCCTACTCTGATTGGCTGGAGGTGTGGACTTCACATTCAACCCCAGCAGCCAGTGTTGTTTTCAATCATACCAGTTCTTTAAAAATATGTCATTAATCAGCAGGACAAATGAAAAGAGAGGAGTTACAGAATTTGTATGATTTATATTAAAGTATATATTTTCTTTCCTTGTTTTGTTGTTGTTTGTCAAAAACATATGTAGGCTGAAAAAATGAAGAGAATTAATTCTTGTTCAAAATAAAAAGCCACTAAATTGTTGTATGTTTTGTGTCTGTCTGCAGTTGGCACAGAGCCTCCACAGCTGTCAGTGTCTGAGGAGAGAAATCTGGCCATCCTCACAGAGCTCCCGTTTGTGGTTCCTTTCGAGGAGCGAGTCAAGGTACTGCACTGGTGTCTGACACACTTACTGTACATGGAGCTAGAGTAGCAAGAGTTTTTTGTGTGCTGTTGCAGCTTATAATATTGCAGGGGACTCCTTAGTTTTACCGTTAAGTATGAAAGACATTCCTTACATACATGAGCATGTCATGTAAAACTCTGTTTTGGAAATCACTGTGCATTTTCAAAACTGTATCAGGTTTATATCTGCTGGCAGAGCTTATAGATGATGCCCTTTTTGCATACTTTGTTTCTATTAGGCCCAAACACCTGCCTTGATTTTGAATTGCTTACTGTTGTCAGAACTCAACAATTTACAACTAAAAGAAATTATTACTAACCCTGGTTTACTGTCTTGTAGATCTTCCAGAGGTTAATCTATGCTGACAAACGGGACGTTCAGGGGGATGGGCCATTTCCTGATGGCATCAGTGTCACCATCAGACGCAACTACATCTATGAAGATGCCTACGATAAACTCTCTCCTGAAAATGGTATGACTTGCGCTGCTACGTTACTTTTTTTTAAGTATTTTTGTGTTAAATATGTGAGGGCATTATATTTTACATTCAGGTATCTAGAGAATCTTCTGTAGTAGTTTTGTTATTTTCTGGATTCATCTTCAAGATGACAAGCAAAGAGTAGAGAAGTGTGGTGTGGTCAATTTTGACACCGTCACTGAAACTTTTGTTATGCTCTATAAAATCTTAATATTGAGAACCATGTTAGCATTAAAGATGAAGGTTAGCTCTCTCCTTGTGTAGAGTATTGAATTTCGGTAAAACATAATTGTAGTTACGATTATTCTAATGGATCACATAAAAGCAGAATCAATTATTTTAAGTCCTCTCTTATGCGTTTGAATTTGAAAGCGCACTTCTGTGGGGGCAATCTGATTAAAAAGAGTAGTAGGAGACCTGGGCTGAAGACATAGGCCATATCATTTATGTGTCTATAAGTTATAGCTGCCTTGATTTATTACTGTACATGAATTATTCTGAAAGATGACCTCTTATAGAATTTGATTTGAATATTCTGTAGGTCACAAAAGTGCTTTCTTGCAAAATATGTTGTTGGTTGAAAACAACATGGTACTAAAGATTGTACCGTTACATAGGATTCTAGATTGTATATCTTGCTCAGCTGGTAAAGGCAGTCATCCACGGACCACAGGGTCAGTGGTTCGATCCCGGCTATATGTCGAAGTGTCTCTAGGCAAAACACTGAACCCCTAACAGCCCCTTCCCCTCCCCAGCTGTGCAGTGCCGGTCCAAGCCTGGTAGAAATTGGGGAGGGTTGTGTCAGGAAGGGCATCCTGCGTTAAAGAAAACTGAACCTTCAGGAAAACTTACAGGAATCGGCGTATTTTTGACAATTTGGTTTATAGAAAATTAAAGCAAATACAGTAATAGCCCAAGTGCATTGACAAAGAATTTAATATTTTCGAGATAGCAGAATTCTAAATTAGTAAGTAGCACAGTCATAGTTAGATTAAATTGGCCTTGTTGTAACCAAGTTGCCACTTTTTACAAGTGTCCAAAACACTAAGATGCTTAGGTAAAAACCGACTTATATTGACTTTTATTGTTTTTTTTTAGAGGCTGCAGTCTCTGCTCCTCTTATGTTGCAGTTACGTGTGTCAAGCTGTCTCCACGGAATACATCATGCACTTCAATTATCTTTTATTGTTTGCTTTATTTGGATTTTACGAATGTTATTGTTAGTTTATGTTCAAATGTTTATTAGCTGCTGTCTGGCAATACATTTGCAAAACATAAGTAGCTGTCCTGGGTAAAGAAGTACCAGTGTAATGAGATATTAGATAAATATTTTATTAAATATATAAAAAACAACTTAATGATTCATTTAAAAAATAACAAACAATAAGTGTGATGTGTCAAAGGTTTATTAGCAAAACAAAGGAAATAATGTCTTAAAACCATACTTAGACAGCTAATAAAACATTGCAGAAATTAAGAAGAGTTGCGTATGACAAAGTAAAGGAATGGTGGGGAGGCAATGTGAATTATCCAGGCATTGTACGTTTCCCTCTAGCTTTTTTAAATATTACTTTTAATGTGAACAACACACTATAAATTTCTTCCTTGTGAGATGATCTTAATGTATTTGCTGTGTTACCTTTAAGGGTTAGGTTTCTCTTATTCATTGTTAAAATCTGAGATCATGTGCAGTCCCATTCAATTGGTTGGAAACAGTTTTATAACTTTTAAGTGTGAACACAAGTACCGACTATTAGAAACTAAAAACAACATTTCCCGGCTTGATTTTCATGCTGGAAAATGACTCAAATGAATCAAAGTCTTGTCACAACTTTGTTGGACAATGGGACATTGTAAATCTCTTTTTTTTTTGGGGTACCCGCCTAAATTCTTTCTTGTGCTCTGTGTCCTTAATTCAATCTAGAACCAGACCTGAAGAAAAGGATTAGAGTTCATCTACTTAATGCTCATGGTCTGGATGAGGCAGGCATAGACGGTGGCGGTATCTTTCGGGAGTTCCTCAATGAGCTCCTCAAATCGGGCTTCAATCCCAACCAGGGTTTCTTTAAGACGACCAACGAGGGCCTGCTCTATCCCAGCCCTGCTGCACAAATATTGATTGGTGACTCATTCACTAGACACTACTACTTCCTAGGCAGGATCCTTGGAAAGGTGAGCCTTTTTAAAGTAAAATCTGTTAGAGATGTCTAATGGTGATCGAGGCTTGTGACTCAAAAGTATCAAGAGAATTTAAAGACTCAAATCACACAGCCTTACGGCCAATATTTCATTTAAGAGCTGGCAGAGTCAGTGTCAAGGTTTCTCTCAGTTTTTATGTAAATTCAGAGGTTGTTTTGGTGTTTGTTTTAAAACTAAGCATGTTTGGAGAACTTGCTATCATTCGGTTCTTATAAAGATTTAAGGGTTGGGTAAGAACTTCAGTTTTGTTAATTAGTTCTTTGAGTAATCTGTTAATGACATTGTTTTTCCATCCCCTCCTTCAGCTGATGGCACTATTTATTAGACCCTAATGTTTCTAAATCATTCTTAATGCATGCGATAGTGATTGTTTATCAAGATTCATCAAGATTCCCTCCTTGTGGGGGGCTATCATCTCAACCTGGAGAAGAATTACCTCATGACAAGTGGTCGCCTCTCAATTAGGGCTTCCATTAGCCGATGATTCCTACCTCTTGTTTGTGTAGTGATTGCATTTGGCTGCCATTAAATCAGCGGGCCCAAGCAGACAGCACATAAATAAGTGTTCAAAGCATGTGGTAATAGCATTTTGATCTGTTTTACAGTCAGAAGCATCCAGGTCCCTTCTCTCTTGCTCAGCCCTAGATGGTCTGGTCCACTTGTCAGAGCATCATGACTCCTCCTTCTCCTCTTGTACTTTTTCTTTTTCTCCTCTGTATTCAGTGCAAGTGAGAAATGATCAATCAGCAGCTACAGTCTCTCCACCCCCATTCCTTTTATATTGCTGTGCTCTCCAGAGCTAATGGTTCAGGCAATTAGGCTGGTGGAAATTAATTTGAATTTGACTTTCAATTAACCCTACCTTAAGTTCCTCTATCTCCATAAAAATGGACGTTTGAGTGGCCATTTGAGAGGTGTATTGATATTTGTTTAGTGCCATTATTGCCTGGATAAAAGGCAACCGTTTATATAGATTGGGATTGCATCACCACTGCCGCAACGTGCACAGTGCACGTTGTGGCTCAAAGGACACGGGAGATTAATATTGTTAATTAATGTTCGAGGCGTGCCATTGTTGTGGAGGTGATGTATTACAGGCAGGAGTGGCTTGTCTAGGGTACTCACTGAAATGGGATTGAACATCAGAATAGAGGCCAGTCATCATCCTTCTTCTTCACTTGTCCACCCAGCAGACAAGCTGGAAGATTTAAGCCACAAATGGGGAAACATGAAAACAGTTCATTTGTGTTTCTAGGTTTTCAACCCAAAGACTAAAAAGTTAATTTAATCTTGATGAGAGTGTTTGCTCAAAGTGTCAAAACCACATTTCCCATATTATGACCTGTAGAAGATTTGCTTTGTGCCTCATTCACCTCTCGTTATACATAACATTTAACCTCATCAGCAGTTGCCGCTTCACTCCGTAAACTGTGAAGGTGAGGAAAGTGCTAACTCCTCTAAACACTTTCTCGCTGATGTCCAGTGAATGATGGTTCTCACAGTGTTTAGGGTTGGCCCCACTGATTGATAGAGATGCGTTTGAAAGGCATTATAATTTTATCGATTCTTAATGTTGTAAATTAAGGAATTTATATGGCAGCTAACAAAATGCACCTGCAATGTTGTTGGCATTTATTCCACCTGATGGTGCCGCGATCTGCTTTAATTGCGTTGCCACTGCACTCACTTATATTAAAAGGCCCAGGCCATAATAATTAATTTCTTCCAGCCCAAGTCATTTTGGCATAATTTCTGGCAATAAACACTCATAAATAAAGTAACTGGCATTGAAAAAATAAGGCTACAGGTTTTTTCCATATACTTATTGCTGCCTCTTCCCGGCACAAGTGTTATTGATAGGTTTCAAGGGCCATGCAGCCCATATGGTCTGAAATGAGCACAGGCCACCAGAGAAATACTAAGTGGATTATTTTGCATAAAAAATAGACAATGTTTGAAGTTGTGCAATTTACCTGTGTTTAGAAAATAGCTGTGATTTATGCGTGTGTGTGTTTAAGATGCATGCATTATGGAAATTCTCTAGATTTATAATCCATTTAGCTGATGCGGTCAGGGTTTTTAGCGGTATCATTTATAAAGACCTGTATATTTTAATGTGTCCAATGGGCTCTTTTTCGGACTATTCCAGTACATTAGCTTTGGGTTTTATGAGTCACCTGCCCAGCTGCAGTTCTTAATGGCATTTAAGGTCAAGGTGAGAATTGGCATTTATAAAGTTTGAAGTTGATGAAAGAGAAACCTGTGTGTTTTAGATAGATTGTGTTCTATGTTTTGCTCTCAGTCGTTCAGATTCGGCCAGGTTTACTATCTTATCACTTGATTTTTTTGATATAAGAGTAGTAGGCAAATTAAATGTTGTGTAATGTATGTTGTAATCTGATATTTTAATATGTACATAGTAATATTATGCTCACTACTTGATGTAGGCAACAGTCCATTTAGTTATCTAATCATAATGTTTTATTCAGTGACACCCAAGCAATAAACAATCACTGTGTTTAATGCTCAGTGTATGTTTTCATTTATACTGATTGAATGGTGGTTCTGGGTGAATAAATTGCTTGTCTGAACCTTGTCCTGCAATTGTCCTCGAGTTAACATCTACATATTCCCACAGGCACTGTATGAGAACATGCTGGTGGAGTTGCCCTTTGCCAGTTTCTTTTTGTCTAAACTTTTGGGAACCAGTGCAGATGTGGACATCCACCACCTGGCCTCGCTTGACCCAGAGATGTACCGCAACCTTCTCTTTCTCAAGAGCTATGAAGGTGATGTAGAAGAGTTGGGCCTTAACTTCACTGTCGTCAACAACGATCTGGGAGAAGCTCAGGTGAATGGGGATGGGGAACAGGGCGGGATGGAGTTGGTTAAATGATTCACATAACCTTTTTTTCCATGTCTTTTTCTATCCTGGTCAGTAAATCTCATTTAACCACATTTCCTTCCTCCTGTTTGGTTCCTCTTTGTATCGTTAATAATTCATGTCCCTCATGATGTACCACTTTTCAGCTCTGAGAGAGATAAAGCACGTCGCTACTGTCGCCCTAAGCTCTGCTGCAGTGCAAGGAACACAACAGCTCTGTTGACCATTCCACCTGCCTTTCCCCCAGAAATTATCTCGGAACACGCCTGAAAGAAGCAGTTAGTTGCTCTCAGGCACGTCCCATATAAAGCTCAAGGCTGTGGAGACGAGCTACCACCATAGCACTGATTCACCTGGGCCCAGACCTGCACTCTACCCGGAGCCCTTGTTTGCTCAGGGCCTTAACGCGTCTTATTAGCTCTTCTCAAACAACACCTGAAATGGTTGAGTTACAATGTAGCCCTCCTGGTCACAAATAGGGCATCGCAAACACGATAGGGAAAACAATTTGTGAAAGATTAGGCACACACCCGGGAGCAGTCTGCCCTGCATTTGCCCTCCTGAGATAGGCAAAGTAAGCAAGATAACGACAGTAATTCTCTTACATTAGCTTATAATCAGACTCTACTCTGAGGGAGGGGGAAAAAAGCTAAAATTATTACCTGTCAGTGCAGTACACAGCATTCAAGGGGTGGACAAAATAAAAGGAACAACTTACTGTAATACAATCTGATTCTGTATCACTGCACTTTGTGAAACTTATCAATCAGTTTTTGTTAAAACTGCGTCAGAGAGGTGCTGATTCATGTCTATTGTCATTTTTGACTGTAGTTTGTATTGTTCTTAAGCAAATATCCTGTCATGTGTATCAGGCAGTTTAAGTGTAACCACTGTTAGTCATTGCTGATGGAGTGTTCTTGTTCAGGATGTGTTACAATGCTTTTTTCAAAAATGTCTGACTTTGCACAAAGGTACACAAAGGCAGCTGTGAGCACATCTCAGTTGTAGATTAACAGACTTGACTAAGGAAACAAGTGACTATAAAACAATAGCAATATAGTTAAAAAGCCTTGATGCAAATATTTGATGCTGATGCACAATGTAGCCCCTTTTTTAACTGTTCCAAGGTGTTGCTTGCACAAAGTATAATAATGTAAATGATTAAGTTCTCAAATCACAAGTGCTAAATAGAGCAAAACTGTATTGGGAAAAGATGAGCATTACCTTTTCTTCTACTGTAGTTGCTATGATGTCATCATACACTTGTCTTTATGAACAGAGATGAGCACATCTTATAAAGTGCTAACTGCTCTAAAGCTAATGAAAAGAGAACCTGGGGCCAAATTGTATTAGACCAGATGTTCATTGGATGTGCTATATTTAGAAATAGCACTCACTCTCCCTCCCCCACCCCTCTCACACACACTTGCAGACAGCCTTACCTTTAATCAGAGTGATGTGGGAAAACATTTTAATTATCTCTCTGATTGAATTAAATCCACCTAGCACAATTAAAGCACTTACATTGTTGTTCATTTGGCACAGAAGGCAGACTCGGTAATATGCATAATTAAATATGCAGAATTGCTGCCTGACGGTAATATTACTCAATAACACAAAGGAGAATACATCATATTTCAGCAGAATCCATTTTTTGTTTTTTTGATCCAGGTGGTTGAACTAAAAGCAGGAGGCAAAGACATTCCTGTGACTACAGCAAACCGAATAGCCTACATCCATTTGGTGGCTGACTACAGACTTAACAAGCAGATCAGGTCCCATTGCCTGGCCTTCAGGCAGGGCCTGGCCAATGTGGTCAACCTGGAGTGGCTGCGCATGTTTGACCAGCAGGAAATCCAGGTAGTCTTTACATGACAAGGAGAACTGCATATTCATATGGAACAGCAATAACTTGCAATTAACACGATCTTGCTTTTGAGTAGGTGCTGATATCTGGGGCACATATACCAATTTGTCTTGATGACCTGAAGAAGTTCACAAATTACTCAGGTAAATGTAAATTTAAATATATACATATTTTCAAGATTTCAATGCTAAAATATTTAGGGGGAAGTACTTTCAGAACAGATCTAATAAATATATTGTATTTAGAAATAAAGGTGAAGTAATGTTATATTTTCCATCATCACTTTCTATAGGAGGATACTCGGCCACTCACCCTGTCATCCAGACCTTTTGGGAGGTGGTTGAAGGCTTCACAGATGAAGAAAAACGCAAGTTGCTGAAGTTTGTGACCAGCTGCTCCAGACCTCCACTGTTGGGCTTCAAGGTGAGTGTTTACCAAACATGAATTTTTCCCTTGCTCCCTGTTCTTACTTAAACAGATGGTGTTGGTACCTGTATCCTCCAGGCTGAACAGAAGGGAGTGTTTCTGCTTAATAGGCTTGTAATAAAAATACCTAAACTGATAACAGCCCTCAAAATGATCATTTTCAAATTAGTGGCGATAAGACCGCGTCAGTATGGTGAGGCCTTATCTCCACGTCAACTGTTATTCTGAAGTTCATGACCCTACTCGGCTGAAGAACTCCTAGTGTGTGTGGGTGTGTGTGTTGGCTGTGTTGAAGATCCTGGCTGGACAAATATTACCGTTCAAAACAAAGTAGCGGATTGAACTTTTGGTTTCTGTGTGACATGGCAGAAAGCGTGGATGTTTCATCAAATTAATTTCAACCAGCCTAACATTTTTTAAAAACTATTCACGTCATACTTCTTAACATTGTTTGAGGTTTGCTGAATCATTTTTGCTAACCTCTTATTTCAGAAACAATTTTTGTAATTGGAAGCCATTTCACTTTCTCATTGACTTGATTTGTGGGACAGTTTAGTAGTTGAACATAAGAGGAAAAAGCAGAAAGTGTCACTCTGGACCATTACAGAGTTTTTATGTGTCTCCTTTAGTCGAACCAAAAGCTGTAATCATCATATGATAGGTTTTTGGTCTCAGTATGACTTCCATTAATTAAGAGATTCTAATTGGTTTATTCTTAAAATCAGTTGTACCTTCTCTTGAGATTCAGGAGTTGCACTGCCTCCTCATATTATTCATTTGGCTTGGCCAGTGAATAGATGCTCCCCTCTTCGACACTTCTCTGAGCTGGAAAGGGCGGTAATTCGTGGGTGGGAGCAGCCCCTGACCCAGCCTTCAGCCTGAGCCAGCTAAGCCTTAATTAGCTGTCATGAAACAGCTCAGGATTCATTAGAGGAGAAATAGCTCTGTCAGGAGAAGCCATCTAAAAAAGATGATGGAAACTCCCTTTTTTTAGAAAATGATAGCCACGCTAATGACACTTTCTCAATAAGCAACGATAGTTTAATACGGTAATTGTCAGAAAAATGGGGTCATTAAAGTTAAGCCCCTGAAGAGCCATTTAAACGGGCAAGTATGTCCACTGAACCGCATGTGGTAACTTTAAATAGCAGGATGAAATCAGGATGGAGAAGCTTATTTGTCGGCCTGGCTTGTGATGGAAACGGTTGGTGTCACAGTCCGTAAATGAGGTAGCCTCATCACAAGGAGACTTGAATTAAAAAATGCCAGATAGACAACATGAAATGACCATTCCTTCAGCGTCTCATCCAAGGGTCAAACTGTGGGCCAGTTTCCTACTCAGTACCCTTCAAGCACTAAGCTGATTTCCCAAATTTATACTTTTACTGTATTACCTTAGAGCTTAATGTCTCTCTTTTAACATTTATCCTCTTGTGGAAACTGTCATTTATTATGGTGATCATCACTTATCTGAGCTAAGTTACATTTCATTTTTCCTTCTGTCTTTAAACGTCTCATGATGACCAAATTTAATCTGCAGCTACAGGCTATTTGTCCTGTGCTCATTAACAACTTATGTTTGCACACAGGAGCTCTATCCAGCCTTCTGCATCCACAATGGTGGCACTGACCTGGAGCGTCTGCCCACTGCCAGCACCTGCATGAACCTGCTCAAGCTCCCAGAGTTCTGCGACCAGCACCTGATGAGGAACAAGCTGCTGTACGCCATTGAATCCTCTGCTGGGTTTGAGCTGAGCTGAGGAGAGGGCGAAGGCTTCTCTTTTCCTGCATCCACAGACTTGACACCACAAATATCTTGGGAAAGAAAGAGAAGGGAAAGAGGAAATGATGCACTGACCTGCTTGATTCCGTTTGTGTTTCTGTGTGTGTCCATGTCAGTGTGTGTGTGTGTGTGTGTGTCCGCGTATGCCAAACTGAAGAGTGAACGGAAAAATCACCCATAGACTGGTAATAAAGCGGTGCAAGTTTGAAGCAGGGTAGGAAGCCTTTTTATCTTTATTGCTTTTAAGTAATTTAAATGATCAGACAATGTGTAATCACTTGTCTGAACACTTTTCTGAATGGGGACACCATTGAATTTAGCAGAAAATGTGCTAAACCAAGAAATGAGCAGTAGCAGCTGGTCTTTTATGTAATCTAACGTGAATGGACAGTTATTTTTCACCAAAGATCAAGTGGCATCATATTAAACAAAGGCAATATAACAGCAGCGGGACAGACTGTAGGACTTTAAAGCCACCCTGTGGTGTGCCAAGGGCTGCGAAGGTGGAGGAGACTTTCTGTATAGTAATTGTGAATTTTCACATAGAACTCATTAAGATTCCAGTATTTTGTGATTTCTGAAATGATTTTTATTAACAGTAAGTGCTGCACCGTCATGTCCAATAACCATACTCTAAGTGTGCACGCGCCTTCTGAAGTATGATAGTGACTCATATTGCTGGACTAATTTGCGGGACAGTATTCTAAAAGTTTGTGAATATGTACATGTTTACAATTACTCTTGTATCATTAATTTGTTTAGTATTTGTACAGGTTTGTTTTGCTTTCCTGTGTGGTGAATTGAGGCCTCATGTTTCTGAGTTTGCTGAGTTCAACCATTTCTTCCTGGTCAGTGCAAAGAGTTTGCTCTTAGGGAGCCACTGTTCTGTCAAGGTTCACAGATATTCTTATGAATGATCAGTATACCAACAGTGTGGAGAAAAGGGGGGAAGAGTATAGAAATTAATAAATCCACTTTTCTTTTGCACTTTCCTTTCATAAGTCTCTTTTTTTTTTTTGTTTCTTGTAATTTACAGTAATGATCAAGACATAAAACAGTGCTTTGTGGGAAAATCTCTTCCTGAGTTTTATGGCCTCTGACATATAATTAAAGAAACATCCAGTTAAGAAACACTGAGCAGAACTATTCTGGCCCTGAGATGCATTATCAGGCTGAGCACAAATTAAGATGTGTGCAGTTGTCATAAATCTACCTGCCCTCTGTTGCAATACAGCTCAGGAAGACGTCCGTCCCTCCTTGGACCGATTCCATCTCTCCATCCTCTCCTCCCTGCTGAAATGACCAACTTGCTGCCCCCTCTTCTCATCTCAGAGCCCGAACCCCACACATTTGCTGGGCCAGGGAGCTCAAAGTAGTAATTGGGTCTTAAAAACCGGTCTTGTCATTGAAATGAGGGATTCATCTCAATTACTATGAGATTTATTTAAGACTATTACCTTGTGATGGATTATAACTGACAAAGTTAATGCAGGATGTTATGAATCATCCTCACTCTGTAATATACTTTAGCTTGCTCTGAGGCCTTTTAAGGGCTAATTGAAGCTTTTAGCCTTGTTTGTCTTTCTGCACAGCAAGGAAACATCAAAAAGTCACTTGTTGGGGTGATAGATATTGTAGCTTACTTTGCACAATATTGCTCCAAAAGCACCATCAACTGTGCAAACTTACCATTATATCTTGGGAGTGTGGGCCCAACATGGAAGCATATCTGTCAAGCTAAACATATGTTGTGCCACAAAGAATTACATCCATACCTGCAGGTATTGCATCAAAAAGAAACCAAGCCCCCAAGTAGGTTACATTTATTATAACAAAGTGCCATCTTGTGGTTAACTGTGGTAGTGTGTTGAAAATTTTGTGAACTTTTTCTTCTTTATTTACAGGACAGCTCATATAAAATGTGGTGCCTTTTTTTTCTGCAGGATCCAACTTCTAGTGAATACAATGCTGCAAACTGCAACTCATCTTATTGGAGACACCCTGGACACATTTCAATAAAATATTATTAGACTTTGGGCCTGGTTGCAGAAGGGAACAGGAAAAAATGGAGATTGTGTCTGCTCTGTTTTGATACATATGGATTTACAAGCTCAAACATGTCATAGGAATAATATAGGTTCATTAGCAGCATACTAAGACAGCAACATGTTTGACAGTGCACTTCCTACTTGTCTAAATGTGAATTTAGGGATAGACCAACCTAGTACCAGCAAGTTAGCAGTTTATATTATTTGCTCCATTTATAGTTAACTGCCCAAAAGCAGCGGTAGCATTTGTAGCTAATCACTAGCCATAAAAATTGAAGAAAAGCAAAACAGTCTCTGAATACATTTAGATACAACTATTGACTAAATGATACATAATGACCTATGTGTGATATCTATTGCTCTAATTCCTCCTGCTAAATGAGTCTAATTAGATCCTGACTGCTCATAACGTCTATTATAATTGATAGCTATCTGTCATTTTCATTGCATCTTCTTTATCTGGCAGAAGCTCTAGCCTACGTTAACTGCAAGAATGACCTTCATATTCCTTTTAAAATCAATGCAAGACTGTAATTTCAAGCTCAGTTCAATTCAAAACTGCAATAACCTGTGCTAGTTCAATTCCATTTTTTCGGGTTATGATGAGTTCAGCCTATATATTCTGCCTCTTACTTACAGTAGCCTATTCATGCTTTAAGATATCCATGCCTCCAATAAAAAAATAGAAAGACAGCATATATGTCAAGACTTCCAGCTATTTGATTTACGTCATACAAAATTATAGGTCTAATAAATACACATTTGTGGACATTTTATGTCAAGGTTATATTTCCTATATGTAGTAGCCTTTTTGTGACATAAAATTTGATCTGTCCATCTCAATCTGCTGGCCTTTTAATACAAATTAAAGTGTTTTGGCACACTAAGCTGATATCACACAATCAAAGTTTTTGCCTGACATCCTTTGTCAGATGCTACATTCCACACCTCAGGTGTTTAAAGTTTTTGTTTTTTCATCTATAGCTCTTCTTGGGATTATGTGCTCAAGAAGCTACAAGGGCCAGACTTAAAACATTTTATACTAAAAGAATTTTAGAATTACTTTTTTCGTAGAGATGCTTAGTATGGAATTTTGGTAGTTAGTCGTAGTTCCTCCCCTCTCTACACGACAGGTGGCGCATAAAGCATCTTGTCTATAATCTTAGTACAAGTTGTAGCTTTATTACTTGCTGTAGTATGTTGCTTGACGGAATCCCCCTTTTGCTTGTCTAACTTGTAGCTGCTGGAGAATATCAGAGATGCGGGACAGGGCTCGTGAGTAATACACATGAAGAGGAGTCGTCTGTTTGCCGGGTCTGATGAATGGCATCAGATGTGTGAGCAGCTCAGTGAAGCAGCGCTGCTGTCAGCACTCTCAGACGTGATGCTTTTACATGCCCGTCCTAGAAATCTCATGATTCCCAAATATGACTGATACTGATGTTTCTGATGCAGCCTGAATGAAAAGAAATCTTTCCATGTGGGTAGAGAATATAAAACCGAAATGCGAATTCAAAACCTTGCAGAATATAAATGAGTTAAATATGTAAAGGTAGCCCGGTCGTCCACCAATCCCGCAGTTGTTGGTTCGATCCCCGGCTCCTCCTCCTCCTCACATGTCGGAGTGTCCTTGAGCAAGACACGGAAAGAAAGGGTGAATGAGAAGCAGTGTAAAGCACTTTATAGGTGCAGACCATTTACCAACGGTCACACATGTTTACACATTAATGTGCCAAGTAATATTCTGCTAAATCAATACGTTTATCAGTGTTATTTGTATTGGTCTAAAGTGTACTTTTATGACTATAAAGGGTACTTTTAATTTTGGTCCTGTAAGTATATTGTAATAAAAAATTTATTTATGTCAATATTTTTCAAATACAATTCCAAGACAGATGTTGTTTGAAGTAATTCTATCCTTTAATCTATACTTGAAGTAAACTTAACACAAACTTTATGTATGAGGCACGTGTTAACCAAATCTGGAGTAGATTTACATGTTCCTATTCTAAGCAGCACAAAATACAAAATAAAAAAGGGCTCTTTACCCCTCTCATTTCACAAGTAAATAAAGGGATGTTTCATGCATGGAAAACAGGCATGCAAACCTATGGCATTTCAATAATTCAAATTAAAGCTCAAAATAACCTCGATCGAGCCCGTTTATTTAGTAATTATGTGGTGTCCGACAGTACCTGAAAGCAGCAGCACAGTGTGGGGCTGGTCGATATCAGCGGGTCCATCAGCAACCAGCCAGTAGGCAGCGTCTGCAGTCACAGTTTCCGCACTTAGAGGAAGACAAGGACGGCTGACAACAACAACAAAAATAACACCTGAAGCCAACACACTTAAACAGGTGAGAACGCCTTGAATTAGCTTTAATGTCGTGGGTCTCTGTGGGACTTTTATTTGGGAAAAGAGCGTTAACCGTGTTTACCGTCTCATGTCGCAGAAGAAAGAGCATGTGTGGATGCTGTACCGCTGGCATCACCGAGGAATATCATAGTTTCACCAAACATGTAGTTTCCACTTGTGTCCGATTGCCAACGTCGAGGAAACGCAAGGTAGTTGAGTAGTTAGCTGCTAACTTAGTGCTGCTAGTTAGCATAACGTGTCATTTTGAGTGCGGGTCCAAGCCATCTTTACCTAGCTAAATAACAACAAGTTAGCGAGGAACGGCAAGCAACAGTGTTTAACGCTACATGCTGCGCCTTGTTAGGGTCGCTGTGAGGACATTTGCCAAAGTTGCGGTTGCTAAACTTAACCTCATCAAAGGTTAATGTAACGTTAGCTAACACGAGTACGCAGTGTTAGCTAGTGAGGGTATCTGGTAATACGAGACTAACTTAGTAGTCACGTATTAAAGTTACGGCACAAGTATTTTTAGACGTGTTTTCACTTATACATATATATGTATAAGTACACACACCCGTACTGCTACTTTATTAATGGCCTGCCTCTATAGGTTATTGCAGTTAAAACTGTTCAATCGGCTTTCTGGAAGTTTCTGTTAATCTGATGGGGCTGCTGTGTTTACTATGTCATGGCGAACCATGTACTTTCTGCTTGGTCTGTTGATGCGTAGCTTCCTGAAACGGCAGAAACGTTGCCCACAGTGGGTGGCAATGATTTCTTTAAGTATACGTATTTTTAAATTTAGCCAGGCCACAGTTGGCGCAAACAAACTGTTGCCATTGGCTACAGATGGTAAACACTGACCTGGCGTCAAGTTGAGCACATTGGTAGGGGAAAAAAACTACAGTACAAAGCCCGCATGGGAAGCGGTTTACATTGTTTTAACGACTGTCTGATGACCGCAACATAATGTATTTTCAATAAGCTATATGACATGTGTAGACATAAGTAGAAGGGCCCCGGAGTCGTACCGGTGACCCTGTGTTCTGTGAACGACTTCCTTAAGTAAATGTCAAGTAAATATTGCGAATGTTATGTCTAATAGTATTTCCTGTCAAATCGTACATTGACAAGTTTATGGACCATGCTTGACATATGTTGAGTAATGACTTGACCAACCAGTTTGCCCTCTTCTGGAAAATACATTGGCATTTCCATTTGACTTTGAATGTCCCATCTGTTTGACGTATGGGCGAATTCTGCAATGCTAACAAGCTAAGTAGGACATGCCAAACTAATGTAGTTGTCAGCAATATTAGATTTTTATGATGCACTAGTAGTTTTGTTGTAAACATTCATACATTTCATGGTCAAACCCAGAGTTTTACAGCTTTATGGCTTGTAGTTTGGTTGTGATGCTGCAGTGACAACCTTCCTTTGTTATCAGAGATCAGTCTTCAAACCCTTCCTTCCCATGTAGACTTTAATACGAGGTTGGTTTCATACATACAACCAATAACAATACATTTAGTATTTGTGCTATATTCAGCTTTAAATATTATGTTTGTGACATTTTTGGTGCTTAAGTGCTTTTGGGTAGTGTTGAGTGATGAGTGGTGATACTTAAAAACAATGTACCTAAAACAGCTGGGACTCAATTTGTGATCTTGAACGGTGAACACTCACCACTTGTTTTCTGGCAGTACATTGCTTCCAAAGACAGAAACAGAAAGGGGCTAAAATCTAATCAGAGATTTTGATCTAGAAATAAAACCTTGAGAGGCTCTGCAGGTAATTGCCTTTTAAAAAAGGCTGTGCAGACGGAAATTGTTAAAGCTTTTACAAGGCTTATGTATCTTTATGGGTCAAACCTACTACTGATATGAACATGATGTTACTTAAACAGAATAGGAAGACTTGCCGAGATTAATGTTGGGGGACAGGGGCTCTATCATGTTAAGTATGTGGTCAGCCTTTCACTTTATTTACAATGGGTTACCTGCAAAGTCTTACTTAAGCTTGACTAAAATTCTGCGTAAGTTGTTCAAATTTGATGGACATGAGACAAATATAAGGTGGCACTCCTCTACTGTCCCTGAACAGCTTTTATCCCCTTATTTTGAAAAGGCAAAAGGATGAAAATTATTTTTATTTCCACCAAGATAGTATTTAATGCACATTGAGTTAATAGAAATCTTCCATTTATCGGAAATGAATTAAATTTAATTTTATGATAATTCATCCAGGGAAGGCAAACAAAATGGCTTCAAAATAAATCATAACTTTTGTGTTAACTGTTTTATTACTGTTATCAACTGTAATATCTGTTGCCTGAGTACTGTTATCTATATTACGCATTCTCCAATTATGACAGGATTTGAATGTGTGTGAAAACATGCTCCAACCTGTCAGTGTAGTATTGATGCATATAATGGAATTCACCCAGTAATTATAAATTAATCATACACTATTACCAAATAAGGACTATACTTAAAGTGTGCAACACAAATATCACAGCATTACACATATGATAGCCCAAATAAATTAGTAGGTTTTACAAAAATTGCCTAACATCCTCATTCACCATTACAAGAATGTGTCTTTTAGTCTCTCACACACTGATACAAATTTCCACTTTAGATGAAATCTCATTTGGCACACCAGTACAACAAAAGTTGAAATCTTTTCTTTCTCAACTTGGCTGCTCAAGAAGCCTATGTAGATTTGAGTCAACTCAATGAACACTGACATAAGACCTTTGCTGTTAGGTAGCTGTTCTCCGGAATGCAGACCCCTTAACCTAGGAGTAAAACTTTAATGATCAGCCATAGGCTTTTTCCCAGGCTACCTTCTTTTAAACTATCAGTAATCATTTCTAAATCTATATATTGATTTTTGGAGTCCCATTCCCCTTATAGCCTTCACCAATTGCTCCTGGGATTGTTTTCTTTCAAAGCCAGTTAGTCTATTCCTAGTTTTCTCCAGTCCCTTCATAGTGGAAAGCCAAGCTCACACCTTGAAGGTGTTTAAGGAAAAGTACATTCTGAAAAGGGGTTTGGAAACAAATCAAATGTGATTCAAAGATCTGTGAGTCTCAAAAATATGTACCAACATACACATTAAATTTTTCCCACCCCCTCAAACAGAAACACCACAACGTATTTTATTCAGAACATTTGTCAGCAAGTGAAGAATAATTCATTTGCTTAAACAATATTGTGATAATTATCACTATTGAATTGTTGTACCTTGCAGTCAGTGGTACTCCTTTCATAAGGTTAGAGGTGGTAGTAGGGCCGGACTATTAAAAGCTATCTCGATTAACTATTGCCGTAAGAATTTTATCTAACAATGATAAACAGTGGAGTAATTGTTAATTGATAAATGTCCACCTAAATCAATTCTGCTGTGGGACTAGGTTATGTACCTGACATGTTGGGCAAAAAAAACAAGAAAAGCAGCTGCTGGACAGATAAAACATGTGCAAGAAAAGTCAGATTCTCATAAGATGAGGACATTGTGGTCACAAACCTGGTGGGGCTGCAACACTGCTCTCTTTCACACTTTGGTCATGGAGTGTTGCTGTGCATAGGAGAGTCAAAGGTTGAGTTCACACATGTTTTTCCAACCTAGACGCCAATGCTATTTGTCACTACAAATTGACAGTGTACTGAACATTTGGCAACTTCTCATATACTGTATTGCAGGTGGTGACCACTTCATTTACTGGTTAAAGTGACAAATATAGCCAGCAACAGGTGGTTTCGGCTGCCACTAATGAACAGTATTTTTGTGATGAACTTGAAAGATTGTTTGAGAGAGAGTGCTTGAACGCATTTACTTCATTCATTACTAATCCCTAATAAACATGCTATGAAATTGTGTTTATAATTTTGGCCATATCACCCAACCCCAGTCAGTGGAATAGAGATCATAGCTTACCCGAACCACCACCACAGCGGGTTCCTGTACACAGGGAAGCAACAGTTCATCAAATCTTCATCGTATCACTTATTATACTTTACAAAAGTGCTAGTTCCCCTTTGGAGAAATTTCATTTAGGCTCGTTGTGTAGGCAATTACATACATCACTGTGACATTCAAGACTTGATGAATCATCTAACACTGCTCAGATACTTCATCTAACTGGCTGTCAGTCCCAGTCTGTGTCACTAATAAAAAGAGTTAAATAATAGTTAGCTGTAGACCTTTTATTATTACATTTTGATTATGATTACCTCTGATTATCTTCTTGGTTTGGAATGTAATCGTTTACATACTTATTCAAGATGACGTCTCCCTAACATGAGATCAGCAGCTTGAAAATTATAACTTCAGCACTTGCTTGCAAATAATTAGAGCACTTCAATAATGACCAAATGACCAATTCAACAGATGTTTCACACCTAATTTGCTAAAAATTGTATGAAGTCATTAAGCCAAATACTATTCAGGGATAACTGCACATCACAAAACAGTGTACACAATAATTAATAAAACAAATTTTTTCTCAGCTGTGCTTTTATAAAGTTATTAAATATCAGCTTTTTAGTGTGGTTTTAACTGATGATTGACAAAAAATATTCTTTTTGTGATCTGAATAAGTATAGCTGTCACCTCTGCTTCACTGATGTATTATGGTATTGACTGACCCAAATCCTTTGCTTATTTTGAGTCACCATGAACACTGAGCAGAGCAGGAATCTGTAAATCTGGGTTAGCTGTGTAATACTACCACTAGGCATTAATCTGCACATGCATGCATCAGTATATACATGTTGCAGGAAACCAGGAGAAAACACATCTCTAGCAGGCACTAGTGCCTATTAAACTCCAACTGCTGCAGGGAACTGGTGATGGGTGAGTGGTTAAGTAATGGCTGAAGAGCGGAGGCTTTTTAAAAAAAAAAAAAGGAAAAAAAAAAGATATTTTTAGTATGGCAAGTCAGGAAATTGGGGTTTTTAGAAAAAAGTTGTAGAAAAACAATGGCTTTCTGGGTCATATCTCTTCATATTTAGGTTGTGTGAGTGTATTGATATCATATTCAGGTTGTGTGTATCTCTCTCTCTCTCTCTCTCTCTCTCTCTCTCTCTCTCTCTCTCTCTCTTTCTCTTTCTCTTTCTCTTCTCTCTCTCTCTCTCTCTCTCTCTCTCTCTCTCTCTCTCTCTCTCTCTCTCTCAGGAAGATTTCCAATGAGCAAATAGGGGAATTGAACACACAAATAGAGAGCAGATAATGAAGTGTCAAAGGGAACATTGTCATGAGTTCACTGACTGTGCCATGTCCCAACCACCCTGTGACGGTTCCATGTGCCCCCCCATACACACATACACCCGCTCAAAACACACACAAACAATCTAAGAGCAAAGGCCACAGGTTATAAATAGCAAACAAACAGGACACAGTGGACTCCCAGTGTAAGATGTCCTCAATGGCTTGTTTAGGCCTTTTTTTCTTTCATGATAGCTGAGCTACAGTATGTCGTGATAATTTATGGTTGTTTCTCGGTTTACTTGACATTTTCTTTATTATTTTAGCTGTCTTGTTGCAGTCTTGAAGTCCACGTGATAAAGGGAGCTCAGAAGCTACAGTAGTTACTGAAGTATTCAGGTCACTTAAGTTGTTGCACATTGAATGTGTTGTACATAAAATTTTCCATGAATAAAATGATTGTTTTACTATCCATGTGTGCTCAATAAACCACTAACTAATTGAAATTATTTTTTTCTTTTGTAATCTAATGTAATCTTTCCAATTATATCAAACTGAAAGTAGATTGCATGCCTGAATGTGGGCATTTTGTTATTCCTCCTGGCAGATTACTGATCTCTTTAAGCAACTTTATGTGGAGGTCTGCAGATGGTAGTTTATTGCCAGTGTTTGTTGTTTTGTTCATTGGGCAAAAGTGATGCTTTTATAGGGAAAACTGGTAATTCTGTACTCGTGGCCACCCTATTGATTATGTGATCAATTTAGCCTTATTGCCTCTGCTGTTTCTTTTTCTGTATAGTATAGGAGAGGTTTTGAGCTGGTGGCTGGTTATCTTCTGTGTTCCAAAAATTTGGAAATCTGGGACTGAAACTAGAAGGCTTGAGCTAAGCTGTGATAATTTTTTCATCAAACCTGTTCTATCTTGTTTTTGAGAATCTGAGTCTCATAACTTGAGTATTAGATCATGCATAAAATACTTCTCAGTCCTTATGGTGATATCCACAGACAAAAAACATGATTCACAGCTTTTCATTTAACCTCAAAGTGAGGGATCATCACTGGTTTATTATGTAATTTTGCTGTAGCTGTATTAGCTCTCTCTGCATGTCTATTTCAGTGCAGTTGATTACATTGTTGGGTATTGACACTCGTTTTAATGCCATTGCACTTTTCCTTTCTTTTACAAATTTACCCCTCTTGTCTGGAAAGATTGTGTTGTACCCATCACACATTGCTATGCTTGATCAAAGTATAGTGGGCTTTATCTCTCCAAGCTAACGTGTTTTTAACAGAGCATATTTTTTTTTCTACAGAGGCAGCAAAGAGGACCCTCACCATAGACAGCCCTCACAAACACACAGCCATGGTGGAATACTACCAGATATTAGGAGTCCAAAAAAATGCAACACAAGAGGATATCAAAAAAGCGTAAGTGGCCAATGTTTTATTTTTTTTTTCTGTTCTCCCCCCCCCCCCAGTGTTGCTAAATGTTGGTCACTTAAGGGGGTGCAGCAGGTTATTATAACATCCCCCTCTAGCTCTATAAACACACAAAGGGAGAGTGCAGAGATACTGCAATGCAAAAAGTTTCCACTCTTCTTTCTGTAACCTCTCCACAGTCAAATACCTCCCCCCCCACACTCACCCACCACTTGCAATCACTCACTGAACAGGGTAGTTCCAGTTAATTACACATCCTCATTGGTTTGTCACTAAAGCAATCTGTTTTGACAAGTTAAGAGTTTCATGTGAATTTCATTTAATGACTGTAACAAACCTATTTAAAACTAGGTGTGTGCTTCAGGGGAGATGAAAAATTCTATTTGGTAATGTTAAAAAGCATGTTAAAAGTTTGAAGAAATTGTTGAATAAGACCGATTATCGCAGATTAAAGCTACAAGTGCATGCGTATTCAATTTGCAAATAATCCCTCATAGATGGTAAATGCTGAGAGCCTTCTATCTTTGTGCCCTCAGATGTTTGCTGCTAAGGTCGAATGTTATCTTGAAAGACAGATCTTGAAAGAAGATCTGTTTCTGGTCTCTTGATTGAATTATTAGCACCACTTGGTGCAGAAATCTTTACTGATAAATTAATTGACATAAGGGTGAACTGTTATTCTAGGGTTGGATATGCCTCAGTCATTTTATCTAGCACCATCATCAGATCACTTTGTATCAGAAGTTTTTATTTCACACATACTTTTTATGACTTCCCATTATTCTTAGGCTGCATTCTGTGGTTGTGACAAGTAAATCTGGTTAGTTTGTTGCAGATATATTGGTAGTAGCTGATAAATGACAAGAAATTTAAGTACAGAAATGCCAAATGTGTATATTTTTAAAATTGTGTTTAAAAATTACATTTAAGGGAACCTCATGAACTATTTATGTTATGCGTTGTGTAAAAAACTGCACTATTAGCCAATATCTAAAATGTTTTTTGTTACTTTCTAATTCATTGGTGTTGGTCAATTGAGAGAAGTCAATTCCTTTATTTTTGCTGTAGACTGAAAACATTTGGGTTTGACATCAAAAAATGAGTATGAGTCAAGAGATATTTTATTTCCAGGTATTTACATCTGGATACTGGAAAAGTGTATTCAACATGAAAACCTGTCTATCAGTGAAAAACAAGCAATTGTGAAGCCGAGAGAAGATGGAAAATCAATCAGAGCCATTGCACAAACATTGGCCATATCCAGTACAACCATTAGGAAAGTACTACATTAGAGATACAACTTGCCTGTAATTGTACAATATGTTATTGTGGAAAAGTGCTGTAAGCAACTGTAATATATTTTTTTTTTTTACTTATGATGCATTGCAATATATAGTTAAACTTTGTAAAATGGCAAGAAGTTATTGTAAAATGAGGGGAGTGAAGTTGGTGAAGTTTGAGTCAAGCTATGGTGAAAACAGTCAAAGGTAAGTTAGAACCCATTGTAAAATGGAAAAGTTGTAAAACAGAAACTATTATATATATTCTTTTTCAATTAGCAGTTACAAATTAATGATAGTTAATTCATAAATAATTAAAGTTATTTTATATATATATATATATATATATATATATATATATATATATGTGTGTGTGTATATATATATATATATATATGTGTGTGTGTATATATATATATATATGTGTGTGTATATATATATATATATATATATATATATATATATATATATATATATATATATATATATATATATATATATATATATATATATATATATATATATATATATATAATGCTGCATTGTTAGACTAAATGGCTGACAGCTACTATTGACCCTGATGAAGGCTATAGGCCGAAAGACGTTGGTCAAATAACAATAAAGTTGTTCAATAGTGTTCAAGTTTTGCCGACGGTTTGATCTGTTCCATCTGGCCACTACTATTAACAGTCGCTCCCTAAGACAGTCAATCCCTGAATTGTGCAACATTTCTTGCTGGGTGACTTTCAGCATCTACAGCATCTGTGTGTCTGCTGCTGGGGCTGCTGCTTTGCTTAGAAACAAACAGCTGATGCAGCGTAAGCCACAGTTTGAGGCTGACACTGCACGTCCATGGATTAATGTCTTTGTTATTTCTGCTTGGGCGGTGAGAAGGACAGGCAGGCGTGCATGTGTGTGAAAACAAGCACAGAGCAATGGTGGGACTCTGTGTGTTTGGTGTTGTCATGGCTGCCACCCTAAAAAAGACGGGCATGTGGACTATCAGTCCAAGAAGGATGAAATTCAGTTTTCTGATTAAGTTGTGTATGGTGTGGTGGTGTATCTATATAGACACTCATATTTCTAAATAAAGATGGAACTATTGGTCCTTGGCATCCTACACAGTATATATTCTGTGTTTGTTTCTGTTTTTTTGTGTCTACTTCTCTTTATAATGTGATATATGGAACTTTATGTCCCAGGTACAGAAAATTGGCATTGAAGTGGCACCCAGACAAGAACCCAGACAACAAGGAGGAAGCAGAGAGGAAGTTCAAAGAGCTGTCAGAGGCATATGAAGTGCTCTCAGATGGTAAGAATTCTCTGGGGGGGAATTGCTAAGCACTACATGACTTCCTAACTTGCAGTTTGTTTGTTTTTTTTTGTTTCTTTTTTTTGTTTTTATTTTTATTTTTTTATTTTTTTTATTTTTTTTTTAATGGTTAGTCATTGACATTTGAAATATAGAAGCTTCCTTTTGTCTGTTATCTTGGCTGTTAAAAAAATTCACATTTATTCACATTTTGGATGCAAAAGCATACGTTATTCAGTCCTAGACTTTAGGAATATAAAATAGGGCTGCAATTAATAGATTTAGATTGAATAGATATTGATATTTATCTGAATAATATTTCCTTAATTGTTGATAAAGGCAATTTCAGACAATATTGTAAAATGCTCATCACAAGCTTCTAGATCCCAGGGAAATTAATATTGTTTATCCTGCTATTAGTCTAAAGCAGAAAGATATAGTTTTCTGTCATTTAATACAAAGAAAGATGCAAATTCTAACATTTGACACGTTTAAGCTAAGAAAATGATCCTTTTTTGCTATGAAAAACTATATAAATGGGTTAAATTTATTTGCATTTATTTGCACCCGCTGGAGCCTAGAGCCTATCCCCGCTACCATTGGTAGATGGGCTGGGTGCACCCTGGATGGCTTGTCACTCCACAGAGAGACATACACAGACAGAAAACCATTCACATTCACACTTATGGGCAATTTTAGATTCACCAGTTAACCTAACATGCATGTTTTTGGACTGTGGGAGGAAATTGGAGTACCGGGAGGAACCCCACACAAGCACAGGGATAGCATACATAGCCCACACAGAAGGGCCAGGGCCAAACCCGCAACCTTCTAGCTGTGAGGTGGCAGCCCTAACCACTCTATGCTGCCCCAATTGAGAAATCAGTGACATGAAACATCTGTTAGCTTAATGAAACAGATGAAGCCCCTTCCAGCTTGTTGGGGTCAGTCACAGAATTATTTCACATTAATTTCCACATCAGTTTCTAAGCCAACTTTATCAAATACCACCAGACATATAAGGCACAATTTACAGTTTTGAATTTAAAAAAAAAAGAAGGTTTTACTGCCTTATAAGACTAAATTCTTTTTATTGAGCGGATAAGAATGATGGTGTAATCATGACAGTAGTTTCTTTGGAACGTATGCATGACAGCACAGCTGAAACCTGTAAGAATTTGTCATAGTTATAAACAACACACATCAAGTCACAGAACGAAAGTATTGTTGGTATTTACCCGCAGTGAAATGTTCACTGTGGAATGTGGATGTACTTAGTTTTGCTTTCTTTTTGCCACATCTTAAATGCTTTTCATATTGATGCAGGTGCTGATGGTTATATTTATACTGCTTAACGGAAAATTGTCTAGTTTGAATTGCTCACTGCTGACAGTCCAACTGATAAATTATATGTTGGTCTGTCTCTTTAATGTAATATGGAAACGTTAGAATGTTTGATTCAATTACATTTTTTTGTTGTGAGTTAAGTCTGGATCGGAAAGACATATGATTGTCCATTTGAGAGAGAGAAGGAAGTGAATTTGTTTTGTTTGTTGAAACTTTTGTTTGTTGAAACTACTTTTACATAAGTACAGCATAAATGTTTGTACTCACCATGATTCTGTGTTTATTTTTTTCTACTTAGGGATTGAGAGAATTTTGAAAGGAAAAACAAAAAAATAAATTGTCTTCATATCTAACTAGAATGGTGTAATACACATTTTATTAATAAATAACACTAGCTCTTTTTAGAATAAAACAAGGGAGGAATCTTTTCTCTCTTCTTCTGTCTGTGTCTTGCAATCTTATCTTGTGTTCTCCTCCCACTACAGAAAAAAAGAGGAGTGTTTATGACCGATATGGCAAAAAAGGCCTCTCAGGAGGAGTAGGAGGTGGTGGTAAGGAGATGGCTTTTCAAATATTGACCTTTTAATATTATTTACAGTAAATGCAGTAGCACACACCGATACTGATTTGGCAAAATGAGTGATAGCAGTGTTGGAAAGCTTTTTCTTTGACTGGGTTTACATGCACTTAAGTAACTGGGCGACTCAGAGAACTCAGCTTTTTTAGGTAATTAAGAAATGGTGTTTCAAACACTTATTTAGACTTCTACTGTTAGTTACATTTTCTGTCTGACTTTAGACAGGCTTTGTTTCAAAAAGCAAGCGGCTTTGCCCCATTAATGATCTCACCTTTGTCCAGCCTTTAACTCAGCTGTGTGTTCCTGTCTGCAGCCTTTTATTACACACACGCACACTTGGAGAAAGCTAATTAGAAACCTGGGTGCTAATATACATGGCAAAGAAATCTGAGTTCTCTGACAAAAATCTACCTGAGGAAACCAGGTTATGCTAATACCCTGCCATGATTTTGGAAACAAGTTTTCCTCTTTACATGACATTAAAGAAAAATCAGCTTTCTCAAGAAGCTCGACATTAACCTGGTTACTTAAGTCCTTGTAAACGCACTCTTTGATACATAGATAATGAGCTGTATTGTGTTCATGTTTTACAGAAGATCATTTTGATCACTTTGGCGGCTTCACATTCCGTAATCCTGACGACGTTTTCAGGGAATTCTTCGGCGGCAGGGATCCATTTGCAGAATTTTTTGGTAAGTATGTCTCAAACCTGTCTGTGCCCGTAGAGACGGTGACGGGAGTGCGAAGAGATAGCGACTAAAGAGTGTCATAAGAGTGGGGAGTATGCAGTGACTATTATTAACCTTATAATTTTACCTGGTCAAAAATATACACAGACGGCCTGGGAACACTCAATAAATACGGGAAGGATTTAGTTATGTTACCTAATAACTTGGCCTTTTAGCTAGATGCTATGAGCTCCTGTTGTGTAGAAATGTGGAAAGGTTGAGCATTAGAGTCAAGAAACCTTGTGTAAAGCCTAGCGCTAATCCCCTGACCACTGTAATGTGGATCTTCAATACAGTAAGCTCCGATTACCTCATCATCTGCCACTAAATGTTACACACTGGAAAATAATCTCAGTTGGATGTTAACCTCTTCTATGCGTTTTTCATCTATTAACCAGGTTTATAATTCTACTTTACTCTTAATATACTCTTACATAACTTTTACATTTATGTGTGCTGTGTTATCTGCTGTAATTTTTTATTTTTTTTTTTAAGATAGAAAATAGACACGATCCTAAATAAGCATATTTCTGTCTGGTCCATTCCAACTTAAGTATTCAAAAAATGTAATGCACGAAGTTGAGCAACAGTGCATGCAACAGGAGTTGAGATTGGTGGGGAGAATCAGGATTCCATGACAGCCAGACAGATCTAGCCCAGTTAGGAGATGTCAAAAAGTGGTAGAAAGCCATTGTTGGTTTTCTTCGACATGTTGATCTAGAAAAACTTGTCACCTGTAGCCTTTTTTTGAGATTAACTTACTGCCACATGTGCTAATTGTTTCCCTGACAACGAGAGTCTGGGGCAGACAAATTTAACAGCAGTTTTTACACACAGCATAAAATTAGTTGGAAAAATCACCTGTATGGATATCGTATAAAGACAAAACCCTGTGATTATGTGTATTGCAATAAAGAGGGTGTACCTACTTTTTTAAACCACTCTTTATCTTATCAGAACCATCATTTCAACGGATAGTTTTTTTAGCCACTGCAAGTGGCTCCACCTATGTTGTTGAAAGTAAAATTACAGGAACAACAGTAAGCAAAATGTATAATTTAAATATGGATATTAAAATTTGCACCCCAAGTAGTAGTAGGAGGGTCTTAACCAGTGACTACCAAGTTTTTGTTGTTATATCATAATCTTGTAGCACTTAACCAAATGTTGTTTCAATAGTTGTATTATTTATACTATAATTAGAGGAGATTTCAAGCCTGTCGCGGGTTGTCTGGGTTCCGCAAAAGGCTGATTGGAAGGCATGTGTAGTTCACCCTGTGTAGCTCTAAATATGGATCTAGACGCAGGCAGAGCATGGAATTGAGCTTCTACATCACTCAACTGGAATGCTTTCAAAAATAGCTTCTGCATTGAAACAAAAGCAGATGTAATAATGCCAAGTGTGTGTGAATGCTGTGTCAGAGCCCATGTAAAAGACGGTACGATTTGAGCTCTAAAGCACGATCACGAAACTGACTTGTTAGAAAAAGTAATGCTAAGAATTTGTAGAAAGTCTTGAGTTTTTTTAAATGACACGTATTTGTGAAACCATAAAAACCATAAAACTGGTTGCCCTGTTGCCCAGAAGAGTAAAGTTCATTTTGTTCTATTTTGAGTTGGAAAAAACATTTTTATTATGCTTATTTGAACTCAACAGGATAGGTTTAACATCCATATTCCAACATTTATTTCAATTCTGTGTTTAATGTAACTGGCTTTCCTTAAGAAGGCCACCACACAGCTCAGATATGTTGTTAAACCCCATCCAGCCTCCAGTCCTGACTGTCCCAGTGAGCAGCAGCTGGTCCTGTGGATCTGTCACTGAGACAAATACAGATTCACACCACAACGAGGGCCTACTTGTCTGCCAAGAACAGCACACACAGTCTCAGATGAACATTTGAAGATGTAGACAAGAAGAAGGTGTCAACAGACTTACTTTTTGGCAGTATTGTGCAGAAATGGACTCACTGTATCACTGGCTAGTTTTGATAATTGTACTTGTAACACTGTCTTTTAAAGACATTGCTGAATAGTTGAAACTGTCCCAGTGGGCACTGTGCAGTGTTGTACAGGTGTGGAACATGTTTCTCTTTAATCTCTAAAAACAGTTTAAAAAGCAAGTCCTCAGTGTTCTTCTTCGTTTGAAGTCTACTTACTTACTGACAGCTTTTTAAGAGCTCAGCTGTCTCTCTAACATCTTCTAGGTAAATGGACAGTAATGCAGTTACACCGGTCATTGGGGGGATACTTTTATTTTAAGCTTTCTGTCAGATGAAACAAGTAGAGCTTTCTCATTGCTGCCTTGGTACATTCAAGGTTAAAGAAGGAGTCTTCTTTCAGCAAATGGTGCCAGTGATCCAGACTTTCCTGCTGGGGTGACCCAGATTGGCACTGTGCAATTAGTAGCAAGGTCACAGGACTATAGATTGAGAAATAGTGATGATCCCTTTGAGAGTTTAGGGTTTAGACTGATCAAACCAGCATGCTGACATCAACTACAGCATTTATTATGTGATA
Source organism: Channa argus (assembly GCF_033026475.1). Taxonomy (NCBI): domain Eukaryota; kingdom Metazoa; phylum Chordata; class Actinopteri; order Anabantiformes; family Channidae; genus Channa; species Channa argus. The sequence continues at coordinate 13,928,969 of NC_090215.1, forward strand.
CTTAAATCTCAACCTTAAACCTTCCTAAAATAATTTCTCTTATATGAACCATGGATTAAATTACCATGTTTAATGTAAAATTAGTCACCCTTGGTGACAAACCCATAGAGAATTATCACCAGCAAGAAGCTGTTGTGATTAAAAAGCTGTGATAAAACCCTTAGTCTTAACCGCTTATACCAAGTCAAACAGCTTGCTCTTGACTGTTTTAACACACTTTAACCCAAAAGTAAAATGAAGGTAAAATATTTGGTTCTGTTCTCTGGTTCATTACTGGATCAAATATTGCTTCTGGCTTATTTCTACACTGTGCTTCACACACTAGAAGATCCTAAAAAAGGTTTTACTATACCAACTGAGTCAGGGACTTTACTATGTGGGTTCCTGCAATACACAGCACTGGAACAGCTCTTACTTACAAATGACGTATTTAAAAACCTGTTTTCACAACACTTGTTTTGAAGAAAGGTGTTACATTCATCACGTTCTCCCTCGAAAACATTGAATTGTATTCTGTGTTTCCCTCTACAGCTGATGACCCCTACGATGATTTCTTTGGAGGTGGTCGCAGTCGCCAGAGGGGTGCAAGTCGGAACAGGATGGGAGGGCCATTTTTTGGTTTTGGGGCCTTTCCAGGATTTGGCCCTAGCTTCTCAGGATTTGATTCAGGTGCATATATCTTCACAAGAACAATGCTGGGAATTAGCTTTTTTGCTATGTGCCCTAAATGCACAGCCTTGGTTGTTTAGTTGTAACAATGTTTAACTGTAATACCCCAGAAAATATCTTTACATTTGGTAAATACTTTATTCATAAGTAATGTATGAGGTTTGTTTTAAAATTCCATACAGGTTTTAGCGCGTTTGGAGACATGAGGGGAGGAGGTGTAACGTCTTTCAGTTCTTCATCCTTTGGTGGAGGGGGAATGGGTAATTTCAGATCTGTCTCAACCTCCACCAAGTTTATCAACGGCAAAAAAGTTACTACAAAACGGTACCTGCATTGTAAACTCAAAAGCATTTTGCTTTTTTTGCAACACTTTGCAGTAATAATTCCTGCTCTAAATAATTCTGTCTGCGGTTTATATTTTTGTCACAGCATCGTGGAGAATGGCCAAGAACGAGTCGAAGTGGAGGAGGATGGTCAGTTAAAATCTCTAACAGTAAATGGTAAGGAGCAGCTCCTACGACTGGATAACAAGTAATAGTCTCACCACAGGATTTGACCAGCATGCACTTTTCACACCTGGAAAAAAAATCACCCAGTACAAATGTCTGCTGCCGGTGGTTGGCCTCTCCTCTGTTTGTTCTCATGCATCTCAGTTTAGCTGCAGGGGAGGAGAGAAAGTGTTTGTATATTTCTATTTATTCTATTAATGTGGGTGGGGGGGGGCATGTGACTGGGATTTATGCTTTTGTTTATTACAGTGATTGATTTGTACTTTTACCTTTGCGAAATGCAGAGCTGGAAACTTTTATTTTCTTTTGGAGTGGATATTGTCTTTGTTGCTGAAGCAGAAAAAACAAGATGCTATAGATTTGACCTGTTTTCTCTATTAATTTAAGTTTACCAAGGGAATGATCAAGCTTAACCCCATCACCCTAACGTCTTTAACTTGAACTTCATCTTGCTAACCTGTCACCATGTTCATATGTGTGTAATATGAATGACTTAGATTATTAATAAATTAATGATATTAATGTGCATTTTCTTACTTTTACTTGTGTGCATATTTAAAAACAACACAGTTTGATTGTTTCTGCATGATTGCTGAAACCAGGGGGCTGCTTTGTAGTCAGCAAACCACAAACTTAGACCGCACAACACCTTAACACAACACTGTTACTGAACAAACAAGACTTTTTATTTTTTGTACAAAAAGAAGAAGAAAACATAATGAAGAGCACTGATTTGGTGAATAAAGTTGACGTCAAAGAAACGCTGCTGCAGTCGCCTGGTGTCTGTTTGATGTTTTCTCTGGCTTGACTGGCGTTTTATTTTCTTACTCTTACTGGAAGTATGAGGCATAAGTGTGTGTGTGCTTGTGATTGATCACATTTTAAACCTGCTTCACAAGTGCAATAAAGGAAGTCACAGGGGCTGCTTGTTTTGTACTTTCCCATCACACAGCTGGTCTTGTGCATTATGTTAACCCACTAACACTCAGCTTCAGTGTGCCTTGCATTATGGCTTGCACACTGTGTGTGTCACTAAATGATTTCTTTTCATCATCATCATCAAGCGATTGTGTGGAAAACTTGATTTACTTTTAGCAAAGATTTGCGTCTATCTTAAAACCCTGTGAGGTTTGTTTTTTTTTCTGCATTGCAAGTGACAATATAATCCTCTAGACATTTTTTCATGGGTGTGTATAAATGCTTATATCGTATGTGCTGATATGCATTGCTTGTTCATGCCCTGAAACCAAGAACTCAATTGTATTGCTCACGTTGTGTCATTAATCAAGAAACTTCATTTAATAGCTGGAAACTTCAAAATTGCAACATGGGTCTTGTTTGTTAGACAATTTGGAAATTTTTAGATGCGTTAGGCTGAGATTCACTGTCAAACTGAATCAAGTGAGCGGATAAAGTGCAGCTGGCTCAGAAGTATGTGTGTTTCTGTAGGAATGTGCTCAGGGCTAGTTTATATACACAAGGCTCACTGCAAATTTTTGTGAGACAAGTCAGGAGTGAGGAAACTGGGGAGAAGAGACCAAAGCGAAGGCTGAGGCGTTTTCTTGGCTCAAGCTCAGATGTTAAGTCTTAATAGTTGTGACATTTAATACGTTTGACATTCCGCGTTATTTTGCTTCTTTGTGGCCATAGCTTCAAGTGTGTAGGTTCGCATTTTGTTTTGTCACTTCAGTTTTTTTATCGTCCCTGCTGATTGAAGCTGTGGTTGCGCTTGCGCAATGCTGTTGCTAGGTGACATGCAGCTCTGCGCCAATTTCTATTTCCGTGCCTCCCGTGTGTGTGTGTGTGTGTGTGTGTGTGGCTACAATATAGATGTTGTGAAGATATGTATTGTTACGCCAACTAGCGATATCTTTCAAACAATATCTTATCATTAATGAGCTAATCTACATAAAAGCATTTCGGCGTTGCATGTTCTTGTTTTTATCGATATTTAACTTCCTGGCTAGAAGATGGCAAACCTGACTGAATTGTCACAGAGATAATTCTGTGTAGACCTGGTAGCCTGTATGTTGTAAGAATTATATTGACAGTACAATAGCGCCATCTCCTGGATTATTAGGAGATGTGATTAAAAAAGCGAATATTTAAAGGCAGATTCTGAAGGTTCCCCCGCTATAAATTAAACGCAGGGTTTTAGGTGTTTATTTCTTATGGGTATAGAAGTAATAATATGCTTGGGAAGTGTAATTAACTCTGAAGGTATTGTTGTTTGTGTATTAAGATTTGACCACAGCATGAGTAAGTTTGGTATTATGCAATTAGAACAGTTTTAGAGGCTTTTAAAAAAATGCAAAATCTGCAATAAACAGGCACTTTCAACTTCTGCATGTTTATAATATGTAGGACGTCCTCTCACAACGGGGGGTTTTAGGACTAGACTATTAAATTTGAAAAATTCCAATAAAGTCTACAGGTAAACAAAAACGATTGTTCTTCAGAGAAGCAAAGACTAGATGAATGTTAGAAATATTAACACATTCTTATTGCCATAGGTTGGATCTTATCAAGACCCACTACTCACTTTATGTGGTGAACCACTGCTTATGAAAACATATCAAACCAAACGTAATATAATGCAAGCAGCTGAAGAAAAGTCAAAAGTCTTAGATGTCCACCAAAATAGCCTTTCATCACACATTTGAAGGTGGATCCTCACGTGGCCACTAGATGACACTGTTTGTGTACAAAAGACATTTGACTGGAAATCACCAAACCTGAGGCCTGTCTGGAATAAAAGAAGCAACATGTGACCTGAGAGTATAGATACATTATTTACATTCTGTGTTGTTTTAGAAAGAAAACTTGAGTTTCCTCAAATCAAACATTAATTAATTTCATCAATATTTCTCTAAATCATTAGGTAGGGTTTGAATTCTTCCTCCAACAGACATGGAAGATCTTCTTATAAAAATAAAGTAGCTTCTCTTCCTGCATCCAATATGACACTCAAATACTCTAATTTCCTGTCCCCCATCCTCCCCTTGCTACGAAAAGGGCTTCCTGTTAGCAGAAAGCCACATCCGCTTTAACCCCCCCCTCCTCACCTGTTAGACATCTTACCATGAAACCTCACACTGGTCTGGAGCCACTGGTCACTTTATGAACGATGGCAACAATAAGCTTCCAGTTTCTTTTTGGCCATGTCTGACTGTGCTCAGCAGTACAGTGACATCATCATAACACCAGACGTCTTGAAGCAGGGGAATGTTGGCCTGCTGGAAATTATCTGCTCCACAGTCGTAGTTGTTATGTAGGGTTAGCTTCTTCGTGAACAGAGATTTATTGTAGGCCTCTTAGACATCGACTTACGCTTTTGTGTGTCACAAGAACATTTGGTATTGATGTGTATTTAGGTATTTTCACAGGTGTTTGCGCCTGTGTACACGTCTCAGTCTAGACAGCGTGCATCAAACAGCCTTCACAGACACTACACTATATTGTTTAGCCTGGAGACAATTGATAGGCACTCTCAAGACAATAGCTGGAAACGAAAGCATCCAGGAGCTCAAATGTGTTCACTCTGCTTTTCAAATTAGTCCTTGATCCAGAAAATAAAAGGCCTCCTTTTATGAGCACTAAAAGATCTCATTATCATCACTGCTCTTTGATATTGTTTTTGTTGAAATTAATTAACTGATGACGGATTATGCGACTTGATAGTGGAGGGACTCTTATCGCCCAGGTAACAGGTGCCATAATAGACGCAAATATTGATCCTCTGGAGGCTCACGGAGGCTGGAACAAAGCACACAACCTTCAAGTCACATACATGTTGGCTTAAATGAGCCATCTAACTTCACCTGATAGGATCAGCAGACTAATACAGGTTGGGATTAGATCCCCGCCCCTACACACACACACACACACACACACAAGGAGCTGCAGCCTTGAGAGTAAAGCCACCAATTGTCCTGTTTTCTGATGGTCCATTGGGAGCTGGTCTCGCTCTGCAGGGTCACCTCTCTTTTTTCAAAAGTGTTCCATTCAAAATTCGAGGCCTTAGAAAAAAGACAAATCAACTTAAAGTTTAGATGTTTTCAGCAAGAAAATAAACTACGTTCAGCCAATTTGGACCTTAACGCATTCAAAAAGCGTGTGTGACAAAGAAATTGGACTTGGGTCAAAACGGATGACCCGCAGTAATAAGATGCCTATTTAAAGAGAATTGAAATCCAACGATGCCTTTGTCTCGGTTAAGGTCTGAACACATGCTGCCGCGCTTGATTGCCTCAAAAACCCTTTGAGCTCCTCTTGAAAGAATCAACAGAGATCTGGCTTCAACTAAAATGTGCATTTAAGTCACACAAAGCCAAAGAAAAAAACGAAGGATACTGATGCCCTATCACCATAATCTACATTGGCTATTAAAATAATTTCGTGTTTGTATATGGATGGCTCCTGTGCCCACATATACAGTGTGAAGCGATATGTCAAACAAAGCTGCCACGTCTCTAATGACTCCTGATGTGTTTAAGGCTGGGCTATTACACACCGTGCAGTGGTGGTTTGGAAATGCTGGTTGCAGATCGTCCTCTAAATGGGACCAGGTTCAGCACGGCAAGCATCTGGCCTCCTTTCTTCTCCTCTTCACTGCCTTAATTACACAACACAATGGCGATGAGATCTGCCTGTAATCTTGCAGCATAATAAGTCTCCCCTCAACACCCCCCCCCACCCCCCCCCCACCCCCCCAATACTCTGCCTGCCACTAATTCAATATAAATGTAAATTACCTAGAGAAAAGAATAACCAAATCTCATTTTATTTACATGACTAATCACAATAAAGTCGGGGAGATGAAATATGAAAGAAATATATGGTTGGTGTTCGAAAGGAAGGAGGGGCCTTAGGGACTCTTTGAACTTCTTGTTTTATATCATCTTTGTTGTTTCATGTTGGTTACATCAATATACCGTTTTGCACTTGTGCTCAACTTGCTGTATTAGATGTGTGTATCTTTTTCCCCTGTCTGATTGCATTCACACTGCCAAGGGCATAACAAGGTAATATGTTTTCCTTTCAGCTTACTATTTTTGCGCCTCACACATCATGTCAGAAGGCTGAAATTCACAAAAGCAACATAGAAAAATGAAAAAAAAAAAGATTTAATGTTGGTTTGAACACCTCAGGCGATCCATCAGTGAGAAGACAGGGTTTAGCAGTGATTCATTCCCACTCTGCTCTGCTCACACCCACAGACATCGCAGCCGAAGGCCCCTTGGAGGAAGATTTCCGTCGCTGCAGACAGAACACGCATCAGCGCTACCTGAGAAACTCCACCCAAAACCCATCAGAGGAAGAGGAGGAGCATGGCCTGGGACTAATGAGAGGTCCGCCCACACGACACTGCAGGGCTGATTAATTACCAGCACACAGTACTCTCCTTTAAAGAGCACAGTCTTAATAAGCGCAGCTAATTGTCTGCTTGTGTGTCTGATGGCCGCACAAAGGACGACGACAAAGAGCGGCCTGTTTGATTGGCAGATATAAACACTGAGGACAGAGGTGTTCATTAGGCAGCTCTGTTCTGAGCAGCAGTAACAACCAGAGGTCAGAGGTCACCCTCTGTTTTCCTTCACGGGGTCAGGAGTACACACACAAAAGCCGAGCAATTATCTGCAACACACAGTCGCTGAATGTTTTATAATAGCAGCTTTGTTAGTTAAGTAGAGAACCTTTAATTTCCTTGTGCATAGTTTCTGCAGGGATGCAAACAAAAGTCCTAATTCTCTTTCTGAGATAAAGACTCAGAACTAGGTGTGTTTTAAGTACTGCTGCTTCTTAAACCTTTCTATAATGTAAAAGGTAATTAATAATTCAGTAAGAAAAGGGGAGACAAGCATTACAAAAAACAACTTTTTTGTCTGTTAGCTGTTAAATTAATCAGGAAGGTCATTACAGTCAGATGTTTCACCTCTGAGCTGTTGGTCCTTTGAAGTGTACATCTGGACCACAGGCAAAATTTGATACTGTAAAAGACAACAAACATTTAACCTAAGTAACTGTTTGGATGTAAGTCGAAGCATGTGACTTTACTAAATTATGGGTTTAAAAGGCTTCATAACCCCTAAAGGCAACTGGTGTGATAGGTCTTTGCAGGCTCCATGCTTATTAAAACAAATTGGAAAACAACTCAACTTTATTGCTCAGATCACCATAATGACACCCAGGGAGGGGTGTGGCTCATTTTGCCTGTAAGAACCAAAGTGATACGAGTGCTGGTGGTGACATTTCTAATTACAGAAGGTAGAAGTTACTGCTTTCTGCCGATGACTTATAAGGAAGTGATTTCGTAGATATGTGTTTCAAAGGTAGGTAGGCAGAGTTAGTTGTTTAGGCCTGTTTTCAGTCACTAAGTTAAATTTATTGGCTGCTGGCGAAAGGTTTATTAATGCTAATAAAGCTTATACAGTTTCTAAATGCTAATAATAAGGTGTGTTTTTAAAACTGGCAATTAAAGTGTTTCATAATGTTTGTTTTATGTTTTTAATTTTTTTTTCTGCAGGACACACGGACACCAAGAGGAAGAAACTGTGGCTAAAGGAGGCAGAGTCCAAAAAGAAGAGAAATCCTCGTTTCTTTCCACGATTTGGTGGATTTAGTGGATTTGGTCCATTTTTTTAAACACTCAGCCCAACACTTACTTTCTCACACACACACTCACACACACACAGATTTGTTGGCAGATGTGTCGTCAGTCAAATGTGGCTTTAGTTCATCTTTCCTTTCTATTAGAGGCTCAACATCTCTTGTCCAATGGCTGCAGTGCAGGTCACAACTCCTGCAGGTTTTCATCCGGCTCGCTTCAATCTTTCCACTTACATACATTTTTAGTAGTTAGGTTCTACTTTAGCTGCATTTATTGTCAGGGGGCAGCCCTGTGGATGTACAGTGAGTGTTTTGAACCTTAATTAATCTCCTATATTGGACCTTTCCTCCTTTTAGCGCATGATCTGCGAGAGTGTTGGTGTGTTTGAAAGAGTTCAGGTGGAAGGAGACTTAAAGTAGCAGCCTTGTTGCTGATAAGCATGAAAATTGCTGTACCTTGTTTTTTTTTTTTCAATAAAGAGGGAGCGGATATCTGTGGAATATGGGAGTGAAAGCACCAAAGAGGGAGTTTTTGTGCAGAAATGATCATGTTCTGCTCACTCTGCCATCATACATGGAAACTGTCGATCAGCACAATGGTAGCAGCGTCATCATCCACTCTTTTGGCACGACTGCACCACAGTGGAAATGAATGAAACCCTCTCAATTTTTTATTATTATTATTTTTTTTTTTTGTAGGACTGTTTGTACAGAGTGGATTCAGCAACATGTATTCTTTTTGCAAAAGAATCCATTTCTCTCAGTTGATTTGTCCTTCACAGGTTGTTCAAGATTACTGTAAGTGGAAATGTCTGCAAAATGTTCATTTTTTATGGACTCTTATGAATAAACTCTTAAAGAAAAACATGCTCTGTTGGGTACATGGTTTTAATTGGATCATAATATAGCAAATCATATCCATTTAAGAAAGCTTTATTGTTCTCACAGTTGTAAATTGTTGTGTGGAGCCTCTAGGGATACATAACTTTTACCCCATTTCAAATGAAAGAGGTGGCTAAAACATTACAACCACCTCTTCTTATAATACACTTCAGTATGAGCCCACTAACCACACCGACCTCTACAATAAACACAATAGAATTTATGACAATTTCGGACAGTTTAAACTCGAAAACTGAGAAATTATAAAATTGCTACAGTAGAATTCGTGGTTCTCCCCCAACTCTCTCTGCTGCTGATAACAACAGAGCAAACCCAACAGTTGCTATCTACAGAATCAACCAGGTGAAAGACGGCAAAACATTTAGAGTTGAGAGGAATTGAGTCTTGTGATGGTTCTTTGTTGATCTGTCACTATGAACAACCCGCATTACGCATAGTCATTTGATCCATGATCATAAAACGATGGATTACTGCATCTTTAATCACATTCATCAACATTTTAGACAAAACCAAACCTTAAAATATATGTAAACAAGTGCAAAAATGCGCACGCATCAAACTGTTAATATATTTTTTATCTTTGTTACATTGCTAAGTTGCATGGGTGACAGTATCTCCATCCTCCCATATGAGTTTCTTATTAACTCTTCCCTAAGTACAGCAATTGAAGCATACACCAAACACCCTGGATTTTCCTGTCACATGGCAGAGCCCTGGAAGGCGCAGCATTCACAGATTATTTTCAATCAGCCTGCAGTGTTTTGTATTATTCATGTGGCAGAATGCATGCACATGACCCAGCAACTCATTTGGCCCTTGTTTCCATGCAGCCAGCAGTCTCTAAGGATTTAATTAAACAGTGTCGAGGCAGTGGCCCATCTCCCTCCACTGCTTTACTTTATACAGCCCTCCTCCTCCCAAAGTCATTGCACAACTGTTTGTGACTTGTAAAAAAAAAAAAGAAATTACAAAAATCTTCCTGACAAGGGAAGAGCAGGTCACTGTCAAGCTCACCGTCAGCCACTGTCTCCCTACTTCTAAAAGCAAAATCACACACTTTTACCTGAATGAAGCAGAGCATCTATCAGCACGGAAAGAGAAACCATGGTATCTAATAAATATGTGTATATAATACAATAAACTACAACAAATAAACTAAGAATAGTATATAACACAGACAAAATGACATGACAAGGGAGGAAACACAAACAGGGACTGTATGAAAAGGGTGGAGGGTTGTGCATTTTTTTAGGAGAGAGGGGAGGGTCTTTACTGATTGAATAATATCTCTCCATCATCAGACGTGTGTCAAATTACCAATGCTCCCCCAGGAAAAAAGTGTCAGTGACAGATCTGAAGTTAAAGCTAATGACAAACCTGTTTGTTTGCTAAACCAACATTTGGTAAAAAGATGTAATTGGCACAATTTTGGCAAGTGCTACTTCTTCTTATTCTGTTAACATTAAGATTTAAACATGATGGTCTTTAATTGTTTGTACATTTTAGATATTAAGTAACAAATGTTTGATTATTTTGAGATATTTTGAGGAGTGGGCTGCAATTATTCTCTTAGTCAAAGAAAAGCTAATCCTTAACCACCTACACAACCCAATCATTTTCATGTATAGATACTATAAGGAAGCACCGAATACACTTGCTCTGTAGAGACAACAGTTTGATTACAACAGAAACGTCATCCTGGGCTTCACAAATTGCCTCCCACATGTTTTATTCATATCATGCATAAATCATAGTAGTGGGTATTGTTCAGCAGATCAGCACGGATGGCCCCTTTATTGTCATTATAATCAAAAAAAAGTGCTGCAGCCATTCAAGCAGGAGGTCATGACCGCGTCAAATGTGCAATGCTGTTGAAATTAATAAATGTAACTGCATTTATAACGTGTGATTGGATTAAATCAACATGAAACAGAACAAGTCCTGAAACACAGATGCACAGCAGCAGAACCTAATTGGTCTGAGGCAAAAATTGCTCATAAATCCCTTGTATATGAAACAAGCTTTGAACAGTCGACACTGCAGAGAACATTTGTTAGTCTTCCGAACGTCAGGCAGCTTTTATTGTGTTCAAGGACTTAAGTCTTCAACTGAATTAAAAAAGGAAAGGAAAAAAAGTTAAGGTCAAAGAAGTTTGATGAAAGAATTTGTTAAATAATTTTCCAGAATCATTTGGCTACCACGCTGCATTGAAAGAGCGTAGAAACAGGACATAAATGAAATAAAAAGTCACCAGGGTGTGCTTTATTGTGAGACAGCTGTCAGACGGGGATTTAGGTGGAGCTAAATTGGAGTGAGATTTTTTTTTCTAGGGGTGCACTCAGAAGATTAGGAAAGAGGAGACATTGAAGCAAGTGTCCTTTTCGTAAACTGCCAGAGGGAGAACAATTTACACCTGCACCTACAGTACAATACTGGCTTTCAACACGGTGAGATAGCGTCACGCGTTTCTGTAAATGTCAAATGAATTTGAAACATAATTTAACATAAATTTGTAGACATGTGGGATGTTTTTTTTTTCCTTTGGAGTTTGCTCTTGACTCTCATCCAAGTGAAACATAATAAAGCTTTCAATTCTTCAGCGAGTGATTCTTCATGGCTTGTTGTGTATTTGCCTGTGCTGCTTATTATTGCATTAGAAGGTATTAATGCTGCTTTGTCTTGGGAACGCAGAAAGGATTTATATGAGTCTGAACAAATGCCCAAAGTTTAGTGTTTGTGTACAAGCTGGCTCATGGAAACAGAAACCACTTATCCAGTGAGGAAGGATGTCCGTTATTAAAAAAACGTTTTGTAACTGCAGTGCAACAAGCCTGTAGAAACCTGTAGAAAATCTGACCATGACAGCAGAGTAAGGTTCTCGTCCGACTCAGGTGGATGTTTTCTGACAGGGATAGAAATCTGTCTGGACAGTCGAAGTGTCACTTAATCCCAGCATAGAGCAGCTCAGTGTGAAGAGCCACAGCATCTATTTTTAAACAAGACCAAGATTCTGCAGCCCTGTTAGAGTGAAGTGTCCAGTACTCAAGTCCAGTACAGTTCTGATGTACTTGAGTATTTCTCTTACTTTCTCTCATACTTTGAATTTTCAGCGGAAAACATTCTATTCTGCATGGCACTACATTCATCATGCCCATGTATGCTGTGGACTATCCCACAGCTCGCTCCAAAAATGTATCTATACGTCTGTACGTATCTATGTCATCTGTGAGCCTGTTAGCCATTAACGACACAGTACTAAGTTCCCTGGATGTCACTCCAGGTCTATGAGTTCATGTTAGAGTGTTAGTAACTGGGAATCATATTTCTGCAGAAGGATTTCAAATCTGCCACTGTTGCCTGTGTTTACATCACACCACTATCCAAGACCTCACGTCACTTTTTGCCACATACTTTATCAATCTAATATTTCCCATTGTCGGCCAGCATCCTGTGAGCGTGGGAACTATTGAGAATTTATAGTTACATGATGGTGGGTTCATTTGATTTGAGGTGTGAGCTGTACCTGTGCCTGCTACGGTGGTTAGAATGGGTCACCTGAATATATTTGGCTTTTGTTTGGCTCACGAGAAGTCTATCATTCAAATTCGATGGAGATGGGGAGAGATGAGAGGTACGTAAAGGTATCCTACTTGGAGTAATTACTTCACAGGAGGTAGCACCTCTATTTATTAAAATAAAAAAACTAACAATGAAACCATGAACAGTTTTTAGTATCTCCCTGCAGGGTACAGTCAAAGTCACCACATTCCTCTGTTGACCTACTATTACAGCAGCAGCACTGACATACAGTGGCAGCACTTGTCAGAATGACCACAGAACGTCAAAGTCAACACAGTCAAACATGATGTAGGATTATTCAGTGAAGACAGTCTACAAGTAAAACAAGAGTCTGCTGATTGAGCCCAGCCCTCGATCCAAGAACGTGAAGCACTGTGTGAAGAACTGTGAGACTACTCTAGGCTCCTCTAATGACTAAAAGTGTCCTCTCATGCTCAAACCGGTATGGAAACATACTGTACATGCAGTGACACTAAGAAACGAGGGGTAAACAACATGCACTGTAAATCAGTTACAGAAACCAGATGTTTCATTTACATGACAGTAAAGAAACATAAGGTCACTCTGCTCTGACAGTAGTTTACAAATGGTGGCCCCTAAAAATAGTTTCTATACAATTAAAATGGAACTGCAAATACAGTATTTGAAGTAAAGTACCTGCACACTGATTATTTTCCTGTTATCTTGACACTGAACATATAACTACAATGTTTTCCTGCCAATGCACCGTATCAGCTCTCACAGGACGACATCTAGGTTTTTAAATATTGTGTTTGAGGTTAGAGAAAGACTGTGGTCTGACACGGAGAAAGTGAACAGCCACTTCATACACTACAACTTTATTTTTAAACACAACCATTATCTTTCTCTAACTTTACCCAAAGTGCTTTTGCTTCCTAAATTTCAAGTCTCTGCTCTGAGATGTGACCGCTGTGCTCTGTACTCCCACCAGCCACCTCCACCATCTCCTTGCTTCATTCATAATAAAATACATTGTATCACAACAGAATCTATCCAGTGAATATGTTTCATACAAAATGGATTTGCAAATGTGGTTTAGTTTCATAGGAACATCATTTTTATGAGACAGGGTGAGTTTTGACTCAAACTCTTCCCACCAAAGTAATAGGTCCTAAGAAAACCGCTGGCAGGGTGTTGTGTTAAGTATCCAGAGTAAAAACATACACCGCGCTGTGAATACGTAAACTTTTTTGATGATCCACAAAATATCAAGCATTACCAGCCTTACACTGATTCATTTTCAAGTGAACAAACTACATTTACTTAATGAGGCCCTGGATATAAGAATTGGTAGCATAACATGGAAGCACCTAGTTGCTATTACTGTAAGAAAGTGAGTGTTTACTGAACCGATTTGATGACAAGACAGGTAGTTTTGTTCCTGACAATGTTCCCCAGAACCAGAATTGTTTTGTAATGAGGTGCTTCACATCTCCATTGCTCTTTGACAAAATGCAAAGAAGAAGATTCAATCAAGTCACTCTAGGGAAGAATAAAAAGTCTATGAAAACATTGTTGAGTGGCATTGATTTTAAACTGTGGGGGACTGTGCTGTAAATCAACACTATCTTCATTATGTTACGTTTAAATGTTTAAAATAACAGATTTTTTTTTTCTGACTACTTTCTCCTTATAATTGGGGGTTACAATGTGTATAAATGGGCGACATAGAAGAGGGATTTCTGTATGGTTATGTGAGTATGATGGGTCAATTTATGCCCACATTACCCACAATAGAAAGAAATGTGAGGATGTATCCAAGATTTGGACAAAGCAAGAGAAACACTTTTTTCCAACATAACACTACAGGTTTAGAAATGAATATGAACACAAACTCTCATAGTTCTCATAGTTTGAATTGCAGCAAATCAAATGTAGCACTTAATGCAGAGCCATTGCTTGTTCTAAAGAAGCTGCTGTCATTGTGCCCCCATTTTATTAGTGATATAATGAAGATAACTAAACAAACACAGAACAATTCGCTCACACAAGAGCCTAATTAATAGCAGTATTTGCCCATTTTATCCTATTATTTGCTTCTTGGGCGATGATGATCGGAGTGGGATTATAAATTATATAGATTACTGTAATGTAACAGTACAGTAAGTCAGATTTACACACGGAATCTTGGCAACACTTATTTTTAGAAACAGTTTCTAAGTGTTTTGAATGTATTTGGACCCGTGCAGTGAATAATCTTTTCATCAACACGGTCTGAGGAAATGTTTGTTTTCCTACAATATCTGCTATTAGATTAGGTAGAGCTAGTGTTCTATAGTTAAAGATCTTGCAACTTTTCCTACTGTTAGAAACACTGGGTCTATTTTTAATGCATGTCATGCTTTCCAAAAATGTCAATCCTACATAACTACAATGCACCGGCAAATTGGTTTTATGCAACAAGCACACTTTGATTAAAGTTAGGGTAGAGAAAGTAGGTGAGAAAATGCGTTATGTTTTTCTCTGTGAAGGCAGATCACAACAGTTTTCTAACGTTAACTAAATGAGGTAAAAGTTAGAACATAACTGTGAAACCTAATCTCATTATGTTAGTTAATACAATTAATGCAGTTGCAATTATTTTCCTTATAAAATGTATTTGCTGTAAGAGTTTAATTGTATTGAAATCTTTTTAGACAGGCTTGCTTGAGCATTAATATCAAATCAAATGTATTAATAGTACAGTATGCATGTAACTTAATGTGAGTTCTAAGCTGTACGTAGCTCTCTCTACAACACACAAAACAGCCATGGAAATCCTTATGTAAAAAAGAAGCATCCAGATACAAGACAAAGTACACAGATGGATACCATGAGAGTTCACAACCCTGAACAAGCTCCCGTCTGACCCACTGCGGGAGGAAATGTATGATAACGCTTTCTGCTTGTTCTCCTCTCTTTATTGGCTAAATTTTGATCAGGCATCAAAGTTTCTGATAGGCTGCCGTGGCGGCGGAGAGTTGTTGCTGTTGCTAGGATCTTGTTGCTAGGACGGTTGCCATCTCAGAGGCTCAGCAGGAAACATGTAATGAATCATGTATGGTTGATTTTTCTCTAAGCACCCTAATCTGTGATGCAGATGAGCCCAAAGCTCGCCTCCCCCGTCTCCACCTTCCTCCTCACAAACACACACATTCCCCACCTCCCCCCCACCCCCCGCCTCTGGATGGGTTCATTAAAAAAAATTAAGTTTGGAATGTGAGGGCTGGCATTTCAAACGGTCCTGAGGTTGCTGTGGAGGGGTATGTGGAAGTCAATTCTCATGCAAAAACAGAGAGGTCAAAGGTCATTATCAGCTATTTGTTGAACAATAGCCAGAAGGGAGACTAGCGATGACCCTTCCTGACCCATGAGTTTACCCTTATTGCTGTGACTTGTAAAGTTAGGACAGTCTGTGAGCTCCCAAAAGAGCAGCTGATATTTAATGTAAAATTCACAGAATGAAACTTCAGGACATCTCAAATACATTTAATTGTTGTAATCATGATAAAAACAGGAAAAATTACGTTAATAGCTGTCTCTGCAGCTACAGACGATACATAAAACTAATTTTCTGCCGCTCACAGAGGCATTTAACTGTGGAGACTTTTCACACAGCTGCAGTTATCCTACATGCTACAGTATGTTTTGCTTTTGAAACTCATGAAAAAGCCTCATTAGGATTCGCAAAAGGTCATCCATTGTGGTGCAAATGCGCTGCCGTGACTTAACAATCGCTGTGGGCATTTTTAATATCATGCTATTATACTGTGCAGAAGGTATACAGGCCTGTGTTTAGCAGAGAACACGGGGAGGGCATCTCAACCCCCAGTTGAACCAGAGTGTGCATGACTTATTTATTCCTGTCCAGTAAAAACTGTGCAGCTGTTTCATATAAAGTGGCGAAGAGTATTCACACGAAACACTTCTCGTATAGACGCTGAACATTACCCACAGAGGGTAAGATAATGTAAAAAGTGGTAATTACCCACAACAGATGACAGACAATATGGGCCTGCTGCTTTAATGGTACACAGCAGAAACGGTGAAATGAGCAGCTACAGTGACTCTGCTGTATGTAAACATCTTGTGTTGCTACTGGAGAAATATTTTCTTTGATGTAATTATATGTTTTATTTCAGGCTTGGCTCCTCATCCTGCATCCCACTGCTCTGCTACTAAAACGTAAGTCCTTTGAGTGCGTTTGTGATATTTTTGTCTTATAATTTAATCCGTCAGCTATTTGTCGGCAACATTTACATTTTTTCAGGCTTTGTATTTTTTAATCTCAATGGAGCATCCTGGTCTAACAATGATTAAAACTACAGAAAATAATAACATTTTTTAAATATTTTCCATTCCTGGCCCTTTAATTAACCCTTTCCTTTCATGCAAAAGTGCATCCCTTGACACACTTGCTGTGTGTGACAGTTTTCTACCACACATCACTTAATGGATCCTTAAGAATCTAGTTGTATGCGCGATGCTAATACCTTCTGACACATTTGTTCACCGTGTCTTTATCGTTAATAATTATGCAAAGGAGGCACATTCTCAGCCAAGCAAAAGAAAGCAATCTTAGTATGCAAATGGTTAAGGTCCCTACGGAGTTTGGCAATTAGATGTGTGTTGATAAACTCACTTATGATGAGTGACAGTGAGCAGGATTGAAGTCACACTGGTCAGCACCACCGCAGATAATGATGAAAACACAGGCACCAAATGCCAGGGCATCCCCAGATGCATGATGGGACACAGATGAAATGGTGTAAAATGTCATTGTGGCTGCTGTGTGCCCATTATCAACCAGAGAGGAGGAAGCAAGAGGGATAATGAGAGGAGATTGGCTTCCTGATTGAAGGCTTTGCCTTTTTTTGCTCAGCCAGATGTTGGCCCTCGCTGTGACTTTTCCATTTCAGCTGCTAACATCCCCAAACCTTTTCTATCACGACTACTATCACGACTGAACCATAAATCCCACAAAGGATCCAACACAAGAGTTTGCATCTGACTCAGCACCTGGATTGGGCTCCACTAAACATTATGCACTAAGTTTGTGTTTTCTTAACTATGAGCTCATAGTTACTGATTTACTAAAGTAGTAAGTGATTTACTAAATCATGCTGCATCAGCAGAAGATCAAGACTGTTTAATCTATTAACGACTTCAGTGATGTGTAAAGTGATCGGTTGCTGGAAACCTCTGTAGTACTAAATCATTTAAGTAGGTGAACAGCTAAAAGCACAAAAAGCTATACCATAACTTACAAAGACACCCACAAACCAAACTATATATGATAACTTCAGTGTCTTTGTAAATGTAGGCAAGAATTGTTAGGTCAGGATTTCCAGGTCCATTTTATACTAACTCTAAACATATGTATATTAGTAGAAACATAATTTCCGTGATAAGTAAAGATCAGCAGAGCATTTACCATTTAAGTAGGTTGTGTGGTGCAATTAACTTAATATATAAAGCTGTATTGTAAATGATAGGGGGGTTGAAGCCTATCCCATCTGTCGCAGGGTGAGAGGTGGGGTACACCCAGGACAGGTCGCCAGTTTATCTCAGGCCCAACACAGAGAGACACACAGACAGACAACCATTCAGATTAACAATCACACCTACGGGCAATTTTAGAGCCAGACCAGGAATCCATCTTTTACATTTTTCTCCACAGTGTAGTCTCAATCCAGTTTGGATCCTGTAGTTTCCTAAAAAGGTAAAATCTAGCAATTAACAGTTTCTCTTTCAGTTCACACTGGTTAATGCTGTCTTGGTTGTGGGCTCAGTAGTTTGTTGAAAGCTAAAGAAAAAAGCAGAAGCTTTTGTAAAAATGTATCCCAAAGCTTTGCAAAGATGTAGTAGAAAATCAATGTTAATGCAGCTCAGTCACGCATCACATTTGATCTGGCTTTCATGTTGATTTGGAAATGTGAAATGTGCAAAGTTTTTCTGACAATACGGTGGGAGTCCACATTGTAAACTCCACATCAATGAATAAGCATGCGTATGCTTAACTATTCAGGCCAGATCAGTTTTCTTAGGATCAGCATTTTGACGAATAGAGACAGAAGATGAGAGACACTAGCTGGGAGTGCCAAGTTTAAAAGCTTGTTTGTTTCTTAAGAAGATCAAAGGTATCAAGGCCTTGGACAGACATGAGAGGCACAGCCTCTGCAATATGCTCTCCATTCACTCCCAACAACACCAGCAAAGAAAAACAAGGCTTTTCTCTTAGGGAAATCCTGGAAAGCATCCCGGATGGTCTTTCCAACAAGCAAACACTTTGGGATCTCCCAAGCTTCTCCACGGGGAAATGACATGTTCGTCAGCATGTTGTGTGTTATCACTCAAAAGTCGAGTGATCTGCAGCTTTTTTCCCCTTGAGGGCAAAAAGGTAAAGCACCTCTTAGATTTGGATCTAAAACCTGTACGTGATTTGAACAATGAAGCAGCTACTTTATCTGTGTGTGTGTGTGTGTGTGTGTGTGTGTGTGTGTATGTATGAATGCAAATATATAAAGTGTATATATATACTTTATATATTTGCATTCAAATATATAAAGTGTATATATACACTTTATATATTTGCATTCATACTGCAACAGCTTGTGGCAACAAGAGACTGTCCTCCTGTAAAATATGACTCAACAGTTTGTACCAGCAGCATAAAATGACCAACAGAGATGTATTACAGTTGGAGAATGTCTAGCAACTATATTGAACATGACAAGGTCAAGCAGTATTTAGATGCACAAACTTTTCTAGGTCAGGGTGGATGTTTGGCTCAACTAAGAATGAGATTTTCCCAAAGGAGAATAAAGTTTAAGTCCAGAGTGAAACAACCTTCTGCTGTTGTTATTGTAACCATGAGGATGTTATGTTCTGCTAAGTGTGTCATCCATGCTGGGAAACCTAAACCGAACCATGTTTATTTCAGGTCAAAAAATGCAGTGACCCCAGTGTCTTTGTGCCTGTTCACAAAAGTTTGCACAATTATAATGCAGCGTATTTGACGTTTTAACAGTGTGAATTTGTGTTACACCAGCTGCCATTTTGGTTCCATTGCGAGGACATGACAGCTGCCATTTTGGTTCCATTGCGAGGACATGACAGCTGCCATTTTGGTAGGAACAGACAATGTGTTTGGTCGAATAGATTGGATGACTTATTGGGTAAGGGTCAAGTAACTGTTGCTGTTTACCCAGTGTCAGCATCATCCTATTAAAGTTTACATACTTCCTTGCGTAGTTTGATTTAAAGGCCTATCCACAAGGGGGCAGGATAGAGCCTAATCATCCTGATTAACAATGGCATTTTTCCTGTTGTTTGTACCATCAATTCTGAATGACATGCACATACTTAGCTCCAAATCAATGCAGGCTGCAGGAGGGCGCCATTTTGCGTGGGCTTACTTGTAGTAAATAGCAAAAAATACTGGACAGGTCAACCATTTTTTTTTCACTGAATTTGAACTTGCCTTGTTTGGTTCTAATTTGGGTATCGTGCATGTCGTACATATTCCCATTGACTTTCCTACATTAAAAGATCTCTCTGCTTACAGCTGAAAAATGCCTCCGGCTGACATCACTTGCAGCAACTTTCAGTCTGCTTTTCCACAGCTCCCCCATGACATCATCTAAACTCCTAATGATGAAAAACTCCTCCGGCTGATGTCACGTGGAGGAGTGAAATATTTGAATATAGAGAAGTCAGAGGGAAGTTTAAAACCACCCTAAGCTAAAGCCATGAATAGCAAGTTGAAAATTGGTGATGTCGCACTTGAAACCTCTAAACATGCTGGCTGACTACGTCACTACATTAACAGCTTGTCGCTACTCTTTTTTTTCCCTTTATGGTAAATACAGCTCAGAAATCGTCAGCCTGGCTTAGCTTTAGAACAACGGGGAAACAAATGGGACAAAGTCTGCTCTGACAATAAATGATCTCAGCAGCATCAAATCCGATTGTTGTTGTTTCTATTTTTATTTTTCTCTGTGCTGATGCATTTTCCATATGATCTTCGATAACTGAAGCCTGGAGTGCAAAATACCTCTGGCTGGGAGTCCCTGGTCTAAGGAAAGACTTCTCCATTGAAGAACTACTGTCTTTAGTTGCAGTGCAGTTCCTTACAAGACTGCATGAATTTAAAGTGTGTCAGAAGGAGTGAGAGCCAACAGTGATTACAATAAACCATACAGAGATCATCAAAGAGTGGGCAGGAGCTGGAAGGCTCACTGAGGTCCATGGCTGCACGGATGCCTGTCCAAGGGACCTGCGTTGTGAAAGTTTTAATCTGCTTGTTCGAGGACTGAATGATTCATCAGCTTTGAGGTGGCTTTACCTCACAACTCTCACTTATAAGACGTGTTCCTCGCTTCATGTTTGTGACTTTTCACATATGTGTTGCTCCAGCATTCGCCCTGATTTAACAGCTTTTCTATTTGACGGTGGAAATTTAGCCTCCGTGATGCCTGGTGACATCATGATTACCCAGGCCTTTTTTTTTTTCCTACTTTACAGTCATTTATATCCCTGTGATACGCCAGAGCTCCCTTACAGAACTGAGAAATGCCGATTTTGATGCATCTCAATCCAAAGACTTATCCAAGCTTAAGCAGTAATTTAGAAATCCCTAAATTAAAAATCACTTTGAGTTAAACCAAGCATGCAAAGAGGCAATACACAGTATCTAATTTTGTGACTTTTTCAGAACACATAAATCCTCCCAAATGGTAGCTGACAGGATATCATATGGTATTGTAGCACACTAGATACCTCAGGAAGCAATTACCATGAATACATTTTCTAATAAACTTGTACCCATCAGATGATAAGCAATTAAACATGCGTAATTATGGTTTCCATACAGTAATTTCTAAGCTGATTAGGTTTGTGTGCCTTACAACCTGAATGGGAGAATATTATTAGGGCTTTGGTTTGGTGGTGCTGGTTAGCGTTGGCAGCTCATCAGTGAATCATATGCAAATGAGGTCTCAGGAAGTGCATGAAGCTTCGTCCCCAGCTATTAGAACTGTCAGGGGAGGGAGGGACATGTCAATGGCCAGCACATACACATGAATATGCATCTATATGAGAAGCACACACATTGTTGAGCTGTGGGAAATTACACATTGTCCATACTGCTTTCATGTGTTTGCACTTCTGTTTTACTGATAATGAAATCTTTCCTACACTTTCAGTCAAATGTCTTACATTTTTAGTTTAGTTTAGATTTGTACTGATAACCAGTGATACCTTCGGTAGTGGTAACACAGTATGACACAATATTGAGGTATTAATGGCTGACACTAATAACAGCAAGGACAGTTTGGGTTTAATGTAAAATTGATTTTCACTACTTTCTAATAAGGCACCTCCATAAACTATTGCTTATGAGTAATGGCTTCTATTAATAGCTAATCAATAATTCCCCTATGCTTTATGGATTAATTACAAGCTCTAAATGAGACAAACATTATGTTTACAAAAACATTTTGTTTATCCTCGTCCCACAGGACACTATGTCTTATTACTGATCTATAAAACAATGGTCAATAAATCTGAACTATTATTAAAATCTTATAAACTCCAAATACAGGAAGTCTTACTATGTAGCAATTTTTTTAACTAGGGCGCCAACGTAGAGGACATGATTCCTCCCACAAAGCAAAGACATGCAGGTTAGGGAAACTGGTAAAGCCAAAGTCCCCACCGGCTTGAATGTGAGCATGAATGGTGGACTGTCTCTATTTGTGCCATGTTTAAAAGCCTGACAGGACTTACACTTAAGATTACTTCTAGGCATATATGACTAGTCAGAACTGTACTTTCTGCAGCTACATTGTGGTGACCTAAAATTACAATTTAGTATTTATTCCTCTTTCGCTTCAATAGGGAAAGAAATTCGAGATCTTTACAATTCAGTTTTTCCTTTCCAAAATGCGAATTCAACATATCTTTAACCGCTTAAATGAATTTCAGCTAGCAATATTTGAGGGACCCAAACAGATAATTAACATGGCGATTGAATTGAAATATATTTTGAGTTCAAATTTCACTAGTAATAATGAAATTCACATTTTGGAAAAGCGAAAATCATATTGCAGTTATGCTACATCAGTTTTTTCCTTTCAAGTACAGTAAAATCACTCTTGTCAGTCATCATGCAATTACAGATATGCTAAATTACAGTTTTGACAAGTCATAGGGACATGGCAGATATCTGTAATGTCTATTCTGTCGGTCTAATAATGTTAAAACAGCATCAGTGATGTCTTTTCATACACTATCTCCAAAAGTGAGACTAGTCAAAATGTAATAGCAGAGATCTTGAATTGTCATTCTTACTAGTCAGAATACAATAGATATTGTGACTTATAATTTAACTATTCACATTGTAATTTCAACTATTTAAAATGCAATTTTAGATATTCAAGTTAAAGCGGGCTGTGGTAGACTGGCAACCTGTCCAGGCTCTTCCCTGCTTCTCCCCCTATAGGGAGATAAGTGATACAGGTGACGGATGGATATTTTTAACCAGGGAGATTCCAGTTCTGAAATATACATGCCATATCATGTCTGTGGTGCTTGATAGAGAACCAGCCTTCCAATGTAAATCTCTATTATTAGTAGCTGTCCAAATCCTCATTTTCAAAAACTGAAGGAGTATGACACCCCACGTATGATTCCCTAAATATAAATATTAATACCAGGTGGATTGTCCTGGTGAAATTATGTAAATCAATCAAACGTCTGCTGAGGTAATGTGATAAGTCCTATGTCACAAACACTTACATTTAAGATGCCAACTGTACCATTTCATGTGAAATCTAATTTTCAATATCAGACAGTTTAGAATTTGAGAAAATGCACGACTGTACATATGTAATTATCAGCATTTTTAGTAATATTGCCTGATCCAAATGTCCTGACCATCAAATCCTTCAGTAAAAACTGATCGAATTGGACTCTCAACTTTCAGAGTTACTGTGCTTTTCTCTGCTCTGTAATATTGTGGCTGAAATACATGAGTGATTTCATTTCAAATCCCAGGCACTTTCTCCTGACAGAGCTGCTGAACCAAACATTTCATCTGTACAAACCTGCGAATCTCTCCCACATACAAGCCCTCAGGGAGCGTGATACAGCTTTTTCTTTGTGACTTTACTGAGGCTACTATTGAATCACGTACATTTTAAGAGCAGCTTTCTGCCTCCTGTGTGTGAGTGAGTGTATCTGAAATAGCATTAAAACACTGGACAGCGGATCAGTATAATCTGTTCTGATTTATTATCAATCTGAATGTTACTTTTCACACAAAATATATATATAGTTCTCATTGAGTCTCTCAGTATATATTTCTGATAGCACTAAATAGGAAGTCATTCATAGTCTATACATAGAGGGAATAATCTGTTATGTTGCACATAATATCACAATATACAGTACCAGGGATGAATGGACAAACATATTTAGCAACAATCTAAATATATGTTCTGCTTGAATACGTCCTACAGTTACTACTGATCTAGAATGACAATATTTCTAAATAGAAGCACAAGTATCTCAGTTGTTATATTGCACATTTATTAATAACAAAAATTGTTATGTAATAATCATGGTATAAAATGTGAAATCAATTGAACAATGAATAAAAAACACCTGATATGTTGCAAGAATCATGATGCGTGGGACTTTTTAGGTTATGAGCGAGAGTGACCCAAAATACAACAGTACACACACATCAACATGTAAGCATGTGATGCTGAGTGTATGTAGTTGAGTCAGATCACAGAGGAAGAGAAATGTGAGTTTATTTCCAAAACGCTACATGTATCCAATGCATCAGTGCATTTAGGGGATATATTCTGTACAACATTGTGTTTTTTACAGGCAAGTACTGAACTTACTTTACATATAATTAATCTAAAAATACTATAGTTGGGAGCCGTGATGATTAGTCAATTAATTGATTGGGCAGTCTGCAGCTTTTTTTGACAACTAAAATAAAGTTTCAAAGGAAAAATGCCAAATATCTTTTGGTTCCAGTTCTGGAAATATGACCATTTGCTGTTCTTCTGGTCACATTTACCAGTAAATTGAAAATCTTAAGGTTTGTTAGTGTTAGTCAGCCAAAATAAGTATAATAAAGAGCATAATGTGACCTCAGAGATAACGCAAATGCCATTTTTCAACTAACATTTTATGGACTGAAAGCAATTATTTGAGCTGTTTTCAGTCCTACTGTAGTTTTTCTAAATGTGCCAATAATATTTTTTTAAATAGCTGCACCAGTTTTTAACAGTAGATTTTGGAACAAAAATCCACATCACGTAAACATCTCATCAGTGGCACTAGAGCAGTATGTTCAGGAACACCATAACATTTATAGAAGACCAGGTTTCATATCAACAAGAGCTCTCACAGTAGGAGCGCTGATCTAACATTGCATCCAATCGGCGCCACTTGTTCAGACACACTCCCGAACACAGATCCCAGATCAACACTCGTACTCTGAGTTAAAGTTTGTGAATATGGATCCAGGTGAGATATCTGGCACGACATTCATAAGTATACAGTATATATAGAGGTGAAGAGGAGGCAGAGACAGAGGAGGGAGAAACAGAGCGAGGAGAAAGAAGGGTAGAGAGAGATGTCAGTCTTGAGTGGGCAGAGGAAACCAGTGTTCAGCGAGCGAGAAGAAGGTGGGGAGGGAGTGTGTGATGCCTTCACTGAGGAAGCGCTTTCAGGATGGCGTTCACCTCCTCTGCCACGGCTGTCAGCGCAAACTCAAACTGCTCCTGTGGAGGAGGAGGTGGAGGTGGTATAGGAAAGGATGCAGGGAGAGAAGAGGCAGGGAAGGGAGGAGAAGGTTTTAGTGTATACAAACGTAACGGCTCAGGACTACCATTGCAAAATGATTGGCAAGTGCTGCCTCGTCTTTTTCTGCCATTTCTCCTGACCCTGCAAAAGGATACGTGCGGACACAGACTTGAGGTGAAGGTGAACCACTCTCTGAGCTTTCAACTCTGAGTGCACGCATACCCAGCTCTGCCATCGATCCACCCAGGTGTGTCTTAAAATGGAGCTTTTGAGTCAAGCTGTCTCTCAACACTGTGATTGCATGTGTGTGTGTGTGTGTGTGTGTGTGTGTGTGTGTGTGTGTGTGCGTGTGCGTGTGTGTGCGCATTTGTTTGTGAATCTGACTCATAGTTTTCCCTGAGGAGCACAAAAGGGGCTGATTGATGGTTGCCCCGTAGACCTGGTGTTTTTAAATTCCTCTCCTCTCCCCAGGCTCCAGGCCAAGGGGTCCTTTCACAGAGAAAAGGTACGTAGGAGTTTGGAGGGAACAGTCTTTAGATGTGTCAACACACAGGCTGCCGTAGTCTGGCCTGAGGATAGGCTAAATCAATACAGAGCAGTCACTGGTGGCCATGCATTTCTCTTTGCAGTGAAGATTATCTGGAGTGTTTTCTATTTTTATGTCTGTTCTGATGTTGTGATGCAGCCTTAAAATATGTATGTACATGTACAGACAGAATAGACTGCTGTCCCGAGTTGGGTTTAAAGTCCAGTGTGAGATAAAATACTTTTAAAATCAGGTTTCGTTCATTCTGTGCTATTCACACTCACACCACTGGGGGGAGATCAGTCTCTGCACGACAGATCAGGCCTGTATGGTTAGTAAGCAAGAAAAAAAATGGTTACACATGCTGTAATTACTGCATGTTGATGTCTGTCAAAAGGAGTAACTCGAAATAGCGGATAAATAAAATGTCTTTGTGAAAAAAAAGGCAACATCACAAAATAAACCCTTTAAATTTCATAGCTCATTACAATCTAATTTCTGTGTATACCCAGCATGAAGGAAAGTAGAATCAACAATATTACAATATAATTTCACAAAAAAAGGAGTGTTTAAAAAGCTTGTCTCCACTGAACAGAACAGGGCTGTAAAGACAGCATTAATGAACCATCTAGAAACAGTGGAGTCTGTTAGCAAGTAGCTATCACCCACCACTGCATGAGGTTTGGCTTTATCATCATCATCATCATTATTATTATTATTATTATTAATATTATTATTATTATTATATTATTATTTCTTCCATTTACAAGAGAAAAAAGAAACTTACTACTTAAAATTTTCATTAGTGGGCGAGAGGAAATGATTTGTACACACCCTAAACTATTTTCTAAAATGGTGTGAGGCGGATTCCCCTGCTGAGACATAAACTGCAGCAGCATGGAGCAGAAAAAACAAAACAAAACTATGAAAACTACAGGATTAGACAGCAAACATTTACGAAGATGAAACCGAAATAAAATGAATCCTAAAGAATATTATCCATATATGATGATTTTATTGTTTCAACCCCAGCTTGTTTTCTAAAGAAGGACAGAACAGGACATTTGAAGACATCACATTAGGCTCAAAGACATTCTGACTGAAAATAAATGCATATATAAAAGGTTCTTGGAATGAGTCTTGTGAAGAATGTGGAACACTGACTTGTTATCTACCTAGAAAATGTTGTAATCCTGAACCAGTTATAAATTACCACATCGTTTCCCCTGATCTGTGCACATGAAGTAGACAATCGTCTGTTTGAATGACTGCCGCCCCTCCTCCCTCCCAGTTCCCCTCTCCCCCACCTCTCTAACTCAAAGCCGGGGACCTTACCTTTGTCTGGACCATGCCAGCTCTCTGGTCTCTCAAGTGCTCCAGGGTAGCGGCAATATCAATCTCCTTTGCACCTGCAACAGACCGAGAATTGGACTGAGTTCAAAGCAGCGGAGTAATCCAGCTCACATCTGTCAATCTCTCTTTACACTGGGCTCCCTTTGGAACAGTGCAGCGATTGAAAATTATTACATTCATCCTTCGAAAGACTTGGACGAGAGCCACAGGCTGTTTCTCCTTAAAATATGTGAGAGGATATTTTTTGAGGTTTTGGAAATGTGCATTAATGTGATCAAAAAATACTAAGCACCTCCTTCTCTGCTACAATTTTGTTTGAAAATTGGTTTAGATTATGTCCAACTATAAAGTCTACTAAGAGCTTTTTGATACAACATTATCTGACATTGTGTTCATGCATGTGTAACCCATTCTAATTAAAATTATTTATTGCCTTTGCAGCGGCCCTACCAATGATTAACCCGTGCAACAGTTGCTCGCCTTCAACAGTGATCAGCTGCTATTGAGATGTGTCTGCTTGGGCTGTTGTTAATCTGGAAATATTATTCCCCTTTCAGATTTATGGATTTCAAGAAGCACACCAAAGCTCATTGGATGTACACGGGAGAGAAGAGAGACGAGCCTCTGAACTTTGAAGATGTTTTTGAGAGTGAGGCAGAGAAAGGAATCCAGAGAGATAGAGCAAGAGTGTAAATGTGTGTGTGTGTGAGTGTGTGTTTGAGGGAGTAAGAGAAAAAAGGGGATTTAATGCAACTGGACTTAGTACTCAGGGTACTCTAGTGCTCCAACAAGACTTTCATGTCTCAGAAGGGTTGGATTCCAAAGTTAAGCTGAAGAGAGGCTTTCCAAGCAAATAAAAAAAAAAAAGCTTTGGAGAGTGAGATTATGTTCATTTTATACATTCAGGTTTGGAGCAGAAAACAAAAGGTTAAAAAGAGACACCGAGTGGCACCTTTCATCACCACGGACAACAGAGCATTTGTTACTGAATTACATGAACTCTTGCACAGGCAGTGATGGGAAGGACTGCCCCAGGGGTGCCCGTCCACATAACCTGCTCTGATGTGGGTTTTTCTCAGAGCTAGGGGATGCAGAAAGTGTGCGCATAAAAGGCACAGGTCCAAGGGCAAAAGGTAAGGGGTTACGGCTACGGAGAGCTTAAAGATGAGGTAAGGCTGCCTCTGAAAGAACCAAGTCTATGCAACAATAGATGTCCATAACTTGGATATTACAAAAGAATTCAAGAAGTATGTTTTTCTCAACAACAACAAAAAAAGTTTACTCATGCAAACAATTTCCTCCCAACTTGAGGGAACAGATCCTAAAATTTAGAAACAAATGTTCTTTTTAAACCATTCTTGTCTTGTGATACCAGTTTTGATACACCTATACCACAAAGGCCTCATCATATCAACTTAGATGTATTTGTATTTTTATTTCTCCACAGTCCCTCCATGTTACCAAGTTACTCTGATTTGAGACCAGCTGCAGTCCCACTTGACCGTGTTGTGACTTCATTCACATTACATGCTAATGTGGCCACATCCGAATCATATTCAATCTCAGAATGGATAGATATTGATGAAATCAACTAAAAATAGCAGCAAATTAAGTG
This sequence comes from Channa argus, assembly GCF_033026475.1. Taxonomy (NCBI): domain Eukaryota; kingdom Metazoa; phylum Chordata; class Actinopteri; order Anabantiformes; family Channidae; genus Channa; species Channa argus. The sequence continues at coordinate 13,957,560 of NC_090215.1, forward strand.
TAGCACTTGGATGTACAGCGTTTTATCATCCTTGTGATCTCAGACAGTTGGGCTTACACTTAAGTCAATAGGGAGAAAATAGGTGAATAGGGCGAAAACTATAGGGTTTGTTAGGAATAAATCGACAATCAAATACAATAATATAAACACATTGTTACCATTAAATGCTAAATATTGATTCCAGCCACTGGAGCAACATTTGAATGTAGTCATTTCCATGTATGTGCTGTCTAAATCTATGCTGCAGATGTGATGCAGGTCAATATGGTGTGATGGTGGCTTAAATAGAAAACTACTAATGTGTGTAGGTTTGCCTTCCATTTTCCTTTTATCTGTTGTCTCTTTGTTCTGCTCTCAACCACTCCTAGCAGCTGCCTCCATGTCTGCCTCTGTCTTTCTGCCTTTCGAGGTCTCAGAAAAGTCACCCTCTAATGCATCCCCAAGACCCTCTGCGGAAAATGAGAGGCTTTACCGTTGCCACAGCAACACTTCAACATAAGCAAAAGAGGGGGAGAGCGAAAGGGAAGTCATTGATCGTTACCTTTAGCCATCCTATTGAGGACCATGTCAATCAGAATGTAAGTCCCACTCCTGCCAGCTCCATCACTGCGGAGAGTCAAGAGAGAGACACAGATCATTATAAAGTGGCAGAGCTGGTAGATGCTTTAATCTCAGTGTTTTACTTATAAGGAAACAAACTGCTCATTTACATCTGCATCTGTTGGGACACTGTGGAGTATATTTAAACACTATTTAGTTTAGACATTCAGATCCACATTGCTCCATCTGCTTACAACCTTACTGCAGATAAAATAGAATACTTAATTAGCACAAATCAATACTAATCCTTAATATTCTAATCAAAATACCTGAGCAGATCTGAATATGTGATGTTCCAATAAATGTGATTATGCTAAACCTTTGCACACAAGTGCATGTGTGGTCTTGAGACTTGCTCGGCTATTGGAGAGAGTGGAACGGTTTGTGAGGCACACTGAGGACAAAGGCTTTTAAATGCATGCACCTCAGGAGCAGAGGAGAGGTTGAGAGGCCAGGGGCGGTTCGAGAACTGCTTTTGGAGAGCCTTGCTTTTCCATTACTCCAGAGATAGTCTTATGAAAAGCCTCCCTTTGTGCCCGCTGGCCATTCAACGGCTCTGCATGTTAATTGCAAACAAGGCGTGCACATCTCTCTAATAAAGGCAAGGCCAATAAAACAGGAGAGCGGCCTGAGCACTACTGCTTCATTAATCCACTGCTAGACACTCAGTCTGCACAGCTCCCTCAGAGAGAGAGAGCGGGCTGCCTGGCCCCATGGATGACTTAACAGGATGTGACTATTAAAAGTGGTCAGACAGATACCTGGTGTTTAATACAAAGCAATCAAGGCCAGTTCAACTAATTCAACCAAATGGGAAATGGAAGTGTCTTTGGCTGAGTGTCGCTGTGCCACACTATTTCCACACGGACACAGTCAGTGGAATAAACAGCGGCTCCAGTGGACCCCGATAAAGTAAATGGACTGAGCAGGTTTAAATAAACAGCCTCTCCCCTCAAACACACAGGCTACAGCAAACACTCTCTATCCCAATTCAGCAGGACAGCCACTGTCACAAGGTTCAAATAGTTACACTTGCCTGCAGTGAACAATTATCGGGCAAGATCGACCCCGGTAGCACTTGTTAACCTTTCTGAAATAAAAAAAAAAGAGAAAACTGGATGTTATTGTTAGCTTGATGGCAAGCTGCTTAGAAAACACACGCTGCTAAATTATACTCTAGAACAAGTTAAAACATTTTTTTCTTACAAGAGTGACAATTAAAACTAATGTGACTCATGAGGGACTTCTGTGTTGTGGTCTGGAGGAAATTAATGGCTGCAATAATCACAGGAACAAACAGAATCCCAAGAGATGCTCCCTCCTGTCAATCAATCATTTTAATTTGAGGATAGAGAGAGAAATCCGTGTCGCACCACGTAAATAAATTGAGCATCATTTCAGACAGCATTATTGTGACATGTGGGTGATGGATGTGTCGGTGTGATGTTGTGATTGCCGACCACCAACGCATTAACCCCAGCCAATTATGACTGTTCTACACCACAGGCACGGTGAAGGCCAACAAGCCTTTCACACCCCGCTGTTGCCATGGAAACTGACTAAACCCAGAGCTTCCACGTCTTTCCATATTCCCAGTTTTTCCACCTTTCAATGGCTAAATGAAAAATACATTTCTGGATTTCTCATCCTATCCGTATTACATCTTATGTGTATAGTTTTTTTCAATTGCTAATATTTAAATTAATATTTATCATTATTTTTGCCATATATTGTCATTAAAATCTACATAAAACAAACAAAAAAACTGCAAGAATACACTACTATATGATTTCAATAATTCACTGCTTATTCTTTTTATTTTATTTACACTAAATAACATTAAATCTATATCTTACATTGTAAGACTTTTATTGCACATATAACTGTAAAATCAATCCTCAGGTATAGACCATATAGATATTGTTGGAGGTCCCATGCAAGCCAGAGGAAGGAGCAGTAAGAGGAAGAGGAGGGAGACAGAGAGTCAGGAAGGAGAGAAAGACAGTTTGTGCACAGGCCTGGCTGAGGAGACACAGTTTCCAATGATCACTTTTGTGACTATGCAACTGGGCTCATATTACTAGCTGCAACATCACAAAAATGACACTGGCAACCGCAAAATACCAAGTTGGCCAAAACCGTGAGTGTACAGTACATCATGTGCATCTGAGACCTCTGAATTATGTAATCAGAGAGCTTTAGATTTCCAATAACCTACAGCATCATTAATGGAGTTACATCGAGCCAACCTAGTCATTAGGGAGTTCTCAACAGCAAAGGGGGAGAGTATGTATGGTACCAAAACACAGCTCAAACCTGCACATCAATATCATAAATAAATATAACTGCATTTAACTTATGACTGAGAGCTTTATATAGTTTAATGACATGGCAACACTGCTTATCCTCTTTTTTTCCTTCCTTCTGCAGTACAAACTGGAGGTACACACTTCCAACCACAAATCAGATGCATAAACTATCACCTTCGGGTTTTTCCAGAGAAACTATCGCTGCTCCTCTGCCAGAACACATTATATGGAGAATATAGGGAGGTTATTTAGTCACTAGTGTTCCCTCTCTCCCATGTTTTTAGTGAGACAGCTCTCATTTAATTGGGTGTTTGAATTAGGTGTTTTTTTTTCTTTCATTTATTTTCTTCCCAAGCCAAGCCAGGCAGTGCAGGGCTGTTAATTTACTGCATCACATGTGCTGAAGGGAGGTGAGGGAAATAGGCCCAGGATGAAAGGGATAGTACAGAAACACAGTGCTTATTAGAACAACCATTCTGTAGGACACCAAAAGGCAGAGAGGCAAAAGGGAAACGGACCAGAGAGGTGCTTACAGAATACAGAATATGAGGGAAGGTGATTAAGCTCAGACTGAAGGTAAAGGTAGACATTTGTCTGAAATCTGCTCAGCTGCAGTGTTTGAGGCCAACCGGCAGGATCTCCACTCTACCTGCGGAAGTCTAAAAGCGTCCTGGCTAAGGCGGGGATCCCACGGTCCATCCAGGACAGGAAGTGAAATTGTGTGACAGTGCGGGTCTCGTTGGTCTGCAGGTGCTTCAGGTAGAAGCTTCTCACCAGAAAGTCCTCACACCAGATGTGCTCAGACACCAAGTTGACCTGAAGATAAAAAAATACAATGCAACAATTTGAGAGGAAGAGGTTGCTTTGCTACCCCAGTTGACCAAAACAAAATAATCCTTTACATTTTTTTCACCCAAATTATGTAAAAAAATAAAATAATAAATAAAATAGAAAATAAAAAAACATATTTTCTTTCGGTTTCTAGCCATGGAGATAATATAGTTTTGATTATAATATAACCAGCTCTCGGGAAGCACCTACTCTTAAAGTCATTTGTCATACAGAACTGCAAACTGTACAGTATGTGGCCTTGTTGAGATGAGTTGTACTAAAAGTTTTTATTTTTCATATTAATATTTGGACAGCCCCTTATGGGAGCATGACTGTATGTTTTGTCCTCTTCACCTCTACCTGTGGTAATATTTATACCAGCAGTTTGGGTCTTTCTGAGATTTTTAGACTACTCCACAAACATTTGGCATTTAATACATTGGTGTGTTTTGCACAAAGTGAAATGGAATGTAAAAGCTCAAAAGCAAGGACACTTCCTTTCACAGGGACTATTTAAACTGTTCACAGATCTATAAGTAATTGATTTTGAAATGTATTTAAATGTAATTTTGCAGTCTGATGAAGACAATATCTGCATTTCATTGGGGTAGAAGTAAATTTATGAAAACCTGAGCACATAAAACTTTTTGCACCAGTGGTGAAATGAAAACGCTTTAGAAATGTGGGTGCACTGACTGAAGATTCAAGCTTCAAAACTTCCGCCTGACATACCTCGTACACGTGGTAGACATCAGATCCCTCATCAGGCCAATAGTGGTGACACTGCTTCACTCCATTTTCAGAAAGTGGGGTTAACATGACGATGACAACGCAGCCACTCTCCCAAACCATCTACACAGTGGAAGGGAGACGTCAGAAATTGCTCAGTCAAATCTCGAGGAAAAAACTTTCATAAGCATCTGGATGACATTACAACAGCTGTGATATGCAGCTGAACTGTGCCACTAGGAGCAGCATATTGCACATTAACATTGCATGGCAGCCTTGTATAAGAGTGAAATTGATTTCTTAATCTTGGTCCAGGAAGTATGAATAAATGTCACCTCTCCGCGTGCGACAAATGATAAATATTGAGTCGAGCAGCAGGAGGGTGCATCATGTGTCCCCCCCTCTCAGTTGTCTGAGCGAGATCACAACATCCACTGCGCTGTTGCTCCATTTCCTCTTATCACTTTCTAATGTTTCCTTGGAAAAAAAAATACAGGCCCATGGCAGCCATTAGGAAAATGAGGAGGAAACGCGGGTTTTATGATTGCTATAAAAACACAATGGCCCTGACTATACACTAATCACAAGCTTCTGTGATCCAGCCCAGTGGACACATTACACGCCAACTGTGCCGAGTGTGCCAACTGTGCCAGGATGTGATGAGATTAGGCAAGGTGATAATGTGAGGCAATATTATCCAATTAGTCTTGTAAAGTTTGGCAAATATTTGTAGGTAGTGACGAAAATAAGCTTGTTCTTCTTGTCCAACTTCTTCTACTAAAGAGCCTGTTGTCTGTGTTTTTAAATTCTCCAGTCTCCACCAAAAACATAATCCTACTACACTGTACACCATTTGTATAGAAGAAGGTAAGATACAAATAAACCTGAATGAAGGTTGTGCACTTGTGCTGATTGGCTTTTTTGCATTGAATTCTAGGGAGAAGGATGCAGGAAAGAGTTAAGGTAACAACCAGAGATGGAGGGAACAGAGGCAAATGGAGGAGGGCAAGATGAAGGAGTGGAGGATTAGAGTAGAACAGGCTTTCAGAGCGCTGCCTGGGGCCGGTGTGGATTAGATAGGACGGAGCAACCAGATTTGCCTCCTGCATGCTCCATTTGCATGAGAATGCCAGTGCTTCTCCTGTTTGTTTACTTTTAATAAAGGGAAAGAGTTTTTCTTTCCTGTTACAATCCAAAGTTAACCATACTGAATAATGAATGGCTACTATGCATTTCCATGATGTTCACCGTGTCATTCAATCAGCATCTAATTTTCCATTATTTTCTCCCTTAATTGGGAAAGATTTAGAGTTCATGGCTAAATATCCCAGTTCATTAGATAATGCATTCATTCACCTGGCACAGAAAAAACAAACTGGCAGACAAACAAACAAATTACCAAGCTGATGATGGAATAACTATCAGCTGTTTCATCTGAGGCACTTGGAAATTCACAAATTAGACATACGAAACAGGGCACCATTCATTCTTATTTGAGCTGTAATCAATAAAGGTATATAGTCAATTAAGGTGCATCTTTTAGAGAAGAGCTTCTGATAAAAACTGTCTTTTTCATTATCAAGGACAACGTTCGAGCCCGTTTGAATTTTATGTTACAACAAAAGTTAGATTGTATTGCATCTGGTGTACAGAATGAAACTGAGCTAAACTGAACTTGCTGGTTCTATCCTTGGTCACAAACAGACTCCAGCGTCTGTGCGAAAACAAAGTTAACACTATGATAATGATGCAAAATGAGTATCTATTCAGTACATGATGCAGAGTGAGGGGCCAGCTGGTCTGCCAGGATTTATGTTTCACACTGCTACTTCCTGGTCACGGCAAGTGGAGTTACTTACCATATGGAGGTGATGGGTCCACTAACTACGACAGTGCTGTCTCTTAGCGCATAGGAATGTCATTTAGCGACTATGCATCATTTAAGACATACCTCCACACAAGTCCACATGTTTTACAATAGCCTGTATCCCGTGACTGATGGCAGCTTCGTCTGACATTTAAGGTCAAGGAAAGAAAATCAAATAGCATCATGGAAAATGCAAATATGAACAAATATCAGCATTGTTATAAATAATTTTAGACATAGACACCTGGGGGTGTGTATATGACTAAAAGCTGCAGTAACTGATACATATTTTGCTGGTGACACAGTGTTATTGATGCAGTAATATCACCGCTACTTGTAGCGTTTGTGGCTCAAATGTTTTATCGTTACATTTGAGGTGCAGTGCTAAGCATCCAATTTTCCTAAAAACCCACAATTATTATTTGTCCAATAACAACTACAGTTCCCATATGCTTTGGAAGATATAATCAGAAAATATGTTGGTATGGTTTCTGTGAGTTACACTGTTGAATACAACTTCAGGCTTCTGCTTATGGACACTTCTTGTTTACATTGTGGCAAATTGTAAACAATAACATGAAGAGAAATTGGTTATTACTACTTCTTGTTTGCAGCGTTCCTATTAATGTGCTATATACCAAAGAAAACAAACAAAATACGATTCCCAAGCAGGTACTGGAGTTGTGAGTGTTTTTCTCTGATTCTAAATGAAGCTATGCACATTTATTTATTATACTTTTGCATTATTGCCATTTCCCGAAAGTTTAAATTAGACTGGATCAAAAAATATGTCTATTGTGCCTCTGTGTTCATATTTTACCAGCTTATGACTCAGGGAAGGAGAACAATTTTTGCAGAAATTGCAGAAATTGCAGCAATCAGGGATGAAGAGTTAGTTGATATTTTCCTTTCAATTTACAAACAATGCAAGGTCATGTATTCCATCTTGGCTCACCCTGATTAGGAAATACAGTCACAAGTTAAGTAGAGGATTAAAATATATTTCTTGTGCGGTAGATAGAATACTTTTCATGATTAGAAAAGCCTTAGAGATATCTGGAAATAGCACCAGAACAGCTGTAACTGTTGTTAAGTGCCCTTGGTATACATTTTTAGGAAAATTGCATGTTTAGCTGTGTGATTCAAATTTAATGATAATACAGGATTGGAACAATCTAGGAATGCATTACTTCACTGATCTTACTTTGAGAAGTTCTGCTATTGCTGAAACACCAAACACTGAGGAGTTCTTACTTTCATGGACCAAGAATAAGACATCAAACACACACCAGACCCAGAGCATCTCTGCTGTGGTTCTCCCAACCCCTCAGCGCTGTCGAAATAAAACACTAAAAGATGAAAAAAGGACAGTGCATGAAGATAAGTTTTACCTGCCAGAAGTCGGCCACGGTGGAAGGAAGTGGGCCCTGCGAGGCAATGTAAGTAGGGTTGCGAGGGTCATGGTCCATCTGGGAGAGAGGGAACATAGTGTGAGCCAGTGTTTGGGCTGGGACTGGCAGATGAATGAGTTGCTTCAAAGCTTCCATCTGGATGTAAGAGGGAAAGGGGATCTGCATCTTTGGGGAAAAACACTTTCATTTTCTGTTCTCTACTGTATATCTCATTCTCTATCAGCCATTCATTAGTTCATTCAGATGCTACTTGATTCCTTTCTTCTTGTCATTTCCCTTCTGTTCTCAAGATGTGACTGTAATTGCACTGATTGAAGTAATCTAAACTACTACTACCAGCTACTGCTGCTAAACTGTGAATATCATGCAGGCCACACTGGATGTTGAACATGTATGTAAAGGATTTTTTTTTCTCCTTGCGATTGTGAAAATATTTTTTAAATCTGTCTCTTTAAATATTATGTTTGCATATCCAGACTGAAGAGACCTTGGATTTGCCAAAGCCAACTAATATTCATACATTTTCTATGCAGACAGACAGTCTCCTCGAAAATCTCCCGCAGCCTTTTAACACTTAAATGTGTTCTTATTTTACTGCAGTGACATATCTAATAAACACGTCATAACTCTGCATGCCAATTCATTATGTCATCATTTAGAAATGTTTTTCTCTGCCTTTGGTAACTCATGTACAGTATTCTCTACTACCCCATGAAATAGCCTCATGAAATGGTTTTCAGATACTATTTTTTTTCCCTGTTTGACATGTTTCTTTATGAAACATGATACTGTGGTGGGACTTTAAAGCCTGTGGGCGGTTGACAAGAGGGCCCAGAATGTTAACGTAGGACATAAAGGCACAGGGGGACTTGATTTGAGGGTTGTGATTGAGACTTGACTGAGTAGGTGTTGGCTCCTGCAAAAATCAATGATTACGTTTTATTGAACAACTTTTTATGTACACCCTCGAGTATGAGTTGCATCAGTGAAAACATGATAGATTTTGCAGGAGAAATGGGCGGGTACGTTGGTACAGTATGATAGATGACACGTCCAAACACTGTTGTATTTTTGTAAATAATGATTCATTGAATATGTTTATGCTAGGTCTACCAAATATGGTCTTACATGAGGAAAATGCTGTTTATGTATAAAATAAAAGGGCCATTGAGTGTCATCCACAATGGATTCTATAATTCAACCCCTCTATAATTGTGAAGACAGTGACTAAGTGAGGGTTAAAGGCTTTTTTCATTCTTATGAACTTATGAAACAATGATGAACAACACATAATTAGATTTTTAAAATTTGGTATTTTTTTATTATTCAGCTTATGGAGCTTACAACAACTAACAATGGAACATTTTTTTTATAATACTTGTCCTGTCTCATGTTTAATAACCTCAACAACATTAATTGGGCTGAATATTGAACAACATTAGTCTTTAAAATATTCATTAAAAAATATTTATCCTTTATGTATCGCATGTATGTTTTTAATTTATTTCCATTATGGTGGATTAAAATGTTGATGTTATTACAAGTAAAGTAGAGTAGAAACAAACTAGTGTTCCTAAAATGACAATTTTGAAAACTTTCATTTTAGTACTGCATTTTATTTTAATTTGGATATTTGGTCATAGTTAATTAATCAGATTACACAGATTCAGATTTCATATTACATATGATTATTTCAGATTTAAACTTTAACTTTAACTCTATATTAATCTGGTATCTTTCAATCTGCCAGGATTGATGTTCATCTTTGATCAGTGGGGTGAAGAGGTAACGCTTAAAAAAATCTGACATTTCTACTGAACATTTCTTAAAAAACGGCACATAAATACAGGAAACGTGTTCATCATCCAATGATTCAATTAACTGTGTTGTTCAAATTGTCTTTTCATCCTTCCTGGTTAAAATTCCTCACACGAGTTTAAAAAAAAATCTCCCCCACAGAAATGAAAGGGTGGTGCCGAATGCTAGTACTGCCACTCTGTTTAGCCAATCTCAAGGACACAGACATGTTGTAGCTCCTGCTGACGCCCCTGCATGAATACTAAAGCTCAAACATGAAAGAGTAGTCCTGCATTTCGGCTGTCCTGCCCTTGCCATTGTGGGAAGATAGACTACAACAAAAAAGGCAAAAAAAGTCTTCTTTGGTTTGAAGTAAAATAGCTTGTATGAAAATAGCTCACTCAAATATCTGTTCCCAGAGAAGCGTCTCAACTCTCAACACCTTCGCTGTAGCACCTTGATCCTGTGTTTATGTAAGACAGAGAGCTCAGGAGCTAAAGGCCTGCTCGAGCTCATCCTGGATAGTTTGCAAGCAAAAAAAACAGGCAGAACAGGTGGGACATGAAAAAGCCACAGCGTGTTTGACTTTTTAAAAAATGGCCAGGCGAGACAACCAGGCTTTGACCACAATTTGTGTGGCTTTGCATTCCTTTGAACCATTCCTCACACTAATGATGCAGCACATGTGGGAGCGGTTGCATTACTTGTGGTCAAGCATTAACCATTATCAGAGCTTTTCGTTGTCTCTCTGTCACCTTGTGCTTTTGCAGGGGCTCAGCTGCCCCTCCTCTCTGCCTCTCTGACCCCGGATTCTCAGAAAGTAGCGACAGATTATTTACATGTGGGCCACTGCCCCTGCAGCTAATGAGGAAGAAGAAGCTGCTCTGACAGACATAATTATCAGCCAGGGGTCCCTTTTGTGGTGTAATTACTGTCTTTTCATCCACACACAACTGCATCCGCCATTACTTCACCCATCTTCAACATCCATTTGTATGTTCTTTTTTTTTTAACTGCACCAAAACAGTCTGGTGATAGCTTTACTTTAGAAGGTTTTCTAACGCACCAATGTGATATTTTGCTCTTTCCTTGATTGATTATTATGTTATTATTTCATAAGATGGCAAATGTCACACTACAGCACTATTTAAATAAGCTAAAAACCTCTATGAACATGCCATTAGAGAAAAAAAACGAATAAATAGAGCACCTAAAATTTTCCATTGTTTGATTCTGAAGAGTAATAGGCTTTTAGTGCAGCTGTGTGTGCCCCCTCATCTATCTCCTCAGAAATTTTGGCACTGTATTTGAAATGCATAGTTTCCTGTTCCTTTTGATGGAATCCCTTTTCAGCAGCCTCAGGGGAAATTATGACTGGCAATGTTTTGGGGGGAACATACCAAACAAAAAAACAACCATAGCCCTCTCCAACACTGAGGTCTTTCTGGATTTGTGGAGGATGCATTTGTTTAGTAAAAAATAATGTATTATTCTTTTTAGTGCAGATGAAAAAAAAAAGTGATATCTCCAGGGAGCGGCCATTTTGAAAGCACTGAAAGTAATAATGTGATTCCACAAGACACACTGAATTCACTGAGGATCCTAGCATGGAGAACAGAGTAAAAAAAAAGATCAATGCACTTGGATTGATGACAAGTCCTTTGAAAAACTTACAACCACAACAGGTGTTTCTGGGACAAAAAAGGCTTCAGAAACAACAGATATTAACCATGACAGAGCACCATAATGAATAAACAATACTCACAATTGGGCTGGCATTGATGTAATCTGAGTTGCTGTGGTTATTTTCCGCTTTCAAGGTGATCCTGGAATGATCATCTGTAATAGAAATGCATAATTCATCAACACACTATTTCACTGTTTCTCCTCCCCACACAATAACAGCAGCATTTGGAGCAGCAAACAGAAGAATATGAAACTGAAAAGGCTAGGGACTGCAGTTTCATCAGAATTTCATCATACACACACTTACTATTCTGAAGTACTCAACTGCTCCACCTTCAATAAGAAATGTTCCAAGTGAAATAATGATAAAATATTTTATTTTCAGAAGCCTTTAAGTTGTGAGTCTTAAAATCCCCCTTTTATTAAGCAAGTGAGGCTTTTGCAAGATTCACTTAATCTGTTTCAAGTCAACGTGAACTCACTTCAGTAGGATTCTTAAATACATTTGCTTTAAGTGACTTCAAAGCATTGTCTTTTATTCAATGGGAAAATTATTTGAAGTAGAAAAAAGGCAGAAACAAAAGTTTAAAAAGCTGCTTTATGTATCATTTATGAAGAGTTTAGCAATGAAATGCTCCTCTTCCTCAGAACTGTATCTGGTTGGATCAAATATGGCTGACAGTATCCAAGCAACGCATCAACTGTCACCAAATTCAAATGTGGCTGCATCACGATTGGTGCTTGTCATCATGTGACATCACTGTATTTTGACTGAGCCCCACCCCCTGAGTTACTGTTGCTATGCTGCCCAAACTTTCTGTTCTCTTTTCTTTTCTTCCATGCGCAATGACAACAGGAGCAGATTTAACTAAAATTATTAAAATGAGTGACATGAATGACTGTTTCTAGAGTTCACATAGAAAAAAACAAAACACTTTTCATATCTTGTCAGATTTTGTTGATTGCAAAGAAACCTTTGCTAATGCAGAGACTGGTTAAGAACACTATCTTTTTTATTTTAAAGCTGATTCTATTTAAAATAAAGGTAGGTATGGTAGGTGGTAGGTATAAAGCTACCGGAATTGGGGCTGGACCAGTACCCTGTGGGAACACCCTAAAATTTGAAGGTGTGTTAATTTTATTGTGACATTAATATTTAATAGGAGTTGCAAACAGTTAGATAATTGTTGATGGAATCCCTTTGCCCAATTTTCTTTACAGTTTGGTAATGACTTTTTGAAGTTGTAAACATTAGTTGTTTTGTCTTATTTCATAGCAGATTACAAAAAGTTGCATATTTACATTTAAAATTCAATAAAAATCCAAATCCACTCATGAAAGCTACTGATGGCCGACAAATTTAAGTAAACAGAAATTACAAAATAATTAACAGCAATTAACATTCAAAAATGCTCTGCAGCATGTATAAAAAGGCTGAGCAGGCCCAGTTGATTCTGGGCTCCCATAGTTGATTCTGTGTCAAAGAAATCGCTAAATTGGTTTAGAAATTAAGGTTGTTAGCAACAGTTCGATAATCATGATGCTTATGCATTAGTGCAATATGTAAAGAATCACAGGAGAGCAACTCTTCCTCAGGTGACTGAGAATGTCAATGCAGGATGTGATCAGGCTGCGTCAGAAAGAACAGCCTGTCACAAATGACTGGTCTACAGAAATATGGGAAAGGTGTCATATCAGATGAGTCATCTTTCACCATATTCTTGAAAGGAGAATGATACAGGCCTAAGTGCTTGACCCCTACAGTGAGGGGATATATTGTCTCTGTTAGGACGTGGAGGGCAGTTTGCTCACGTAGTTTGGGTCTACTTGCCACTTTAGAGGAAAGGATCAGTGTTCATCACTATGGTTATATTCTGAGTGATCACCTTTGTCCTGTGGTTAAACATTAATGGCAGCAGTCTCCTCCAGGATGACGATGCTCCCATCTATGGGGCGTGAGGGGTCAATGAATGAATGAAATTCTTTAAGCTGATATGTTAGACAGCACTCTCCACCACCATCATCGGGAGCCAAATAATGTCTACTGCTACAAGAGGAAACGGTTTTAAGATGAAGTATAACTGATGAATTTGACAAATGTAAGACGGTCTAGCACAGGACTGGCTGTTTTACTGTGATTTTAAATTTCCCTAAACCAAACAAAGAGCCGGGCAGAGCCACTGTTGTTATTTGAAACTAGCTATAAACTGATTTTTTTTTCTAATATAACCTTTAAGCACATATGATAATGTAATCACTTAATAGCATGTCCTATGCCTTTGGTGAACATGATCAAAAAGAAATTTCAAACCAAGTCGATACTCACATACAACCACAGCATCGGAGCGGTTCCTCTTGGAGTTTTGCTCGCCCTGCCCCACACTGCAGGTGCTCGGCTCTGCCTGGTAGGAGCACAGAGCCTCCCACTCACGCTCCAGACGGTTCTTGTTCTTCAAGTGGTCCTCCATATATGACTAGATGAAAACAGACATCAACTTAGCCAACATTTCAAACATCAAGCAGAATCCTTGCAAAATAAAAGAGAATTTGTCTGAAATTTCAGCGGCTTTCAAGAAACATTTAATTGATGGAACAAGAAACATAAAATTGTTTACCCTTACTTTATATACCAGGCTCTAGATAGTCAATTTAAAAAAAATAATTTAAAAATGTTTTTTATTATATTTTATCAATATAAGCAAAGCAATAAATAAACCAAACCTTTGACAAGGCACCTCTCCTTTAAAGCTATGATCAGGTGTCATGGAGCATTATTGTCCTAAGCGGCTGTATAGCATAATAACTAGGTGAGGAGTTGGCGGCTGAAGATCTAGGTGAGGAAGGTGGAGTAATATATGCGTCTTTGTGTGTTTGTGCATGTGTGTTTGACTGAGAGAAAAGAAAAACACACACAATTAAGACTCCTGAAAGGTTCGTCTGCATTGGAAATACTTCAGGGGTGTTTCAATCACGTCCCTCACTGCTTGCACAGCCACTGATAAGATTGTCTGCATTTAAGCCACTGCTTGGAGAAGACAAAATTGAATTCGCCAGAGAGACAAAGATGGAAAAAGAGAAGGGGGAGGGATAGGGGCCTACGCGTGTGTGTATGTGCATATTCTCCCAAACCAGGGCAAGTCTTATGGAGCTCAGAGGCTATAGCTGGCAAGACAAATCTTTTTCGGTGTAGAGCCATGTTTCCCTTTCTCTCCTGTATCATGGCTCCATTCCCGATGGGGTTAAATGGTTTAATCTGCTATTGTGTGAGGCAGAAGATTACAAACTCATAAACTGATGTCAGGGATCAGCTGGCTAATACAATGAAATGGACACCCAGATGTGCTGGGTTTTTATCCCATATTAAGGCACTATAGGTAGGTTGAGCAGACAGTGACACTCCATTGTTGCATCCCATTTACTCACTCCTGTCTGACAAAAGGGAAATCCAAGTTTTTGCAGAATATATATATCATTCCTATTTTTAATCTACAAAAAATGTCTACTACATGTTGCCTTCATGCATAGTAAGGGTATTTAGAGATGTACACCAATCAGCCACAACATTAACACTACCTGTTTGTTAGATATTTTATTGGTCTTGGCTGGTCTCCATTAGCACTCTGACCAGCCTTCAGCTACACAGGCCCATTGTAGTGTGTCTTCACTACAGCATGAAATTTTTTCCCATGTTGACCCCCTGTCCACCACATAATTAACACGACTAGGTGAGTATATGAGAATTAAACAAACCCTACAGATGATAGAAATCAAAGTTTATAATTAGACGTGGTACTGAATATGCTAGTGAGGTCCTAAAAGCCACACAGAGAACAGAAAAAACAATTCTTTTGATTAATGCAGCTGTATAATGAGAGAACAAGAAAGCACAATGTGTTCTATTCGAACCCATTAATGACATGAAGTGATATTTCTGAAATACTGAAAGTGTGTTGTTACACTTTGAACCATCTCTGTGTGAATTTTCTGCATGCAAAAAAATAAAAATAAATAAATAGCCTAGTTAATGTCAATTCTGATAGCAGGCAACACACACACATTTGCATGGGTGTTACTGTGCATCGCCAACGTAGACACATACTGCTGTCTTCCCAAGAAAATGACAGCATGCCATTATGGCCACTTGACAGAGCCTGTCACCACTATGCTCTTGTCACCCTCTACAAGTACTCTCTGCTTGCCAGCCTGACAGCATTCCACCTCCCCAACCAATATTACATCTCCATGTACTTGATACATCCACTCTGAATTGCATCCCATTCTATTCAAACGATGCCCTGAATCGATTTCATTCCAAATTCATATTTTCGCAGCTTAATGCAATGCAGCCAGCAGGCCCTTATCAAGCCCTCCCGTTTCTAGGGGGAGGCAGTGGACCGTGGCGTATTCCAGAGACAGGGTAACGAAGGTTTAGTGAATGGGGGGATTATGTCTGCCAATCAGAGGGTTGGGATGGGAGGCCTGGGTGTCAGGGAAACAATATCTAATCCTTCCTAAGCAGGCTCTTCGGCAGCAGAGGGTGCCGGGTGAAATCAGGATGAAGGGACAACCAGGGAGCCAGACACAACAGGTAACACATTACTGACAAGCTCCGCTGTCAAATTAAAACGAACAATGCTGCTGAACAGTTTGTGCTTAATGATATGATAAACAGCAGAGAGGTGAATACAAAATATTAATATGTATGGTTTTGTGCAACTAACAGCTAATGAAAAGAACATCTTGTCTTGTTTTAAAATGCACAGCAAACTGAGTTGTTGCTAGCAAATTAAATTTAAAATTGTGAGTAAAAGGCAGAACATGTATCAGGCGTTGAAGGCTTCTCTTCTCTTTTTGTGCAAAAATTATATATAATATAATATTGTTATTAATGTTTTTTAAATTCCAGATTGAAGATGAATATAATGAGAGAACATTGTTCTGAACAGCATGGCCACAGGGACAGAAATGCTTTTCTACGTTTTTGGAGGAAAAACACTGGGTGACATGTAAAGTGCTGTCCGTGGTGCTGAAAGGACCCAGTCCTGCAGCAATGAGGACATACATACAGTACAGCCACATGGAAACACATTCTTCCATGTTACATGTGGTAATCATCTTCAACTTTTTAAATCATATGGCAGGCAGCGTTTGCACGGTAGTGGAGCACCTCTGCAGCTGAAAGAGGAAAAAGGAAGAAGATCGAAAATTGGATAGCAGAGGTGTGTCGGAGCTCGAAAAAAACACAGCAGATGACTCAGCACACAGAGGCATCCAATTTCACTTTTGAAGTTGGAAGTCATTACGCAAGACTTTTTAAGTCTTGAGGTGGGCCGCACAGTGGGGTGCAACATCACAGTTCATTTATACTGATGGCACCAAACTCTTGCAGTAGCATAGTGGTTATACTGTACGTGTGCACATACGTATGCTCGTAAGTGTGTGCTAAGGTGATTGGGCCTTAAAAAAAAAACAGGACCCCAGCATGGGTGCTTTTGGAAAGCCATATTCATCATACGTCTCCACACGGTCTGAGCTCCAAAGAGCAAGAGAGGGGAGATGAGAGGAGAGGAGAGCAGAGATGGGAAAATATAGGTCTGAGATCAGTGATAACAAGGCAATCTCACACATGGTTTCATGTGAGATGGCAGTGGAATTTTAAAGAATCCCTATAGGAAATCTCCACGTCATTCACAGCATAAAAGAGATGTAAAAGTCCCCGTGTGTTTTACCTTTTCTATATTGTAATGCCTGCGTTGTTCCTATGAAGAAACGGGTGCTAATAATAACAGCTCCTAGAAATGATTCACAGTGGCTCTTTTGTTATTGCAGGGCTAAATGCTTTTCTATTGTCAATGTTTTCAAAAGGGGCTTCACAAACAAGCCTTGACGAGTGCAACAAAACCCATCTATTACCACCAATACAAGGCATTACTCAGATTCACTCTCATTCATTATAGCCTCCCAATATAAAAGCTAGACATGCAGTGTGATGAATGCTCTCTCCATTAATGGAAACACTGCAAGGCATCTATCCATCTCTTTTATCAAGCTTGTCTCAAATGAATGAAGCGAAAGTTGAGCAAAATTAAAACAATCCATTGTGTGTTTGTGGAAGCACTGGCAACCAAAAGCTTTTTCACCAAAAGGAAAAAAAAAAAAAACTGGTAAAAAATTTTAAAACATCCAAATGACAATCAGATGGGTAATGATATTTCACTTTCCCATCACGCAAAACAACGTCTGCCTTATTTTGCTGCAGCGCTAAAAGAGATGGAGGGGGTAAAAGATGAAAATGACAAAGAGGAGAGAAGCAGGATGGAATGATAAAAAAGGGAAAATGACAGAGCAGAGGGACAAAAAAGAAATGAAGCCAACAAAGCCAAGATAAAGAAAGGCAGAGAAAACAGCAGGAAGACTGATGAAAGGAAAAGCAAAGATAACAGGGTTCTGAAGGGAATTAGGTGAGAGAGGGATGAAAAAGAAAAGCAACAGATAAACAGGGAGAAATCAAGCTGTTGGTTTTTGGGAATTGCAGCACGAAACATAGTTAAATCAATTTTAAAGCTTAAACTGTAATGTGCACACTAAATATCTGAAGAACTCATTTCTGTGGATCAGTGGTTCCCATCTTGGTCTGACACAGCCTGACAACCCCCCACAGATGAACTCCAGCACCCCTTCATCAACACCACCGCTCCTGTTACAAATGGGTTCAACTAAAGGGATTTTAAACTGGATGTTTTAAATCAGAGCAGCATAAGTTGCACATTTCAACAATTTATTAATTTTAGCCTTTTTCAACTATCAGTTACTTTCATAAATTGTTTCTTCTGTTACCTTTAGTTACTAATTTAACCATTACTTTTAGCTTTTATTTGTTTAAGCTAAATTATCTGAGGTTAATCCATTTCTTTGGATTTTCATCTATTGCATTACAGTACTTTTTGATAACCATTCAAACTGTTTCAGTTATTAATAGTTAGCTTTGAGCTAACTTTTAAAACTAGATCTATTAGTTTTCACATATCCTCATCTGCAATACATAAGTACAAATACAGTTGACAAAACATGCATTTATAATATTTAGAATCTACTCTATAATTGAAGGGGCCCCTGAGTAGCACCCCTTGGGGTACAAGCAGCTCTAATTGGGATCCCTTCTGTAGATGAGGACTTTTGACCAAAGCTTGACCTAGAGTACGGAAAACAATCTGAAGCTTCACTAAACCCAGGTTCTATAAGCAAATGAGCTATGATGATGTTGCGGTTGTTTAGTTGTATCCATCACACAATTAGAACCACAAATGATCTCAAAGGACCTGACAACAAACCAAACCTCAACCAGCATCCAACTTGTCACGTTCTCGCCTCTTACCATTTTCTATACAGACGAATCATTACTTCACATACCAGTTAAAGTCAAACCCTTACCAGTATCATGTGACCAGTGGAGATGTCCATGTTGGATGGCACTGGCTCCTCACACCAGGAGGACGTGCTGCTGCGAGTCGATGGGCTGCCCGCGGGGCCATCACTGAACTGGGATGACACACTGTTTAGTCGTGAGTGGCGCAGGGTCTCCGGCCGTTCGACTCTCTCTGATGCCCGGATTGCCATTCGCTGGCGACACAGCTCCTAGGGATTACAGGTGATGATAGTGAAGCACTGGATCATCAAAAATGCATTTCCCCCCATACTGCTTGCACGGTTTCACGTATTTATCTTCTTTTCATGCACATAACAATAGTTTTATGTATGTTGCAAGCTTATCCTTGCTGTTAGGGGCTGCGTTCTATGAATGCACCTTGTAAAATCCTGTATCGTGGCTGACTTGATCTGTCCTCACTTGCCTGTAGATTAATGGCTTATCCTTGTGGATTATGGAGCTTATACTAATTATGTCAAAAATACATGGTTAAGGAACCCTACACGATTCACAGAGTAACTGTGTGATAGCCACAGCTGGCTATCACACATTGACTGTCTTCATTGTTAAGAAGCATGCAAACATTCACAGTAAAATCCTGAATTTAAAACACCACACACTCATAGTGTACAGCTACATAGTGAAAATATATTATTTAAAATGAAAACTTGGATCCATTTCCCTCTAAAGATAGCAAAATCACAGAAGGGGCTCTCCATCAATCAAATGGAATTTCCAATATAAATGTATATAACCACAGAGAACCAAATGAGAACAATACATTGGCAGCATTGTAAAGTATAATTTTCTGTTTTGATTTATATCTCCAGTTTATGACTTGCTAACAGAACTAATGCTATGAAGATTAAACTCCTCCCAATGACTCAGCTTTTCTCCCATCATGCTTCGGTGCAGAAACAGAGCATTATACATTTTGAAGACCAGGCATTAAATACTCTAGTACATACTGTACAAAATGAAAAAGGGCAGAAGAAATTTGAGAAAAAAAGTCCACATTGCTAGATTTGTGCAATTTTATACAAACAAAAACGGTCCTGACTCTTTAGGTATGGCTATTTTCCATTCATAATTCATAAACCCCATCATGTTCGGATTTGGGAGGCAAAGACAGTTATCTCCAGAGAACTACGAATCCATACTCAATTAATAACAGTGAGGGCAGGGCAGAACAGAGAAAATGCCTTGTGAATGCACACGCTATCTCATGATCTATCATAGTGATATTTCCCTCTGGAGCAGAGGGCCCTCTAAGCGCTGGTCTTGGAACAGCTTTCCTGCCGTCAGACTTCAATGATTAGAGCCATGAAGCAGTGCCCTGGGCCTTGGCCTCAGGGCAATATCCAGGTCCACCTCATAATTCATCCTACACTTTCTCAGCGTCTCTGCAAAAGCGTCGTGCTGTATCGCAGATGGGAAGTCGTCCCAGAAGAAAGCAGTGGGATGCAGTTAGCAGCAGAAGAGAGACACATGAAGCCCAGGAGGAGCACAGGTCATGGGACTACAGTTCCTACAGTTTACCCCCTCTTTCAGACTACTAATGAGAATGAAAACAGGCCAAGAGGGAACAAAGCCTACAGTATGTGCTGCCATCCAACAATATCTCCTCCACTGCAAGAAGCTCTCCCAAAACAACAGTCAACCACCCACATGAACACCTGACAAAGCAGTTATCACACCCCTAAAGACAGAACTGGTAACCTAAAACTGCACTTTAGCACAAAATAATAGAAAAAGAAATTGTATTATAATCAAATATTACAAATGCTAATGGACGTAATGTTATTATTAATTTTAAAGGAAAAAAGGTATTTACTTTTGCATTTTATGACACTGTAACACCCCTGGCTTTTGGAGAGCAACCCGGTGAGACTTGATTAAATATTGAAAATGTTAACGCGGCATGCAGATAAATGTGTTCTGAGTGCCACGCTGGGCACAACTGAGCCCCAGTGCTGAAAATCAATACAGCCCAGGCTGCCCGTGGCCCTGGAGGAACAGAGGGAATAGGTCACAGTGGTGACTTTTCCCCCTGTCTCTCTCTCTCAGACACACACACACACCTCTCAGTCAAGGACATTGACTAATTACATCAAGCAACTACCTAGTGGAACAATAAGTCAAAAATACCAAAATACCAAAATATGGAGCTAAAACCGATGTAAATAAACATAAAAATATATTTCTGATATTAAATCGTTGAATTGAGCAATAAAAAATAATATATTTATTAAAAAAAGGAAATCACTGTCAAAACAACAACTAAAAAAACAAAAAAATCATAAGAGCAGGTAGAAGAGAATCACTCACATTAACAAACACACTGTCACAAACCAATCAGATACTCAACTGTATCTGAACAGAGTGTGTGTTCCTCCAATGAGAGAACACAGGCTAAGTGTCCCAGCCCTGATTGGCTCACAGTGAAGGGGGGGGGGGTCTAACCTGATAGGTTGCGGTGGCATCAGTGCTGGTGTCTGTCCCCAGGCTGGCCAGCTTCTCCTTCATGTGAAGGTGGGAGCGCTGGCGCACGCAGAAGAAAGTGCCGGACACTGCCAGCGCCACCAGGATGAAAAGCATGCAGAGAACGGAGAGCAGCAGGAATTGGCCCGACTCCACCCGGGTCTCCTTCACCACAGGGATCTGGGTCAGACTTCCCCTCTGGAGGACACACACAAACAGAGAGAGAACACATTGTCAGAGCAGTAATGGATGCTAGTTTGTCTTATTCCTGATTGATGTGGTCGTTGTTGATTCACAGCAACCACAATATCGAGTCTGCAATGCATCGGTTTTCAACTGAAGGCTTGTCTTGGCTTCCCAGTGAAAAAAATAAATTGGATGCAACAGTGCTGCGAGTGCTTCCTCACCTGCCTCCACTTCCTCACACTCCATCCACCCACCACCACTGTCTGACCAGCCCCACTTATTAGTTAGCGCTAATACCGGCCTTATAGTATACATTCAGTCTCAGTCAACCCCTATTAGCAGTCCCTGTCCAGTGCTGCCTCTACACTGTGCCTCTCTATAGATATTTCCAACCCCATTTAGTGCTGGCATGAGGCGGGCTGGCACTGTGCAGCTACAGGAGGTTGGGATAGTAAAAGCTTGTGCTTAATTAGCTCCTCTGGTCCTGAGTTTGGCTGGATTAGGTTCTGGCTTAAGCTGCAAGGCTAATGGCTACCAGGACGAGGGAGAGACAAGTGGCCCAGACTAAACCTTAATACATCCACTGGTTAAATTAGAAATCTTCAAACAAGAACGTACGGTGTCTGTCTGACTAATGCAGACCTGTTGTTAACGTCCTGTAATATCATCTACAAGATTTATATCAGTGCAGGTAAAATAATCGGCCTACTCAGATCCACTGCAATGGGAATTCCCTGCAGAATATTTTGAGAGTATAACAGCAATAATTAGGAGCAATAACCAGGAAGGATAATTAATGTAGCCACTTTCTTTGCTGATTACATAAAATGTAGACACCATGCCAACTTACTTTTGTATCTAACTCTCAAAAACAGATAGAGAGTATTTCACTAGCACGATTCACTTTAAATAAATCATCCTTATGGTACTGTGGTACTGATTGAGACAGGGTTTCTGAAAAAGCCACAGTTTTTGATCAACTTTTATCTGCAGGCCACGTGCCAATAGCTATAGAGCTGCAAAAGGGCATCAGCAATGAAAGCACGCAAATACATCAGCGGGCTCTTAATTGTCTGCAAGCAATATTGAAAGATTGATGGGTGAAGTTAATCAAATCTACAACATGAAAAAACATGGCAGAGCTCTGACATTTAGCATGAGGGGTTCTAATAGGATGGCTACGTTTTCTTATAGCATTTTCAAAACAGAACACTTCACCTCAGACCACTAACGATATGGTTTGACCTTGTGACTCATAATTGCCAGTGTTTTAGCAGTTGTGTGGATGTCCAGGTCTTTTCGATTACTGTGTTGTGCCTAACGGCAGTTGTTGGTGATTGTAATTGCTGTGGCTCAAGCATGTAGTTTCAATCAAGCATTAAGAGGTTAGACAACAAGCGAGAGGTTTGAAGAGGCTCGTATATGGGCACAGAGGAGAGATGTGGCCTTGATCCAATGACTCGTCTGTGCTGTTCAGTGATCAAATGAATAAACAGACAGCAGGAACCACATTTTGAAATGAACACAGTCTTCATTTGCTAGAACATGTTTTGAGATTGTCACTCCTCTCATCCAGCTTCTGACATAACCACAGTTTAAACTTAAAATATATCACCCAAAAAGACCCCTCTTTTCCCCTTATTATTTAACACATTTAGCACTGTAGGCACACAATGTCTCATCAGTGCAGTGGTTCAAGACTCTGAAGCCAAAGTGCCCCCTATAGACCTATTGGTTCAGACCGGCTTCAGTCCAACACCAGGACCGACAAAACCTGGAAAAACAACCTTTTCCAAAATTCTGACAAAGATACAGCCAAAAATTTAAAAAAGTAAAATAAAATAAAATAAAAAATCTTCTTCTTCTTATATTAATCAAAGATGTGGCACTCTACCATCTAGTCTTGAAATTATTCAGGTATACACCTTTAAATGAATAAAAAGCATTTCCACTGTGGGAGCAAAGAGGCTTGAAATGCACTGCAAGCATAAAAGAGTGTTTGAAGGCGGTAATCGTGTTAGCCAGAAACCAGAGATGCAGAAAGAGAGACAGAAAATGAGGAAGGAGATGTGAGGTTAAAATTATGTTCATGGGCTTTTAGAGCTCTGTCAGCTTTTTTTTTTTTTTTTTTTTTATGCATTAATTTTTATTTGACTATAAGTGAATTGATTTAAGTAGTTTTAAGTGAACACTTTCAGCTAAATAAAGAAATAAAAACAGTAAAAACTTAAATTAATCAGGCTAATTTTTACCAAAATTAAAACTTAAATGGGATTTTTGCACTGATATTGAATGTTACTGCAGGGATTTTCATCAAATTAACCCCTTAATTAACTTTCAATCAAAGCCCACCTTTTCAACCTCCATAAATGTATTTTTATTCATCTCTTCTTAAAATCATGTCCAACTCAGTGAGGCTATTACTCCCTGCCCCTAACAGACTTTCTCATTCTGCTTCTCTCGTCTATTCTTATTCCCCTCTCTGGTGAATTAGTCAATCTGAGAGGAGACAAGGGGCAGATGGATTTCGGTGCTCGGGATTATTCAAATGATAAGAGGAAAGGTCAGGCGGAGAGGTGCTGTCAGGGCGGCTGGCTATCCATTCACTCACATCACAATACCTTTGAACAAGAGGGAAATCCTCACAAACACATAACTGCCACACACCAGCCAGCCAACCCGAAGTCGAAATATTTTTCTGGAAAACCGTTGCAAGTCAAATTGAAGATTTGAAATGTATAAAACCTGCTAAATTTAAAACAGTTTCTAAGCAATAAAATGAAAGTGAGAACTATAATTAACAACAAAAGATGGCAAATGAAACACGTTTTACATGCAAGCTTTCCTCCCCCTGTTTCTCTCACATATAAATATATAATATATAAAAATACTGGATTCATCACATGCTTTATAACATTGAAAACATTTGCCGAACACAGTCCTGGTGGAAATTGTTAGACGTATTTTTTTGGACAAATGTCTAAATTCTAAACACACTTGAAAAAATAAATTATTTGAGAAATTAAGAAAAAGGCGAAACACAAGGCAACTCACATAAATATAACAACATTCAACATGACATTTTCAATTGTACTCATTGCTCCTGGTCTGATCTGTGGAAATAAATACTATAAAAAGAAAAGAATAGGATTAAAAATCAACTTTATTATACTTAAGATTAGATGCAGAGAATTACGTTAATTTCTCCACCAAGGTTGGTGATTAAAATTGTATAAATTATGCAAACACAGGGGGGATTTATCAGCTTTTAGTAATCAGGGTTTATGAGTTGAAGTTGCTGCCGGGCAGCACCAGGAAGGATGAACCTGCACAGAAACTTTGTCCCATGCAGCCAGATGTGCGCACAGCAAACCACCGAGCTCAATATCCTGGGGCTACAACGACATTTTCGATGAGCTTAGGTTTAGATTGAAAATATTTGCATGCGTATTTTTCCGATGCTCAAACATCCTTTATCCCACAGACTATAAGTAAGAACCACAATTAAATTAAAAAAGTAACCCGTGCTCCTGTAATAATCTACAGCATATAAAAATCATTTTCATTCACACTGAAAACGAAAGCAGCATTCAGCGTAACGTTCACAAGTTTTCAGGGCCGATCCGCGTTTTAACGCATTAAAACTTGCCCTGTGAATACTGCACAAAACATGACGGACAGACAGAGGTAATTACCCAAATCCATGTCGCGGGGCAGAGCGCACATTTCGCAGTAAACGGAGGAGTCTGCGTCTTGTATTCCAGAGAGCATGGCTAACCACTGACGCCCGCCGCAGCTCCAAGAAGCGTTTGTGCGTCCCGGCCGCCCACTCAGTCCGCTTCACCAAAAGTTCCCCTGCGAGGGTCCCATGCGTCCCCCAGCGCCAACAAAAGATCGCGGCTTCAACACGAAGATGAAGAAAAAGGAAAAAAAAAAAAAGGAGGGGGGGGGAGAGCCAGAGAGAATAAGAAAGGGGAGAAGAATGTGGGATATGCCCGCCTGATTTTCCGAGCCGCGGAAGAATGTGCAGAAGCCCCACTAGTGAGTCCTTTCAGCGCCTCTGTGCCAATGAAAAGAGATGGGGAGGTGGTGGGGTTGGGTTTTTTGCGATCATTTAGTTAAGGCTGAGCCCCTCCTTATATTCAGCAGCTCAGGAGTCCCCGTCCATTGCACATGTCATATCCACTGGTTGCTATAGCGATGCCTCCACATGTTGTCGACAGTGAATGATCAAGGAGCGATGCCTGGCTAATAGGCTTGCGGGGCCGAGGGGCGATATGAATGGACATAGGGCTAGTCACTCATTTGTTGAGCTACTAGGGGTCTCTGTGTTTGGTGTGTGAATTGCTGTTTTCTCAGGCTCTCCTTTTCCTCTGCTCCCTCTCCCAGAGATTCAGTTATGTGAGCAGAATAAGGGAGATGGGGCAGTCTGTTCTTCAAAGTAGGCTTTTGCATTCAAAGCTGAAGTGAGCACTATAATAAGAGGCTGCCACACAGTACAGTATATGAATGCTGCATGGAAGATTGGGTGCAGTTTGAAAAATGCTCAGCCCCAAAGTAAATTGTGTATAATTGGCCAAGTCTTTTCTCTGCTCCCTTCTAAGATCTGTCGGAATGAAGAGGAAAAAAAGAGGAAAATTGCAAGTTTAACAAGTTTTAAAGATAAAACTCACTAAAACGCTATCCTAATTAGCAATCAGCCTGAAAAAATGATCCAATGGAGAGCAACAGCTGCACTTAGCAGGGAGAGAGAAGGAGAAAGGGGGATTATGGAGAGCACAGAGAGAGAAAAGAGAAGAAAAAGAAAAGGGGCGGTGAAGAGAGGAGAACGGGGGTCCTGTCAAATGCAGATGACGAGTCTTGGGGAGGGGGGCTGTGTGACGGGAGGCTCTCCAGTTTATTTTTTCAATTCAGAGAGCACCCCCTCCTCTTCTCTATTGTCCCTCTGTGTGACAGCTGGAGTTGGCAATGTGAAGGGGAGAACAAAAACGAACTCGCTGTCCAGCCTGGGTCTGTGGCCGCATCGGACGCCACCCCATCTTCGAAAAGCAGGGCCAACCAGGCGGCCCACAGCGATGAACTCTGAAGCAGAACACACTCAAACTGATGCAACATTTTTAAAGCATTTACAGAACCCTTCAATTCTAGACCCAATACACAGTTCTGCTCCTAAACTGAAATTATCAGCTCACTTAATTATTTAAACTAATTTTGTTCTTTTTCTTTTGAAGACTATGCAAACTCTAATCCTTCCTTATTCCTCATTTAGCCATGCTGGGACTGACACTTTTCAGGTCATGCTTTCTGCACACTTGCATCCTCATTTATCGGGAATTATTCAGTATCCCAATTTTTTATTTATTTATTTTTTTGCTCCTGCCAGTGGGCACAAAAACGGTCTGGCCACCCGTCGTTCAAGAGGCAATTTTTTATCTTGCAGCATTCAGTGCAAACACAAGAAAGAACCGGCTCTGGTGCTCGCTGTTGCACTCATGCAGGACGGATGCAAGAGTAGTGCATGGTGGGAGACTTTTATCATGACTGCCAGGGAGTGGTTTTATTACCAGACAGAAAGAAATAGTAGCTGCTGAAGTTAATCCCCATAAAATCAGTCCTGGTATTAAGTTAAACACACGACCATATCTATCCTGTTCTCTGATGAACTAGACCAGACCTCCGTTCACTCTCGTACATATGGTCACCCACCTGTCAGCCCTATCTAAAGCCACGCTCATCAAAACAAGTGTGTTCCTCTGACACCACACAGGACGAAACACAAAGAAAATGCCTATCAAGAATCAAACACCTTCTTTACCTACTCTCTGTAGGAAAGCCAGACTTTGGCACCTGTTGTTTTTCTTCACTTGAGCTCTGCGTAAATGGACACATTTTCACACATTTCAGACACTATAAGCAATGCACAGTATGATTTCACAACTCATGTCACATCCTCCAGCAAGACTAGTGCAAATGGTTATCACACGTGTGTGTGTGTGTGTGTGTGTGTTTGGGGGTTCATGTGCACTGATTCATTCTTACAAAAACCTACAAGCAGTCAAATTTTGAAATATACTGAAATCACTCTTAATGTTGGGAGAAGCTGTCACGTCTGTGTGTTCATCTACTAAGTACTTCCAAGGGGTAACACATGTTCCAACAGTCACTGGGAGTCCTGCAAGGCTTATCTGTCCTCTTTCCTGTGCTGCAACGCTGTTTGCCTCAATGACACATTTCACATTTCTAATACAAAAAATAAAAAAATAAAAATAAGCAGCGAGTGTGTTTAAACAGCGAAAAAAAGGGGGAAGGTTGTACTTCACCGTGTCACTGGGAGAGAGGGATGGAGAATGTTGAACAAATGTCACAATCAAGTGCACTACCTGTGATTGCAGAACAAAGCGATTCACTAATGCTTGTGCAGCTCTGATGGGGGATGAGGAGACAGCAACATTTACATGTGTGTATGTAACTTGTATATACATGCGCAGGTTTTAGTGACTCTGTCTTGCAAAATATATCCACAACTCATCTGGACTAGCTCGACATCTCTGCCTGGACACAGAGACATCGGAGCATGTAATAATACAGCAAACAAAAGAGATCACCAGCCTTGGGATGACAAGAAAGGATGTGGATCAGTACCACACTAGAGTCTGAGGGCCACATACCGACTACACTCTAATGGTATCAGTGAGAGGCTAATGCCATTTACACTGCTGCAAAAGAAACCAACAGCTGCAAAGTGTACAGTACCTGCAGACTTAACTAACGTGTGATACCATTATGCCAAAATAGTTGGGGCTTCTGCACGGCTCTTTGAAATGGGGTGCAATAAATTATTCATAATAATATCTGAGCAGGACTGTTGCTACAGCACCATTTGGGAAGGTGTTGGAGGATTAGCTTCCAACTGTAATGCAGGCAAAAATGTATGCAAAACAAAACACATTTGGGTGTTCTGGGTTTTTTTTTTTTATCAAATTCACCAGCTGTTATTGTTATTGCTGATGTGGTTTACAAGATGTGTGTGAGAAGAACTGTCTCATCTCTGCCTTTACACTTTTCTTCTTAAATGTCCTATTTCCATGCTTATCTTTTAAGGTTTATAATGGAAAAAAGCTCTCATATAGACAAAGCAATGATTTGAAGCCAAAGTTTGGTTTGAAAGACTGTCTGACTGGATTCAGAGTACAGTGATGCCATTTTGCTTTATTGTTAGTTGATACACCGCAGTTTGATTTTGCCTGCAAGTCATAAAATAGCACTTATACTGAGATAAAATGTAAAAGGTGACACTTTGCTCTCCCATCTTAACTCCTTTTTAAACATCACTTAAGGTGCGGAAACTTGACAGTGATGTGAATGTCTTAAATGCATTTTGTCTTGTGTGTGTGTGTGTGTGTGTGTGTGTGTGTGTGTGTGTGAGAGAGAGAGAGAGAGAGAACCTCCATGTTTCCTAATGGATGATGTTCAAAAACACAAAAAGGTCCCATTTCTGGGTTTTACTTGAAACATTTGAATTGCTGCGTCTCATGCTCATCACTTGCTCAGAGAGGAACCATTCAAAGCTCGTGTGTGTCTCAGCCATGTCATTCTGGTATGTTCCCCAATGAGCTTGTTCAAATAGGCCTCTTTCTTATGTGAATCCCAGCCCAGGCATTGCCCATGCCAAGTAGTTCAAAGCAGTAAACATCAAGGTAAATGCTATGCCTGTCATCTTGACTATATTTAAAGCAGAGAGGCAAACCCACACACATGCACAACAATGTGCACTTCAAAAAGAAGCAGTGTTGTGGCGTCATAGCCTGGAGTAGGAAATAACACCAAATGTGTAACGTGATAGAAAATGTTGTAATCTATGAAGATAACAACCAAGGAGACACATTTAGAGTCCTTACATGTACAATAGACTATATTGTCTGAGTTTTACTGGTTGTTTATGATACACAGGCTGAAAAAAAGGGAGTCAAAATTATGCAGTATTCAGGATATGATGATGCCATGTGATCATCACAGCCTAAGTGTCTTTCTGTCAAATCTAAATTCAGTTGACTGATAGTTTTGTCACAGTCCCCTGAAGTACTGCTGCCCCAGGGGAGCAGTTTAAAACAACAGTGGCACATTTCCTATGCAAAGTTCCCAGTAATCTTCAAAATAATTGGTCCTTGATTTCCGAGAGAAGCAGCCTCTCACGTCTACAGTAGCTGTCCACAGTTGATTTGGTGGCTGGGACTGTTGCTACCAGAGTTTATTAGCTGTAGCAAGTTAATTAAGCTAACATTTGCCTCATTAGTTACAGTAGTTGTAAATTAGACTTTTAAAGTTTCCAACTGACTCATTCTATTATAAAAACCCTAAAACCCACCTCTTTAGCCTGGCTTCTAAATTAGGACATTTTACAGCAGGAATCCATTTCTCATTTATGCCAATGCATTTATACACATTTTTTTGTCACTGTAGTTTCAACTGATTTTTATCATTGACATTTATTCCACTTGAATGTTTTAATTTGTAAGGATTTTTGTTTAGGTTATTTTCATATTGTTTTCAACTTTTGTCTCTACTATTGCATTTGTTGTCACTCATGGTCAACTGGTTGATTGCTGGCAAAAAGTCAACTTTAACATGAGTTGATGCTCGAGAAGTCATGCAAGTAAACAAGATTAGATTACACCATAAAACGCCACCCTCCAAACTCTACAGTAAATGTCGAGTACTGCTCTTCATGCAGTGTAGAGAATCTAAAATTTGACAGAGGGCTTTTAAAGGACTGCCACCAATGGTCCTCAGTAAATGTCCTGCTTACTTAACCTGAAGTGATCTCTCTGATCTTGCCACAAGTAATAGTTGTGAATGCTGAGTTTGCTTAAGTTTTTTCTTAATTTAAGATGGAGCCTTGATTCCCTGATGGGTGTAGTGACCCTTTCTATCTGCTATAGTTAAAGGACATAGTAACATATCTGATAAGGATAGTGTTCAATTTTGTCAAAATGTTGGCCAAAGTTAATTAAACAAAGTTAGCAAATCTCACATCTAAAACATCTACACATCTCACATCTAAAAATGAAGAGCGAAATCAGCTCAGTTCAGCAAAGATCCTTGCACTGTGATCTGGAAGTGCAAATTACACTTGGATTTATATTCAATTATTTTAAAAATCCAATTGCCTTTTGATGATGGCTATTATGTTACTGGAGGTGAGAAGTCATTAGACACCAAATAAAATGACCAGGTCCAAAATGTGATCTAAGTTTCCTGGAACACAACCCAATAACCAAAGGTAATTGAAGGTAGCTCTTCACTCCGTTGTGTGAAAAGATAAAAGAACGGCCACTAAAAATCTCATCCAACACGCCCGCAGTTAAAAACAGCAAGGAAAACACCAAGGTTTTAATTGTTTTGTTTGAATAGAATCCACACTACTTTTACACTATTATGTTCTCGGCAGGCTGTTTTATCTTAGAGAGAGATAAAACTGCAATTAATTTTGAAAGGGGGGAAAACAGTGAGACAATACATCAAGTCACACATGAGTGGTGGCAGGCAGGGATATGGGGGCTGCTGCGGAATAACAGAGGTAGTCAAAGGTAGCATTCATAATTGAAACCCCAGTCACAAGAGACTTAGTGGGCTGGGAGACTCTGATACTGAGACTGACAGTAAAGGGACAAAAGAAGTGTTCAGAGGAGAGCACTCAGTGACTTCATGGGTTCAAGAGGATATTTCCTCTCCACACCTGGCCCAACACTGAGGTCCTCCATGGCTGCTTGAAAGTGGTACAGCGGTGTCTGCTTAATAGTTAAAAGAGTTGCAAATGCACAAAAAGTGTTATTACTGGGCCAGATCATAAAAAATGTGATCCCACTTCCCATTTCTATCTTCAAAGATCGATTAACAATGGCAGGCATGGACACAAACTGGCTAGAAGAAGTTGCAACTGTTGATTGGAAAAGCAAATCATCTCGTATCAGATTCCCAGCTATGAATACTGCTGCTGGGGACTGAATCCACATCTGTGCCATTTTTCCATGTTTTCACGACCACGTTTGATGACGCTGCTTGCTTGCCTTTGGATCAAGCCTTAGTGTGATGGCATCCTGGGCCCTGCCATTGTAGAAGCAGAAATACAAAGTCCTTATCAGTTTTCTGCTCTGCTAATGGTCTCACACAGTGAGAAATACAAATGTTTCAAGCAAAATGTTTTTTACTTAAAACCGATTTCAAAAATTTCATTTTGAAGCACTGTTGAACTGCTTTTGAATATGGTCCAATAAAAGAATGGCTTCAGCTTCAGTGAGAGCCTTGGCCTGTTCATTTAATGTTATCCATGGCATGTACGAGAGCGTGCACGTCGTGATGGGAGCAGATAAATTAAGCAGTAAATCAGATATAAGCATCCAAAGTAAATAAACAACCAGACAACACTATTAGTCAGTTGCGGTGGAGGCTTTATTAATGGGTAGTGAATGAGTTTGGATGTCCAGCCTGTGCGCCTTGTGCTAATCAACACTTTTTTATGATCACATTTTAGCCATTTTACTAGTGTGAAAACATATAATGCAATTTTGTCTGGAGTACACAGCCTCACTAATTCAATTTGTATTTAAATGGTCCCCATAAGAATGCCTCTCAAGACATTAGTAGAAAATCCTCTTCCAGTTTAGACCAAATGAAAACAATATACATTTCTGATCACACTGCATTAGTGGACAACCAACGCAACATCTTCAAGTGTACTAGGGTGTTGCTGGACTCCAACCATATTGAGACTGCCTGCCTGAGCATGCACCCCGATGATCAGCTACACCCCGTGTAAGTGAAGATATAGATGTAGCACCACAGGAGGCGGTGCGTGATGGGCTAGGGGTTGTTTCCCCGTAAATGCACACAGCCACAGCCTCATAAATTCTCATCAGTGTCTTCATTAAACATTTTCCCCTGGTATTGCCATGACAACGCCAGCCCAGCATGCGCCTGTGGGGAGAGGCGTGTGTGACTGTGTAACCCCAGGGGTTACTTAGGGGGTAACTTGGCACAGACCCCAGCACCCCTTACCTCTCATCCAGACTCTCACTCTTATTTTAGGGGAAAGGGGGGGTGGGGGGTGGCAGGCGGCCAGGAACACTAGATCTGTTCCACGGCGATCTCACTTGACAGGCACTGGCTGTGTCTGGACTGGAGGCAAGCGCTCTCATTTCTCTCTTTAATTACTGCTAATCGGAGGAGCCGCAGCCCATGCTAATGAAGCCACACCAATCAGCTGGGGGAGAGTCAGGGGCCTCACGCTGCAAAACAATCCTCTGCACGAACAGAGCTGACACTCTGCCTGCCCAGCGCCGCAGCACGTCTCGCTGTCTGTCCGTGTCACAGCTCCAGCAGCTTTATAAGAGTAGTCTGCCCCCGATCCAAACCAAGCAGCGTTGCTTTTTGAAAGAAGCCTCTGTGAATCCCTAATGAGACTGCTGCCACATCTGTAGTACGGTATCAGCCGCCTGTTTGCCGCTCAGTTCTCCCATCGCTTCACACCACAACCTCTGACAACAATACAAAGTATGGCTGATCAGAAATTCTGAAGGCAGAATTAATTATGATTTATGTCGAGATTTTGATAGCGCTGTAATGCAATAATACATTGACGCCTCATTATATAAATGCATATAATCAATCTAGCCTATTTTCACCCACAAAGATAATTACACTGTAAGGCTTTTTGTGAAGCTGTGATGATGTCTTTCTTTCTCCTTTTTCAAAGCACATAATGTAATGAATAGTGACTGACATGTGATTGCATGTGTTCATAGACCTGACTTGCCAAGATCCTTTTGCTGTTTGCAACAATGAAATGTAAATCCTATTATTTTGTTACTGATGTTGATAAAGCTATAAAATTGACACATTTTACAAATGTTTTTCTCTCCTTTTCCTTAAAAATCCTACAGATTGGCCCAAAAATGGAAGAAGCGTATTTTGTTATTTGGATAAAGCTGTGGGAAATAATTATTTTAAAAAAAATTAGGTGATACACAATACTGATGCTGCAGAGGGTTTTAAGCTGTCTGTTTGGATAAAACTGTATGTATGAATCAGCGTTGCTGTACTTGTAGAAGCTTCTGTTTATAAGCAGATAATCCTATTTTTATACAGGTATCCATCCACCACGCAAGGTGTTAGCTTGGTCTGACATGACGGGCATGTTTATGAATGTAAATAGGCACACATGTACACACGGACATGACTGTAATATAAAAAGCAAAAGCCCCAACACAGCGGGGCTCTACAGTTCACTGCATCTTTGCCCGATCTTCGTTTTTTACCTTCATATGTGCCATGTTGGCAGTGATTGCATCATATATTAGGATAAGAGACAACATAAATTACAGCTAACAGATTAAAGAAATGCCTTCAATTCTTGGCTAAAGGGCCTAATTAGTCCTGCTTATTGAATGCTGTCAGATTAACATTTATTAGCTAAAATTAAAAAGCTGGTGCAGATCCTCAGAAGAAAGTTCACATGTATTAGTGCCTAAATAAACCTTTCTAACCCACTAGATTAGCTTAACAAAAAGCAGTGTCACAAAACAGAAAACAGAGATTACGGCTTGGAGATACAAGGTTTTATGGAAGCAAAACTTGTGTGGTAAGAAATACATATAAATATAAATGTATACTTTTTAAATGAAACCTATCTTTGGGATATGATAGATGAGAAGGTGCACCATCACAAATCTTATAGCTACATATGTGTACCAGACATTTAAATGTTTAATGCCTTGGCTAAATATTGCCAGGCCATTACGACATAGTGTTTTTAGGCAGTGAACACAGCCAGCCATTTAGCAGCAGAGGGGCCTAGTTTAATTTCATGCTTTATCACCACAGATGGAAGATATTCATACGGCCTCCCAAGTCAAGGTCATCATATAAAAGACCATAACAGCTCATCAAGCAATTCCGTTGACCTTGCCATGCAGAAAGTAACTAGCAGTTACAGCAGGATTCACAATTACAGTCAATTAAAGTCAATAAAAGATGATATGACAGTTGAATAAATTTAATTTACTGACAGCAAAGTGGTTTCCGTATTGTGCGCTCACTGGGTAATAATTACTGCTTCAAAGCGACCACAAACTCAAAATGTGGTGTTTGCTAAATAGACAGTTATGATTAATTTATACAACACATTTTGAGTTTGTGGTCGCTTTGATTCTTAAGTCCTAAATGACTGTTTTTGCTCAATGTTACTTTCCTTTCTGATGGCTAAATCGTACGATGCTCAAACAAATTTGACTGCCCTAATTTTGGTCTGACGCTAACGAGATTACCATAGGCCCCTGGTTCGCCTGCAGCAAGGGCTTTTACTGCTGCTGTCAATGCTGAGGTGCCAGATGTGCTAGGCCAGTAGCCGCATGATAAATGGCAAAAGGTGAGAGCTCTGTGGCCGGGACCGGGAGCACCCTGCCCCTGCATCCCGCTGCCAGTCCCTTGGCATGCAGCTTGTCAGGCCAAATGGCAGCCGCATCCCCCTTCAACGCTGACATTTAAAACCTCTGCCATGCTATCCAGCTGTGGACATTGCAGACAACCCTTACCCTCACCCTCACCCCCCCCCAAGGCAGACCGGTCTTCAAGCCGGCTGTTGTTGCTGCCAGACACCAGTCAACAAACTACTATAAAAGAA
Source organism: Channa argus (assembly GCF_033026475.1). Lineage (NCBI taxonomy): Eukaryota > Metazoa > Chordata > Actinopteri > Anabantiformes > Channidae > Channa > Channa argus. Next base: position 13,992,562 of record NC_090215.1, read on the forward strand.
GAGTTTTCTCCAATAGAGGGTGGTATCATTTACAATGAAAGTGCAGGCTGTTTTCATGGTGGACGATGTCAAACCTAAGCTGCTTTTAAAAATGGCAGATTAAATTTAAAGGCAGAGCAGGTGTAGCGTATCAATCAGACACTTCTTTAAAGTCAAAATCCAGGAGCCACACTTGGGGATGTAATCTCAACCATCAATGGAGCGTTTGCTGAATTGTGAGCTGACGTTAGTGACTCTGTCCCGCTCTGTTTCATTTCCACTCCACTTTCCACTCAACACAGCCAAACATGTTAGCTGAGATAGTGTTTAGGGCCATTTCCAGCTACCTACCTGTAGGGTAAATATTATCACCTGCCCAAGTCCACAAGGGTCCAGGTGGCTGCTCAGACTTAAGCGAAGTAAAGTCGATGCCTATTTTATCCACTGTTCTGTTAATTTCAACATCACTGACAATAAAGTAGTGTTTATCCTTTTGCTGCTGCTGTTTGATATCGTGTTATGCAGAGTGTATGTGCAGAACATATCTGTGTCCAGACACAGACATAGAAGCCATAGATTGGCCTTTACGTTTATCAGATATGTTAATAAGCCTTTTCTCTTGAAAATACAAACAAAATAGCATAAATCTAATATTTTTAAGTCCAATACAGTAACTGGAACAGAAAGACAATTCTTTATATACATGCCACTATATGGGAATCGTATATGGCATTTTCCTGGGAAATACAGCCTTAGCTTTAGTCTAATGCTATAAAGATTTTCTTTGTGAGCTTTTTAAATAATTTTCATTAAAAAAATAGTAATGTAGAAAACATTAAATACTCAGAGACTTACTTCTAATTTACTCATGGAGCTTATCTTACCTTGAGAAGGTTCCTAGCTAAAGCTAGTAAGCTAAGTTGTCATTCCTTTTTCAACAGTATTGTATTAAAATATGACTGCCACCATTAACATGTCTTATGTTGATACTGTAGGTTTGGAACATTTGCAAAAAAAATCCCTGAAAATTGCCAAATTAAAGAGATAAGTTGTTATTGTCTTGTACTTATAAAACAAGAGGTGCCACCCCTTAATAAAAGTCCAAGTTACGGTAAATAGATATTGGTACAGGGTATTTTCATCTCTTTTAACAAGCTCTGTTTTCCACAGATCATTATTTTTACAACAGTAGTGAGTAGTAACAGTAGCCAGTGGCACTATAAGAGCCAAAAGCATTTAACAGCCGCAAAGAAATCCTGTCCTACACTGGAGTTAGTTTGGTTCAATGATCCCCGCATGGGGAATTTACTGTGGTGAAGATGTGGGAAAAGCAGCAGGGTCTCCAGTCAGTCTCTGGCTGCCGTCGTGACTGACTGATTATTTTCCTTAACTGTGCCAATAAGGTTAACTTATATCCACAAGGATGTCACTATTAGGTCTGCTTTAAGTGAGAGAGATTGACGTATCTAACTGCTGAATATTGGCTCATCTGTCGCACTTACAGAGGTTCTGTGTGTTACATGTATAAAGGGACACTGTGCTGTTCCCTCAGTGTTATTTCTTAACTTTGTAGGCTACACATGTACAATAACTAAAACAGGAACAAAAGATGTTTCTTTTCTCAAAAGTATTCTTTTTATTATATCCCCATGTTGGAGTCGAAGCTCCAAAGCTTCTCTCTCTCTCTCTCCATTTTCAACTGACATTTAACAAACATAAAGGGAGAAATCCACTTTACACGAGGCTGCATTTAAAACTCCTCCACTGACACTAACACAACAGGACACAGGGGCATTTTTCCAACACATTAACAACTAAAATTACAAAACCTCCCATTTCTTGCGGCTGAGCTTTTTCTTAGGTAGGGTGGCTCTCACTACCTATAAACTCTTAGTTGTTCATACACATTGTCTTTTATCTCATTCACTGTCATGACTTGCTGCTTTGTGGAGGTTGAAGATGTGCATGCCAACATGTACACGGAAGGGAAACGCCAGTCTATCAGGAAGAAGATGTAGAAACCTAAACATCTTTAGGCAAAGGAAAACATCAGTTCAGCTAATTTTAAAATGACTGTGCAGACTAATAGGAATCATGTAACACATTATACTGGAGCAGAACCATCTTCTGCAGAAGCAATTTTGGCTCATTTCCACCCAGTTTTACTCATTTCTGTTTTGCTTGGTTTTCTTAACTTTGTACTCACTCCTGAAAGGAAGACGTTCAGGATATGCTAAAATGCAAATAAGCTTCTTTGGTCGCAGCTTCATAAATGTGAGAATTTGTTGCTCTTCTATGATCACATATATTAGTAAACGTTATATCCCTGAGTTATGTTAGCTGAATAAAACCAGATCATTGTGTACTTCATTTATAGCACAAAGGTTTGACAGTTTGTCTGAGATATAATGAAAATTATTAAGCAAATAACCTACACATGTATTTGTAGCAAAAATGATAGCTATTTATAGTCCTACTTCACAGAGAAAGAAACCAGGATTAAAGCCCAGGACCAAGCTACAACACAACCTTGAGTTACAGTATGGTGCAAAATGCAAGAGATCGCTGAATGGAAAGAATATTAAAGTGTTTGAAAGCACTGAACATCACAGATTGATGGATTATAACGGTAAAAGGGTTTTTATCAGTGGAGTTCTGCTTTTATTTGATCTAAACCTTTACAAGACCTCAAAGGTTACCTCAGCCTTGGGTTTCTGTTTCCAGGAAGAGAAGATTTCCCTGGATATAAAATCTTTTTTTAACCTTTATTTAGTTTATTTAGCAGTTTAGCAGACTACCCCTGTTTTGCAGGAATGCCCTGACTAAATTCACACAGTCACATACTTTCACACCTAGAGGTCGCCCAGTACAACCACAGTCTGACCTGTGCCACTTAGCAGCTCCAGCGGAGTAGCTGTAATTACGGGCCTTGCTCAAGGGAACTGTAGTGGTGTTGGGGTTGATAAGGGAGGGGCAGTCCCAACAGGATTCAACCCTGCTGGTCTGAGCTTCTCTAACCATTAGGCAACCGCTGCTCCAAATGTATTTGTAACAGTACCTTACAAAAGGCAGAAGAAAGGCCCTTGAAAAAACGGAGTAAAAATACCGCTATCAACTACACAAAGTGACCGTAAAAGAGGCAGTGAAGCATAAAAACACTTTACATTCTGGCACTCATTAAAAATAGACAAGTCCACCCTTACCCAGGGGAGAGCACACGTCATGATATATAGAGAGGCAAATACCAAACTGGATGGCATAGTATCAAAGGCATTTCTGCAGTCCAAAGGTCAGGTGATGGTAAAAGGTTGCTGAGAAACGAAGCTGCTGGACGGTCTTTCATCAGTGGGAGGCAGCTGGAGTCTCCAAAGAGCCAGTGTAACTCTGGGCAGCAGGCACAGTGGGGCTGCTCCAATATGACATTTCACATCCAGATCTGCCACAGTAATGGCACTTTTAAAACAGCCAGATTGGCCTTCCTGTACTGTTGAAAATTTTATAGGCGGACATTTTTGTATTGTTTGGGTTTATTACAGTGTGTGAAGGAGATTGGATAGGTTGTCAATATGGAAAAAGCAATTCAGGGCAAATGTGAAAATGACTGGCTGATACACAAACACAAACAGTCCAACCATTCACAAACTATATAGAACACACAGCCTGCAGCATAACCAAGCTCCTCTCCTCTGAGGAGGTACTTAATGAAAATAAAAGATCCTGAAATTAATATCGTAATGTATTTTTCTCATCTTTTGATTCTTAAAAAAAACATTGGAAAATATGTTTTGAAGTAAAGCATATATCCTCGCCATCACAAAATCAATTTATAGAAGTCTTGTCACAGTTATTTATTTATTTCAGCCTGCAAAGCCATCTCTTCCCTCTAGTAGGAAATGGTCAGTGTAGTTTCCCTTCGAAGTCGTCACTGAAATGATGTGTCCCATTCGCTCAGGGGAATTGCATTTGCTGATGGCTGGACAGGGTATCTCTTGTTAAGTGGTATATTCTACAATATTCAGGCTCTGTTAGATTAAAGGGAGGCGAAATGCACGGATAGTCCCTGATAACCATGCACACAACATAAAAAATATTATTTAAGATAGTGTTTTTACTAAACCAAAGTGCTAATTTAATGTATGCACGAACCAAAAACTATCTGATGAAATGAAGTGCAGTCGGTACATGTTACTAACATGCTCGTAATGACAATGCTAACAGGCTGATCTTTAGCTCACTATCCTAATGTAGCATGTTAGTTTTCTTTTAGAACTGCTACAAGTGAAGCTGTGGGAATTTAATATATTTTGAAATTAAATAGTGACAAATTAAATATTTGGCAAATTGAAATCCTGACTTAAAGGTTAGAAGGAAACGTTACCAGAGCACAAAATGTTTGAGGATGACATTGTCTGGGCACCATGGATATGTTGTTTCGACTGACACCCCGCACTAGCAACATGCTGCTATCTTATCTTAAGTTAATTTCATGTTCACACAAGCTGTATAACAGAGAAACAGAAGCACTGTTGCTTTTTAAACAAATGAAATGATTAAACATAACCTCATCACGGCCACAGTTTGTAACAATGTAAATATTCATACTGCGCATATGTTTGCTGCTGTCAAATTGAATTTCAATGTAAACCATCTTGCTGCCTGAACTAATATGAACTTAAAATTCCATATTCAACTGTTCAAATTGTCCTTAGATGTTTTCTGTTAAAAGACAAAGTTGTACAGAATGTAAAGTTCCCTGAGGCACATTTGAGATTTGGGAAGTGATATATGAAAATAAACCTGATTTGATTTTGGAAAACATTAGTATAAAGTTGAGCACTACAGTATTTCCTTTTCAAGGAAGCAGAACATTTTCAAATAGATGTGCCCTTGCATCAACTATGCTACAGGATATTGGAAAGAAAGCCTTCAAATCCACTGTAAGGGGTCATCATTACATGTGACCTTTCTCTAAGATGAGTTTTGCTTCTGTGCCTCTGCACTTAGATTAATGCAAGGAGCTTTTGACCATCGTGAGATGAGTGCGGTCTCCTACGCTGGTGATTACACTTCTATTATGCAACCAGCATAGAATCAAACGGGAACCCTCTGTCTTAGATTCACACAAACAGTTAGACACATACCATGAGCATGCAAAACAAGAAAACTGCACTTACAACCTATAAATACCAATTACATTATGCATTAAGAAGAGACACTCCAGCCACACAACTCATTTACTGTACATTTGTGCATGCAACACACAAACAACACACACATGCACAGTGCAGAGGCTCCCCACCTGCCATATATAATTTACTTTTAGTGGTTGAATAATCAGTTGACATGCAGCTCAGGGAGTTCTTTGCTTAATGAGTGCCTCTTCACATAAGCAGTTTGCGGGAGTTATCTCGAACATGAGACCGCTGTCAAAATGTCAATGAATCTCAATTTAACTACCAACTTAATCACATAGGGACCATCTCGCGAGGCAGGCTGAAAGTGGAAATGCGTCCATATCGCACTTTATTGAAAATAGTGACATGAAGAAAATGTGGGGAAATGTTACAGTTGCTTGTTGCTTGGTTAAAGAGCTTTATAGACCATTAGAATTTATTGTGACTTTCTTTCTTTCTCCAGGTGTTTGATGTGGTATACAGTACTTCAGTTGGTCTTACAACCAGTATGAGACTGTGGGATGTTCACTGCCTTTCTCATTAACCATAAAAAGCTCTTCGGACCGACATACATCTCCTTTTAAAAACATATCGTTCTAAGCCTCCTACAATTATTTGCTCATTTCTCATCTCGACACTCCCCACAGGTACAAGTCATCCTGTGTCTACTAGTGAAGGCAGCCCTTTCGCCTGGTCACTGTCTCCAGTTTTGGGGGGGTGACTCAACAAACCCCCTCATGCACAGAGGAAGAAATGGGGTGATGTAGAGGAGCGGTGGCGAGGGCTGCACAGTCACACAGCTTTGTGGCTTTTAGGAATGATGCTGTAAGAGAATCCAGCATTTGGCATGATTTGCTATTGATTGGTTTCCACACTGAGAGTGTACTAAGTGACTTATAACTGCATTGATATTCATATATATGAATACAGACAATGCAGCCAGTTAGTGCTACAGCTGCACAAAGGCTGTCAACCATGGATTTGTTTCCACTTCACTTCTTTTCCTCCTCTCAGTTTTCACACATATACAGAACTCATGAATTGCTCTGAGAGGACCTCCATTTGCCTTTTTCTGAATGATCCGTTGTCCCACACATCCATACATTTATTTGTTGTTTTATTCTCTTTAGGAAACAGACTTCCCTGTGATCTATAATGCAGTAGATATTGCTCTGTCTATTGATTGATGCACCCTCACCCCCACTTTGACATTTGCTTATCCTCGTCTGCATCTACTGCTATTGACATCCAGTCTATCTGGACATCTTCCTAAGCTGTTTTGTTATTTGTCACCTCTTAAATAAAAAATAGAGGAGGGGAGAGCTGTCAGTGATAAGACTTAATGATACCAACCACAGTGATGGTTTTATACAAGAAATGACTGTGTGCAAATCTGTCTGCAGTGAGCACAGCGCTGTGTTTTAATTCATTTCTCACTCTATTACTCTTATGGATCCTCTGAGAAATTTTACCCAGCATTTTTCTATTTTTGCCCCTAACAAGCTGGCTATGGAAGACCCATTCTGCAGCCTCTAGCGTGCATTCACTAATAACTGTGGTCAATCTACTGCAACTTTACTGAAAGCAGGCTTTTGGTTTAACACCTTTTAAACTAATGTATTTGAAGAGCCCACTCTACAGACTCTCCTGTCAAAAGCTACTATTTTAACTAACTTAGCCTCAACTCTTCACTTCTTGGACACAAGCTAGTGAGATCGACACATCCACATTAGAGCTGTTGCTAACAAAACACCCTCTTAGTGAGTTTTGAAGGTTTTTAATTTGCCAACTTGTTATTTGTAGCAAAGTAAATGCTGTGCTTCCTTAACATGCATTTCTACAAACACAGTCTGGCGCAGATTTTCTCCCCATGAGGTGGAAGACAGATTCTTCCTTTCCTCCCTCCCTCTTTCCATCCTTCCCTCCCTCACCCTGGCTCCTGCAGAGAGGCTATTATTGCAGCTAATTATCTACAAATAGGCCCAATATGACAAACACAACCCTGCACCAGTGCTGGCTAAGCGCAGGAATCAGTCTGAGTGGGAATAAAAGAATGAAAAGGAGGCGAGGAGGAGCAGACAAAGAACAGGACAAAAGTCACAGTGAAGAAAAAAGAAACAAAAAAAAACGTGAATCACAGATAATTAGGAAGAACGTGATAAAGACACAACGTGGAATAGGATGAGAGAAAATGTGGTGCTAAAAAAGATATACTGTAAGTGGGAGGCAGATGGGCGAAGAAAGGCAGTGACACTAAAAGGGAGACAGCATCGAAGGGACTAACACGGGAGAATTATCTTGTCTATACAGTGTGTGACGGTTGTTGCCATTGGCAACTGTCCTACGATGCACAGACCACTTCCATTTAGCTCCCAGCATGCTTCATGATCAGGGCAGCTCAGGGGTCTAAGGCTGTCTGTCTCATTTCCATAGAGAAACTCATTTACCAGGCAAGCATGGAGGGCTATGATGCATCAGTGGGTGCTTGATTAGATCCTTACCTCTGATACATTTGAATATTTATCAGTGTTGAATAAATACACATTTAAACTCCTTTCATCTGGATCATTCTGAGTGTCCTCCTGCTCTCCTCTTAATTTCTTCCAATGAATATGTCACAGGAGCATCAAGGCTGCTTACAAACTGACAGCACTCAAGATAATCTGGTTATTGTTGCTGCGCAGTGATGATCAACACTTTAAGTTTCACAAAAAGCATCAGGGTTTTGTCTGTTCTGTTTTATTTGCCATGGTGACAACAGCTACTAAATTAAAGGAAATGAATACAGGGGCATCTATCAAAGCAACATACTTAAAAGGATGTTTTTGGAATTCATTGCTGCTAAAGGTTAGGCTTTAAGCTGCACAACTGAAGCTGCAGGTGGAAAGACAAGTTGAAATTATTCCTGTCCCATGAGCCCAAATTCAGAAGATGCACAAAATCACAAGTATACCCACACACTCCTTTTTATCTATTTTACACACAGGGCTGAGTAACAGATATTTTTAGTGAGTATAACTTACATCACTAACTCCGGCCTCCACTATCTTCAGGCCTGTCTCCTTCTCCAGCTGCTGCTTCTCTCGGACTGCATGGGGAGACAAAAGCAGAGGAGGTGTTGAGAATGAGCAGTGGATGACAAAGTAGCAGATTTTTCAGTTCCTGAGGCAAAACAAGTGGTCAGTGAAACTGAGAATGATGCAATGGATCTAACAGCATGAGTCAGATGTCAAACTGGTCATAGAAAATGACCAAACCAATCACCCACACACACATACACAGACAGAGGAAATCTTTATCAAGTGAAGAAGAAAATAATGCCCATGGTAAAAAAAAAAAGAATGACATGTTGTGTGGTTGGTTAGCAGGCCTCTAATAAGTACTACATGTGTTGACAGTTAAGTTAGTGGCTATTTTAGTCTGTATCGACAGCATCCTGATTTTTAAGTCACCACTGCAGCAGTAGACATTTAAAACACAACTGGGTTAACACTGTTGCATTCATGTTGAGATAAAAACAAAAACGGAATGAATATGGGACAGCGCCGTGCCACTGGCCTATTTACTGCCATAATAGAAGGTAGGTGCGCACCCATGAAGCTCTGCAATTACATAATTACAGATGGTAGTTGGACTTGGTGTGCGCCTCTCAAAATTTTCTAATTGATGACTTGCCGACCAGGCGTGGCCGCATCCCAAACACTTCCGTTTCTGTCTCCTTTCAGTACACACTGCTAATAAGGTAGAATGTAAAAGTACGTAAAAACCCAGCATACATGTTGGAGAGAGTTTATGTAGCAAAACAGTTTTAATGCAGAATATTTGCAGTTGCCTTCTCCTGCTGTCTCACGTGTGCTGCTACATGCAGGTCATCATCGCCCACTACAGTGTAATAGTGTAACAATGCAGACAAGAGCGAACAAATTACAGAAGTATGTACAGTACGCGCTGATTGATAAGGACAGCGTGCACACATCAGCAGAAGAAACTGCATGTGGTCCCCTGCAGGAAGCAGGTGCAAAGCTTAACTAAAGTCTCAGCAGGTATAATGTTCACCATGTTTACCATCTTAGTTTAGCACTAAAAGAAACCACAAGAAAGATCCAGAGAGCAAAAAGTCAGTAGCTTAATCCTCAGGGGAACAGGAATAGAATGTCAATCTATCATGCTGCCAGCACAACTGGAAATATAACATTTAAAAAAAGTTTACCAATAGAAATTCGCCATTATCCTCACACGTTCAGTCAGATCCACTGAAGATTACCAGAAAGCAGATGAAGTGCTTGTAGATTCACAGCACACAATAACTTGAGATCTTGCCTTTGTTCTTGAGGTAATTAACACCCCCCCCCCCCAAGTTTGATCCTCAGATCTATTGATCTAATCAAATATGGCATGCTATTTTCCAAAGCTTTGTTCACTAAAGATATTCTCATGCAAATTAAACCGAAGTGCGGCAATGTTAAATATCCATCATTCAAGATCACACATTTTGCCGACTTTTTTTTTCTTCCCCTCCTGTGCTTAATGCCCCTTCCTCACTTTGATGGAAACATTTATATTGAAAAACAAAATCAAAGCGGCCTTAATAGATTATGCCAAATTATAGAGTGAATGGGAAAAAAATTAAGCATAATTTTAATTGAGTTTGTTAGCATGTGAATGTGATTGGTAATGGGGAAAAGGAAAAAAAGTGAGAGTTAAAGAGTGAAAGAGAAAGAGAGTAGGTCCTTTAAATCCTATTTCCCCAGATGAAGGCTATGCAAATGACCCTGAAGAGCTGAACCCCACCTCACACTCCAAATTCGGCAAGGGCCTGTTTAATTAGTATTTTAATCTATCCCAATGATTCCACTCATCCACAATGTATGCAGCATTCCATCTAATTAAGCACGCTACTTTTAGGATAATCATCCATCTCCCTCGTTCTTCCTCTGTCGCCCTTCTCTCTTTCTGGTTATTAAAGATCGTGCAAACATTGATCATGCTATCATCTCATCAACATGGCAGCAAAGGGGACATCTTATATTTTTGGTCTCAGCCTTAGGTTTCTGAGGGATGGCTAAAAGGATGATAAGGGAGGTGGTGAGAGATGGAAAGGTCAAATATACATCCAAAGTCTTTAAATTAGTGTGGCGCATTAAAAAAGTCGACAAAAGGGGAAAAAAAAAGAAAATCTCTTGTCATTAGCGACATGAGAAAAGTATTGGCATGTCTCCAAGACGAAATTCTTTTTCATTTCATGTTGCCACCCCTGTACTTGGCCACAGACATATTACTTCTCCATAGACAGTTACAGTACCTGCACAGTCCTGGTGCTATTTAGGAGGGGGGGTAATGAGCGAGGTAATTGGTCCCAGCTGGGTGAGGGCGTAGGTGGTGGTGGGGATGCGAACTGGCTAAAGGTCACACAACGTTTTGTTCCTAATGAGGACCCCTCTGGGGTCAAAACACATCATGAGTCCAACTAGGAAAGATTACCCTGGAATCAACACGCTTACACATCAGAGCGGCTGCAGCTCTAGGGTTTGAATGACAAGCTGATATTAACTGACTTATGGCGAAACCATGGAAGCCTGAAGGTCAGTATTTACTTGAGAATCAAAGCTGAGGACTCTCCAATCAACCTGAGGGAAAGGACAGTCCCACAACAGCCACTTTAAATGTAAATACAATGTACTTGCCAAACTCATTAGATGGCAACTGGATGAATGTGGGCTGCAGTGAGAATCCAGCCACTGAATTGCTTGTTCTGTCACTGTAACAGCCTACAGCATCTCTTTTTGGTCACCCTTTATATTAACCTCCCACTGGAGCTCCCTCTCTTTCTCTTTTTCTCTCACACAAACACACACACACACACACACACACACACACACACACACACACACACACACACACACACACACACACACACACACACACACACATTTTGTAAGCTTCAAATTAGCCACCAAATACTCCTGACAGACTGTGGAAAAGAGATGTCAGGTCTCATTTCAGAGAGGCTCCTCCAGCCATTTTAATAGGCATTGTCTGAGTCTATCTAGTCTGATCTCTAATATCAGGATCTGATCCCTGCTGCTCATTTGATCTTTTTAGTTTCCGAGTTATATTGAGCCAAATTTTCTGATGTTCAGCAGAAGAAAAAAAAAGCACACTAAAGCCAAAAGGGTTTCATGTGTGTTCAAATGTGCTCAATTTTCATGTGGATTCGAATGAAATTACACAGACTTGCTACAGTTTTATTGGTGAATATAAAAATGAGAAGTAGCTGATGACGTGGGAGTATTCATTAAAAATTTAATGCATATGGATAACTTCTAGTTTCTAGATACATTTCTTAAGCTGGACAACAGTGACTCTTTTTTTTCAACCTGAAACACATCTAACATGAACAATATATATATATATGACAGATTCTCAAAACACATGGTGGCTTTTATTGTGAAAGAAACAAAGAAAACGGTGCATTTGCCAACTAGGCAAATTAGCACACACCACAATTGCTCTTCAAAAACTGGTCTACAAAATATACAACGTTAACAAGGGCAACATGACATCAGCTCATGGCTGCACTTATTACTGACCAACATCTTACAACATCTTACAACAATCCAAATTTGTTTGGCTGCACTATAAAAGAGTTCTGCTCTGTTTTAAGATAACGTAGCTGCTCAACAAGTTGTTCGCTCTAGTCTTAAACTGCAGTTTCTGCTACCAGCAGTAATCACACGTCTTTAAATCAGCCAGAACGGAAACCGAAGGATTATGACTTTAAGTTAGTTATTTAAAGTAGGTCTGTTCACATGCAATGCAGCTATAGAGCAATTATTGCAGTCACATACAGTATCAGCCTTTTCTTTCAGTTTGACTTGCTCCTGCTGCCCAAGGACATTTTTCATTTATAAAATTAAAGAAATGTGCTTTGATTTAATCCATGATCACTTTGTCTCTGCTAAGCATCACAAAGTTCAGTCAGGTGAACAAGAAGAAGAGGAAAACTCATCAAGGACTTATTGAAAAAGAGGAAAAGGCCATTTCAATCATAGGTCTCCAGAGTGATTTGAAACATTGTTGCCTTTCCTTGATGCACATACTAATGAGTAAAAATACAAAAAAACACATTTGAGCTTGATTTTATGTGACCTTTAAATTGCTCTGTAGCATATGTGCTCAACACAAATTATCTTGTAGCAAGATTTTAATTTGATTAAAATGTGGCTTTTCTCTGCCATATGCTGCACACTGAAGCAAATGTTCACTCCTCATCATCGATTCTAATAGCAATTCAAAAATGATTATCATGCAGTCATCAGAGCTTAAAGTCATGAATATAAATTTTCATTTTTTCTGGTATACAACAGTGTTGTTGTTGTTAGAAGGAATATAAATTCTGTGTTAGGAGACAAATCACCCACTGTAGGCTGCAAGTAGTTTGTATTTCAACATGGCTCAGCAGCCACTGTTGTCACACGATCGTAATGTTGCTTCTTTGACCAAATGGGGGTATATAGTTGACAAAATGCATATTTCATCAGCCCCTGATTGATCTGTTAATACTGAATAACATCCACATCCATTCCATCTATCTCCTCTCTCTCTCCCCCTGTTCCTCAGGTCGTCTATTCACCACTTCCCATTTCTCCATCCGTCACTCCAACCAAACAAAATGAAAGTGTTTATTGCGGAGGAGGGCTGACGCTCACGCCTCTCCACAGCCGTTAGCCTTATCAGCAGGCAATCGCTCCGATATTAAAGCTGCCATTCCGCCCATCACTTTCCTCTTGCACATATGATGGCTGTCTCTACCTATCAGAGTGGGGGGGAGGGAGGGAGGGAGGGAGGTAAATAGGGTGAGGAAAAGAGAGGGAGATGCACCTGATACCTCTCACAGATAAGATGCACAGCAACCCATTTTTCAGCAAAATCTTAGGCGGCAAAACAAAAACAGTGCATGAAGAACCACAGCGCCGACGTCCGAGCAGCAGCATATTCATTACACGCATGATATATAACATGCATCTGACTCCTGCACCCTGATGCTTGTCAAAATGTAAATCAATTCAGACATATTGTTAGGCCTTTTCTGACATCCAGTATAGCTTCCAGGAAATTTATCAAAAGAGGTATTTTACAAGAGATACAACCACATGAATATAAATGTTCACATGAGGTCTGATTTTTATGGTAGCGATAAACATCCTGTAAATAACTTATTATAAGCTACTATCTGAACACAACCGCACATGTGCACACACACAAACACACACACACACACTTCCCCCGACAATCCCACAGACCTACTCTCTGCTCTGTCTCTTCTGGTTCATGTGTATCATTTGTTTCCCTGCTTCTTGGCTTATATAAATCAAGGCACTAAATCAAAGGGCCTGCACCTCTGATAAAGCCTACAAATGAAACAGAGAAACAAGGCGCACAAGAGCCAAAGGAGAATAAAAGAATCCAAGACACCTTAACATTACACTCCATTCAATGATGTTATTACCATATATACTAACATTTGAAAGGAGAAACGATGCCTAAAATTTAGTTTTATATAATCAACAGCTTAATTAAATGTTCTGTTTGTAGACTCTCACAAAACAGTAAAAGATAGCTAACAAAAGTCCTAGGTTGATGTCAAATTGCTTTTGTCTGACCCAATAGTGAAAAAACCCTAATTATGCAGTGCTGAGCTGAAACAATTAGTTGATTAATGATTGATAGCAGATCATTTGTTGAGGTCAGGTAATGCTTTTTTCTATCATTATTTCAATGTTGGAGTGGAGTGGAGACTGAGAACAGGTTTTAAGAGAGAATGAAAGTCAAGCAACAAAGCTCCAAAGACTTGACTAACAGAGAAGAAAGATGGATGTTGCGTTTATGTATTGTAACAATTCAACAGCTAGGCCGTTCAATTAATTTTTTTTAATTGAACGTTTCGAAGTTAATTTACAGATAAATCAACAAATAAAATAGATTAGCTGCAGTCCTAATTCCATTCACAAATATATAAAACAGAGAAAGGTATAATTGTACATATTTGAGAATCTCCATCCAGTGAATTTTGGCATTTTTGGTTGATGAAAGACTTTAAAAGATTAATCATTTAGCAAAGTCGTGGTTCATTAATTTTCTGTCTGTCAACTAATCATTCCTACACTCAATAAATTTTAGAACAGCACTTACTCACCCGCAACACTTATAATAATAATTATCTGGAAACCTAATCTGATTAGACATAATTTATTTTAACAGTTCAACTTTTCCCAATTCCCCAAAAGTTACTACGGTGCTTACCTCAAGCACACAATTCAACTTCCAAAATAAGTCTTCCCTTCTCCCTCATTATGTTCAACGTGACGATACTCATGACATCATTAAGCTGTGATGTCCAATCAGCAGTGCCAATCATATACCACCATGTCTGTCACATGGTAGAACAGGTGCTGTTAACAGCAGGGGAGTCCTGGCTGGCTCAGTGTTTATTCACCCTGATCGATCGTTTCCTGTGGATAAGCCAACAGTGCTCCCCAACAAACCAACTGCTGTTATTCAGCCTAAATCAACACACCACAAACCTCCTAAGCCTGACACAAAACATTAAATATCACATAGGCAAAATGTTTAACTTTAGATGCCAAGACCCATTATAGACGATGTTAAAAGTCAACACAGTGGGAAAGAGGAATCAGTCTGAGTTCGTATTATGGCTGTAGTCACGTAATCAGCATGCACCCTGTGTCTGCTGCAGAGCCTGCCACTGCCTTTGGTGTCAAAGACATTACAGGACCCTTCCTCTTTCAAACAGAACCCACATGACACATTTATAATTGCATCCTCTCTTATTAGAGGCTCTTTTCAAAAATGGCTGAATAATACACCTGAAGGTGTCTGCCTCTGCTGCACATGTGCAGATGCAGAAGTACACACAGCCACAGACACAAACATAATATCTTTTTTTTTGCCGACTGGTTGATTAATAGATTGTGGCTGCTTTGACACTCTGTGTGGAATAGGCATTTTGCCTTTGATAGGTGCTGACACCAATTCTTCACGGACTGCAGGAGATCGGGGGAACAGAAGCAGCTACAGCAAATGACTTGGATGGAAGACATCTCCAGATGTGGGAGAAACCCCATGGATGTCATTCTGCATTCTCACTGGGACACGTTTACACCGTTTACGCTCCCTTTCAGAGATGACAATCTGCAGATGTGTGACATATGCGACGTAAATCACATCTGACAATCAATCAAAAAGAACAGATAAGTCTGCCAATTACAATGAGTGATGCGGTAAATAATGCACATCTGAAACAATCACGGTCATCTGAAGTCCAGGATGCTGCTGGGACCCTGACCTTTTCCAATAACACGAGTTGGAAGATTCGCTGTCAGTGGAACATTGCATAAAAGCCATTTACAGCATTCTTCAGGAAAATGTCAGCAAGTATAAAGTCTTCAACCATCCTGCTCAAGAGTCCTCTACCGTATACCAAAAATTTGAAATGAAATGGACTCAGTGTGTGTTACCACATGATATTCTAAATCCAGATGGGAAACATTACTCTGAGGTCTTTTTTGGTGTAAAATTTACATTCAAGAGATTAAAGATTGTTGCTCTCTGTAAAAAAGATACTTAATTTCTTTCCTTGAGTATGTGTGTGATACAAGATGAAAACATCTGGAAGTCTGCCACCATTTGAAAGGAGCCTACTGAGGAAATGCTTACCGGAGGAAGGACAGCAAAGCTGACACACAGAGCTGCACACACATTCGCACACACTCCCTCTGGTTCCCTACTGTGGAAACTCTGACAGAGGCAGCCCTACCTGTCACTGTGGCAGCAATTATCCTGCAGGCTCTCTCCACGGACCGTCTCCTGCAGGTCTCCACATTACTAACCACATCACTGAGCACACACATACTGAGTGTGCACGCTCTCACACAAGAGGGCACACTGCACACTTCACATACTGTACAGCACATATTCACAGACACACACACATGCATGTGTGGTTGTGCTTTTCATCCACAATTCACTCTCCACAAGCTAATGGCTCGAACGAATCGCAATGATGTGTTGGTGCAGACATCCTGCTAAAGCCAGGAGAAACACACATCATTACGTGGATGGGAGTTCTCATGCAAGCATGCACACGTACCTCGTCTGTTATAAAGAAATGCAGTATTGCAGATGAGACAGCTAAGAAGTCTGCAAACACCCACACTATAAAACCTAAATAAATCAATAAATATGCTAAAGCCAACATAGGGCAGAGTTTGGAAACATAGTAGGCAGCATAAACATGAGGCCAGGATATGAGCTCCAGTGAGTCAAGACATAATAAGTCTTGGATATTGGAAAAAAACTGATATGCTCAGAAGGACAGGGTGTCCATTGCAGGGAGGTCTTCCTGAGGAAGGAATTGATCTGTTTCACACTGGTTCACTGGAGCTCACATCCAGCAGCCAGTCTGAGGCTTAGAAACAGCTTGCCTGTATGGAGCTGTGAAGGGTGATTTCAGAGAAAGGGGGGAAAAAAAGAAAACCCAATGTGACCTGATTACCGTAGATTTGTTCCGACTGTCATTAGGAATCACAAATGTCATCACTCAAGGCAGGAGAATGAAGGAGAAGATGAGAGATGGGGTGAAGTAGGGGGTTCGGTGGGGCCTGACGGTAATCAAGTGGATTTGATCTGAAAACAGGATCTATCACCAAACGATCTCTAGACGACAGAGAACATCAACACATGCAGTGTGTTTACTCAAAACGCTTTTGGCCCAGAGATACAGATTTGTGTTTGAAGACAATTACCACCATGACATCTTAAATTGTTAATGTGCTAAAGCCACCAGAACGTGATTTCCAGCTGTTTAACCAAAGCAAACACAAGCGCTTATAATAAATAAACATTTTTTGTGATGGGAAATGTCTTCACAAAGAAATCTGCAGTTGTGAACTCTTTTATCTACGATTTTATATCAGTTTCCTTTATAGACATTTTTAGGAAACACTGATGTAGACTGACTTTCAATAAGAATATATGATTTAGATGACTCAACAACGTAAAGACGGCTCATAATATCTTAAATGGGTAAATATTTTGTCCAGAACGTTATAGCAGCCTAAAATCTCAACAGCATCTTTTATCAATGATCCCACAACACAACGGCAAGATGTTTGTTTCTAATAAATGTTTTTTCTTTGAATGCATGTTTTACTAGGTTAAATTGGGCTTTTGCTACAAGCAAGGTTTGTTTCTTTGTGAGGACTTTTAATCTCCATTTCCAGTAGAGCAACCTCTTATTTTCTTAGCTGAAACTGGTAACAGTGCGGTCCAGTGGGTTTCATTCGAAGTTTAAAAACTCAAATCAAGTATTTCTATAATGGTTTATTAACAGTTCTTGCATTATGCATGTATTGAGGCTCTTTTACCCCCAACTGCTTTTAATTCAGGATAGATTTACAGTAAGATGAAATAGCCAAATAGTCATATACTGATTCGACATCATGTCATTTTAAACTAGCAAAAAATATCATATTTCCACAATCAATGTGTTGATATTTGATATTAGGGTTGCATAAACAGATGCCAGTTAATGTAATAAATGCATTTTTATCGATAAAATGTCCGAGAGGTCAAGATGGCATCTTCAAATTGCTTGTTTTGCCTTACTCCAAGTCCAGTCTATTTTCACACGAGCACGAAATAACTGTAATTCCTAAAAAGTGAGAAGAATGCTGGCCGTTTTTTTCTTGAAAGTTGGCCACTAATGGATTTCAAACCGAAAACAGGCTTTGACTGGCTAATTCATTAATGGACAAAACATTTCAGCTCCGGCTGAATGACTATTTTTGCTTAGTTTTTCAGTTTTTATTTTAAGATAAAGGACTGCACTCACACTGAATAAATGTGAGCGTATGAATCAGGCTGAGATGCTACCATTTTCCAACACAATCTAAAACAACAGGCCAAAATGGATCCTAAATCAGACCTGCAATATGGTGAGCTGCTAATGGGACAGACTGAGTATACGTTCATCAAAATAAAAGTATAAAAAAAAAAATCATTTGAAAGACACATTGATTTAAAAGCTTCTGTTGTGTCACGTTTTTAAACAATTTCAGCCACGCTGTACAAACTAATCAACTGTCTGAGCATCTTGATTAAATTTCCGAGCCTCTTTTTTTCACCCACTGAGGTCTTCATGATGCTTTCAGCCGGAGAAGTCCACGCATTTGTTGTCAGTATCCGTCTAACCACGTCTACAGATGTTAGTGCAGTGGACATCTTCCTTCAGAGAGTGGATAAAGTAACCCAGAGCTGTGTCCTTTCTGCCTGCCAGTCTTCGTCTCCGTAAGGCATCCTGGCTGCTCCTCAGATCACAGTGTTAATCTTGCCGTGTTGCTTTCCTGTGTACAGCTGGGAGTGGTGGGTGTAAAATTAAAGTGAAATGACACTACAGTCTCACGCAGGTGTCAAAATGAGAAATATGACATTTCCCTTCTGAGATTTTATTAGTTCTGATATATTTCGCATTGCCTGTCTGATATGTCACTCGGCTCTTTTTTATTACTATTTTGCTTCAGGACAAAATGTGATAATCATTATTATATGTCTAAAGCAGAGCAGCTGCGACTGCAAAGAGAAAAACAAGAAATGTATTCAGGAAAGGATGCAATTCAAAAATCAAAATACACAGTTTGACTGGTGTGTTTGCCATTGTACAACTCCCCCCCACTCTGAATCAATCATCTTACTGCAGAGTTTCTCAAACAATTGCTTTTAAAAGTGAGGCAGCTGTTCAGAGTCACAGCATGATGATTAAATCTATACACCACAAAAGTGCAGACATACAGTTTTTTTTTCAGTATTAATTTTCTAAATAACTGCAGAATCTTTCTATATGTACTAAACTCTCCTGTGATTGAACTCTCAAATAGTTAGGGGAAAGAAAAGAGGGGAAAGAAAAGACTGTATAAGCACACCTCCCTGTCTTTTTAAGGACACCTGTTGGGCTGCACGGCTCATCTCCTCCTCATTTAGCCGTCTGTCTGGGCTCCGTGGGGCTGATTACCAGGAAGAGCTGATTCTAGATGCACTGCTTATCAGTCTAATTAGAGCCCCTGGCAGGTGACTTGAAGGAAGTTGTGTGTCTCATGCATGTTCAGGCAGCAATTTGTACAGGTACGGAGGATGTTAACTGTACGTGCTAAAGAAGGCTAAAATGCACAAGTAAAAGAAAAGAGAAAAAATTAAAGAGAAGGATCTGAAATTATGCATTGAGAACTGCTGTGAGTAAC
Source organism: Channa argus (assembly GCF_033026475.1). Classification (NCBI taxonomy): domain Eukaryota; kingdom Metazoa; phylum Chordata; class Actinopteri; order Anabantiformes; family Channidae; genus Channa; species Channa argus. The sequence continues at coordinate 14,012,030 of NC_090215.1, forward strand.
AGTTTTTTCAAAATGGGCGACATATTTTTCAGGACCTTTCTTGGGAACAGGAGATGCCTTGAGGAGGTTTAATCGAGTATTTTGCATCACAGTCATTTTCAAATAAAATTTCAAGCAGTGACAACAAGTCAAAGAAAAGAGGTGACATCTTGACTAACATCCTCTGGTAAAAGTATCAACTGTCACAAAATGAGACAGAGAGAGATAGGCTATGGTTCTAGGGAGACTGGTTTAATATATACAACAGACAAAATGGAAGATCAAATACAACCACGACTTAAAACAGAAAAAAAAAGCACATCAGGCAATGAAAGACGAGAAAAAAGGGCAAAAAGAAGTAAGAGGCAGGGGCGGAAAGATATCGAAGAGAGTTGAGGACAGAGGAGGAATCTGCAGGAGGCGAACAAGTTTTCCAGGTAGTGTATCAGTCATTGGTAAAAGGTCACTAGTCTGCTATTCGCACATCCAGGTGCTAATGTAACACCTCTCACACCTTCCTCGCTTGCCTGTGTCTGGCTGCCTGCAGGCTGGTGGGCAGAGAGACTGTTGTTTGTGCTAGAATAATATGCTGTAATCCCCCGTCTGAGATGTGTTACCTTAACACAGGTAATTGGACTTCGAGTGTGAGGAAGCCTGTGGCTACATATACACACCACTGATACACACACACAAAGACTGAAGTCTGACTTTAAAAAAGGCAGAAGACAGAAGACCACTTCAACTATGTCTGAGTATACTCAGCATGTGCATAGTCAGAATGGTGGTTTCCTTTTTCACTCACAGTTAGTATGTTTGGTTACTGAGCATAGTGCAATAAATCGTAAACTATATCACTTTCAAGGTGAAGGAGCATTTTTATCTAAACACAGGTTTTGAAGAAACGTCATCAGTGAGATGCTTGTGCAGGAAAAACCCAAAGTAACTAAAAAAAGAATGAGGATATCAACATGAAAACTATAAAACAAATGCAGAAGAAACATGTAAAAAATGTTAAGTACCCAAGACAGAAACATGCATGTAGCTCAGGATTAACTGTTTTCTTTGTTCATGAAGCTGCGAATGGTTTTACTCTGAAGATGGAGGAATAAACTCCAGCTTTATGGCAGAGAAGCCGACATCAAAGTACTGACGAAGTGTTGACGACGATCGACTGTAGCATTGCCTCATGTTGCATTTGTCTGGGCCAAAAAGGGGCACTAGAACACACTGCTAGCCCCCCTGTTCTGCAACTGCATAAGAGGGAATAACTCTTCAATCCAGCAAGTCTGTGTCCATCATCCAAAAGGGGAAAGGAGAAGACCTTGGACTATGGATACACACTATGTGGCAGACAGCTGACCTCTCCTGAATCCTCCTTATCAGTCTTTCCAGATGGCTGTGTACTGTGAAAATATCTCACACTGAAATGTTTTGATGAAACAAATGTGAAAAATGAGGAGAATTCCATGTGGCCCCTCATGTATTCCTCATTTGTTTGCTTTCGTCATTTCCCTTTCGCTTCCTCTGCAATGCGTCGCTAAACTGAGCTGCAAATCAGAGTGGGCTCCCATCGACAGTGTCCGCCGCTAATTCAACCCTTGCTGATGGGTTGAAAAGCCATCAGCAAGGGTCAGAGTAGTGCCAACAATATGACTGTATATTTAGCACTGCCCACAGCTCTGTGTTTGAGACAAGTTTATGGGAGACATCTGATTGAAAAGCTGCCTGATCGATGAAAATGTATCACATTTAAATTAGCTATTCACAATTCCCAGACAAAAACCTGCAAGTGAAGTCATCTCTTATGAGTTTGCATTTCGCATAGATCCAGTGTCTCTTATACTTTAAAGAAAGATCATGTTTTCCATACAGGCTAATATCCTAAAAATATATAAAGAAAACAGAAAAAATATGTTAGTTTCTCTAGTTAAACTATGTTAAACTATATGTTAGCGACAGTGATTTCAACTGGATAGAAATGAGAAGCCTGCTTTTGTCTACCTGTGTCTCGAATCAGGAGCCCATTGTTCAGAAAATGACAGATTTCCAACTGGTATCTGCACCATTATTGTTATTATAAGCTACATTATGTAATACAAATAGGGAAGAACAAAACACTTGACAGCCATATCATCTAGATCAAAGTGGAGCTGGGTTAACCAGGGTCAATTAAAACACACATTTGTAAGAAAAAAGGCCAGACATACTTTCATCCTTTTATCCTTATATGCAAAGGTATAGCTGCATATATTCAGGCATGCTCACTTTCTTCCAGGAGAAATGGAGATCATACATATATATTCCCTTTTATGGTGTCATCCCAAGTCAATCTGAGGTGGATATTGGAGGTAAATTGAAAGCGGGTGTTCCTTAAAGAGAGTTCTGAGATAGGAAAGAGTTATCATCTCCACAGACAGCCCTGGGAGACACAGCGCTCCTCTGTAGCAGTGCAGCCTGATGCATACAGGCCACTGACCCATGACAGTCAGCCCGTATCGATTTAAGAGAAAGCAAAGGACACAGAGAAAAAGAGAGAGATCCGGGGAGAGAGGGGAGGAGGGGGGGAAGAAAGAAAAACTGTGAAGAGGCCAGGGAACAATATCCCTCTTAAAAGTTATCCATAATTCATTGTCTTTTCGTTCTTTCTATACTTTCTTTCTCTTTTAGATGGGTGCATGGCAAGGGAATGTTCGTTTTTAAGGAGGATTAGTGACGACCTATTTTGAAATGCATCCCTTTGGTCCTCAATTTGCACAAGCGTGCACACACACACACACACACACACACACAAGCCGGATCACACAGCTCGAGTGGGACACACGTACTTCACAACAGCAACCATTTAGATATAAGAGAAATTATAACTCAGATTTTTTTCTTTTTTGGAAATTACAATGAGGTGGAGCCATTGCTGCACATTTAATTGGTCACAAAGTCAAAAAGATAATAATCAGACATACAGTACGGGAATGTTAATGCTGAAATCGCAGTGCACATTACGCTTCTGAAAATGAAGCAGGATTTGAAGTCCAGCGGCAGATTGATTAGTAGCTTGTCACATATGTTTTTATCACAGAGATATTATTAATACTAATGGTTTAAATAGCACTTAACATGGTAAATCCATTAAACTCTGTCAAAGTCATAATATTTGTCTCGCAGCTCCGTGTTATTGCCTTTTCCCCACCAAAAGATTTCATGTGTGAAAACACAGTCCTTTACGCTGAAACCTCCCCTAATGATTTCTTTTTACAAGTGCTGTGTTCCTCTGGGCACTCATCTTTTCTTCTCTTTGGTACAGAGCGAGAAACAGTGTCCTGGAAAATCCTTACAATGAGAACAACAAGCACATTTAACAAAAAATATTTTTACCCTGTGTCAATAAAATAAACACAAATAAGGTTGTATGCCCAGTTTATGCAACCATGGACTTGCTATAACCCTATCATTCCTCATGGGAAATATTTTAGAAATAGTTTTGAAACCTAGAACATTATCAACATATCCATAAACATAAGAAATTATGCTGGTTCATTTTACAGTAGGCTACAGCGACAGTCACTGCAATTTTGAATACAAGTTAAATACTTTAACTTAAATTCTTAGGTTTTACATTTACACGTGCAGCATCTGTAACTGCATAAATAGTTAACAAATACAAAACACTGCATATAACCATTGTAATTACAGCTGAATGGTTGTTTTCATATCGATGTTTTATTGAGCGAAACTATCAGATAATGAGGGAAATTAAATAAATTACATTATTAAAGTCTGCAGAAGCTGTCTGCAGTTAAAGTTTTAGTCAGAGAGAGTTGAACTCGTAGCTAAGACAACCGTAGCCTCCACATTTACTGAGCTACTGCTAACTGTTCTTCATTTGTACAAACTGAAGTTATTTGCTGTTGTCTCTCTACATGCTGGCATTAGTACAACTCTGTCAAATGTTTTGATTTGTAAAAATGAGTGGACTGTATACAGACCACTAAAGTTGGATGATACTTAATTAGAGGAGGGTTTAAGCAACAAATGCTGTAAGAGAATCAAGCTCAACTTTAACAACTAGAACTAAAAAAAGTTCCATCTGATAAGGATGAGAAACTTGATAAAGAGAGAAACTCCACGTTTCCCTAAATAAGCCACTGAGTTCAGTGCATGATGTCTTCAGGCCACAGCTGTGCATTATACTGTACGTGGTACGTTATAGATATCCACCTGCAGAGTTCACTCACACCCACAACTTTGCAGTCAGTGGAGGATTCATGTGTTTTGTACAACAAGGAGTACAGAAGCTGCATGGAAATACAGCTGTGCCGTGGGCATATCTTGGTATTCATGCTTCTCACACTTCTTATGATGACTGCATGACTCTAAAATACAACTCATTTTTAAATTGGCATCACGTGGAAGAACAACAAAATTGCACATTATCTACTGTTTTTTTGAGTCCGTCAAGAATAAATATTTGTTTGGATCTATGTTGTTTAATAAAAGTGCTGCACAAAGTCAAAAGACAAAAATAAACACATCACTCTACGAGTATGCAAACCACAACATCCAGCTCTCACAGAACCAGAAGCCAGCGGTTAGTCATGGCCGTGACTTGCCTTAATTACAGCTTATGCTGAACTACAGAGACACAACGGTCTGCATTACAGGTAAAGGAGGCAAAAGTGGTCAGCTAGCACACAAACAGATATGGGGCGATGCACAAAGGAAGTGAAAATTGAACATCTGTCTTTTTTTCTTTCAAGCACCGTGCCAGAGAAAGCTGGTGCTGCACCTGGACATGAATTATAGAGAGGCACTTGGATGAGAGGGATGGAAGAAAGAGGAAAGAGGAAGAGAGGTGAATGAAAATGAGGGGACAGGGTGGATTTCGAGTCTCACCCATCTGGAGACACTCACCAGGGGGTTTTATCAGGTCAACGATCAATTCACTGCCAATAGCTGCCAATAATGGATAACACTGCGATGTAGCCCGCTATATGCTGCATAGAAGTCATATTAAATGATGCATAATAGCAAACAATAGCCAAACAAATATGTTTCGACACTACCACACGAAAAACAGGCAGCTCATTGTGCATCCTTTACTGAAAATGTTATGAAATGGCCCTCAAATTCTACACTGTTTTCAGACAGCTGTAATCCTTTAGAAAAAAAAATATATAATTACACTCAAAGAGGAACTACAAAAGCAAATAGTGCTTTGAAGATGGAAAGCCCGAAATGTCACCCACACGCTTTGAAGCTCCCTGGCTCTCTTTGTTTTTCTACACTTGTAGCTCACAAAACCACTGGCACAGCACACTGCATTCAGGGGCCAATTTAGTGCGGACGTACCATTAAGAGAAAAAAACACAGACATACAAACAAATGCACATAAGCTCAGATAGTTGTGTAATATAGAAATACAAACACAAAAAAACGAACACACTAACACACACACACACACACCTGGAAAAGCTACACTGTGCACCATCTTTCTTTGTTTTATGCAAACCCTTTGTGGTTTGAAGCACTTTAAGTGTCATCTGCTGCCTCTTTGATGCCCCACATGCAGTTTGGTTAATCCATTAATGGCCATATCCAACAAAAAGCAATATACATCCCTTTAGTAGAGTATATATCTTTGACTTCTACGTAGAGAGCTTGTGCAACCTTAGATTAATCACTGTTTATTCCATAGTGATGCTTCAGCTGGCTTGAAGTGGACTGAGCGAGACAGTGAAACAAAGTTAATTCTGATGGAAGATATGGTGCAGAACTGAAATGATGAGTAGATTTATCAGTTAGTTAATGAACTCATGAACTCATAATCCAAATGAATGTAACAATCAAGTAATCATTTGAGTCATTTTCAAGAATTCACTGATTTCAAAATTTAGCAAACTTTGAGAAAATTAATGAGGGGGGCGGGTGACTCAATGGGTAAAGCATCGAGTTGAGATACAAAAGGCTGTGGGATCGAATCCTACCCCACCAGGTGTGGCCCCACCCAGTCACCAAGGGCATCCTTAGTGCTGCTCCCGAACCCGGGTAAAAATAACAATAAGGAGGTAAAGACTCATGCCAAACCAACGTGCGGAACACATTCCGCTGTGGTGACCCCTGAAGGGACAATCCAAATTCTTTTGATCCTTTGATGAGACCATTAATAATGAAATGACAGCAGATTATCTAATGTAGTTACACTTTTTTTATTTGGTGGACGTTTATAGTTCAGTTTTTGCCAATAATACATCAGGTATTTGTTGTAGGAATATTGATGGTAGTAGGATGTTGCTTAGGCAACTAGATTTGATGCAAATGCTGTCTTTGCATCAAGGACCACTATGGAAATTAATCTTTATTGTTGTGTACTTGACATGTTGACCAGGCTTCCTCTCTATTATTGCATGAAGTAAAGCACATCTATTCCAATGCCATCATAAAGAACTGATAAAGTGTCTACTGTAAATTTTAGTTGCACACAATTATTGTAATCATTTTAGAGCTGAACAATAAATTGTTATTTTTATTTGTCACGGGACAGGCCAACAGGAGCATGTTGCCACAGTGTCCAAAATGATGTCACATACAGTACAGTAGCAACCACCTGCTTCCCCATATTTAACACTTTAAATAAGTTGCCCAGCAATGGATGGTTTACATTCAGCAGAAAAGAAGGGGTGGAAAGGGAAAGAATTAAAAAAGAAAATGGAACCTTGCCACAGATGCAGCTAAATATGTACACCAGTAAGGTACCAGGTCAGTCCAAAACTAAAACATATAGACCAGTCTGCAAGATGAGTTGTTATTGTAATACCAGTGTAAAAAAAATAACTAGTTGGCTACACTGTTCATCCTGCATCTTTGTGGAAGAATTAGAGCAATGAATGCAACACAGTTACCATAGGACATTAGAGCAGATGAGTTTTACCAAGTAAAAAATAGTAACTCTAGACAAACAGCATTCCTTGAAAACTCTGTAGCAGTCAGTTTAATAAGTGCCTGTTACATAACCAATTGGCAAAAGCAGAGAAACTTACAGAGTGGACAAAGTTGAAGAAAAGAAACACTTTTCCAGGTGTTTATGACTCATTACTCTATTAACACCAATCAAAACACCACTACCATAAGACTCTGGCAATAGCTGAATTCAGGGGAAAAGACTTAATAATGTTGGATTTCAAGGCCTTCTTGAAAACACCATAATTGCAGCTGTATAAAGGATGCAGAGCCTATCAAACAAAGCAGGAAAGAGAACTAATAAATAGCAAACTAACTCTCATTTGCAATATTACTCTAAAGACAGACTTATTTAGTTTGCCCTCTATCATTCAGTGTTAACTATAAAGCATCTGTAGTATTTTTGAGGCTTGTTGATCAATTGCAGTTTTAGCAGATTTTCCTTGTGCATCCCTGCACTCATTAGCCTCCTTAGTCATTTCCAAATGTGACTTTATTTATTGTGTCACACTCAGGCTGTTGCCACTTCTGGGTTTAGAGGGTTGAAAATTTGTCTCGGTTGTGATAGTTTATTAAAAGCTGTGTTCAAAATACACATTTAATTAAAGCATCTTTCAAATTATTTAGGTGGGATTAGATTTGGTTTATAGATAAATGAAAGTGGATGAAAGTTGCATGTAAATTTACGTGTACAAAATTCTGCAAGACCTACCCACAGAAAACAGAGGTTTTGCCTGTCTATACATAATTTAGATTATTACTACTGAAAAATATGAGTTTCCTGAGTAAAAGGTCTGCAAATAAGAAAAGTTAATTTTATGTATCTAATAATCTGTAAGTCACTATTACATTCTTGATACTATGGTCACCTGGGTTGATTGACACATTGAAGGGTGACTATGATGACTAAATGATGTAATTTTAGTTATTGCCTGTTGCACCAACATAAACCCTACAACTAAACTTCCTTTAAAGTCAGAAACCCTTTCACATTTATGGGACATGTTACCAATTTTTTAACACTTTTCTTTTATTGAATTATGACTCATGGTAGGAGATGGAGAGAAGCTCATTTACATAGCTGTTTGTATCTCCTGCCTCATAAAGTAGCACCCATCAAGTATATGAACCACTGTGTGCACAACAAACACGATATACAAGTACCTGCTGTTCTCAACATGAGGGCCATCAGCACATGGTCTCTCACTTGGCGCAGCATTCACTGCGGGTGCAGGGACAGAAGATGAAGGGACGGGGGAATATAGAGATGAGGGGTGGAGGGGTCGGGATGAAGGAGAATGAGAAAGAGCTTGTGGTGGCAGGACTGAAGAGGAGCTTGGATTTTCTGCTCAACATGGTGCTTAAACCCACGGCACTGAACAAGCATTCACCATCTGTATGGTCAGACTGCATGTGCGCCTTCAGCTCCTGCAGTTTATGGAGTAGTGACAAAGCAGAGATTAGACAACATAAAGGCCCCAGAAAACAGGCCCTGTAGAAGGCACAGGCACCAGAAAGGTTCCTCGAAGCAAATAAATTCAACAATTTTCTGGTCTTGCTGAAGAAAACATCAATTGAAAATATATTAATAATTTTGACACTTCACACATTTTGCTTAACACTCTGTGTTTTGATGCACACAGGAAACTCTAATGTGTGTCTGTTTCAGAGGCAGCTAATCATCATTATGACTTTGTGGCAAAATGTGCCATTTTGTCAGTTCATAAAACATGAAGCTAGTGAGCCATTGTGTTATTAAGTTCACTGCCATGTGTGAGAAAATGTGTTGTTGCCAGCCATCCTGCGTGGCGCAGTTGGAAATTAGATCATGGTAAAGTCCTTGGTCAGATAAAAATCCGATCATTAAAACTCTGGCATAAATCCAGTAAACATCAAGTGCAAAATTTGGTTTCATATAATGACAAGTCCCTGCAAAGTGGAATTGTATGTATCAAACAAGTTTACAAATAAAATATTTATTAGCTTTACTTGTATGCCCAAACCGTCAGAAACTACTGGACTGAGTTCAAAATAAGAAATATCCAGAAGATATTTTAGTTCAGTGCATGTATATCATGGATAAAATTCTCAGTTATGATATGTAATACGTATCAAATATCAAATATGTAAATTGAATTTTAAGTGTGTTTCTTTTCTGAGTTTGTTTCCAATTGGCATACAAAGACAAATGAACCAGGTGTCATGGGGGACACCCTCATTAGCACAGTTTCTTTTCTGATGATACAAAATACAGTAAAGTATGTTTGCTATAAAAACATGCTCAGTTGTCATAAATAAATAGATAGAGACTCGAGAGGGTTAAACATTTAACAAAATAGCTTATGAGGAGGTGGTTTTAATGTTTTGGCTACCCTATTTGCTGTAAAAAGATTAAGCCAAAATATTAGAACTACCTCTTAATATAATGCACTCTGATAGTTTTAACTTAAAAACTTACAAATGATAAACTTGGAAAAGTAGAATTCATAGCAGAGCTGCTGCAATGGGATTGCATTAGATTGTACAGGTGTACCTAATATTCTGACTGTCACCATATACAGGATTGTATTTCAAAATGACAATTCAAAGTCAGACTTCTTTAGATTTAAAGAATAGACAAAATTACATCACAGGAATAAATACAGCTCAAATGATGTGTTTGTTATTGTGTGACTTGATCTTATGCACTGATCATATGGTTTGTATACTGCACATGTGCACTGATTGCCAATGTTGCAGAGGTTAGATGGGCTGTTAAAGCATCGATGTGCTAAAAATGTCGGTACCTTTAAACCTTGTTGCAAATAGTACTCCATTCTTGCTGAAATGTGCTGAAAATAAAAGCTATTTTGTCGTGTTGCCACAGAATAAAACTGGGACATTCTGAAAAGAGCTGAATTCTTGCATTTCACTAGCTTTGTACCTGTACTCCACACAATAAAAGTTGTTGAATATAATCTTCTAAAATGGCAATAAAACGGAATAGAAGGAATGGAACAAAGAATCAGAGCCATTTTGTGAGTGGTGACAAATATGTGGACTGTTGTGATATTTTAATCACTATTATTTTCAGTTATTACCACAGGTTTCTTCAGTTGGTCAACTTATTTAAATGTAGAAAAGTTCTCAATGTGTGCACTACACTGAACATGGACAAAAGAACATGTGGGACAAAAATGGATCTGCATGGTCTATGTAAAGGCTACACAATAATATGCAAGCAGTTTGATGAAATGATGTTCCTGCAAGGTACTGATATTAGTATTCTAATATTATAATGTAAAGATGTTTAAGGTCAGTGTAACTTTAGAAACTTCCCAGGAAGTGCAGACAGTTTGAATGGTGTAAAAAGAACAAAGAAAAAGCAAACAAACAGTGTTGAGCTGCACCATGCGGCATTTTCTGAATAAGATCTGGCACCATGGAAAAAGATCCAGGAAGAACCCACTATAGAAATAGAATAAACTCACGAGTTTGCTAAAATGTACATTATGTTGACATTGCTTCCAGGAAATTGTCCCTTTGGTTACTAGCCACCATGTTCACACACAGATAGTGAAGCTGTCAGAGCCATGAATCTTTCCAGGGGACAAAGAAATCAGACATCATCAAGATACTCTGGATGGAGTACTGGATAGTGTCGGAGAGCACGGTCTCTGTTTAAGGTCACGGCTCCTCCAACAGCATAATAACCCAAAACATCTAAAAGCACCAAGAATAGAGAGAGAACATTTTAGTGTCCTGAAGTGACTGGTAAGAGTCCTGATGTTAACCCAACTCGATATCTATGGAAAGATCTGAAACTAATAGCTGGGAAATTTAAAAGAACTCGAGCACCTGTAAGACGAGTGGACCAAACTGCCAGTTGAAAAGTTTAGAAGCCACATTCAAGAGATATCCAAAGCATTCAGTTGCAGTAATTTCCTTAAAAGTGTCTGCTACAAATTATTAGGTGAAGGGTGCCAATATTTTTCCCTCTCTATTTGCATTTGTTCAATTATTTTAAATAATATGTTCCACCACAAATCAAAAGTTACAAATCTGTTCTATTATACATGGACTAGAGAATAGTGGATGCAAATTAGTTTTGTAAGTTTCAGCTTATTACAAACAAAACTTTTTCTTTTTCTTTTCTTTTCTTTTTTTTTACACACATAAAACCTAAAATCAAACTTTACCATCATTTTCCTTTAATGACAAACACAAACCCTTTCAGACACAAAGTGTCAGTTATAGGGTTATATACTATTACGAATGTATTCAAAAAGTTGGATTTCTATCCAAAACACATTTTAGTACAAACGTTATGTTGATTCAATTTAAAAATGCTGCACTATGGATGATTGAGAACGAACCCTAATACTTCAGCATCATGCTTTGTCACACTTCACATTTGAACATGTTGCCGTATTTCTTTGTTGATCCATGTCCTTCTCATTTCAGTATTTTTCACCCCAATGAAACAATACATATTCAATTTTTGTTTACCAACTCTCGGTCTCTCGGGGTGCCAGAGAAAGGTTGCTCAGTTGTTCCAATTTGCGTTGTGTTTCTATCCCTACTCATTAATCTCCCTCCACTTGCTGATAGCTTCGTTTTGTCCACTAGAAATCGCTTTCAATTATTCATGCCTATTTTCCACAAATACCTTGGAGATGGAATTAGCAAACAAACAATGCCAGGCGACACTAATCCTCATCTACAGCAAAGATCCTTTAATGCACTAGAGAACTGACCGGCTGTTGACAAGCACCTGTTACTGTCTTCAGCTGCTTTGCAACAGCAATGTTGACAGTAGAAATGTTTGTGGGAGCAGTGCAGCCCTGACCCTACACTGAGAAGCAGGAATAATACTAAAGGAAAAGGGGGAGAGAAATAACTAAGAAAAGGGGAGCATGCAGGTGGAAAACCAGAACGGGAAAGAGCATGACTGACAAGGATAAACTGGATAAAGGGGAAGTGTAAGCCATTTCTTGGCTTCTCAACACAATAGCAAACGTTTCCACATGGCACCTTTTTCTATGAGAGCATGAAGAGTCAGTAGCTGATGAAAGCTCACTCCTGGGCCAGGGACAAAGATAAAAAAAATTTCAGACTGATTTCCAAGCACCATAATATCCTGAAAGAGAAATAGCTATCTTTCTTTTCCTGGGGCCACGAGAAGAAACTGAAGAAGTAAAAAAAAAAACACGAGAATGAAACACTGTGACCTTGAAATTAAAAGGACACTGGCAGAGACAAAAAGTTTCCACTGCAACAAGGCAAACATATTTAGCAGTTTACTTTGACTCATACAGCTCTGGTTATCTAGAGGCCTGCAGCAAGAAACACACACACGCACACACACACAAATGCATGCATATGTGAAGTAAATAAATTTACCTATTGCAACAGACAGAGGAAATTTCTGAGATCAACAATGCATAAACGTTAAGGAAGACAGAAAAGTGAAATGTGTCATATTAAATAAGCATCAATGTGCCTTTATGTTGTGTGTGTGTGTGTGTGTGTGTGTGTGTAGGTGTGTGTGTGCGTGTGTGTGCATTTGGTGTGTGTGTTTGTGGCCTCTAGCAGGAGGGGAGATGATGCAAGAGAGCCTGGCAGGGTACAACTGAGACTGAAAGAAGATAGTGAGACTGACGGTTTAGACGACAGAGCTGGGCTTGTAGCTGGATGGCACACACACACACACACACACGCACACGCACGCACACACACAGAGCCAGGGGCAATGGAGGAGAAGAGACTGAGGAAGACTTTGATCACCGACCTGAGCACATTCAAGCACTCAACCAGAGAGGGCAGTCAGTGATGAGGTGGAGAGAGAAGACGGCCGAGGGAGAGAGGGAAAAAAATGGAGGGAGAGAAGCAGAGAGGAATCGGGCTGTTTTCTGACCTCTACGCTCATTGATACAGATGTTAAGACGTGAACACATAGACAATCAGCCATCTGACACAGACAGCCAAGCTCTGTTGTATTTAAAAAAAAAAGAAAAAGAAAGAAAAAGATTTTCCTGACATGATTCTTGATCATTTTAAACCCACACAGACACAACTAATTTCATTTCAGCCGTATGAATGCTGTGTCTGGACATGGGCATATTGAAGCCAGTGGCAACATTCAGAAGATTTAAATGACATGTATTTCTTTAGGCTGTGGCAGCTTGCTGACATCCAAATGGTAAATATTACAATATCACGTGGAAAGCAGATACAAACTTCTATCACATAGGAATCCCTGTGGCTTATATTACTTTTACAAACAGTGTATGTTTGAAAAGCAGCAGCTATACTAAAACTCTGTCCTCCATGCCTGAGATGCAGGTGGATAAACCATTGTGCTATTTGCGAAGAGAGCAGGTAATTATCGCTGGCATTTTGACAAGTGTTTGCCAGAGTGAAGGTCAACTCTGTCTGCGTGGGAGATCTATGCTAATCTGCTCAGCTGGAAAAGACTACCACTCACCACTCAAATGGTAGCTAGCACCATTATGCATCAACAGCGACCGTGTTTTCACTTTAGAGTTGTCTGCAAGGGTGCGGGCATGTGTGTGTCTGTGCATGCCTGCAAGCAGATCAGAGAGGGTACCAGGCCTTCCCACAGAGAAGAGAATAGACAGACAGACAGAAAGAATCAGGCAGACAGAGACAAATGTTGTAAGATAGAAAAAGGAAGCCAGTTATATTTAGGCTGGCTCTCCTATGTTTTTAGAACAAAACAACAGACATAGTGTGGGTGGAGTACATCTCACATCTGTCCACAAAGCAAAAGAGTCTTTTCACTTGGCTTCAAGGCAAACTTCCCAACTTTCCATCCGATTAGTATAGAATTTCCAGCAAAACTGAAAAACATAATGAATCTGTGTGTTATTTTGGAAATATTAGCAGTTGGGTGTATTGAGGTGTAGATTCTGCAGTTGGATGTCTTCAACCACTGCAGAATGGCGCAACAAGATGACATAATATCATATGATATGAGTCCCCTGGTCTCATTTTTTTGTGCAAAGCATCATTGAACATTGCTACTTCACATACATCATGATTTATTCATTAAGTCTTTATTGCACTTTGTCACATTTCTTAAATTGGTACTGTACCCGCTTTTATCCAAAGTGCTTTACGAGTTGCCTTAAATTCACCCATTTACACTCCTGGCAGTGAGCTGACATATATGTTGCTGGCCAGACCACTGGGAACAAATCAGTGTCTTTCTCAAGGACACTTTGACATGTGCACTGGAGGAGCTTAAGATCATACTGCCAACCTCGTCATTATTAGCTTACTGTAGTTAGCCAGTGGTCTTTCCCACCTGTACCAAGCTTGAAATGTCTTTCGAGGGTTTATACATTTTTAGCATTTCCACTCAACAACAAAGATGTTTTAGTTTGAATATTGAAAATGCTCAGAAAAACAAGTGAAATTTTCTCACAATTGTTTTCTCTCTCATTCTTTCCTAATCTTCTTTCTCTTGTCACATGTGAGTGAGTGTGTATGTGTGGCTGATTGAGGCACAGGCACAAACATGGGGGCAGACATTATCTATGTCCACGACTCTGCTTGTCTTCCTTCGGGTGACAGCCGTGTGTCAGGGTCTCCGTTCTCTGCTCCAGATGGCCCAGTCAGTTGCTCCCAGGGTCCCCAGGCTCGAAGAGCTCATTGACCAGAGCTGGGGTTCTCACGGCCTGGGGGCCCGTGCGCTCATTGCTGTGGCCTGGCCTCTGGGGCCTTTGGGGCCTCCGAGGGGCTCCAGGGTCACCCAGCCGTGACAGCCAAGACAATAGGAGTGTCCTCAGCCAGCTCCCACCCACCACCTACCAGCCTCTCTTAACACACATGTCCCCTCACACACCCTGGTGTTTGGCCTGGTCATCCTTGACCACAGCTGGTCAACACTGGCTCAGTCACCAGGCGTCACTTTTCATATTAAACATTTAAAAGTTTAAATATAAGGTAAGGTAGCACTAAAACACAAATGAGCTGCAAATGTGGAAGATGATCCATCAAAACACATCGATATCACCAATTAAAAATATAATGACAAGACATAATTATAGAAAAACACCCTCCCCACGCACATATCCACCTACTCGCTGTGAAGTGCACAAACATGTAAGTGGAAACAGCGAGTGGATCAAATCCATCATCAGCTACAAAATGTTGCTTTAGAGTGAGCAAAAGCAATTTTGACAGATCCAATTTCCCACAACTGAAGGTGATTTACATGTTTAGAAATCACTTTGAGATTGAGAGGAAAAAAAAAAGTAGTTCTAAACAACACATTTCAACATTGGTTTTAACAGCTTGGCTGCCACTTCATCAAATATTGAATAAATCATTTTCTTGGCACAGTATGAACACAGCTGCAAGAAAAAAAAATCACAAGCGCATGTACACACACACACACACACACACAAACACACTGCACACGCGTGCACAAACACGGACACACAGAATGCCTTGTAGTTTTGATAAAGCAGCAGCTTTCCCTTTTGTTTTGCAGCCGAGCAGGGATTAGGCAGTGCGGGTCTTTGTCCTGCAGTTTTCCAGTTGAGCAGAACACAAGAGCCTCTACCTCCACTAATACAGTCAGACCTCCCAGCAGGCCTTTCACCACACAGCCGCTAAGAACCTGCTGCCCAAAAGATGCTTTTCAATGAGTTATCAAATCTCCTCTATACTGTCCATGCCTTTCAACCGAGTCTCTTTGTCTGTTCTTTTCAATAAAGCATTGAACACATCAAAAAGAACTGATGGGCAGATAGATGGACAGCAGAATGTGGCAGAGCCATATTAACTTCATTCAGACACTGATGAGTACAGTCAAGGTAACACCAGTAATGTTTCATACATTACCGCATTTAAACATAAAAACTAGCCACAGCAATATTCAAAATGAGCAGGTCCTCCAGCTTTAACGCCCAAAAAAAGTTGTTTTGTACCTCCACTCTGATATGGTTTACTGAACCGAAACAGCGCCACCACATAGGGATGTAGGCATGTTGAAATTGCAGCCCTTTTGTCATCAAAATGGTGGATACCATTTGTTACAATGGAGCCAAAATGGCACCAGTTTCACACTTGTTTTTTTATTCTAAATGCTCAAAAATGCAGGAGTTACAGTGTGCAAACGGAGCTGTTTGGTTAGGGCTAGCGTCTAAAACATCAGGGCTGGGTTAGGTTAGGGTCAGGCACTAAATAAAGATGTCATAGTTAGGGTAGGGTGTGAAAGTGTTAGGGTTCTATGTGAAAGTGATTGGGGACATCCAGCACTTCAACCTGTTTCTTGACAAACTCTAAATAATCCATCATGGAGTCACATTTCCAAATACTACAACCCCTAGATGTCACCAAACATACTCTCTGGTATTTGAGGGCAGCCTCTTCGAAGTAAGTCATTCTGTTTACAATTTAAAACTATAATAAAAAATATTTGGTGGTTTTGAACTATTTGGTGGATAATACCCGAGATGTTGCCTTTAGCTTTGGTGTTTTATAAGATGATTTTCTATTAACGAAAAAGATGACTGCTAGTAATAACTAGTTGCAGACCAAATGGTGAATATACAATATCCCAAGTATAGTAGTCAATCATTAGTGAATAGGGTTGGGGTTAGGTTAAAGCATCTTAGATGGAAAGATTTGCTGTTTTTTTTTATGGTTTATATAATTTAAATGTGAGTATCTTAAAGTTTTAAGCTGGTTTTATGACAGAACAGAGTCAGTCATTAGTCAACATGAAAATTTACACAATTAAAATTGTGGATTGACAGTTAAGTTAATTTGGTTGTTTTAAGCCTGTTTAAAAAATTTATTATATTATTTTTAACACAATATTTGGCATTTATTATTAATGTGCCTTGAATTGTTTTCAGAACCTTTAAATAGTATTTTAGACATTTTTATATATATCGTCTAGATTAATTTGTCAATGTGCTGGTGCTGGTCCAGCACTCCAGACTAGGCCATGGAAAATTGTTGACTGACACTTTCACTTTTTCCTGGTATTGCACAGATTAAACATTTGATTAGAAACAGTCAACCTCATAACAGAAATAAATGTTAGCTACAGTCCCGGCTTGATGATAAAATGATAAATACTAATGTTTAAAACAGAATTTGGATGGTTGTGGAAACACATATTGATTATACCTTAGATAAGATTTTGATTAAGATTATTTATTAATCAGCTCTAAAGAAAAAATGTGTTTGTTGGATGTTCCACACTACTCCACACTTAGTTTTCTACTTTTATGACTGTTATAAAGCATGCTGTGCAGGCGCTCAGTGGCGGGTTGAGCACAGAATACAGCAGGGGTTTTGATGAGTTCATTAGGAGGCCACATCATTTATGCACAGTCACACAAAAGGCAAAGGTCAGCCAGGATTACCCAGGTGGCCACTGCATGTG
Source organism: Channa argus (assembly GCF_033026475.1). Taxonomy (NCBI): domain Eukaryota; kingdom Metazoa; phylum Chordata; class Actinopteri; order Anabantiformes; family Channidae; genus Channa; species Channa argus. The sequence continues at coordinate 14,029,371 of NC_090215.1, forward strand.
GGTGTCAGTTTGATTTTCTGATTCCACTTAAACCATGCTGCTGCTCTACAACCGGGTAACCACTTTGAAATCACCACGCTGTTGTCATATTGTATTGAATTCAAAGTCATGTGTGCATATTCTAGTGCAGGGATAGGACAGTCTAGTCCACTCTAGTTCACACTGTGGTTGAAACGGAGGGGAGCAACAAGGTAGAAGGGTGGGACAGGGGATTAAGCTATGGCAGGATTTCATCGAAGGTCAGTGGGGCACAAATGTAGCTCGAACGACAGGGGATTTAACCTCTCTGCCATCTCCAAACAACTATTTTTCATTTGAAATGCATTTAAGAACTGCAACACTCCGGCCACTAGGGATAAATGAATAATGTTTCCAATTATTAAAGTAGATTGATAAGCTCCTTCTAGCCCTTTTTAAAAATCACTATTCAGGTGGGCTGTATTCATAATTCATCAACACGGGTCAGGCTGATGATCATGTTGACTTAACATTTGGTCTGACATTTCAGCCATGCTCATGCCTGTCATTAGCTCTCACCACACGCCACCTTATCAAAGTCAGTGACACAAGAGAGGAGAAAAAAAATGGAAGGAAATTGAGAAAAAAAAACAGCCATGATCCTATGATACAGTGTAATTATTACACCTCATTCAGAATAGTACATGCAATATTTGGCATTTCATCATTTGGGTAAACAAACATAGCAAAAGTGGGAGTCAGTGGATGATATATACAGATACACAGTGTAATCCAACAAATACACACTTGCAGAAACACCATAAAATCCACCAAACAGAAGCTCAACCCACAGCCCAAACTTGCAGTAAATCAATATCATCAGCAATCATCCAGCACATTCCTAATAGGAAGCGAGGTGGTGCCAAAAAATCTCACTGCTCCAGAAAAACTAGAGCAGCAGCACATTTCAGCCAATAACAACACCACCATGTTGATTCCAGTGGGGTGATATTGGATGATATTGACTGTTGGGGCATCTCAAAGTCATTTTAGACCAAAGCAAGCACACTGACAATACGCCCGACACATACGCCAACAACAACAATGCAGGGCCGGCTGGAGAGCAGACAATGAACAGGAGAACGGGGGTAGTGCATACTGACAATCTCCTTACTGTGGGTGACAGCCCTCCATCAGTCTACATCAAACAAGTGCATGCATGCAGGAAGGTGCGCACGCACACACACACCGATACACACTAACTGTTTGGCTGATGAAACCTGTTTCAACCTGTCAGCCAGTTGGACATAATAGAAGACAAAATAAACCATCCTATGTGCTGTATGTGTGTGTCTGTGTCTGTTTGTCTGTGTGTGTGTGTGTGTGTGTGTGTGTGTGTGTGTAGACAGAAGAAGTGCGCACACTAGTCTCATCATCTCAGTAATTGATGGTCATCTGTCATTGCACTGTGTTGATAATCTTCTTTGGGACAGGGGTTTGTCTGAACAAGATGAACAGCAGCCTATCTACTGTATCTGGAGAGACTAATCTGTGTTCTCATTTACTGAAGCACAGACGGTGACAGAGTGGCGTGGGTAGTAAAAATGAGATGAACCCGCAATAAAGCTTGTCAACAGGATCATTGTGTGCGATAAGAAAAAATATAGACTTCTCTCACCTGCGACTTGAACCAGATCTGCAGTGGTCACGTTCTTAGGGTTATGGCCAAGTCTGAATGTCAAAGCAGGACCAAGGACACTGAAGAAAACACAATGAGAACAATGTAGTTGTTCAATATAGTTTCCAGCTTTGTAAAGTTTTGATTAGTTACTGCATCCAATCATTACAACCCATAATCTGATGATGGATAAACCAAATAGATAAATGATGAGCATCTCCAATTGTGAAGTAAAAAAATAGCCAGTGCAACCATTTAATTTACATGTGACGCACATGCAAAAGAATTCTTATGAGATGTATGCTTATTTGCTAAGCTAACGTTTTCCCCATGTCTCCATGCTTTATGCTAAGCTAACAAATTACTGGCTTTTACCTTACATATAGTGGACTGACATGATTGATGTCATCAGCTGAGCACATTGTTTTCTTTTCTCCTACAATAACCTGCCCGTACTCCCTGTGCCTATATTCACCTCTGTGTTGTCAGGAATCAGCAAGACATTTCTCCCTGGAGCATAATAAGTGTTTAAGGTCTCTGAGGTTGGCCATAAAATGAAATCTAACATCCCCACTAGGCTCTGTAAGAACTTATGTCTACTGTAAACTCTTGAAATTTCAAATGGAAACAAATTTTGTACAAAAGTCAAAAAGAAAGCATTCAAATAGGGTTCAACAAGGCGACAGTGAATATGTGCTCTCCTGAGAATTACATCTGGCCAATCACTAACAAATGAGGGAGCTTCTTCTAAGCTCCCCAACGAGTTACTCAGGGTGACTCTGACTGCTGTAAAGCAACAATTGGATCATTTTCCTCAGGTCACAAAAAAATTGAAATCAAATCTGAGATACAGATGATGAATATGTGGCATGACTGAGCAAACACTTAATGCAGGATCCAGATACATCATCTCAAAGTTGTAGTAAAATCCAAATTGGCCATTTAGTGAGAATAAAAGATGCCAGAAATGAGCAATAAGACACTGACTGAAAATCCCAGTCCCCGTCAAGTATTTTAGGCTTTTATTTATTCCCAAATGTCTTATTTTCTCAAAAGAAGCGAAACATTTCCCATTGAAGTGGTTTGTTTTCGACAAATGACAAAAGTATTTCTTCAATGTAAAAATCTTAACAACTTAATAAAAATACAATATACACAATATGATACAATATATATTATAACATTTGAAATCATTAATTTTTAAACATTATTAATATAATAATTTTTATTATTATTAAACATGATTTGTAATTAAAGAGTCAAAACACTTATACAGACTTGAGTTTCAACAAAATTGAAGAGTAGCTCCAAAGATTGTATGCAATGGATACAATAACAAACTCATGGATGAACAGGGGTTGATACTTCATGCACGACTTATTGCTGACAGACAATAATAAGTGACTGTGAACACACTTGGTGGGTTGAGATGTCTACTTGTCCCGTCCAACCAGTTCGAAATCACCAAACTATAACAGCATGTCATCATGTCTGAGCTGTCCAGGAAAGTGCACCTACATTTTTAGTGTACTTCCTGCCAGACTGTGTGACACAGAGGCAGTTTCATCAGACTGCCAGAGTGCTGTGACCCGGGCCCACTCGCCATCAGTCAGCCTGCTACAGAGGCGGCGACACTCACTCGGCCAGGAGCAATATATGAGCCAATACTGCCAGACAGACGGACCCAACCATGCACCGATGCACTCGTGAACATGATCACACACCGGCTCTGAAAGAAATATGTCCTTCTCTAAAGCCTTCACCTGGGCTCTGTTTGCTCTCTTAAATGTCAATATTTCCACAATCTTTACCCCTGCCTCCATTCTCTCTGGCCGAAGGTATTCTGCCAGAGATCTAGATGCATCTCAAATTGAACTGACATGATTTTTTCCCCCCCAAGCCACAAAAACCTTATTTAAATATAGAATAGAAAAAAAAACAATGCTACATTTTTGATATGAAGTTGAGATAGATACGTTATCTTGAGGACTTCACACTGTCTCCTGTGTTATCGGATGTGTAAGCTTGGACTTCATATTAGCTTTGCTGCTGGGACATCAGTGTGTATGTGCAGGATGGTTGGCGGGATATTGGCAGGGTGTGTGTGTGTGTGTGTGTGTGCGTGTTTGCCTGCACAGATTGTGTGTAAGGACAGACTTGTGAGTGAGTGTCCCACTCCCCCTAGTGTTTCAGATGCATAAAACACTTACGTCACCTGAAAGAGACACATATTATCTCTAACCTATCATCATCCAGAACTACTATTTCAAACCTCTTTTGAAAAGGAAATATTCTGTGCTGATTACTGTAGCAACATGTTCAAACATAATTGTGTTCAGCATCTGAAAATCTCAACATCGAAACCTTCAGCCTCCTCTTTTCATACTCTGTGAAATTCTTCCCTGCTTGTCTGTTCTCATATTTGAGTATCTGTTCTGCTGTCTCTCTATCAGAGCTCATCAGAGCGAGCGAGAGAGAGCGATAAAGATAGAAAGAGAGAGAAAGAGAGAGAGAGAGTAGCCCCCGAAGCAGGGTGGTGTGCTTTGACCCAGCTCTCGTACTTGAGCCGACTCATATTCAGACACAGGCTTTCAAACACTCACCTGCCGTGGCTGCACAGCAAGAGGCACTATAGGCTTGCGTCACGTCCTCCATCTCGGCTATTTCTACACGAATGCGCTTTCATTACTTTCAAAAAGGAAAGAGAAAACAAACCCAACAAAGGGGGCGTTTTCTGTGTTTGTCTTCCGTATAAATGCTGTTACCAATATGAGGTTTGATACACTGTAGAAGCTTTATTTAAGGCATTTGTATGTGGCTTTTACACTTGCTAAAAAGCTATAATGCATTGTGATCAAGGATATTTGCAGCGGTGCAAAAAGTACAGCTAGTACATTTATCTCAACCCATTAGCTACTAGTTGCTTTTTACATTTACAAAGTCACAAACAGACATTTAAAGTATGACAGATTAGCTGTTATTGATTGGCTCATGCACAAAATACTATTGCTGATTTATTTTGATGCTAAAGAAACTTAAAAACGTGATTGTTCTCGCTCAAATTCTGGATTTATAAGGAGGATTTTTTTCAATGATCTGTAGGCAGATTTATGGATATTTGTGCCAACAGACATCAGAGATGATTGTAGTGTCAAGAAGTGTCACAGTGACTCAATAAGTATGTGTCTCATGTCTGTGTGTAATGGCTCCAGACAGGAATACAAATTTTAACATATTGTGTAAAGATATTCCATCGGGGAGAAGTGTTTCACAGTTTATAAACATCTCCATTAATGCAACAGGCTGCGTGAGATAGTAGAGCTCAATATCAAGAAAATAACTTTTTCTTTATTACCTTTTTCACAATACAGTAATTTTTTTTGTCCTTTCAGCTAATGTGCCAAAAAGTAATATAGAACCAAAATAATACAATTAAACGTATTTATTTATACTTTAGATAGATGCTACATTTGCTGATTAGACCTCTGTGCTTTTCATTTTGAATGAGATGTTACTCTACTCTACTGTACGTGAATACACCACCTCTGAATGACAGTGTAGTACTGCAATATAGTGTCACCAGATCATTATGTGCATCATGAGTTGATTCTGGGTGATAGGCAATGACAGGTTTAATAACAAGATTAACTCAATCAGTGCCGGCATGATGACAAACATTAACCAAATGTAGAGGTCGGCTTTAAAGATGGAATAAGAAAGTCTCTTTGGGTTCAATTATTTTGAGGTCACTGTGTCTTTTTCATGCTTAATAGATAAACTGTCAAACAGTTTTGCCTCTCAGTAGCTATTATCCAAGCCAGAACACTCTGTATCTAAAGTTGCAGAGCAGCTGCAGACTGCAGTGCAACCTCTTTGTGTGTTCATATGCTGCAGGTGTTACTGAACCACTCTGACTTCACTTCTCCTGCAGGAGGTTCTTGAAAGGCTTGTCAGATCTTAGGCGAACACATCTCCTCTGCCTCCTACATGGTTTGACACCAAATGTACAGCAGAACCATGGTACAAGCACAAACCAGCCTGGGTTCAAGGACAGTTCACCCGCTCATTAAGTCCTGTTGGACTACTTTCTCTGTATGCAGTTCTCTATCCAGTGCTGCTTCCCTGCTTCTCTTTGCCCCTAACAGAGAGCTGTTTGATGGCTTGACTGCTCTCTCTTTGACAAGGATACAGTGACAATAGTGGTGAGGCAGTGTTTAGAATACAATGGAGACACCACTATGTGTCTGCAAGTAATTAGGCCTGATTCCTCTGTCTGTGCGAAGTCAAACCCTCCAAAAGGTCAGAAAAACAACAAACGCCTACAGTCTCTGGCACTGTGGCCCAGCATTTTCACACAAACAGACCTTCCAGCATCTAGACAACATTCACTCTGTTTTCCAAAGCTCAAAGTCATAAAACAAACTATTTCAATGACTTCAAAAAGTGGCCAATTTTCCTTTATGCGATATAAAGCTTCTAAATGTTATTTGTGACAAGGAGTGTGTACAGTATGTGTGTGCAGGATGTTTGTGGGTATACATACGTGAGCTGGGTGAGGTCTGAGGCATGAAGGTTGAGCCTTTGCGTCAGATGCTCCATGAGGTCCACACCCTGGTCACTGGTGAGAGAGCTGGGGGGAGGAAACACACAAATAGCTGGGCATCACATTTGGAGGTCCATACGCATTCATGAAGCCGTTCAGCCGTTAAAATGCTTTTTTTTTTTTTTTAGGGAGATACTGCCACAATTCATACCCACAAATGGGTCATTGCACACAAGCAAAAGCTACGGTTGTCTAAATGGATGTAATGCACACATGTACACACCCGCAGACAGACACACAGGCACGCACAAACACAAACAAACACACAAATCACCGTGCAGAGGGAAAAGGGATCAGCTGCCTCTTCAGGCTTGGTAAATCACCTGCTTTTTTCCAGCAATGAGACAAACAATGAGGTGCAAATGGAACCTGCATGAGGTGTAATGGCGGTATCATATGAACGCGCCTTTCTCTCACTTTCACTCTCTCATCTTTCTTTTTCTTTGCCTATATTGACGTCCCTACCCCCCCTCGCACGCGCACGTACACTCAAAGTAAAACATGATGACACAGGGTACACAAACACAACGGCGTGCACGCGCCCTCACGGGGAGATGAGAATAATAAGGTGCAAATGGAATGGAGGTGAAGTGTAATGGTGGTCTGATAAAGCCATGCCTCATCTCAGCTCAGTCCCATGGCTGCTCTCTCACTCAAAGTAAATCGCTAAAGAAATAGACCAAACTAAGGCAATCTGCAGGACAGAGGAAATGAGGGGCATACACACACACACATACACACAAACACACACAGAAAGCTACTTCATTGTTGACAGCTTAACCTGGAACCAGTAAGACAGCCAAGTAACTGCAAGGTGACAGGCACCAAAAAGTCATGGATCATAATGAGACATTGTTAAAATTTTATTACCAGTCCATAGCAGGGAAATGTGACATGAACTGGCAACTGTTCGGATGCACTATACACTGGATACTCAATGCATGAGCAGTTATGTGTTTTATTAGTACAGATACTCAGCATCCATATAGACATATTCAAGTTAAAAATTCATACTGGCATATCTTGTTACGCTTTGATGCAACATTACAACAGCTTTTCTCTAAAATACTGTACTGTGCATGAATGGCTGATTCCCTCCACCTTTGAGAGACTGGGTGGTTCTTTTTTTCCCCATTTTGTGGTGGTTTTGAAAGTTAAAGATGCACTGAAGCAATTCCAGACACGTTTGCATCTCTCTGTGGTAATTCTAGCAACTGGAGAGCTTCAGCAGTGACTTGGTTGTTGATGCTAGCACTTTTCCCCTTGGGTTCCTCTCTGTCTCTTTCTCCTCTATCCATACCTTTCCACTTTCCCCTCACACACACACACACACACACACACACACACACACACACACGCACACACAAACACCATTCCCTCTTCTTCCTATTCCCTAAACCCCCCGCTACCAACACCACAATGTCAGGAGCTGTCAGATAAGCAGGTTTGCGTTGCCTCACTGCAGGGTACGAAGGAGCTAGGGGATAACAACCGAGCAATCATGAGGTCTGCAGCAAATGCAGCCCTCTATAGACCCACTATAGGTGTCCACTAGGTGGGCTGAGGACAGATGAGAGGAAGTGAAGATATTTCACTCAGAAGGTGACCTCTCCCTCTCCTATGGCACATACCCGACTATATTGTTTACGTCTTAATCTGTGTTCCCATATATGTGGCAATAAGGTGACACAGATTGTGCCCATCAGACCTTTATGAGTCTATGTCTCGTGAACTGGTGAAGGACAAGCCGCTGACACTGGACTTGATAACGCCATAAAGGGATTTAGTAGAAGGCCAGGAGCGCAGACACAGTCGATAGGAACTTATCTTTGCTGAGTGAGTGGTGAGCGAGAAGGAGATAGAGAGAGAGAGAACTTGGCAATCTTTCCTGACAAAGTGTCATCATTAAAGCTGTAATACAGCACAGTAATACCCTCACACTAAGGGATTTATCAATACTATTGTAATCAGGTGCAGCACACACTAAGGATTTTAAACTACAGTATACTTTTCTGTAAAAATGTAAATAAGTGGGGGGCTTTACCAAAATCGCGTCTCTTGAATTAAGTAACTGAACAAAGTTGACAAATGTTTGGTATGAAAGTATGTAAAATGACTTCTGAAACAGGTCCAGCAGTGTGAGTGGGGCAATAACACAGAGGTACAGCTAAAAAAAATGCAGTCTACATCTACAACCCCAATTCCAAAGTAGTTGGGACGATGTTTAAAATGTAAATAAAGAGAGAATGCAATCATTTGCAAATCTCAACCAATATTTTATTCGCAATAGAACATAAGCAGCATATCAGATGTTGAAACTGAGACATTTTACCATTTCATCAAAAATCTTTGCTCATTTTAAATTTGATGGGAGCAACACTTCTCGATGTTGAAACAGGGCAATGTTCGCCATTATGTAGCATCCCCTCTACTTATAACTGTCTCATACTGTTAACATCTGGGAGACCAGTTGCTGGAGTTTTAGGAGAGGAATGTTGTCCCATTCTTGTCTGATGCAAGATTCTAGCTGCTCAACAGGCCTGGGCCTTTGTTGCCAGATTTTGTGTTTTATGATTCACCAAATGTTTGCTATTGGTGAAAGGTCTGGACTCCAGGCAGGCCAGTTCAGCACCCGGACTCTTCTCTTGCTGACCCATGGTGTTGTGATGAATGCAGTATGTGGTTTAGCATTGTCTTGTTAAAATAGGCACAACCTTCTCTGAAAGAGACATTGTCTGGATAGGAGAATATGTTGCTCTAAAACCTCTCTGTACTCTGCACCACTGATGGTGCCCTCTGCGATGTGTAAGCTGCCCACGCCATAGGCACTAATGCCCCCCCATCATGAGAGATGCAGTCTTTTGAAATGTTCGCTGATGTGACCACAGAAGTTTTCCAGTTTGCCTCAGACCATTTTAAATGAGCTTTGGCCCTGAGAACATGTGTTCACATGCAGCTTCTTCCCAATCCTCCCATTTTTTTCCCACCAAGGTAGCCCTTAGTGGCTGGGCGGGGCCATACCCGATTCGATCCCACAACCTTCTGCATCCCAACCTGATGCTCCGACCATTTAGCCACTAGGCCCCCTACATTTCAGAGGCTCTCCCTCTCTGAAATGCTCCTTTTATCCCCAGTCATGGTAACGACCTGTTGCCAATTAACCTAATTAGTTGTCAAATGCTCCTCTATATGTTTTTGATTTGCAGCAATTCCTTTTCCAGCCCTTTGTTGCCCTTCTTTCAACTTTTTTGAGATGTGTTGCTGCCATCAAATTCAAAATGAGCAAATATTTTCCATGAAATGGTAAAATGTCTCAGTTTCAACATGTGATATGTTGCTTATGTTCTTTTGTGAATAAAATATGTGTTGATGAGATTTGCAAATCATTGACTTTGGTGCAGGAGGTAGAGCGGTCGTCTACCAATCCCACAGTTGTTGATTCGATTCCCGGCTCCTCTGGTCACATGTCGAAGTGTCCTAGAGCAAGACACTAAACCCCAACCTAGTTGCTCCCGGTGAGTGTTGGCCAGCTGCATAGCAGCTCCTCCATCAGTGTGTGAGTGTGTGTGTGAGATTGTGAGTGCGAATGGGTGAATAAAAAGCTGTGTAAAGCGCTTTGTGTGCCAACAGGTAGAAAAGCCTTTTCTAAGTGCAGACCATTTAACACTGCATTGTTTTTATTTACATTTTACACATCTTCCCGACGTCTTTGGAATTGGTGTTGTATAATATACTCAGGGAGGCTTTATATTCTAAAATGCAATGCAAAACTTTTTTATTTATTCATTTCACAGATTTAAGCACACAGCATTTACAAATACAAATACAGCATTTATAACTTAATGATTGGATCCGTAGAAATAAACACAGTGTAACAAGAAAACACAGACCAAGCAACACAGAACAACTGAATAAATTGTCTAAAGAGCACACGAACATTCATAATTAATAGTCTGAGCTTTATTTAATTTACCTTACTGACTTAAGTGAAAGTAATTCAAACGGCTAACCAATCTGTACTTAACTGATTATTTATAAAACACAAATAGCCATTGGACATATACTGTCCAATTACTTACAAATGACCCCTGTGGGTGAAATTGCCTGGTTAAAAACACTGGTACAGATTCTGAATATTATGATATAGAAATGGTGTTACAATCTGAATCCCAACATTTTAACATGTTGATGACAGCTTAATGCTATGTATGGCCATTCATACTATAGCTACAAAATAGTATTGATTCTGGATATTATGATTTAGAAATGTAATTACTTCTAACCATATGAATAACAATAGTGAATCATACTCACTCTGAGCCAGTGATAATGTAGCCAAAGTGTCTGTCCTTCCCTCGGCTGGAAAACTCTTTCACTCCCACATGGACCAGCTGAGTTTTGACTTTCATGTCCTTCTTCTGTGCCTCCTCTAGTTGCTTCATCCCCGCTGGGGCCTGATTCCCCTGCATCCACCTCTGGATGTCGGAGTCCACCTGTGCGTCAGGCCCGTCTGCACCACTGGTTAACCGCAGGGTGGAACCTTCTTTTGCAGGGGTGGCCATGGTCTTTTCCTCTAAGCTGTGGGGTACAGAAACTTGTCCCTGTGTTGTCCGGCTCTGGACGTTCTCCAGTCCGACCATTTTCTGGAGGGGAGATGGAGGCCCACTGTTGACCTCTGGAGCGTCACCGAAAGACTCCAGGTTAAGGTAGTCCAGCAGCTTGGAGAAGAAAGCTGCATGCTGTGTTGTATAAAAGAGCTCTCGTTAGAATACTAAAAGGGTTGTTCTATTACATTTTGCATGTTTGTAATATTTTGTTTCTTCAAATAAAAGAGTTTATTAAATTATGAAACAAAATTAATAAATACCTTTAATAGAGACTTTACTGTAAATCACTGAAAAAATGTAAATCACTGTGTTGCGTTCACTGACGTTTCTGTGTGCTGGTTCATGGCCTACTGATATCCCCTTTTCAAACGTTTAAAGGATACATTCAGTAACTTTTATTGTTACTATTATTTACTAAATGTTAAATAAAAGATGGCGTATTGCTTTGATGAAAATATTGATGTTGATGTGCTCAAACGATCCTGAAGTTGTTGCTTTGCTTTCAAGTTCTAATAATTTAACAGTAAATGCTAGTCTGCACATCTGTAAAATCATCCCTATTTGAAGTAGCATTCAAAAGTGAATAAACTGAAAGTTGGGACATGACTCGCTCCCTCAGAAACCAATTTGTAGGTTGAACAGAGTAATTTTAAATTCACCTTGTCAACAGGCTCTTTGTCTGCACCGTCTATTTGTTGGCCTGGAAACAAACACAATGTATGTGAGCAGATTGCGTGAAAACTGAAATTCTCTTTTGTTTCTAGCAAAGAAACAACAGTTATGACTCAAACTGAAAGACTCAAAATACATTTGACAGGGCTTTATATGAAGATATATAAATAGAGCACCATTAAAGCATTAATAAACTTCTACTGCCTTATAGTGTTTCATTTATGAGTGAAAATAACACATAACTACTTTGATTGCTGCCAGGTTCTATTCTTACTCAACAGTAGAGACACCCACCTTGCTGTTCCATTCTCAGTGTGCCTTTCTGCTTTGGATCCAGCCCTTTGTCTGATTTCAGGTTCTGGTCCTGATTTAGCTGCACAGTTGCCAATGGCTCCTTGTTACCCTCCACGCCCACCCTGGAGTCAGCGGCTCCTGGTCGTGGCTGGGCCCCAAGGAGAGGCCGCTCCTCATCGACCTCCTGCAGGGCTCCTGTGATGACCTCACCCAGCTGGTCCAGGTCTTTATCCATCAAAGCCTCCATGTTGCGGCTGTGCTTTCCCAGTTGATTCACCACATTCTGGATAAATCGCTCTATACAGGAAATAGAAGTATAAGAACGCACAATTATAGTAAAGGCATTTCAATGTATTTGAAACAGACAGAAAAACATACAAATGAAAAATTAAAAAGGTGCAAATATAAAAGCTAGAGAGACAAATAACAAGCTAAAAAAAAAAAAGCCAATTTTACCATCCATGAAACTAAGAGGCTCTTTGGCAGTCAGTCGATTTGAGCCGGCTTTAAACATAAGGCTGTCTAGATTAGGCATCTGGGTCTTGGAGCCAAAGGACACCTGAGGATGCAGCTCTGCATGGTCACTCAAAGCTGGTTGGATGTAGCTGAGGTAGTGAAGCTTTCCTTTGGGCCAAACAGCTTCTCCGCCTGGGGTGCCCTGCTGAGTGCCTGGTGCAGCAGCAAGAAGGTGTTCCAGGTGGCTGGAAAGTAACTTGCTCCTACCTAGGTCCTGGTTGGAGTGGGCTGTGCTAAGCTTGGGGTGCCTGCCCTCCCCATTCTGGGTAACGACTTTGGTGACTGGAGGTTGTCCAGCTCCTTTCTGCAGGCTGTAGATAGTGGTTTCCTTCCAGCCCTGCTGGGGTTTTGGTGGGCTGGGCTGAAGCTTGATGTCTTCATTCTACAAATACAACAACCACATTCAGCACATTTTAAATATTACTAATATGTCAAAGATTATATATTAGCAATGCTAGCTGCAGGATACCTTCTGAATATTCACCTCACTGAGGGAATAGACTGACATAAAAGGTTTAGGAAGAATGGTTTTACATGGAGCTGCAACAATTATTCAAATAATGATTAGCTGTTTGAATGAAAATATTTAATTAGGCTGATATTTTACATGTAACATACTCTAAACTATATCTTTATATGGACAGTTGCTGTCAAACTCTCCTGTGACTCAGGATCCATAAAACATTCTGGCATGAGTGCAGAGAGGTTCCTTTTTAAAGATTTTTTAAAGCAAGGCTCCCCCTTCTAGCCAATCAGAGAAGATCAATGTCAGAGATAATAGCTCATGGCTGTCGATCAATAGATGGAATGCACTCCTGGTCTAGTAGTGCTCTTGCAAAGAGGCTTCAAACTAGTTTTAGCTGTTGGAAGAATTTGGGATGGCTGACTCACAGACTGACAAGCTCCTGATTCCTGCATTAGCATATTGTAGATTTATTTTTCAAGCCAATGCCAAATTGCCCCCAGTCCGTGCTACTCATTTGTGAGGATTTGCTGCATTTATTAAATTGTATTTAATAGTAAAGTTAAAATCTTTGCATTTTAAGGAGATTTGGTAAAAAAAAAGAAAAAAGAATTTGATGGCATCATTTCGTGTTTTAGGATAATGTGTTGGGCATTTGCCACATTTCCCAACATTTTTTAGACTATATAATCAATTAATTGAGAAAGTAATCTGCAAATTAAGAACAGTCGGTTGGAGGCCTAATGCCTGACAAATCTGTCAGCAAGACTCAATAAAATTTAAATTTTCAGTTGAAATGAGACAATAGTTATAAGATGGATTTACATGAAATATACAAATGGCATCAGTGTTCCCTTCAGGATGAATAGACTCTTGTGTTCTCATTGATCTCCACCCTGTACTCACCAGTTTGTCATTCACAGTTTGGACAAGTCTGGTTCCACCCTCACCTAACTTACCATGCCTAGTCCAAATATGGACTCCCAGTCCCATTAATGGACCCTGGCCTGTCGTCTGGACTTTATGCTTTGGCTGCCTCTCATTTGGACTGCTCAGTTGAGCCGGTCTATGCCCTGTTTGGGTACTGAGTACACCCTGAACTGCATTCAAGTGTGCTGATTTTCTCAGTGAACTGCGATAAACATGAACTGCTTGGACATGTTTCTGTTGTCCTGCTGTCACTTCTTTAATCCTTTTTTCTCCCTTTTCTGGACTAGAACAATTCAGTGTTTCTGCTTAAGTGCTAATTATCACAAGTTAGACTGGTAACACAAAAACTACAAAACACACAGCTCACAAACCTTCTAACTTGATTGTCCACTGTTATTCACGTTTTGTTTATTTCTGTGAAGCTAAAATGACAACATTCATAAGATAAATCTTCAACCTTGCCTCAGCTCTGCAATAGTATTTTCCCCCATGAGAGCATTAAATGGGTTGCACTGGGTCAGCATTGTTGTGACAGCCTTTAGTATGAGAAAAGAAGCAACCTGCGCTCGACTAGACAGGACAGGATATGAATAGGGATTCTAGATCAAAGACAACTGCCCTTGGAAATTGCATTATGGAAATCATAGATGAGATAGTGTCACTCAAAGAATAATTTCATGCACTTTCACAACACACAACAAAATTTAAAAACATATCCCCTCTGTCAGAGAAGTAATAGCAATACCTTATCTAAAAAGGAAAGAAATATGAGTCATCTGATTTTAAAATTAGCCACAAGTTTGTATTTAACACATTACAATGCAATGATCCATTTTGAGGACTTTGGCATTGCAGTCGCCTGTAATATTGGAACGCCAATATGTGACTTTGTCCTTTTTCCTCAGTATGAGGAAGGATAATCATTCTTTTCTAAATCATGAGGGCCCACGCTTCAGTTTAGCGTACAGTATATCTGATCCTCTGAGCGGCATTATTATCCTTGTCGTTGCTGCATTAATACTAGCTATCTCCCTTGGTGCTATTTTCTGTCCTTCAAATGTATATAGAGAAAATGTCAGTCTTTCCAAGCACAGCGTACTGAGAGGCCATAATGCCATTACCACACCGAGACGGGGGTGCTCTGCCATTCATGCTAAACATGTTTGCCTTCTCCCATCGCACTACACAACAAAGGACTCCATCTCATCAATAAGGAAGGTCCTGAACTCTTCAACTTTGCATTATGGCTGCACTGACACAGCAGCAGGATGTAGCTTGGCTATGAAAGATGCTGTGCACATTTCACACAAAGCTGGGGTTCCACCCTAAATATGAAGATTGAATAATGTAAAGAGCTGATGGAAGATCTTTGTGTAAAAGGTTCGCTGCTCAGTGGGAGAGGGGGGAAAAGACAGAAAGCAAAAAACAAAAGAGCAGGGACGAGAGGACGACCCCGGCAAGAGACAGATACTGGCTGTTTAACAATGGGAACAGGAAGAGGCCCTTCCATAATATAGCCATGGAAAATGTATCCTTTTAGTTCACTTACCCAGTATAGACCATCATATCAAGCCTTAGTCTTGGAACTGCACCCTATATTGCCCCACACTTTTAATGCACATATAAACAGTTTGCTTTCAATCTAAAGACTTTTTAAAACGTGAAAAAGCTTCCTTTAAGACAGTAGACAGCCGTTTCAAAAAGCTTGTACAACTGCTTTACGTCTACAGTGTGTAGGACCCTTACATGAACATTGGCTCCCTTTGGATGGACCCCTGGTTCCTCATCCACTGTAGCCGGTGGCAGGAAGCCCAGGCCTGTCAGGTACTGTTGAAGGTTTCTACTCGGCCCTGTTTGTACAGGCCTCAGTTTCCTGATTCTGGAGCTGCTGTAGGCATTCAGGGGGCTCAGAGGTGGGGTCTGGTGGCGAATGGGGATGTTCCTCAGTTTGGAGAGCTCTCTAGAGATGACCTGCTGCGTGATGTCATCCTGCCACGTCAAACCTAGACAGGAAGAGGTCAGGTTAAACCTGTGCACTTTTTCTTGTGACAGTCAATTAGAATCTGTAAATGCTTCTCTAAGGAATATGTTTTAAAACTTTTTGTTCAGATGTCTCAAGGTCAGAAAGTATTTTAATAGTGAAATTAAATAAGTGCTGTATAGCAAACCTAATAAGAACTTAATTCAATATTATGTGACTCTTAAGATTGAAATGTATATGGTAGAGCTGGAGGCTAGGTTGTAAAAATGGCTAAACATGTTTGTTGAGCCTGACCCTTATTTCTTTTCATTTTGGCAAGAAATACAAGTAACAAAACTTTGGAACAGAACTGTATTATACCATATATTATATCCCAGATGTTAACTTATATCCTGCGTAAGCATATGGCAGAGAATTTAAATCTAAATATATACACGCAGTTAATGTGCCTGTAATGACTATTGTCTCAGCACACTCATTTAGGATGGAAATATTTAAAAAAAAATGTAATTTATTAGATCAAAATGCTTTTTGCCATGGCATTCCTGTAGATGGTGACTGTAAAGGTTGTCTGTACTTTAAGGGTCATTGTTTTAAGTGTATTTATCTCGGCATTAAAAGGTAAACATCAACTGCAACCAAAAAAAAAGGACACCATGACTGCACATGCACACTGATCCAGACATGTACTGTACAGACAACATGTGTACGCACACATGAACACACACAGACATACACACCCCACACGCCCCACAACCAGTCAGGAAGCCTGGGGAGAATGTCACACTGCGTAACGCCTTGCCAACATCTCTGCTAATTGCCAACACATAGTTTGGATGCAGAACTCCTGGGCAGGGGCAAAGCGCGATGCTGCCAGGACCAGATGGAGCTACCCAAGCAAAAAAGATACCCAAAACATGGCCCCATTCCCAATGAGCCAAGAGGCACAGCATTCCATCGGCAAAGAGCATAGAAAAACAAAGATATTATACTTTTTTTAAGGAGCCAAGATGTTCACTGATGACACTTCTATTCTGCAGAAGCATCTTTATTGAGAAAGAAGTAATTACGTTTAGGTGCAGGCTTAGAGTCCCAGCTGGTGCATACCTAACCTTTAACTGGACTCATCCTAACACACAATGCCACTCTTAATTTCATGGAGATGTTTAAAAGCAATAACCTAACAGCCTGGGTGGGAATATATAAAAAATGGAAGTATCTAGACTGCAGAATGTCTTCATTAGCCTGGCTTCTCACCCATATACACAGGGTATTCTCATAGATATTCATAAGCACCAGATGAGGATCTGAGCAATGCAGAGCAGCTACAGATGCCTCCAGTCATTCTTGGCAGTGCTGAATGGAGCACAAAGCAGCGTATGTTGTCACTGTTGTGGAATGCGGCTCAGCCATCCATCCACCCAACAATGACAGTTAACTACCCATGGCTTAGTCGATGTGGTGTATATTTGCCATATATTAGCTTGGTGATGATCATTTACTCTATCATCAGGCATGGGGGTGGAATCAGGTCTGGCTTCGGCCCTGAAGGATCCATGTGGTACCTGCGGTTAGCTGCAGCTGGTTAAATGGGTTCACAGCAAACGTGTGGTGTGGCCACAACAGGATAAGGCTGGCTTCATTGACTGTGACACCTCTATCCCCTCTGTCACCTGGGGAATGCACTAATTTCCATACATACCATGTCTGTGCGACTGTGATGGGCACACTTGAGGGAAAACGTATGCTAGCACAAATTACAGAGTCAAAATGAGCCATTTTGTAAAAGAAAAAGTCAGGAGGAAAAGTGGTGGGGCCTTTACGGCTGGATTCCTCTCAATCAACCTCTCAACTGATTATCCTGGCACTGAGGAGATAAATGTCATGCAAATTCATTTATAGGTCCAGAGAAAGAGCAGGTTCCATCACCAAGCGCTGACTTTTTTGCCTGTTAAGGATAGCATGCCGTCTCAGGCAAATGCCTCAGTTAATTAACGCCTTGCCATTAGCGCAACAGCTTTCAAACAAGCAAGATATTTCTGTTGGCCTCCTGTCTGTTTTCTACTTGACACAGAGAGAGGGAGCGAGAAGGGCCTCCTAAATATTCAAAGCCTATTAGACGGGACCGGGTCTACATGTCTTGTTGTTTCATCTGGGGTTTTTGAAATGCAAATTTTCCTCTTTCCTTCACTGCTGTCCACCAACTGATTTTAAAAACATTAATGGAAGAGAGCGTGATTTATTCACCAGCAATGTCTACATAATTAGTTATATGAAATGTGTCAATCCAAACATAATAATTAGGCTTTACTTTACTTTAAAATATTTATATTGTTATACTGCTATTTTATATATATATATATATATATATAGATAGATAGATAGATAGATAGATAGATAGATATAGATAGTTAGATAGATATAGATAGATAGATATAGATAGATAGATAGATAGATAGATCCCTAACATGGTTTCTTAGAATTATTATATTTTTTTGGTTGTGTTCAAAAACTCACAGCACTTTGTTAGAGAAAGACTGTGGATTGACTTAATAGAGATAAATTAAAACTTAGTTCACAGTCAAAGTGTACATACTGTATCATTTTAAACCAAACCACAATCGTTCTCTAACCCATAACCAAAGTGCTTTGTTGCCTAAACCCAACCACATGAGACTCTGGAGTAGAATGTGTCCCATGCTTTATGCAACCACTGCCTTACAACTCACTAACCATTGCTACATGCAGCATTTTGTTCATGCAAAAAATATTTAGCTTTGAAACATAATTCCACACCAATTATGTTCCCTTTGAAAGAGGAATTGTGTTTGCAGTTTAGCTGCATATGAACATCATTTTTAGTAGACAAAAATGCCGTCTTGAATGCCATAAGGGTCCAAGGCTCATTAATTACTCTTTCAGTAAACACCTCTGCTGGAATCATTTCATATTGCTGTCACTGCAAAGCATTGGTGAACATCTACAAAATACTGTTGCTCAGTTTGTTTATTGAAAGAGATATTTTTTTCTGAGTAAAAATCGTCAGCAGGTTTCTTTGAAATGACCCCATCCCAGACCTGGCCTCAATGAGAACAACTCAATAAAAGCTGTTCTCATAACAACTCAAGTTTTCACATGGCATGTTGGTCATGTCAATCTGTTTGTTTTCTCTTGTGTCATCTAGCAAGGTTGTCAAGGAACAGAGAGAGCAAATTATAAGGAGGAACAACAATAGTTTTGTTGGTGTCTGTCAAAGAAACCGGGAAGCAAAGCAGGACCAGGAGTAACATGGTTTCAGTAGCACCGGAGTGACAGTGTGTCAGTTTATGGTCACCGATTCTCCCTGACTGACGATACCTGTCAACTGAGCTAATGCAAATGTCACAATGCATCATCTTACTTGAATTGTCTTCACAATGAGACTATATGCTGCTCCACACAGGGTCAGAGGGTCAATCGACCTCAGGTTATTGTAGTTTGATTTAACGTGTACATAAATGGAAGATATTTTTTAGCAGACTTTTTCAAAAGCAATGGTCTTAAATATGAAAATTGTGGATACATACAGGATAACAGGCTGAAAGACTAAAACGAAACTCTAATGTAGAAGCATCTTGGATACCACAGGGCCAATGTTGTTGTCCTGAGCAGGTAACGATTGATGTTGTCCCACCAAAACTGTGTCCGTGCCTTTGGAAACAATGAATGTTACTACTGTAGGTAGTGAGGTAGTTAGAAATGCAAACTATGTCCTTAGAGGTTTCCCTTGCAGTTTTGCAATTTTGTTCTTTTTTTATTCTCTGAGCTTTAAAAAAAACTGTTGCTTCAAACCCACCCACACTGCTTCAATATGTGAATAAATCCAAAGAATGAACATGATAGTTATGGCTTCTAAGAAATGATTAAGACATTCTTTAAATATACATATCTACTGTATCTGATGTATATTTATTTATGTCACTGGAATTACTAAATTAACTCCTGTGGGCATCTCCATACAATCCCCATCTGCACAAATACTCACACACATTTAGCAGAGCCTTAATGATTTCAAAACAGTGTGACAGCAGCGCGGCTATGAAATGTGCACACACACTTTGGCTGCACACAATGAATACTAACATAGCAGGGCTGTGGATGCTGTGTGATATAAAAGTCATTTGCAGTTGGATGGCAGTGTCTTGCATTCAAAAGAAATTGGGGTAAAAATGTAATACCAGACAATGTTCTCTGCCAATGGGGACATGTCCAGACAACCCAAGTCCTTTGTACAAGGGTCAATTTCTATTGATCTAAATGACATTGGTGCTGTGCAGTGAGCAGAGATTGTGTGATTTCTACCTGCATCTCTGATGCAAGATAAAGAGGATTGTAAATCGATTCCATTGATGTTTCTCCCCATTTTTTCTCCTCTTCATCTCCTCAATTTAGGTTACAGTACAATGGTCTCAATGACCCTGTCTGGGCTCTAAAAAAGTGTCCCCCACATCTCAAAGATGACACTTCAATAGCTGTTGAGCTGATAAGAATAACATGCCACCAAGCATTAACAGTGCATTGTGGACCCAAGTGAAGATAATGTTGTGTGTCCGTGGATGTGATCCTACACGACAGAAAAGGGGAAAATGATTCAAAGTGATGATGTCATGTCTGCTGTGTCTGTAAACGAGTGTCTAAAAACACAAGGTCAGGGAGCAAGTCTCATGGTGAAAATCAGCTAAAGAATTAAACTCTTTAAAATGGTGCAGGAAAAAATTACACAGTGCATCTTATCTCACCCTCCTCACTTGCATTTATTTTTTTTTCTAGGCAGTAATTAGAATAAATGTGTGGTCTCGCCTGGCTTAATATTCATCACTGTATTTTTCCCCTCTTTTTTTTTTGGATTTCCTCTAGTTGACTGCTTACTCCTAATGATTTTCAACAGTGGTTCATGCCTGTTAAAAGATATTAAGCTCTGAGTGGCCTGCAAAGCCAATTATGTTTGGAGGGCTGATGTTTGTGGTCACGGTCTGTGTTATAGGAGTCTACTGCCCCCTGGTGGTCTACTACTGCAGTAACAGGATGCCTCAAAAGAACTTCACTTAACGGCTTCCACCAAATTTACTGAGAAGGTTCTTCTATTTAATGTGTGTTATTTATTTATTTATTTATTTTTTGCTAAATGTAAAGGAAAATTTGTCCTGTTCTTTTAGTTGAGTTTACAAGTTGTTGTTAACTATTAAGAAGTGTTGCATTTAATATCTAATAAATACTTTTTTAGTTGAGTTTACAAGTTGTTGTTAACTATTAAGAAGTGTTGCATTTAATATCTAATAAATACTTTTATAATATTCTGTTTGTATTTATTAACTATTAGAGACTTCCCTCTCCATATTTGTCAAATTGCAGATCTTCTGCTCAACTACTGGGCACATATATAATGCACTGGATTACAAAATTGAAATGAATTAATTATTAAACTGAACACAGGGTCTATCTTATTCCACCTATAATTCCTATAAACTGCTTATCGCATTACATTCTACTAAGAAATTACAGTGTTGCCATTTGGTTTATACATTCCAAACTACATGACTTGAAAGTTATTTTTCACTGTGTTGGTGGCATCTTACACAGGCCTATGATGTAAAATGAGCCATTTGTTTCACAGTTACAGCAATAACAGCGGACTGGAATGTCCAGTGATTGCTATCTGTTGTTCACACTGCAATAAGCACGAGGACGAGAAGCCTCTGTTCACCACAACTAGAACATCACACAAATATTAAGTCGACCATATATACATGGCAGAATTAATGAGATGTGCTGATGAGATTTAAATTCTATGATAGCAAAAGGAACCACGACATGGTAAACTAGAACCACTAATCGGTAAACTCCTTGATACTGAGCTAAACTATATAGTAACTTAAGTTATAAAGACGTTTTCTTGTAGAGCCCATTATAACATTAGTACATTAGCTGCTGCCATTGATTGAGTAGGAGAGACTGTCTGATGTGATTACACTCCACACCTCACACTTACTCATCCACAAAATTAGCTCTAAATGTTCTACCAGCACACAAGCCAATTAGATTGGCTGCTGCAGTTAGGTGATGATGGGAAAACAATGGCTCAGTATGAGTCAAATGACCTGTTCTAGCTCAATAGTAGCGCTGTGCTAGCCAACAAGACAGCTTGGCTTATTTGGTTTGCTTCACACAATGCCAGTTGACAAGCGTTTGCTGTGAACCCTGAATGTGACTGATAAAGACTGCTGAACAGAAAAAGAAAGACGCTCCGACAAAGACGGACAGGCAAAAAGGCAGTATGTACCTCTGTGAGTCAGTTTCTGTAGGAGGATCCTGAGGCGTTGCAGAGCAGAGGAAGAAACATCGTACGTGTACAGTTCTGCACCAGCCAGCTCCTGGCACCTTCCAAACACTCCATCTACAAAAGAAGAGGAAAACTGAGAGATGTGTTTTTAACTCAAAGTGAGAAAGACACACAAAACCAATTTTCCAGCAAAGTTTTGCAGCTTTGATGACGTAAAATGACATCTATCCGCTCAGCTAAACTGTTGTAATTGTGCAGAGGATAGTCTTGCCTCCGCACCTCTGACTTCCTGTTTCGGGGATCTAATAGCTGACATTTTTACTCTGACATCACCACGATAAGCAGCCGTTAGTGGAAGATAAAGTCTTTCCATCTTGGACTCTGGTAATCTCCCTATCACCAGGCCTCATGCCTCACTCAATACAGGTTGCTAGGCAACCCATGCCACAAAGTCCCTATCAGCCCTATTATTCAATGGATTGTCTAGACCTCTGAAGGATGCTGGGGCTCAAGGGGTCAGAAAGCCGGGAGTAGATGTAGCATCTGAAATATGAATGACCCAAGTTGTCACCTTTTCTCAGCTGGAAAGATAAACCCATGCACCTTGTTTTCAAAACTCACAAAATGAAAGTCCGCTTTGCAGATGATCTGTGGTGATGAATCCTGTGGATTTGAGCAGTGCTGTTTCTCCTGTGTGTGCATGTGTCTAATCATGCATACTACCGTGTGAGAGTTTGTGTGAGGAAACCACTGTGATTAGATAGGAGTTAATGATGGGAATCAACACTTTGTCATGCACCATAGTCTCCCATTAATTAGTCCCAAGATGTTGGACACAATCAAACAGCAAACATCAAAAGTACAATTGATGCTCATTGACATGGCAGCCAATGCAGAATATGCTGATTTCCATTACATGCTACAATTTTCTCCAATGACATTTTCACACTGGCAACATAGAAATGGATGTGACTACAAGTGCAGGGATTTATGATTTATGATCAATAACATCTCGCAGTCATGGCTGTGATGTAACATTTGGACACGAACAAGATCGTGTTGAGCCTCCAACTGCATGAAGAGTTAAAATGAAAAAGAAAGACTCACTTTTTATTGCATCTATATAAACATCAGTGAGAATCATTTTTCTTCCTCGGGTAAAAAGAAATAAATAAAAATTTCAAGCTGAGTGTAAAATTCTCTCACTGATAATTACAAAGATAATCATGTGAGGGTGTTTGCCTGACTACCACCCTTCCATTTTTCCCTGTGACCTGTTAAATGACAGCTCTGTACAGGAAAAGGCCTGTGGGAGACAGAGAATTAGCATAGACAACACAGTACACTCAGAAGTTATTTTGAGATCTAATGCGGCGCAGAGGAAGTCTTCCCACCTACAGAAGCACAGATCATTACAGACGTATCTGACTCACACGACAGCATGTGTCTTGCTACTCTTCACCAACAACACATTTTTTCTAATGATATTATAACAGGTGAGATGGTTAATATGAAGTCAAGGTTTTAATTTATTAGGTTTATTTTCTACAAGGTCCTCTTAGCTTCCCAGTTAGATGCTAACAACAAATATTATATAACAAATGGTGACATACCAAGAGATGAGAAACTGATAAATATTGATGAACCAGTTTGGGGATCAGCCTTCTGAGAGAAAGTGAGGTTTGTAAGGGTCACATGATTTAAGGTGTGAAATAGCATTAACATTTCTGAGAAGTGCAGAATCACAAATGAAGGCCAGTTTCCATCAAACAGCAATTTTGGAAACACCATGACCTTAATGACTGAGATGTCTACCCACGTCTGACGTCCACGGACACCTTTGCTCTCCATTCTTTACTCGGCTATTGCACCTTCCAGTCACTGCTTGCTTGCCTGCCTGCTGCTTGTTCAAAATGCAGCAGCAAGACTCAATTTTACCAGGAAAAGAAACCACATGGCTTCTAAACTGGTCACTGCTGCAACAATTCAAACGCTCAATGTCAAATCTTTCTCACCTGTTGCCACTTTTGAGTCTTGCATAAAGATTTACATTTAAACAGATGTTTTCTGATCCACATAATAATCACCTTAACAGTATAATTATTCTAAATTGTCTGTCACAGTGAGTATTAGGTGATTATTATTGTTTGAATCATTTTGTTTTTAATTTATTATCTGCGTTAATTATTATTATTGTTATTAATTTCCTTTTGTCAAACACTTTGGTCAACACCTGTTGTTTTTAAATGTACTCTACAATTAAATTTCACATGGTTTTACTAATAATCAGAGTACGTCCTGTCCTGTTGTAGGGGGCAATCCTAAAGTTAGACACCCCATCACACAGGAATTTAGTGCATTGAAAATAGAAGTCAGATGTATTTAACAAGAAGAAAACCTTTTTGGCAAATATGCCAGGCTTAAAGAAGCATATCAAATATTGGATGTATGCAGGTTTGCCCAAATCTCAAACAAATATCAATAGAATTTATTTGAGTTCTTTCTAAAATATAGCAGTAGAAATCAAATGACATTAGTTAAAGAGATCTACAGTATATTGCTCTAACTCCCTTCTATTGGGGAATGAAGCAAAGTCAAACTGAGCAGTGATTTGCTTTTGATCATCAGGAAATATTAGGTTGGCAAGAGATCAATTTGTGCATCCCTGCAAAACAAGACTAATGCTGTTACTGTGATGAATGAAATGAAGTTGCAGTGCATCGAAACCTTGATCAATCCTTAACCCATAATGCATAACACGGGCCACAGAATTAATTTATCAATAAATCCCTAGATGTACAATCCTACAAATAGGTAGGCAGCTACTGTATGTCTGGATCAGCAGCATGCTGACAGGAATAAAGAAGAATTTAGAATAAAAAAAATAAAAAAAGGTAAGGAGCTCTGAATCCCGACGCTGTCTCTCCTCCTGCTTCCACTGTGACAGACAGAACAACAATCGGCTGCAGCTAAAGCTATTTAAAGTGTGAAAGCTAATGCTCAGGGAGAACACGCGCAAACACTAAAACTGACAGTCAGCAAAGCATTTCTAAAAGACTGTACGTCAGAAGGAGGGGAGGACGGGCCGAGGAGAAAGATTAAGATGTATTGGAACTGTGCAACTCGTGTCAAGAAAATGAATTGGTCAAAATCAATGGACCAAGATAGGCCAGACTTAGACTGCTAATAAAGAAAAGACCAATTACAATAGATGAAGGGATGAGGATATGATTAATGAATTGTTTACAGATTATTCTTTTCTCTTTTTATGTGACAAGTGTGGTTTGAAATGATAATTACATTTATGCATGCACAGCCCTCTACATGTAAATACGGTAATTAATAAAGATAAACCTGACTTTCAGAGCTACATGAACCTTGTCTGATTAATTTGGCTGGAGATTATAAATTAGTTCTATTATTGCATTTTTATTAACATTTCTGATTTCTTCCTGTTATAGCGCCACATGTTTTCTCCAAAGAGCTTGTGGCTTTTCTTAAACACTTTCTAATATATTTGATCTCACTTTGCACCTCTTGTTTGATTGCACTTGGATTCGCACCTACAGTACAGTGTGTACTGGCTCAGTGTGCTCTCTCTCTCTCTGCCAATGCAGATTTGGGATTATAGATTTTACAGAGGTTACTTAAAGTGTTTATGCTGCAGTTGCACTCCTTGCGAGCTGCAATCAATAGAAGCATCACCTAAATTGTTTAAATCTAAAACACAGTGTGGACATTTCAGATAATATTGGCCCACGTGGAGGTAAGATAACCACCAATCAATAAAGCCCTATTGGGTAAGTGTTTAATTTGAGTCAACCAGTGCCCTCAGAAAATTGTGTGGCACTTCTCTGCTAAACCTTAGTGTAGTTTATCACTCTGTACCAGCCTTTTAGTATATGTTGATTGCATGTCATTTTAGAAGATCATCTGGGTATTCCCCTGAAATTATAGCACAATAACAACAGTAAAGAACACACTGAATTTGGGAGTTTTTCTTAATGACTTATTTGAATTAAAGTAGACTTAAGTGGCTTTTGAATGCTGATATGAAAACACACTTCTACAAAATGATTGAAATTAAGATAAGATACAAATACAAAATGCATGTTGCACCTACATTGAAGACAATTACTGAGTAATTACAGTCTTCCACCTTTGTGTACAGGTCTCTCTCAGCCTATTGAAAGTCTAGTCACTGTTCTTCATTGTTGTCCAAGTAGAAAACCTTCAAGTCATCTGGTGGTTATGTTCTAATCAATACCATTTAACTTTCATTGGGCTTCTAATGTAATACTAATAGTGTTAAGTAGCTTGCCCAAAACGATGCTGCTCTATATGTTTTTTATATTTACAATTGTCTCACAACATTATCAATAGCTTATATTAGGTACAGCTGATTGAATCAGCTAGCAACAGTTCCTAATTTAACTGGCAATGTGTATAGTTTTTGAGCAGATATGAGAAATCTGCTTTTGGTAAACTCAGAGTGCAACCAATTGTTAAATTTTGGTTGGTACATTTGCCAACCTTGACGTAAAGCAATTTTTATTGCGAAGGCATTAATAAACATGTACGAGAACCATAACAAGCAAACTGAACATGGTTGAAACTGCCCTTTAAGGCTCTGAAAAAATATTTAATATACATATATTCAAATTTTTGCTAATTTAAAAAACCCTTAACATGACAGGGTTTATTACTTGAGTCCAGTCCTCAGTATGTATTATTGTTGCCCTACATGTATAATGTGTTGTGGAATGACAATAATTCCTTCCCTTCCCTTACTGATTAGCACAGAGCACATCAAGTTCACTTTGATTGTTGTAAAATCATAAAGCATTAGAACCTCCAATACCTAAATTATTTTAGATCAACTGTAGATGACAGTCATATATGAAACAGTGCTGACTGACACCACACAGCTCCCTCTCACAGTCCTTCCCTTTCTTCTGCTACCCTGCATAGCAACAGCTTGGGTGAAGAGGAGCACGGTTGGCCCATGCAGGCCAGAATAAACCAGGTTACTCCTTCAGGGACCTGAGGAAGAGTTAAGTGTCAGACCTAGTTCCTCCCACTCGTCCGCTGTGTGCGTGGTGCCTGCTGCTCATCAAGTAACAGAGTGTAGACAGAGTATGGGAAGAAGGTTCCAAAGCATCTAAATAATGTCTCATTACTTGCACATTAGGCATAACGTTAAGTCTTTTTTGCCTGTACATATTTGCCTTTAGTGAGCGTATTTCAATGTTAGAGGGCTGCTCTCTTAGCCAAACAGTGCTACAAAAGTATTTATTTAAAAAGTGAAAATATCTCAAATATGGGAGAATACTAAAAAAAAACTATATAGATGCCTGATAGTCTAATTTAGTGTAATATAAGTCTCCCCATCCACCATGACCCTCATCTCTGCCTCTGGATATATTCTGCAGAGGTGTCAGCAATTTCCTTATATTAGGCTACACACAGCTTCCCTCTGCACCAATGCAGTCTGCGTAATTAAAGTCAGTTTTTTATATTCCACCGCTGTGCTGCACTACCATCTCCTTCACTGGGTTAATATGGAAATAAGGCTACACCTCTCCTAAAAACCAATCTCAAAGCTCAACATTTTGGGACAGTCATATAGGGGCTTGTGTGTGTGTTTGTCATTTGTTTTAGCATGTAGAAAAAAGTGACAGGACCGGGCTTCACCAAGAGTTTGTCTGGTGTGATGATATAGTACAGTATTGCTGTAAGTGCTAAAATAACTACACCTTTCTTCATGTAATCTTTGAATAAACTGATTTCTCTAGGCATCAGTTAATAATTTTAAGTCTTTTATAAACTAATAAAACCGATACTGTTGATAACATGGTGAAGAGGCCTAGTCCATCAATATTGTTGTATGTGCTGAAGTGTTCAGGCCTTAAATAAAAGTCTGAAAAGTATGAAAACTCAAATTACACATTATACAAATTAATTATATATGGTCATAATTACTGATGCATTACTAATTTATTAACTGAAAAAAATATAAAATATACTATAAAAATACAAACTAAAAAGCAGACTGTCCTAAACTTACCGTTCAAGGATGAAGACCACAGCTGTTTTTCCAGTAACTCTATGAAGAAATTCTGTATCTACTATCTCACAATTAACTATTCATAAAATTTGGAAAATGTGTGTGATTAATCAATAATTAAAATAATTGGTGCAGTCTTGATTGATTGATTGATTGATTGATTGATTAATAAGAAAACATACTTCTTAAATAAGGTGAGACAGGAATTTTCATTACAAAACAATGCAACATAAAAACAAATGTGTATTTTATGCAAATCATCAACAAAACATGAAACAAGCCGTCTCAAGTCACTCTCCCCCGTCTGATTAACATATTAATATTCAAACTGGTGCAGGTCTTGTGTCTTTCAGTGCTTGTCCTGTGTGTAAGTCTGTGCTGTCTCCTATAGGCCACATCATGTTTTGCATGAAATTCTATTGTCTCCCATCAAGCAAGTGCTCCTTTTATTGGCTCCATCTTGTTTGTGAAATAGATTTTAAGATTAATCTGCAGCAGGTAAATAAAGGGAGCAAACAAAACAAACAAGTGCAGGCATTTAGTCATTATCCTCTTGATGACAAAAACAAACAGCCACTTGAATGACTGTAGATCCCTTGTATGCATGTGAGAGCAATACAGTCCTGAACCACAGCTCCTGTGTCAGAACCTTCCACTGTGGGAGAATACATTAACCTTTCACGATAGCACCGTCGTGGAGATAATCCTTGCTATCGACATGCTATCAATCCCCATCAAAATTAAAGCTTATGTGTGATTCGGCTGAATGCCACACTGTATAAAAGGCCCCGACATTTCCCCTCAATTCATAGGGTGACACGTTGTCATGGCAACCACTGGCACATCCATCTCCCGTGACAAGATGGTTTGTTGGTTTGTGTGGAAAACCTGGTTTGGGGAAACCTCGGCATACGAAAGAGGAAAGTGTCCTCTTGGTATCGATCAAAAGCCTTTTAACTGTTGAAATGAATGGAATAGGGTTGCTGTTGGTGTAAACTGCGCTGTGTTGTGTTTCACTTTGGTGCAGGCAGCTCATAAGGTGTTTTTAATGGTTTTCTTAAACATGACTCATAGGCCTAAACTTAGCTGAAACAACTCTACAGTCACCATCCATATATAAATCTTTGAATGATTCAAAATAAGGGAATTGCGTGGGGTCAATGACGGTTGATACCACAGACATGCTGTACAATATAATGAGTTGTGGTGGGTGTAAACGACCCTCAGTGTTTGACTTACCATTGACGCAGAACTCATATGGTTTACAGAGCTCATCTTCAAAGAGGCAGCCTGGAGTTGGCAGAAGGTGAAAGGGGAAGAGAAACATTAATATACAGCTCAACTGATCACAATTCATCACACTGTTGTAGCATAAATTGGAAAAACAATGCTTACCTTACTTGAATTGTGGTTTTGAGTTATGAAAATGATAAGTGAGTCATTTTCAATTTGTTATTCGATTTAGGGCAGACACAAGTGATTTATTCAAAAGAAAATACATTTTTGAAAGTCAATTCATTTAGCAAGAAAAATGGACAAAAATAATGTCATGTTTCAAATGTATTTGCCCTGTTTTCTCTAATGTACAATGTCCTTTTACATTGAATAACTTTAGGGTGTGGATGGTCAGACAGAACAAGCAAATTGAACAAGCTACTTTGGGATTTTGAGAATTCATTACTATCCTTTTGAACGTTGTAGTCACAAAGTGATCAATAGCATTATTGCGGAAAAATATACTTGCTGGCTGCTACCTCTAACTTACCGGAGGAGGGTGGATTGCTGTGCACAGTATATGAGTAACGCACAAAAGATTTCACAAAATGATTTTTCTTTTGAAGTAGGGGCGGCTGTAGCTCCATTGGTAAAGGCAGTCGTGGTCCGTGGTTCGATCCCTGGCCCTGGCTATATGTCGAAGTGTCTCTGGGCAAGACACTGAACCCCTAACAGCCAGTTCCCCTCCCCAGCTGTGCAGTGCTGGACAAATTTATAGACCAATGTTCTAAAGATGTCACGGCTCTAGAAAGAAACAGGTTAGTACTGCATTAAGTCTGACTATGAGGCTTGCTGCTAATGGCAGAGCCATCAATCATCAATTAGTGTGACTTCCTCTATCCTGGCTCTAATACCCCAACTCCATGGGCAATGTTTCCATATATGAATCTTGTATGAATATTAATGAATCTAAAGCTTGGACTAGGGTTGGGTGTTCCAGACTAATAAATGAACAGATGGAGGGAGCATTATGGGTAGCTGTTCCCTGTGTTCACATTTCACACGTGGGAGTTTCAACGGGCAGGAATGACTGTTCTGCTCGCTGATCTGCACAGGTGATCATCCACATTTGCATGTTTCCAGACAGAGTTTGGTTGAGCAAAAAATAAAAGTCTGCAAAAAATAAAACACCTTGAAGTGGTATTTTCTGTCTTGTAGGCTTTAGTGGTGCATTCAGGGTAAAAATTAGCAGAGACAGTAATACAGACCTTCAGCCAAGAAGCAAGCCACTTAGAACACAGCTTTTGAGTTTGTTCAATAAGCTCTTGACAGGCACACACTATAGAGTTTATGGCGTTTGGAGAGTTGGGCACACAGAGACAATCTATAAACAAGGAGGCCAAGCCTAAGCTCTTTATTTCCCCAAGTCTTTTATCTTTGTTATTTCCCTCCCTCTGCTCATCAGGAGTGATGGAACTGGATGGACTCTCTTGGCCTGGTGGCCTCGATGGAAAGCAATGAGCAGCTTGTGACCATGAATAAAGAACAGGCGGAGTAGGCGGAGGTGAGGAGTCTGTCAGACTACTTTAATAATGAGAAGAGATAGATGTGAGAAGTCTGTTAATCAAGGATGGACAATCAGGACAGGTGAACTGTTCAGCCATTACTTTCTCAAACTTTTGCCATTCCTGGGCTCACATTAGCATAATCATTAAAGGCTAAAAGTATGTAAGAATATGTGATTACACAGAGACAAAATGCAGCCATTTTGTTAAGGAATTGAAGGCATATATTATGAAATTACACATTTTAGAGGTAATCATTTCAGCATGTCAGTAAAAGGGGTATTTAATGATGTGGAGTACACAAAGATTACAGAGCTGCAAGGTCCCTCTGCTATTTAGAACAAAACAAAAAAGCAGATTGTCTGAAACAACGTACTGATCAAAAATTGAAGACCACAAAAAAAAGTGTTGGTTGAACTACTCTAAAGCACATCCACACTGACATAGAAAATAATGAAACCTCTATAGGAAGCACATGCTTCTAAAGGTGGTCTAATGCATATGCTTTTATATTAACAATGTATCAGAAGAAACATGTGCAAACCTGAATATGCAACAGGTGCATCACTGGGAAACTGGATACCAAATGAATGTCAAACAATAAAAAACGAAATATCACAGAATAAACGAGACAGTGTGCAGCCATCTTTAATATTAAAAATCAATGAAATGACTGTAAAACATATTATGTGTCACTTGTAGTGACAAAGCTAAGGGGAAATCACTTGCTCTCCCGTTCCATTTAGCTTTATGAAGCATTATTTTAGTATCTTTCCGGTCATTGTTTTGCTTTTACATTCTTTAACTTTGCTGTTTTGGCTTGTTGTAATCAGGAAGAAACTGATAAACCCACATTATGTTCTCTGGTCAGCTTCATACCGCAGTCCATAAAAAGCACAAACGTAAAGCAGCATTTAGCATATAAATAGCTAAATATTTTTCTTGAAACAAAGTTCATGTTGCTACATACACTATCTGTCTGCTTATTTAGGAAATGTTAATTAGAGGAGAAAATGCTAAAATGACAAAAAATAACTAGTTAAGGCTTGTGAATTGTGAGGATTTAAAGTTTTTAAATACTATAAACTATAGCCACACAATCACGGATCAAACTAAAGGAAACACAACTTGTAAGTTCAGCTCCATCATTCATGAAGATGTCTCTGGCTTAATTACCTGTGCCCTGTTTGGTATTAAATCGAAGCTAAATTTAGATTTAGCTTGAAGATAACTACAAATTTATATTGAGCTGTGGACTTTAAGGAGCCACACAATCCCTCTTGACCATGCATCGCACCACACAGCAATTAGTGTCAGTCCATTCAACTTTACCTCCTCATCACTTCACTGCTTGGGTTCTCTGGGAGGCCTTGTCGGCTCTCAACATTAATTACGACCTTCCATTTAATGAAGCATCCAGCCAAGCATAGTTAGTCAGACATTGTCTGTGCATGACTGAGTGCGAGCGCACATGTGTGATAGGCAGGGACACAGGATTGATAACGCCACATCCCCTTTCTCCAACACTATGCCAGAGATGATTAAAATGGCGCCTTTTAATTAAAATGCAATCACAGTGGATGCTGCTGATTACCTCAAGCAAAAAAAAAAAAAAAAAAAAAAAAAAGGATGTTGGGTGCTGAGGTATAAAAAGCTGGTGGGAAAAAAAGTCCGTTTGGCTATATTTTAATGAAGCGTCCTGACAAAGAATAGTGATATTGTGCGTTTTTTATAGGAGATTTTAGGAGAACAAAATAATTTCATAAACAAAATGACCTTTAAAGAAAAAAAGCACTGCACTTACTATTGAGTGTTGGGGCTCTGTTGCCATGCCAACCTCATCACAGATCAATTACCGTAGCTAATCAATGGGAAACTGACTGTTCGGCATGTCAAGTAACTACTGTCTCAGTGGGACATAAAGGATACACAAAGAAGGCCTGAGTGTGCTTTTTGATTTCTGCTCTGAATAAATGTGTTTTTATGTACAAATACTTTTATCCTCATAGAGGAACCGTGTTTAATGTGCTCTTCGCTGTTTGAACCAAGCACAAATTGGATTTCTTCTGCTCCGTTTTACATCAGCCCAAGTAAAATATTTGGGTATTTTTAACATCTCACAATAAGCTGAAGAAAACTATAGCGGCTGCTTTACTACAGATTTCAGACATTTAATAGACTCTGAGGTCAAGTATTCATTAAAATAATTGTTTGGTTAATCAAGCATGAAAATAATCATTAGCAGCAGCGCTGGATAAGAGCTAACTACAGGTGCTCTGAATGTGCAGTAGCTTCCTCTCTCAAAATAGACCCAGTGCGACCCAATTTAAAAATACAGTATGCAGGGAGAACCCAGAAGGTCAGTGAAAGCATGAAGTCAGTTCACAATTTTTTCATGAAACGGTGGTAGTTAGTGGCTTGTATTACAGGAGACTGTAGAATAGTAATAATACTATAGTTAACACCGTAATAGGCTCCTAGAGAAGTACTGCAGTCCTCAATATTTCAGTCTGCCGTTGCTATTTATATGCAATGCAATGCACCATACATGTTTTGCATAAATCTCTTCCAGAAGCTAATAGATTAGTATGGATCGGTCACGCGTGGATTAAACAGAACGCTCAACTAACTGTTTTTAAAGGGAACAAGTGTAACACACACACACACCCCAAAACAATTCTCCTTCAGCTATAATCTCACTTACGCAGCATTTCAGTGACATAACAGCACAGTTGTCTCCCCTCCGAGTCATACAATCAGACAGGAGATGATTTAAAAGGTAAAGCTCATTTAAGGAAAAGCAATTACATGAGAATGACTGAATTTCTCATTAAAAAAAAAAATAGAACCCTATTAATCTACCTGTACACTATTCAGCCATCCACAACACATCTCAGGCCAGATTTAGGTCTGGAGGATCTGCTTGAGACTGTCTCGAACATTTGGCTGACCTTGCCTGGAACATTAAATATGTCTCATTGAGGCTAAATCCAAGGCTGAACAAGGAGTCAGAGACTTCACTGTTCACTTTCCCTCACAGGTGGTTGACCGGTGCCGGGATACCATCTGTGATGTCTGATGGGCCAAAGAGGATGCTGGGAGTCTGGCAGTGAGGACAGCCACTCCCAGAGCCTTCTGCAGTTTAGGACACATTTCATTGACACTCAGGAGCCACCAACATATATTTTAGTATAATTATAAGCTGCTACCAAGGACATCTGACTCATTTTTACTCACACACACTCACACACACCTGTACTGTCAGCCAAAAAATCAATTTCAGAACAGTGCAGCAATAAAAGTGCAAGTGAACTGATAAGGGAGTGTGGCTGGGGCAGGGACAGCAGAGAAGAACATCAGCTGCAAGCAAATTAGCATCAGCTTGACACCATGTCCACAGATTCAAACAGCTTGTGTCATTAAGGTGCTCTCCTGCTAAAATTAAAGATGGCTCCAAGCTTTTCTCTGCTCCAAAAGGTCTGTTCCTGTCAAAAGCTGTATGCCACATGTCAGCAGCCAGGCTGTGGTTAGTTTATCATTATCCTCAACATTTTCATACGTTCCCCACGCATTTTCGGTCTTAACATGACAGGACATCGTTATAACAGTTGTTTAAATAAGACTCCGACATTCTAGTCAACTGCATTACTTGGTGAAACTGTAATTCACACAGTTTTTGTTCATCAGTATTTATTATTGATTCATTTTGTGTTGCCTTTGGCCTTTTTGCACTTCTACATAATTGTGAATACTATGAAATCTTTGCCAGTGCCTGCTAGTGATCACTGCAAACCTCTAAAGGGAAAACAGATTTGGCTAATGAATGGATGGAGGCAAAAGTAACCCCTCAGATAATATATTTACGACAATATAAATAATTAGGGGGAGCCAGAAGCTGGACGTCAGGGGGCTTTAGGTTGATTGAAGAGGGAACCTGACATAATGACTACCTGATATCCAGAGGAGTGTAACCAAACACACCAACTTTCCAGAGAAATTCTCTCTGGGTATCCAGGCAGGCAGGTCACTCTCAGTCACTCAGCTGCCAGCTCCAGGCGACAAACCAGACAACAGCCATGAATTAAAGATGGCAGCATCACTGCGGCAATGGAGGACCCAAATATAGGCCAGATTGACCTTTTTCTTGACCCGTGCTGAATGATTCAGGCATTTGATTTTCTCCCCTCTTCTGAGGTGTGATTGCATGTTGAAGTGCAAGACCAGAGTAAGTCAAACAGTTAAGCATCCTATTTCTCATGTGCCAAAGAGCTCAACATGAACCAACAAAACTGTCCCCAAGGGAAATCTCTACAGGCCTCGAGATGAAGTAAAAGGTTTTCCTCTTACGATAACCAGTTGGACTTCATTTAATGTGTAGGTTATCACGGCACTAAAGGCTATACTTTACCCGCATATGCAATGACAGAGAACATGACATTGTTTGTCATTCTTGTGCCTGTTTGGTAATTTCATATCTAGAAATGAAATCACTCAGCTGCAATTTCTGTAGTGGAGGATCTTACAGGATGTTAATGCAGATCAAGAACAATCTAATCAACCATTCCAACTCTCTGTCTAACCACACCTTGTTTACAAGGTAAGACCCCCTGGTGATCATCGAAAGTACAATGACTTGATGACTGAGTTTTTCACCCGGCCTCCGTGGCCAGTTAAACTGAACAGAGGATGCTTTCCAGATGGGTAGTGAAACATTTCCACAAACTCATGACCTTTCACAACCATGACCTGGAGGATATCGTCACAGAATGTTACTTTGTGCAAATATTTGGCAGTTTGCAGTTGGCTTCTTTACAGTACATGTATATGCACATCCAGCAGAGACAAAGCAAAATGTTTGAATTCATGTTTCTGGCCACCTGATACATTTAAATCCAATCTCTCCGGTTCTACTTTGGTTTCCAAATCCTGCAAACTATCTGTATGCCAAGATGCTTAATTCTCCACCGCCAGACAGTTACTACCTTGTTATTCGGTGATGGACATGTGTTTTACAGTAAGGTTTTGTCCATTGTTAACATGCAAATATTTATTAGTGCAGCTTTCAGGTTAATTTAACATGAAGATGGTATTCCTTGTTGTTAACCATTTTCATGAGTTCAAAGCAGGAAAAAATAAAGGAAAAGGCAAGGAAATTATTCATGCTTTCCAGATTTTGCTTGATTTTTATTGTTTGTCTATAGGAAAGAGATTTGGAGCCAGTGTGTGTCGTATGGAATTGAAGTAACATGGTTTGGCCACTACATCAAAACTGCAGCCCAGTGTTCTAACTGGGGGTTTGGGTCCACCAAAAAGCCCACCGTCAGTCATCACACTAGCAGTTTTTAAAATAGTGTTAGCAACAGCCGGTTTTAGAGTGCTGCAAAACAAATAGACTATAGTTATTAGTTATTAGTTAGATATAGGCCAAGTTTGTTGGAAATGGTCACCAGTGTACCATTTACATGCCATAAGATCCGTTAGCCACATACATAGAAAAATACATTCCCCTGTTATAGCTTTAGCATGTCTCTTCGGCCTTGTTTCTCCTCAACATTAATTTTGCTCTTTGCTGCAATGAGAAATTGTCTGGAGTATTAATCAGCATCTCCCTAGGATAAAGCAGACACATTAAAGCTGAAACCACACCTAAGATTGTATAGATTGATTTTGAGCTCAACTCAGCTTTCAAATCTTTATTATGGTGTTATCGTCCTGATCATAAATCTTGGCTCTACAAGAGATGACCTTCAAACAGAACCCATCACCAAACCCACCTATTTTGAACAAAATAAAAAAGTTGTGGAAACACATAACATAGCCATCCAATCCTCTTTTTAATGCCCATGGATGTTTTCACACACACTGTCACGAGGATGTCAACCCTGAGTATGTGGCGAGGTGAGAAATTACAACAAGAGACACAATCTTTGCACTGTTATGTGCTAGATTTGCAAATGAGAAAACATACGGTAGTAGTGTAAATGCATCACAGTCTCTGGGGAGAAAAAAGCTGCCATTGAAATGTACTCTGATTTAAGATTACAGCGTAAACGAAATGGAGGACTCAGGAAAAAAAATAGCATAACCTTCCTTTTCCTCTCTGGTGGTACTCCAACTCCTTGGCCTAGATTATCTTGGTTCACCTTGAACTAAAGCTACAGAGAGAAACAAGAAAGATTGCCTCGGCACGTCTATGTGACACATTCCTGACTTCCTTCCTCTCAAGAGCCGCTGACATTTGTTGGGAAAGAACACAGAAGCCCAGCCAGCCGCTTTGCTCCCACTCCCTCGTCTCAATAACTACTGAAAGCCAACACACTCCTCCGAGCATCTGTTGAGTCAGAAAGAACCGTTGCACGTCGTCTGTTGTCACACCAGCCGTGGCGGTATCCCAAGCCAGGAATACACAGACTGCTTTGTGTCGAATTTTGCTAAAATTCTGTGCGCACACATTAAAGGGTGAAAGTCTGAAATGAAATAAAAACTTGCAAATTTTATATGGCCCATGAATTTTAAATACAGCACCACTTGAATAGCTTATCAGTCTAGAATTCATGATACAATAAACCCCTAAAAATAAGGCTGTAGCAGCTGTATGCTGGTTCATTTCAGAGGTTGTTTAGAGGGCTGCATGCTCTTTATTACAGCAGTATGAATCATTAGGCATTTATTACATTCAACATCAGATGATAGCAGAAAATCTTAATGTTAGATCAATTACACTGAATGCTGCAGCTGTTGAGATTATTAATTTCGAAAAACAGGCTTTGCAATAACATTACAAATGCTCATTTAACCATGCTGCACGGTGCACAAACAGGATGTATTACATAATGAAATATCATCAAATAAATATTTGTCATTTACTAGATGAGTTATAGCCAAGGGAATTATAGGAAGGTTCTACATCCAAATTGTCTGTGAAAGCGGCTAAAGCTACATCGTGCTAACCCTTTCTCAGTCCACTCAAAACGACCAAGATGTCCTGAGAAATAAGAAAAATGCACTGTGACCTTTACTGAGACTGAGAGAGACATCATAGCAGGATATATTAATTTTGGCAGTGCTATTAGTTTTTTATTTTAACTATGGTATGGTTTCAGAAGGCCTTCCGACAGTTTTAAAAATTGTATTTTCAGTAATGTCTTATTTTACAATATCAGAAATGTGTTTGTTGTGTTGGTGTTAGAAGCATGATGTGGTTTCTGAATGGGCATATTATTCGAAAAAAATGTCTCCTTTGCTTGTTCCCAGCATAAATAAACGATAACTGGTACCCTGGGAGAAACAGGGAGTGTACAGTAACAGCAAATTCAACAATGAGAAAACACAAACTACACAACATACAGTATCAAATCAAAACATTGCTACTGCTACAAGATATAGAATTTATACCATGTTCATAATCCAAACAGCTGTAAAACATCTATCGTCATATTGCTGCAAATTTCAATCCTCCAGGATGATTTATTACCAGTATGAGATATTTGATATAATCACTCAGTCCTGATATCTATGGGATGACAGAGGCCTGTGGCAAAATAGATGGAGCTCAGTAGCCTATGAATCAACTCTACCTCGTCTGGATATATTAGGTGGTGCTGCTGATGGCTAACTGAAATGAAAAGACCCAGCAGCACAGCTTTAGAGGAAAATGTCTACATGTACAGTACTGGAGATAAGCAACCCTATCACATCCCTCACTCCATCAACACACACTGTAACACTTCTTAATTTGGGTGTAAAAGAGAGTTAGAGAGATCCTAAACAGAATCCTTTAAAGTCTGTTGTAAATACTACACAAGGTTTTGGCGATCAAACAAATCTATATGGTGTGATTAGTTTTTTTAATGCAGTTTCAGTTTTCTGTACTAAGTCTGATCTCTTAGTTTTAGCTGGGATATGTACTAGGCTCACGCTAACAGGCTCCTAAACTATGGTATTTTCATGGATTGTTATTGGGATTCAAGACCCTACAACTGTACAATTACAAACAGAACAACAGACATTTAGGCAACACTGATTGTAAAGCACTAAAATGTTAATATGCAACTAAATCCGTTTCTGCAAAGTTTCCACTGTCCAGACTTTCTTCACAAGTCAATAAGATGTGATACAAACAAGTCACTCACTCATAAAAGGTTAACTGAAATCATAGGTTTGTCACACACCTCTCTCTGATAGAGGAACTACCCTTCGGCTAAATCTCTATGCGTTTGAATTATGTTTTTCTTGGGGGCAATGGACTCAAGGCTGTACAAGTACAACAGGTTAATACGTCCCTGACCTTATCTGTTTTTTTGGAAGACCGCAGCATCTTCCAACAGTTTGCAAAGATATGAGGATGAGGATCAAGGTGACCAAGCATGTCTTAATATTTTACTGAGGTTTATGTCATCCTCTGTGGGCTAGAGTGACACTTACCATGTGAGGCAGATGCTATGCTATGGTTATGTATCACTCTATAAAAGGCACAAACCATTAAATAGATACAGGAAAAGAGAAATTGTAAAAAAGTGTTTTACATTTTCAGGGTGGTACTAAGTTGTAATACCTTCATGTTATTGATGCCTAAAAAGCAGATGCTGAACCATCTTCAGTGGAAATACAAGCATGACTTCTTTCACCTTATCATCTTATTTATCTCCCATCATTCACCACGTCCTGTTTTTTTTTTACAGATTACAGCTAGAGAAACATTCGTTAGTAGTTAGCATTAGCAAAGAATCTTATACATTTTAATGGCACAACTTAAAGTTTTTAAATGTTACATTTATGCTCAAAAGCCAAATTTCTGGTATAAATTCAAATTTGGCCAGATATGTAAAATGATTTGATTTTGTAGTAAAGTAACAATATAGCAAAGGTATATCCTGTATATGTAAAATATGAAGTTTATTTCTGCTCTCTGCATGCATGTTAGCATTACTTAACACTTAAGCAAAAGCTTATGAATTAAAAAGCTAAATTCTGTGAACTCTTACAAGGTTTCTGTGATTGTTAAAGCACATTAAATACTTCAAAATGTCTAAAGGGTTGACTGCTCTTTAGGCACTATGCATTTAAAAGGTCTTGATGTTTTTTGTCTCATGCGATGGGGCCAGATTCATACAACTGAAGACTTATTATTCCCTGTCTGGCTTTCATGTGCTCTCAGACATGCAGAAGACACCCACACACAGGATGCTGTCTGTCTCGTAGATACAAACCCTCCCACTATCACATCTAATAAATGCACCGCCCTTAGTATACTTCACCGTATACTGGCAGTTACGTCACTCCTTGATACACCTTGATCTAAACGACACAGTGTAATCCACAGGGGGACTCATTAAAAACAATTACCACCTCTAACTCCCAGCCACACTTCGACAAAGTAGACCTCTTCTATACACAAAGAAAAACAAAGGTTTTGTTAAAATCACTGATTCATTCACCATTATTCTAATGAAATAATTGCTAACTTGCGAGGAGAAGACCCCCATGAAGAAAATAGCACAATGTAGCCTCTCCTTTTTGTGTTTTCAAACTAACAGCATGATAGAGAAAAAAAATTGTACATATGTAATAAATAGAAAGAAGAGTGAGTTGGATGTTGTGAGTTCTGTACCTAACTTAAGAAGGGTGGACATCCACTTGTTCTAAATATAAAGAAAATGATGCAGCTCAGGGCCTGAATGAATCATCAGAGCTCGAGTGCCAGTCTGGAGACCTATATTTGCCTCTTGCTCATAATAAAGTTTATACTGTCGTGTTCTGACTGCTGATCTCAGAGCAGCGAGTGTGATTGGACGTGTAAAGTGGAGGTGGTAGCTGAGGAGATTCTTGTTTCCAATCACACACACCAATGTAGCAGTAAATCCAAACCTTTAAACTCAGCCAGTCTGAATAAAAGGACATAATCATGACAGTGGTTTCGCTGTCATACTTAGGACGTGTGCCATATTTTTTCAGACAGGAGTGAGTGGTGTCTGAGATAGGGCTGGAAGAACAAATCAAGGGTAATGAACATTTTATGACACAGGGCTGCATGATATATGCTATTTTCTTTAGGAGACAGGATATATTTAACTAGATTTAGATCACAAAGCCCTTTAGGATACCTTTAAGCATTTTTATGGCCATGAAAAGCAATACATTTAAAATTAAGTGCAGTGTTAAATATGTCAGTTCGTGTAAAATAACTGTTGTATGCAATGCAAAAGTGCAATTGTGTCTTTTTCTTTTTAAATCAAACTAGCAGTAAACGGCAGATAGTATTAGTCATGACTCAAATAACATGTCTCACAGCAAACACTTCATCCATTGGGCCTGAAAGATTATGTAACTTTTCCTGTTGTTCTTACGTTTAGGTTTTAGTCTGTCTGCAGCCCCAAACAGAAGTTTTACCGGTTGCATTCATAATGTGATTGCGCATGTGAATCTTATATTTTGCACAAAAAAAAAAAACCAGACATTTTCTAAACTTTTGCAAACAGGGTAAACGTTCTGCACTAACGATGTATGTGACCGTGAGACAAACGGGTGGATTTAGCACCACGGCCTGAGCCTGTGAAGCGCAAACAGTGTGTTAGGAACGGAAACCCAACAGCTTACCAAATTTTTTGTCAGCGAGGGCAGGTGAGGAGCAGAGGCTGCCAGTCAATGCAGCGAAAAGGACGGGACACCACAGTGAATCCATACCGCTCCTGCCTAATAACAGCGCTGCTTATCCATCGCAGACCTCCGCTAAAACAGCATGTTTCACTTCACATCAGGGGCGAACTGCTCGGCGACGAGACGCGGACTACAGAGGCATGTTTGAAGAGGAGATATGCAGGAGCGAGGATTCGCTAAATGGACACAACACAATCCAGGCGTTGTTTCAGCACCACAAACAGCAACCAGCTTCACGGAGGAGCCCCTCCCAAGTTTCTGACGTCAAACACACATGGTGGGGATGATGCGAGCAGCATGCAACAGCGCCTTGGATGGAGGGATGGATGGATGGAGGGATGGATGGATGGAGCAAACAGAAAAAAACAGCTAAGAAATATAAAGTTCACATTGATTAATAACTGAAAAAAGAAATACACATGTCAATGTCACAGCAAAAATACAATTATACTAAAGTTCACCTTAAATTTCAAAAGTTTTATCTTTTTATCCTTCCGGCTCATCCCGTGAGTTCAGGGTCGCCAGAGAGGATCCTTTTCTGCATGTTGATTTGGCACAGTTTTTATGCTGGATGCCCTTCCTGATGCAACCCTCCCCAATTTCTACCAGGCTTGGACCAGCACTGCACAGCTGGGGATGGGAATGGGCTCTTAGGGGTTCAGCATCTTGCCCAGAGACACTTTGACATATAGCCGGGACTGGGGATTGAACCACTGACCCTGTGGTTCGTGGACACCTGCTTTACCCATTGATCTGCAGCTGCCCCAATGAGGACCATAATACAATTTGCAATGTAATGTCTCAATTGTGCATATATTAATATAAAGATAAGTACAGTATTGAGCGCTGAAATAAAGCGGAATATACCCTCAGGTATTAGGTACATCTAATGGAAGCACCTCCTAAAATATTGCTCTCCAGTATTACTTCACCACCCACTATGACCTCAGTAATGAACACACTGAATTGGCCCCATTTGAATGGTTTCAACTTAAAATCTAAGAAATTATAACCTCATAAGTGTAAAATGCATGACTGAGCTGCTGTATTGGACTGCATTTGATTGTACAGGAGGAAATAATAAAGTGGATAGTGACTGAACATATAGTTTTCATTGACAATAGAAATACTAACATACATACATGTATATATACACACACACTTTATTAAATGTAATCAAATATATTCTGCAAGTCTAAAATGCCCAATTTGACTTAACTACTTAAAGACACACACAGAGAGAGACACATTTTTTAATGCAAATATGCAATCCTCTTTCCTAAATCTGGGAATCAGAAAAACATTGTGGAATTTATCTGTGGAGTCCAATCAAATTACTAAAGAAAAACAACATGTGAATTCTTAAAATGCAGGCTATTCTCCTTTAAGACTGAAGAGGATGATTTATAGCTTGTTTGTAATGGGTTATCACTTTGTAAACGTCTGCAGAGAAAATGTCAGACAAAACAAAGAAAAATGTCAGAGAAAGAAACAACAAGTTCATGTTGATTGATACACTTAGGTTTATTCTTATTAGTATCACACTGCATTATGACAGACAATACATATAAACACAGATACTGAAAGATGAAAAAATATATGTATTTAATATAAAACAGTTTAAAAATGAGCACAGAGTGTTGAGAGTGAAAGCTGTAAAAGAGAATGGCACTCTATTCTAATGTTAAAAAAAATCATATGTTATTCTTGTTTTCTGGAGCAGTTTCATTAAACAGAGAAGTGGATCCAATATGGAAAACACGGTAGCCAAGTGGCACTTCTCAGCTTTAGATTTCATTCCAAGCTTTTGAAATATTTGTCCAGTCACTTTCTGCAAAAAGGATCTATCATACAGCCCCATTTCCAGTGAAAACTTATAAATTCAGAATTTCATTTAATGTCTTCACGGATGATTCATAAATTACCCTGTTGGGGATAATAATAAAAATCTTTATTAATCAACAGATATTATCCAAAGAAAACATTGGAAACATCTGACTTTCCTTTACTCACCTCTGGATGTCTCTGCTGTCCACTGATGTAACAGCGTGATTGTGAAGCTGCTGTTGCACAGATATGGCTGCACTCTTCACATTCCCTTTAGACTGCCCCGCTACAGAAATAAAACATGGGACGTGTAAGAAACGCTAATGGATTTTAATCAACAGAAAAAATATATATAAATAATGCAACCGCAAGGGGACATAAGCCAGTGTCTTCTTGTGCCAGTCCCAAGTCTGGATAAATGCAGAGGGTTGTGTCAGGAAGGGCATCCGATGTAAAACACATGCCAAATTAAACATGCAAATCATGATTTTCATACCGAAAATGACTTTCATACCGGCCAAGGTTAACAACAACCACCACCGGTGCTGTTGATCTACAGGGTACCAGTGGAAATTGGGCTACTGTTGGTCGAAGAAAGAGAGGAGGAAGGCGTGTTTGTAGGCAGAGAGAGAAGAGGGAAGCTAAGAATGTAGGACTGACAGTAGGGACTTTGAATGTTGGGACTATGACAGGGAAGGCTAGAGAGTTGGTTGACATGATGCAGAGAAGGAAGGTGGACATACTGTGTGTCCAGGAGAACAGGTGGAAAGGTAGCAAGGCTAGAAGCTTAGGAGCAGGGTTCAAGTTGTTCTACCATGGGTCAGATAGGAAGAGAAATGGAGTAGGAGTTATCCTGAAAGAGGAGTTTGTGAGGAACTGTATAAGACAGGTTAATGAGTCTGAAGCTGGAAATTGAAGGCGTGATGTTCAATGTTGTGAGTGGTTATGCCCCACAGGTAGGATGTCAGCTAGAAGAGAAGGAAAAATTCTGGAGTGAGTTAAATGAAGTGATGCAGAGCATCCCCACAGGTGAGAGGGTGGTGATTGGTGCAGATTTCAATGGACATGTTGGTGAATGGAACAGAGGTCATGAGAATGTGATGGGCAAGTTTGGTCTTCAGGACAGGAACACAGAAGGACAGATTGTGGTAGACTGTGCGAAGAGGATGGAAATGGCTGTAGTGAACTCTTTCTTCCAGAAGAGGCAGGAACATAGGGTGACGTATAAGAGCGGAGGTAGAAACTCTCAGGTGGACGACATCTTATGCCGATGTTCTGATCTAAAAGAGATCAGTGACTGCAAAGTATTGGTAGGGGAGAGTGTAGCCAGACAACACAGGT
This sequence comes from Channa argus, assembly GCF_033026475.1. NCBI lineage: Eukaryota > Metazoa > Chordata > Actinopteri > Anabantiformes > Channidae > Channa > Channa argus. The sequence goes on from NC_090215.1 coordinate 14,074,063, forward strand.
TGGTGGTGTGTAAAATGACTCTGGTGGTGAGGAGGATGAAGAGGACTAAGGCAGAGCACATTTTCAACTTCCACCACAAAGTGGACAAGGAGACTTGGTGGTGGAATGAGGACGTTCAGGAGTGTATACAGAGAAAGAGGTTAGCTAAGAAGAAGTGGGACACTGAGAGGACTGAAGAGAGTAGACAGGAGTACAGGAAGGTGCAGTGTAAGTGAAGGTAGAGTGGGCAAAGGACAAACAAAGAGCATATGTGGACTTGTATGCTAGGTTGGACAGTAAGGAGGGAGATTTGTACAAGTTCGCCAGACAAAGAGATAGAGATGGGAAGGATGTGCAGCAGGTTAGTGTGATTAAAGATAAGGATGGAAATGTATTGAAATTTTTTTCTTTTTCTTTTAGTGAATATCTGCACTATCATGGTTACTAGGAATGTTTTGATCATAGTTCAGAACTAACTGTTGGAGAATGTGCGGTAATCTTCCAGTGCCATTAAACCACTGCAGAAGAGAGCGCCACAAGTTGAGGTCAATAAAAGACCTCTAGGCAAGCGTCAAACAGTCAAATACAACCAAGAAAACAATGCAAAAGACATGTAATGAGGTAATGGCTAGTCTTCTAATTGCTGCTCAAATATGCAATGTTGTCTTCAGTGGAAGCCTGAGAACCATTTCATTCACATGAAGACAGGTGGATGGAAACGCACCTACACGGAAGACCTGCTGAAACCAATTTTCTGATGATGAAACTCACTGTGTTTGATGACAGCCAAGACATGCAGGACAGCAGCCAGTTCATTCAGACAGCTAATAGCCTCAGAGTCCAGAGAGGAGTTGACCTCTGTCAAAAATGCCCTGCAGGCAACAATAAATCATGCTCTTAAACACCTAAATGGTCATTATTTATAAAACAGACCAAAAAGAATTGGCTGGTCAAAATGCACCAATCAAAAATAATGTTCACTATATGTTCACTCAGCTCTGTTAAGAGATTGAGGATATTTACCTGCAAACAGACGATGAAGTGAGGATGACAGACAGCAAGATTCTGGACAGCGGAGGCATGTCTTCTATTGACCCTGGGGTGATCACCTCTTCAGGTTGGGTAATCTTTTAATATACAAGCACAGCAGCTGACACAAAACACTAATAATTCAATACCATCCTGTCATTACATCAGTGGCATCAATACGATCGGTTACTGCCATACTCAGCCACCTCATACCTTTTGGAGAAAATGTCTCTTCTCCACAATGATGACAGCAAAAACCGTTGAAAAGACCCCACTGAGAGGTGCTCTGTCCCAGGCTTCTGCCGTTTCAAGAAAGTCTCTCAGACCAGGTACAGCTGACTGACACAGCTACAGTCAGGGCAGAACGACACAGGAAATCACTAACTCAGCTGTTACAACTACAACAGTGATGATAACAGAGTGCAACTAAAGACTCTTGCAAAGATTGGCGTCCTGTGCAGAGACTTACAAGTTAATTAGACATTTCAGTAAGATATAAGCAGTTTATTTTGTAAAATAAATGCTGTTATACAACCACAAAAATTATTAAAACAAATCTCTGCAAACCTGTTTTCCCTCCTCTGGTTCTTTCCTAAGGCGATGAGCTAATAGCTCTATAACCTTCTGGAAGATGTTGGCCACCACACCCAGAATAACAGTGGTTGGATCCTCCTGATTTTCCTCAGCCTCAGTGTTTTCCTTGAGTACACAACTTTCCACAACCTCCTTCAAAACTGGCAGGACTGCAGGTATACACAGGTAGCCTGCCTCTGCAAACACAAAGGAAAATGCACGTTGCCCAAAAGCTTTTTAGCGAGAAAGCTTCCATTTGTAAATAAGCGGATCACCCCAAGACAGGTGAAACACTCACCTGAGAGAAGGATGAGCGAGCACAGGTGGAGGATTTGACCCTTGAATGTTTCGTCGCCCAAACCCACAAGCAAAACGTCTCGGCACACTGACAGGAAGCTCTGATAAAATGCATTGCCATCACAGTGATAAAAACTGTTTCACACTCAATAAAAGAGAACATTTATTCAAAACAAGCAACAAATTGAGACAAGGCATAGTATTACACAATCTACATTTTAGTTCACTTCTACTAGTAGATGCAGCCCCCTAGAAGCTATCCGTTATCCTCCTGTATGAACAGGGTATTTTCGATATCTGATTGCAGCAGCCATTTGGAGACAGGCCTGGAACAATTGTGCAAATAAGAAAATAAAGCCATTTCAGTAAGGCAGTATGAGAAGGAGACTTGTACAAAGCGTATGTAAACTGGAGCCAAACGATCTCTGAGGAGTCTAAATTTACTGACAACTAAAATCCTGTCAGCAATAACGCTCAACAACAATCCATCTGCATATTTTCATTTTAAGGTTTATGTTATGGTGAAAATGGGTAAGAAAAAAAAATCTAAACTTGCAATGTATGAACAAGTAGAGATACTGTAACTGAATTTAATTAAAGCCTGGGTTTGCCTGTACCGAAATCCCGCTGCTTGGATTCACGTTGTGATTTACATAATAGATTTAGTTACATGAATATTTTGGGAAACACAGATTTGAACATGACACTAACAATCATTGATTCTTTTACATCATCCATATCCGTCACAAACGTCAATTCAGTGTCGCTTATCTTTAGAATCAACAGAAAGTTAAAAAAAAACCCACCATATTGAACAGTTATCTTATTACAAAATTTTGAAGAAATCACTGCAGACCATGAAAAATATTTATTCTTCAGGCTCTGTACTCAAAATAAAATAGTGGGCACTCAGTTAAACTCTCTTAACACTTAATTTGCCTCAAGTTTATATTAAAATACATTAGGTCGAACAAAATCATTCTATTTAAAATTTTGTGAACCCACTATCAGCACCAGATGCTTTTATGTCATCCCTGGTGGTGCCGCTGCCACCTTTACTCAGGGTCTCGCTGACTTTAGTCTAGTCCTAAGCTTACTTGGCTTGAGACCAGGTGACAGAGGTGATATTCCATCCCTTCATTCTGCAAAGATCACTGGTGCAGTAGCTTTAGCCCAAGCCATAAACATAAAACCAAGCCTCAATGGCTCTAAATCTGTCCTGCCCAGTTTCTTCTGGCTACATTTTGAAGTGTCCTTGGGCAAGACACTGAACCCCAGATTATTCCCGGTCAGTCAGGTGAGCACCTTGCATGGCAGCCTCCATCATCGCTGTGTGAGTGTATGTGTAGATGGGTGAATGAAAAGCAACAATATACAGTGCTTTGGATAAAAGTGCTATATAACTATTTAACCACAATACTTTTTGACGGCTCAAAATAGGAAGTAGAGTGTTTGGGTTATGTGCTGTTGACTTTTCTTTTTGTATGTTTTTGAAAACTGCGCCCAGACTTTTCATCTTCTGTTTTTTGGGTAAATTGTCTGAAAGTTATTGTGATACTTATATTCTGCTCATGCACTTCTCCTGTATCCACACATGCTGTTTGGTAAACCAGCCACCTTTGACATCCTCTAAAGGTTTGCTGTCTTTATCTCCTTCAACACATTCTGAGATATGGAGTTAGCCAATTACAACATAAAACTTGCTTTCACTTACACCTACAAGAGGTAAAAATTTCCAAAGAAATCACTAGCATTTTTCCTATTTGCCAAAATGCAATGCTTTATTTTTTATTTTACTTTATCTTTTCTAACTATAGTCTGGACAGTCTCATTATGTGAACTCCTGCTAGCTCCTGCATTACTTTTATTGCTCACCTCAGTTATTTGTACAGCTAGTAGCTGTGACTCCATCATCGAATCTTCTCCATCATCGTTGGTACATTTAGCCAAGAAGGGCAGCACCCGCTCAGCTACCCAAGCTGCCACATGCTCCAGGGATAGCAAGTAGTTACGGTCCTCTGAGTACTAGAATAGAAGCAAAGAAATAAATTTTCTTCTGTACCTTAACTTAATTTTGTAATTTAAGATATGGACACACTATTGCAACTTTTTCATTCCCGATACAAATTGCAATACCTCAATTTAGGATACCTGCAGATTTATCCTTTGATCTCGATTTAGAATCAAATCAAAAATTAGAAAGTAGGTGATATTGGAAAAAAACAGGCTTTGCTTGGTAAATACACTAAATAGTGACATGAGAAGGAAGAATACAGAAAAAATTTAATGCATGGATAATGACAAACTTACATTATGTTGCAGATGTGCACCAAGGCGGCCATGGAATACAAATGCTTTCAGTGCAGTGTCCACACTGAAGCTTTTAGGATCCGCAGTGGAGCTGAGGTGAGTGTACAGCACTGACTGTCGAGACAAATATAACACTGATTTCGGCATTTGAGGAAACATGTCTTTTAAAAAGGAACTATTTTCAAAATGTATAAATTCTTATTGCCAATGTACTAAATTGAAGCTATGACTAAAAATTGGAATGTAATAGTAATGAACAGTATTTAATGCACCTTCCAGTTTCCTAGAACTGTCTGGAGCTGCTTCAGTAGCCTCTGATCCAAGGCAAGGACTTTTTCTCGTGTTGAGGTGTGGCTGAGCAGGTACTCCAGGTAAAGCAGTGCCAGGTCTGGTCTGGCTTCCAATGTGTCCTGAATTTGCACCTTACGATTGGTCTTCGCTTTTTCCTGTAGATAAAGGAAAATTACTTTCACAACAAGGACCAACTAACAGGATTCTGTTTAGATTAATTTTTCTTTCATGAAAATCTGAGAAATTCAACTGCCACCCTATTCGGTATTCTATTCACTGACCCCGTTTTTTGGAAGAGCTTCAGTAAGCCAGTCAGTGATGAGTTCAAGGACGCCAGAAGCCTGGCCCCAGCTACAGATGCAGTCTAACAGCTGGCTGTACTGCGTTGGCACAGCTCCTGGGTCCATCCTCCTTAGCCTGGACAGAACGCCACAGCTGGCAACAAGAAAGCAGGTCAGGGAGACAGCCAATGAAGCCAATAAAAAAGAAGCAAAGGGTAAAGAGAAAGAAAGCAAAAGAGATGCTTATGTATTCACCTGAATGTTGGGACCACCGCTGGGGGCATAAAAGAAGCCAGTTGTACCAGAGGCACAGTGCATCGCTCATCCTTAAAATCAAATCAAGAACATTTTTTACAGCAGTTAATAGAAGAATAACTGATGGTATAAACAAAAATAATAGAACACACCGCAGTTGATGTACCTCAAAGGCCTGAAAATACTTGGCCATCACATTTCCAAACTTGGCAAAAATGTACTTCTGGGCCTCTTCGTTTTGTTTCAGAGCCTTCTCGACACTTCTCCACAGGATGACAACGACCTCCAGCAGCCCGGACACGACAGCAATGTCTTTGCCCAGTGTAACAGGTTCAGCCTGCTGACATAAAAATCTAGCACTTTCTTTGAAACCCGAAATCAACAATATTGAGAGACAACTAGAATCCAAACTACTTAACAGAAAATAAATTTTTATCTGCTTAAGAAAACACATGAAATAATGTTTGATGTGACGGGTAGATAGCTAATTAACTTAAATGATATTTGCAGGTTCTGGCTGCTTAAGGGTGATAATGCCTGTGTTTCTTTGACAAAACAAGAAATATGTTGGTGTCCCCTTGTAATAGATAGTTTTTGTTTTGAACATTTTATGCACTTGATTAACTGAATAAATACCCAACATTTTAACCTCTTATCCTGTTCAGGGGGGCTTGTGCATATCCCAGCTGTCTGTTTAACCCCTTAAACCCCCTAAAGCTGCCTTATTGAAAATGCAGTTATACAAAAAACTAGTAGTTTAAAAGTAATCCAAACTCTTTTTGCTGTGGCAGCATAAGTATTCCTTACCGCACTGTTCTCCTTGTTGCTGTCATTAATCTCAGACAGGTCAAAGTTGGTCTGGATGCAGCTGTTCAAAACACGTTGGATGGCCAGCATCAGCTTTACTGGAAGAGAAAAAAATGGTTAAGGGACATAACAATGGAAGAACTAATGTACCACCAATGCGGAATAAACATGCGGAACTTACTTATGTTGGTTGGAGCTGTGTGTCTGTAGACATGCTGATAGAACTTCCGGGCTGCCTTGGGATTCATCTGGATGAGAGTGATGCACCGACAGCACCACTCTCTCTCCGACTCATTGACAGGAAAGAAGGACTTGAAGAGCAAATCGACAATACGCTTTGAGACTGAATGAGAATCAATAGACAGACGGGCCAGTAGGTGGTCCATGTTGCACACATCCCAAAACTGGAAAATGGTACGTAAAAAGGAAATATTAGGATAGATATTAGGATATTTTGTAACTGAAAGTTCAGTAAATGACAAAACTGTTTCTAAATTTAAAATTATACATACTTACACAGAGCAACAAATGAAAATAAGTAATAGTAATTTAAAAAAAAAAACAAACTACATCTACTGTACCTTTGCAGCACGAACTGCTTTGACCTTGATAAGCATGTCAAGGAATGCTGTCCGGACTTTCTCAGAGTTGTCATGAAGGCTGTATTTGAGAGTGGGCAGGAGTTTTTCCAGCAGTGGGTGACTGAGACTGTTGTCCAGTACAATACTTAGACACTGGGGAAATCAAAAACCACAAATCATTAAATACAAATGTTACAGCTAATAACCAACAGTGGTGCGAATTCTGTCACAAAACCTCTGAACAAGCAACATGTTCTCAACTGAAATTGAAGATGTGAAAGGATTTCGTAGTAATAATTTTACTTATTAGTCTTTGTTCAAACAAAGTTTTTTACCTTAAAGACAGAGCAACGGACATCAGGGGAACTGGTATCAGTTGCCAGCTCCATCACCAGCTTCTTCAGGAAGTCTGTGATGATTGTTGGAGGGAGGAGCTCCCAGCACTTAGCCAAGATTTTACAGACTCCCAGAGTGGCATTGGAGCGCACAGTGGGGTGAGGGTCCTCAAGGAGGCCCTGACATAAACAGACACATGGTGATTTCAGTTTCCCAGACTCACAACAAAAAACTGTTAACTGTTTTAAAAAGGATCTCACCATTGCTATATCCAATTGCTTTTGAATATCCTCATCTACATTCTTGTTGTTCTGATCTGGGTCATGGATTGGGAAGGCCTCGGTAAAGAGCAAAGTGGCATTTGCACGGACCTCAAAGTTAGGTGCCTGAACAAATCAAAAACACGTCAGACCACAAAAACATACTAAAATACTGGTAAGGAATGTGGTTAGAAACAAGAATTTGTACACTCAGAGCTTTCCAAAGGATTGGCCTGTAGAGATTATACAGCATCTTGTCCACCTGGTGACAGCCCTTCCTGGTGTGGAAGTAGCTCAAAATCTACACAAAAGCAAGCAGATTAGAGAATTATACACAATTTGTAGTATGCAAATGATGACAATGGAAAAATGGAAAAAATGTTCCAAGCACATGGTAAAACCTTTACCTGGCGGACTTTGCTGTGGACAGGAGATGCTCTATGAAGGAAGACTGCACACTGCATAAAATCCTGAATGCACGAGCTCTCTATTTGCTCCAAAAATTCCCCACTGGCCTTCTTCCATGCTCTGTAGTAGATCTCTGATATGAGAGTAGTCATGGCCCTGAACAGAACAAAAAAGCGGTAAACAATAGCAAGTTGACTGCAACTGAAGAGGAAAGTAAGCTGCTTCTTACTTGCTGTAAAACTCCAGCTGGTTTTTGATGGTGCCGTGAATAACCCAGATGAAGCTCATGTTCCAGCTAAAAAGAAACACAAGGAATCTCTTTCCCTGCAACAATATAAACATCATTAGGTTGACAGCTCAATGAAAAAGGAACAAGAGGAAGAATAAAAACTGAGATAAAGGCTAATGCAAACAGATGCAGTGTAAATATCACTCTACTCACATCATCATTTCTAATATAAGTAGGACGGTGAAAGCACTGAGACAACAAGTCAATTATCTGCTTGTTGTCTTCTGATGTGTAGTCCAGACTCAAAAGGACATCATGAAGACTCCAGACTCTTTGAATCTCAGCACCCTGACAATGAAAACAGAATAAGAAAGTGTCACACAGTAATTACTCTCAGGTCTCTAATCTCCATGTGCCCACATGGTTAATAATATTTAAACAGATGGTTGTGCAATGTTTATGATACAAAACTTACTTGTATCGTTGAAAGCATCTTTTATCTTTTATCAAAGTCTCAAAATGCTGGAATCATGACTATAGAGACACTGACACACTTACAGGTTTCTTTAAAATGAAGCTCTTTTGCAGAGATATGAGGAAAGCAGTGCGCCCAAACTTTTCTTTCTCCTTCAGCCCCTTTTTCCACCAGGCCTCACACACTAGGTGGATTTGGCGCTGCAGAGGTGCCTCTGACACAGGAAATGACACCAGAACATCTGAGGGAAAGACACAAAGAGAAATCAGGCAGCGATGAATTTTAAAAGGGAAGTGCAGCCAATTGCAAAAAGAAATATTAGAAAGAAAACCCACCATGAAGACTCTGGACAATTTGCAAAAGGGCACTGTAGATATCACCATCCTGTAAGACCTTTAGAGACACTGAAGCTACTAGTGTCACACCATCCACAACAGCCATGACATGTTTCTGAAGGAAAAGTTAAGTTAGATATTTACAAACATGCAGGTAAAAGAAAAGTGTATGTGGCCTCTAGTTTATAGTCTTATGATTCAATTGGTATCTAAGCACAAAAGCATATAAACAAAACAAATGGGATAAAAAAAAAGGATGGGAACATAGGAATAAAAAAAGAATTATGGTTGAAAATTATGGAGTTATTAGCAAACTACAACCCCAATTCCAAAAAGACGTGTTGATGCCATCAGATTCAAAATGAGTTAATATGCTCCATGAAATGACAAAATGTCTAAGTTTCAACATCTGATGTGTTGTTTAGGTTCTATTGTGAATAAAATACGGGTTGATGAGATTTGCTAATCATTGCATTCTGTTTTTATTTATGTTTTCAACATCTTACCAACTTTTATGGAATTGGGGTTGTAGATAACTCACAGCATCTTCAGCAGACTCCACTTCCATGTCCTCCCCCCAGCGCTCGGGAGGGGACTCCAGCAGGACACCCTCCAGGAGCGTGGCCAGTCTTCCCCACAGAGCTTCCCTCTGGCCTCTTTGCATCTCCTGCACCACCTCCTCCACATCAAAGGGCTCTGCTGTATCCTTCTGCTCAACAATACAGAAAGGGACAGAAACAGATTGAGGCAGACAGCACAGATATCACTTCAGACATCTACAGAATGTGCTTTTAGACTCAAATATTCATTGTCTGCATTTCCGAGAAATACTTTATGGAGAAAAAAATAACTTTAACTTTGATTGACAATCATCATTTAAAAAAAAAATTAATTTAACAACTCATTAATTATCAAGGCCTCAGTTATTAACAGCTGGTTGGTCGTACTAAAATGTAAGTGTGCTCCTACACTTTATTATAATCATAGATTTGGAGACATTATTTGAGACTAGACAAAAACTCAGATCTGACATGTTCGACAGTCTACACAATTAATTAACAGTTCTTTTATTATGCTTCGTTGCCAGTTAACATAAACGACAGCATGCAAAATGGATATATATAATGTTAATGCTAAAACGAGGTAAAGTTACAGATTCAACCTTATGGTCCTTATGTAGCTAATTTGTAGTGTGTTTGGAACAGTGAACAATTGCCTTTATAGCGTTATATTGCGAATAGTGTGTAACATTAAGTTCAGTGCAGCAGAATGCACAACCCACACACAGTATATTTACTCAGCTTAGAATATTTGTGGGGAATTTGCAGACTCCACGATTTGATAATGTTACGTGAATATACTTACATGAAGCTGGATGAAGTTAAGGAAGTCCCCCACATTTTCTTTACAGGCGGACTGCAAAAACGGCTCCCGCTTCGACATGTTTTCAGGCGAGTTGCAGAGACGCGGATATTTCCAGTGAAGCTGCGATGAAAAAGACTGTGATTTATCATTTAACAACTATTGCGGTTTAGCCATATTAGCTAGTTGACTGCCTGAACGTTAACGATGACGTTGACCTAGCTGCAATACATCAAAACAAATATGGCAAATCGTCCGTAAACGTATAAAGTGTTAGGTAATCCCAGTGTGAGTGTTATTCCTTGTTCCATTATTACTTCTAATAATAAAATTGGTAACAATATCTTGGTTTATTACCTTTTATCTTCTAATTCTGTGAGACAACAACATCCAAACGAAAGCCACCAGACATAACAGCAAACCGCGCAAATTTGGATAACGTCGACACTGTACGTCATGACGTTGGGCGTAATGACGCTGCGCAGATTTTAGTTGTAGTTTTTTCTTTAACCACTTGATGGCAAACTTCTTCTTCTTTTCCTTTCGGCTGTTCCCTTTCAGGGTTCGTCACTGCGAATCATGTGCCTCCAACTAACTATGTGCTCTGCATCCTCTTCTCTCACAACAACTAACTTCATGTCCTCTCTCACTACATCCATAAATCTCCTCTTTGGTCTTCTACTAGACCTCCTGCATGGGAGCTCCAACCTCAGCATCCTTCAGCCGATATATTCATAGTCTCTCCTCTGAACATGTCCAAACCACCTCAATCTGGCCTTTCTGACTTTATCTCAAAAAATATCTAACATGAGCTGTCCCTCTTATGTCCTCTTTCCTGATCCTGTCCATCCTTGTCAATCCCAAAGCTAACCTCAACATCTTAAGCTCTGCTACCTCCAGATCTGACTCCTGTAATTTCTTTAGTGCCACTGTCTCTAAGCTGAACAACATTGCTGGTCTCACCACCATCTTGAACACCTTTCCTTTCATTCTCGCTGATACTCTTTTATCACACAACACACCTGACACTTTTCTCCACCCGTTCCAACCTGCCTGCACTCGCCTCTTCATTTCATTTCCACACTCTCCGTTGCTCTGAATCATTGACCCTAAGTACTTAAAGTCCTGCACCTTCTTTACCTCTGCTCCCTGTAACCTCACCGTTTCACTTGGGTCCCTCTCATTCACACACATGTATTCTGTCTTGCTGCGACTAAATTTAATTTTTTTCCCGAGCAGACCTCCACCTCTTTAGATTTACCTCCACCAGCTTCCTGCTCCTGTTACAGATAACAATGTCATCTGCAAACATCATAGTCCACAGAGACTCCTGTCTGTCAGCCTGTCTATCACCTCATATAATACCAAAGCTCCACACCAGTCACCTCTTCTACTCTTCGTTCTCCTTCATTTTCCTCATTCATCCACTCTTCAAAGTTCTCCTTCCATCTTCCCATCACACTCCTGGGACCAGTCAATACATTTCCATCCTTATCTTTAATCACACTAACCTGCTGCATGTCCTTCTCATCTCCATCACTTTGTCTGGCCAACCTGTACAAATCCACCTCTCCCTCCTTACTGTCCAACATAGCATACAAGTCCTCATATGCTCTTTGTTTGGCGTTTGCCACCTCTACCTTCACTTACACTGCATCTCCCTGTACTCCTGTCTACTCTCTTGTGTCCTCTCAGTGTCCCACTTCTTCTTAGCTAACCCCTTTCTCTGTATACACTCCTGTAATTCCTCGTTCCACCACCAAGTCTCCTTGTCTACTCTCTTTCCGGATGACAGACCAAGCACCCTCCTACCTGTCTCCCTGATCACATTAGCTATAGTGGACCCGTCATTTACATTTATATTTAGTCATTTAGCAGACACTTTTATCCAAAGCAACTTACAAGTGAAGTACAAGGCAGCAAAAATCTAAGTCAAGGAGAAAACATTAAAGCAAGTCCTATCAGAAAAGTTTTCACAGTGCGGGAGATGCAAGTGCGAGAAAGAGCAGAAAGGAATTTTTTTATTTATTTTTTTTAAGATATTTAAGTGCATCTGGAAGCACCTCCTGACCACCCAGAGTCTATCTCAGCTCCTCCCTGAAAACCACACAACATTCTTCCTTTTATCAACTTGCACCACTTGGTCCTCTGCTCTGCCTTAGTCCTCTTCATCTTGGTCACCACCAGAGTCATTTTACACACCACCATCCTGTGTTGTTTGGTTACACTCTCCCCTACGAATACACTTGATGGCTACCAATCACTGCATATGTACATCCCAGAGTCTTAGGTTGCTATTAAAATACTTTGATACTGTTATGTATGTGCTTAATATAATTCTGTAAGTTTTTTTTTTTGCATTTTTTAAGTTTATAATATAAAGAATAACAGTGCATCACATGTGATTTTAATAGTTTTCATAAACATTTGCACACATTTGGGTCAATAAGGAAATAAGTCATTTTTTGCTGCTCAACAGAGAGATCTTCTATAAACAAGCCAGGCAATCTTCACAAGAAAAGCCTTTTATTCCTCAAAAGCAATGAGGTATCATATCATTCAAAATAATAACATTAACAAGGCAAAAAATACATAGCAGGTTTTTTAAGGCACAGGATAGATAACAAGAAACATTTTTAAAAGCTTCAGCAAACGGCATTGCAAAACCTGTATAAGCCAGTGACACACGTTATCTGTGCCGGTTTAATAACCAATTCTGACAGCCCAACTAGCACAATGCAAACACTTTTGTCAGCATGTTGATTTGGCACAGTTTTTACGCCGGATGCCCTTCCTGACGCAACCCACCCCAATTTCTACCAGGCTTGGACCAGCACTGCACAGCTGGGCATGGGCTGTTAGGGGTTCAGTGTCTTGCCCAGAGACCCTAATTCAAGTATCCTTCATATTATTATATACATCACTTGATCATAGCCCTAAAATGCCCCCAACTCTTCAGTAACCGAGACAATGTTCCAAAGTGCCACAAACCCTCATTAAACATACATAGCAGTTATTTCATTTGTTGCATATGTGCATTCCATATTTGTACTCAAGCATTAACAAGAACAAGAGGTAAACAATCAAATAACACTGCATGACAAAAATATCAAAGTCACGACTGCTACTTAAACCTACTGTACTGTTGTGATTGCATCTGTTCCTTTGGTACAGTAAGAGTTTTCTCACATGACAAAATAGAAAGTGTCACATTTTATTAAACTGAGTGGAAACCAATAACAATATTTGACAAAGTTTAAAATCATTTTCTTCAAGGAAATGTAATGTCATGAAAACCCCTGCAATTTTATGTATATATATATATATATATATATATATATATATATATATTAAATTAGCAACTTGATATTTGCCTAAAACACTCAAAACAAAGACAAGGCAATGAGTGTGTTTAATCACAATATGTCACATTATCTTCAAATTGTGTTTATTAACAAAATAATAATAGAAATTGTTTCTAAAAAAATGTAACAACTTGCTGAAGAATTCCTGTAAACTATATGCAACAATTTACATGGATATGAAAGAATGACGTGATTTCACTGTGTGAAAAGGGGATCTTGGACTCTCGTTATGCCTTGAGATGACAACCCATCTTCACTCAGATCATACCTGCAAGAGAAAATGATACAGCAATTTGCTTATGTGCTAAAAAAGGATGTTTATTGTCAGTAGTCCCTCTATATGACACGGGGCAAAGATAAAAAACAAGTTTACCATTGTGTCCATCCTTTTGATATATCCTCCCCAATCAAATCTACCAGCACCTGCAAAATAAATTACGTCTTAGAATCTACTTCGGATAAGCGCTGCTGATGGGAAATATTAATAATAACGGCCAGAAACAAATAAGTGGAAGGAGTTACCTTTCCCAAAAGCCCTTTGTGTTTGGACAGGATGCTTCCTCCGTTCTTCACTGCAACATCCAGAGTTCTCCTGTGAAGCTCCACTATAGAAACGCTAAACTCAAATCTAGCACAAACACACACAGGAAGGCATATTATATAAAGTAGTTGACAACATTACACTTCAGTTATTAGAGTAACATTCTATTTTATTCTATAAAATCCACAACTGTCATCCTTCAAGTTCCCCCGCTACTTCGGATGGTTTCTTTACACCACGGAATCAATGTAGAATCTAAAAACTCCTTGAGATACCACTGACTATCACCAAAACAGGGGAACAATTAATAGTAGCTTAATACAGAGTCAACTGCATACAATAATAATTAAACTATCTGTAAACTAAATGATAATGGGTAATTTTATCCTACAAATACTGTTTGCAACTGACAGGCATGTTAAACTGGCATTAGTGTCTCAACCCACGTTTGATCGTAAACTGGGTTAAGGGTCTTTTTCATCGTGCTGGTCTTTCTCCTCCCTGTTCTGCTCTTGTCAGGCAGCAAGTACAGGCGGATGAAGGGATCAGAGCTTTCTTTGGTGAAGGCTATTAAGTTACTAAGGACGCACAGGAGAAAACAGTTTGTTGTTAGAGACACAATGTTTGTTGCCGCTTCACTACTAAATGCATAGTTTCATAGGAAGCAACAGGATCTGCACACTAAAGTATCACCATCAACAAATTACCAGTCAAATAACTAGGAGAAATATCCTTCAAACAAGACTAACGGAAAAATGATTTAAATTCAATCTATTATATTAAGTTGGACCTCACCGGCAAGCGTGCACTACCACAATGAGTTTATTCCTCTGGGAGCTGTGTCGAACAGTTAGTTGGACCTCACCCAGGGGGTACTGGCTGGGGGCCGAGCCACTATAAACAAATCAGACAGTTAGAGTCACTTCTAGACATTGAACAGCAAACTTAAAGTCCAAAACTTAAAGTGCAACAGATAAATAGTTTGGCATGTAGTTGGTTAACTTGTAAAGATACATATTTCGAAAAATCTGGACGACATTATGTCGACGGCAGATTCAGAAGTTCAAAGAAGTGCAGTATAAAAAGATCCCTGATGAAGAAATTCATCAGTAATTCAAACAGTAATTCATCAGTAAATTCATCAATTAATATCCTCTCTGCTATTTACTTCTGCAGATGCCGAAGCCTTTGTTGAAGCTCCAAACTTGCAAAGGGCAGGGAGATGTCTGAGACCAGGCTGGGTGTGGACTCCTTGTGAGGCAGGTGTTTCTGGGAAACCGACATGCAGCTGCTCAGGTTGGAGGTACTGCGGAGAGGGCTGGCTGAATATGGCTCGCCGTCCCTTTGTTGAAGGGTGAGGGTGGAAGCCCCTATGGGAGGTGGAGGTGTGGGGGGAGGCAGGGGGGAATCTGTGCATGGTTGCCTCTGAGAGGTGGCTGAGGTTGGCTGTGGAACAATGGACTTTCTAACCTGGACGGAGGAAGGCTGGTCAGCGGATACCTGCTTCTCCAAGGACAGGATCTGCAGAAAGGACAATTATAAGTTCTGGATCCAAATAAGGTGTAAGTTAGTAGTTTTATTTCTTTAATTTACCTTGTCTAAAGTAAAAAGTGTTCCTAATATTAGCTTTTTTTTAAAAGAGGATTCGGTTAGTGAATCCTTTGATTTGTTAAACACCAAGAGGTGCTAATCCTTTTTTGGAGCGGTCTGATGTGCTGCTGATGTGAAACATTTCAGGTATTTGCAAGAGAGGACCATGGCCAAATCTGTCTGAAAGGTGCTATCTATCTTTCTAAGATGGTTACAAAATAGTATTTAGAGTGAAGCCATTTCCTTTATAAAACTTAGTTTTGCTAAACCACAGTAAGGCTTTTTCAGTGCAGGTCAATACTTTGATGTAGCTGCAATAATTTCACTTCCTTCAAACAGTGATTGTCCAACCAGCCACTGCAGGTCTGTCATGCTCTGGAGTTCATTGCTTGTGCATAAGTATGAACTATACCCTGCATTTTCGTCATTTGTGTTACCCACAGTTAGCGCTTCCAAATAACAATCTGCTTCTCACATCACAGCTCAGAGGATTCAAGGAGGATCAAAGCTCGTTTCACACGAAGGAAACTGCTGTTTAGTCTTTACCCAATGTGTGGAAGAGCTTTAGGGTAACATTAGCGCCTCTCTCCTGCTTTTTGTTGATTTGGGGGCAGCATAATGTTACTAAAACATAAATTAGTGCTCTTACTAAAAGCTTTTTCTCCATCTAGCCATTAACTATACTGCTTATCCTGTTAAGGGCTGAGAGGGGAACCCAGGCCTGCTGTAACTGGGCTGGGAGAGTAAATCCACACAGAAAGGGCCCAGCTGGCCAGCAGGTTAGAACCCAGGGCCTAAGCTATGAGGCAACAGTGCTAACCACCCAAGCATTTTCCCCCTGTAACACCTACAAAAGTGAACATACTGTGTGGAATAACAAGCCCGGTATTTTTGCATGCTTGTAAGTAAGAGTGCACAAGACATTCTCTCTTTTTAATATTCATAATATGGATGAAACTATTATTTTTTTCATCATTGATGATCAGCTGATTATTTTTGTGCAATCATTTTGTCGATAAAACAACAAGCACCACAAGAAAGCATCTTCAGATATTAACATTGTACGTGCTTGGACCAGCAAATGATTGACATTTGTGCTTCAAAACAACTAAAATGATTATCTAATCATCAAAACAGTACTTTTATGTATCTAGAAATTGGTGAATTGACTTTCTGCAGCTGCATCACCAGCTGGAGAAGGTGGTAACTTTTTATCAGAGACATTTTAGCCTTAGTCTTTAAGCACAATACCAATATTTCTGGCCACCAAGTGCATATTTATTATTGACTTATTATCCTTTTTAAAGGTCTCTTTATTCAAAATGAATCAGCTGAAACATTAAAAGATCAGCGGTAAACTTAGCTGCCTTTAGCTTAATTAGTTGGAAAACTACAGACTAAAATATCTAGCTGTCCTTTTGTTGGACAAAATGAAGGTTGTGGGCTAGAAATAGGACCCTGAAATGATCAGAAAATGAGCCTGAAGGATGCTGCAGTAAACTGCATATGAGCCTTGTGGAAACAGAAAGCTTTTCAGGGACAGCAACAAATTACTGTAAGTTAAGAACATGAAAGGTTAAGGCTGTTCAGTTAATTTCTTCTTTCTTAAGTGAATACTGTTGAGTTTATTGCTGACAAAGTAAAACTTGTTTCACTATGACATTAGTTTAGATGTACAGCTTGTTACTCAGCGTTCTCACAATGCTTTCTGTTTAAATCAGCAGATTTTGAACATCTGTCCTGGTTTCTTCTAACTTCACTATTACAGATAGGACGAGTTAAGAAGTAAGGCAGTTCACGTTTACCCTCAGCGCCATCTTAAGTTTGATGATAGAGTTCGGCCCGGAGTTCTTGAGAGGAAAACACCGAGTCAGCGTCATGGCCTCCTCAGTCAACAGACTGCTCAAAGGCACAGTGAGATTACCCAGGGTGCATTTGTGCTTGTCATCTTTGACCTGAGCATTAAGAAAGAAAATCTGCTTTTAGGATAAGTCTGCTTTTCCCACTATATGGAGCATGATCCTATACAAAATACATGTCATCATGTGTGCGATAGTCTACCTCGACCTCAAGCTCCTGCCTCCTTGGGTTGTGTACAAGGAATGAGAAGGAATCCTCCCAGAGAGGCTCCTTGGTCTTGTACCGAACCTTAATGGGCAGACAGGATGTTGTTAGACACTTGACAGAAACTAATTAAAAACACAATTCATTAACAGAAATCTGGCTGTGGCACATTCAGTCATCAGACAGTGCTGTATGACGAATATGAATGTAAAACCTTGCTAATAACTCACATCCCACCAAATGGAATATTTCATATATTTCTGAATCTTTTACATACTATACATATTTTGAGCATGTGTTTGATCTTCTGATGATAATCCTATCTCTCTTATATATTTAGAATATGCATTATCTTAAATTTTGTAGCATTTCATTAGTTTAGCACTATTTTATATGTTAATTTTGCAAAAAAACTGCTAAATAGCTCAGTTGATTCTCATAATCTACAGCTATCCTCTTTCACCTCAAGGTCTGTTTCCATTAACAAACAATTAGAGATGTAGCTGAAATGTTAATAAATTGTAATTATTAAATATGACCTTAAACCGTCCTTTTTAAAATCACATTTTGGGTAATTGCTTTGGAGAAACACACAACATTTCTGGTGTTTCTAAAGGGTTTCTAACATATCAATATCCATTATAAAACTCTCTTTGAAAATTAGCTTTTAAATGGAGCAGTAACTATTAAGTGTTAACAATAACTGGGGATGTCCACCGCCATAATAAGTAAACAGTGTAGGGCCTGTAAATATGACGACATTATATTAACCTTGGGCACTCTTTACCAGCTGAACACATACTTTTATATTGTTATATTGTTCATACTTTTTAATACTTAGCTTTCTTTTAAATGTGATTTTGAACTGATGACAGGATGTACTACTATATTTCTTTATGGGAAGAAAATGTATATATTTGTTAATGCCAAATAAAATATATAAAATGCAAAAAAACATCCTTATTAGGTGTAATATAACTGATTTGTGATCAATTTAATTTCGTCACATTCCTCAAAATTTGCAGGTCTAGTTTCTTGTAAGTCAGTGGTTACCATTTTAAATCCTCCCAGGTTTGAATAAGGTCAATTTATAGTTCCATACACAGAAATGGAGTTTGTAGACCCAAAAGCAAAGAGGAAGTAAACAAAAGACTTTAACAATTACTTTTCTTCAATATACTATAGGCACCATCAAGCTGAGACTCAGCTCTTTGTTTAACTGTTTGAGACCAAAGCTAAATTAACAAAGAGATATTGCTTTCCAAGCTACAAAAATGTCTAAGGTAGCACATCTTCCTTAAACCTTTAGACTCTTCCAGTAAAACCTCGGCATCAGCAATAACTTTGCTTTCTGCGACTTTTTTCTTGTACATCTTGTTTGAATTCTATAGTGAAATGCTCCCTGAGAAATGGCTGGTAATCACACTTAAAATAAGCTTGGAAGCACTTTAGCACCTTAATGGTGTGTTGCTGGTTATAATTCCTCATCCTTCTTTCCCGCACAACAATTTTAAGAACTTAACTGTCTGTTACTTCTACAGTCAGAGGGACATATTCCATAATATAGGAGCTCCGGGAAGACATAGAGGATCAGATGTGTTAGTTAGACTTTAACAAGTGCGTAAAGCAGCAACACAATTGGAAAGAAATCACAAGCAGATCAAATCTCATCCTCTTTCTCTCATTTATCAAAATGATAGATCCATTTTAATAATGAAAAATTGCAAAACTTGATAATATAATGGAAACTTGTATGACTCACCTTACTCTCTAGTGTTTTGTGTCCAACAGTGAATTGAACATAAGGGCTGGGTTCAGTGCTGCTCTTCTTTGCAGACTAATACAGAATAGGAGACAATGTCGTAAGTTGTTTCTCCCCAAAGTGACAATGCATAAATGTCAGGAACCGACAACATAATTACAGTCAAATAATGAACTTCTTGAGGCTCTGTATCAAGCACACAAAAGTGAAGGGGTGTATAGTTCAAAGGGAAGGAACATTACCATACAATTTAACAAGCAGGGCTGCAGGCAGATATGCTACCAGGGAAACTGCCAAGCTTTGTCTCCTGTGCAGTCTAATTTTAGCATGCTGGGTTCTGACAGCTAAGTATTATTTAGTGTTCCTCACAGAATAATAATACCGTACATGTCTACAAGCCAGGGTCTGTGACGATAGAACGAAAGCCTCACTCGTCTTTTCTCTTGAGGATAGTGTTTTAAATTTGATATCTATTTCCACCCGGATTAGATTTACGCTACAATTATACATGCAGGCTGATCAACATAATACCACTCTTTTGTATGCTACAACTTGAAATGAGGTGGCATTTAGCATAAAAATAAAAATTTTCTTTTTTTTTTTTGTCCTTTTGGCTCATCCCGGGAGTTCAGTGTCGCCACGGTGGATTATTGTCCGCACAGTTTTTACGCCGAATGCCCATCCTGACACAACCCTTCCCAATTTCTACCGGGCTTGGACCGGCACTGGGGATGGGAATGGGCTGTTAGGGGTTCAGTGTCTTGCCCAGAGACACTTCAACATATAGCTGGGACCGGGGATTGAACCACTGACCCTGTGGTGTTTGCATGACTGCCTTACCAACTGAGCTGCAGACGCCCTAATGTAATTAAAGTTCATACTTACTATTTTTTTAAATGAAAACTGTGCTGTGAATTTGCTTTGCTACTGACACCTACAGTGTTGCACTGTTTATTGCACAGAAGGAAGTGTCCTTACTCTGTTGTACTTTAGTTTTTTCTGCTTTTTTCACATTTGAAAAGCTGTTTTGAGCAGATTTCCTTGTTGAAGTTTCAGAACAACTAGATAGGAAAAAGGATTTGTGCAGCCATTGAGGGATGCATATAGGTAAATGCAGCAATACATTTTTGAATCTCATGACCAACAGATTGGCTCTGAGGTGTCAATACAAACATCTAAGATGTGAAAATGATTTGGGGCCAGGTTGCCAGGAAACCTTGTGGTGTTACACAGTCTTGTGTGTTGTCCACACATGGGAAAGGCCCTAATCCTGCCTAATCTTGAATTTGCCATCATATCAGTAAGGGGCAACATTTATGGTGGGAAATGGTTATAAAAAGTCTGAAAGTTGAGACAAAATTAGAGATATGACATCCTTATTTGTCCCCTGTGTCTGTGTCTTGAATGGCATTGTATGGCTGCTGAAAAAGAAATGCCAAAATTCTGGACCGACTGGCTTAGGTTCTTACTCCGAATTCTTGATTTCAGGTTTCATCATGAGATTGACATGATTAAGTTCCTTCCTGGCTTGCTCTGCAGCTTTGCTATAGAAAACCTTTGACCCAATTTACCTCCAGTGCTGTACAAATGAGTACCTTTTCATTTCAGTTTCAATACGAATGCAACAAAGAGCATCAGTCAACTGTAAAGACTAAAGGCAACATTAGCAGAAACCATTGTTCTTTCAGCTGAGAAATCCAATGTTAGGGTTGTTCATGCATGAAATGTGGAAGAATATGTATAATTACAACAAAGAAAGAATGGACTGTGCAGCACAACCGAAGCATAAACAAAACAATGCAATCATTCCTCTTCATGCACATTTTTTAAAGGCAATACACATCATTTTGTGATTATAACAAAAACAAGACACTGGATGGTGCACTTGAGGGCCAACACAGATAAGATACAAGGTGGGATCCGCACATGCAGTCCAATTTTTCCCACATTACCTTCAGGGCCTTAAAAACTGACACTTGCTTCAACCCATCATAGGTGAAATCTGACAGGTTGCTCTTTGATTCACAAAGAGATTTAGGGGAGAAATTCACACCCATAATTAGTGAGATTGGAGTGATTCATTATCGTTAAAATGCATGAGAGAAACCCAGAAAAATATATAGAAAAAAAACTACTAAAATATGTGAAAGACATAGGTAAGAAAAGTAGAGCGAGAGCTGATATTGTTGGAACTACCAAGGCTAAAGACACTGGTCTGAATAATGAGGGCATTTCCTACAGGGAATACATGGGTGGACTACACGGTGACTTTTTAACAAGCTACAGTATACAAGCTTCTGTATCCTCTCTAGAGTTACACCCAAATTGGCACACTCATATTCATATTTTAGCCTTGCACTGAGCTTCTAAATTAGCAGAATATGCATCTGACAAACGGGCAAAGCGGCTTTTTGGGTGCTTAAGTTTTCAAGGGTCTGCTTCTTGTTAAGGGTTATTGGGCAGTTATTTTAAATGAGATATTACAATAACACAGTGCAGCCAACACATGCTATGGGATACACATTTTAATGAGTCCTGTTGCTGTTTAGCTCACATCACTGCACACCACTAATGCTAACACTATCAGGATGCGAAGCACAAGTGGACTCACAAATATTGTTCTACACTCTGAAGTATTGCTCTCACAAAAGACTAGGCCAGATGCTTTCCTCTCACTTAAATTTCCACAGCCTAAGCTGCCTGTGAAGACACTCTTGGGTGAGAAGGAAGCAAAATAAAGAGGAGAAGGTTGAGTTTTGAAGGCTGAGATGGGTAAAAAGTGTCATGTTGTAATAGATGGTGAAATTCAATTAAGATGTTAAACTGAAGGACTCCAGGGTCATACAACCACGCACGACCATATTGACGCATTGGGAGCTACAACAACTATGACCTGTCACTGTTTTATGGCTCAATTTGGACCAGCCACAATAAGCACGATAATAAAAGAACTTGGCCTGGGTGTCAGGTTCGTCTGGAGGTCAGAGTACAGTGAAAAACAATTGGGACAAATGGAAAACATAAAAAGCAACACTGATAATGTCACTCAAGTGTCAGAAAGCATGAAACTCAATGATAACAGAAAAGTGCAGATATACGTACACCAACCAGTAATCCTTGTTTATTCACAATGCTACACCAAAGTTCTGCTAAATGTGTTATATATGTGTTGTGGGGGGAAAACAACATATTGTATAAGCATAGTGCTATACAAGATTATCAGTATCAAAATAAAGTGCAGCATCTTACTGGCAGGTTCTTTGCTGAGTCTAGATAGACCAACAGCAGTGCTGATGACAGACCATCATTGGCCAGGCTTCTGTCTGCACGCACACTCTGCAGCACCTGATTGGACAGTAAAAGGCAGAAGAGATGAATGACATTTATCCAAGAGTAACAGGCAACATTTACTGTGTTGCCTGTCAGTGTTGTGCAGTACCTGGTCTAACTTCTCAGGTGTGGAGAGCAGAGACAACCACTCCAGCTTTAAGTGCAGTTTTCCAGTCGGAGCTTCTTCCAATTCAAACCACTGGAATAATGTAATAAAACACGAAAGTAAGTCACTGAGGGAACACAACCACTAATTTCTGACTTTCAAGAGGCTGCTCTAAAAGAGTATGTGTGAGAATCTTTTAAAGCATTTGGCATTTAGGGAAATATTCACATTTTCGATAAGAGTTGTAATCCCTCTGTTGTTTGCGCACTTAATATAAAGCAAAAGTTAGAAGCCAATTAGCTGAGCTTAGTGTTAACTCTAAAAACAGGGGAACAGCTCTCCTGAAGTGAAAAACTTCTCAGCATGACAGTGAATGAGAATACATTTGTTTCCCTATATGTTGAACGATTCCTTTAAGACACATAATGTATAAGCTCTAAACAAAGCCTTATTTATGAGGAAAAAGAATTTGGCCTCAGAAAGTGTCTCACCTCATCAACCTTCTGTTCTTTGTGCAGCTCAGTCAAATCGATCATCAGGCTGTGAATGGTGACATAATTGCTGAAATTAGGCGGACAAAATGTCATAGAGAAAACCACACCAATTCATCTGAGCTCAGGGGGGGGGTCCGGTTATTGATCGGTTGCTTTGTGTTGTCAGCACTGGGTGTTGCATTACAGCAAAATCAATTGACTTAACTCTTGAGCCCAGATATGTGGGACAACATCTCTACTTCACTTTAACTGATGCCTGCTTGCACATTCAACAAACCTTTTCCCCAGGTTTCGAGGCACTGTAACGTCTAACGCCACACCAGATCCTATGCTTGTCTATATGCTTGTATATACTGCACCGTAGACAGCTGATAACAACCAAGGTGGTTCTCACCAATCAGACACATTGCTGAGGTGCAACACACCTTGTTTCTTATGAAATGTGTGTTAAAGGATCAGAGCTGTGCAGGAAATCACCTTCCCAGGAAATCATCTTTGTC
Organism: Channa argus; assembly: GCF_033026475.1. Taxonomy (NCBI): domain Eukaryota; kingdom Metazoa; phylum Chordata; class Actinopteri; order Anabantiformes; family Channidae; genus Channa; species Channa argus. The sequence continues at coordinate 14,097,623 of NC_090215.1, forward strand.
TGGATCCTCATCAAACAGCTCAATCTCAAGATGCTGACCCGAGTGCTCGTGCACCAGCGCCTGAAGAACAAATAGATTATCATATTGTTGCTTGCTCAAACTCGCAGAGACTCCAGATGATAGTGCTGTAGTTTACAGTAGTAAAGTGAAGTGTTGAAACTGCCAAGCTGCAAATTTGTGACCTCATAAACTTCATTCCACTTGGGGTTTAGGCTCTCTTTAATTGTTTTGCTTTGAAACATCTGGTTGCCGATCTGCAGGATGCCATATGGGTCAGACTTGCCCTTGATCAGACCCCCTAGAAATGTATCCTTTCCTTCCAGATCCTGAGCCTCTAAAAAGTGGATCCTCAGGACTCCCTGTGGAGATGAACAAAGCGAGTCATGAGATAAGTGTCATGGAGAGCAGCTCTGAAATAACAGGTTCTGACACTATGAGGCCACACTGGATACAGGGTAGATTTGATGTGACATTACCTACATTACAAAAAGGTAAATAAGAAAGTATTTGGAAATAAGTTATTTTTATCATAAATATAGATGCAAATGTCTGAATGGGAGTGGGTGTTGTAAATCTTTATAAAATGTGACAGTATTATTGATAGTAATTTGCATTTAAATTTAAAATATAGTATATTTAATGAACATTTGTTTAACCCTTGACTGAAGTGATCCAAAAGACAGTGTGTGTATAGACTGATACAAATGATTTAATAATGCCAGTTAATCTGTTAATTGTTTATTCAATTAAGCAATTTATAATTCTGTCTATGAGATGTCAGAAATAACAATAGCGAGGTATATATTTGTCAGAACAACAATGTGAAACTGATTAAGACATAAAATCAGATTTTTTTTGACAAACCTCTCTAGTAATAGATAAAATTTACATTTGCAAAGAGAAAGGTTGTCGTTGTGAACTGAACGACATTATAAATGATTAATTGCTTAAAAATAGTATATCAATCAATTTTCTGTGCAAATGTGTAAATCAGCTCTAGCTTATGATATCTATCAAAGCATGTTTCTTGCATAGAGATACCCTGAAGTGTTTATCTTGTTGCCATGGATACAGGTCTTAGTGCGCAACCTTGAAAGGCTATTTCAATGCTTGAAGTTTCTGACAAGCCCTGATAAGAAATTTCACTTTGTGGTAGTAAACTTGAAAAAGGACACAGAAGCAGATGAGATGTGACTATTGAGGGGTTTTGAATTCTCTCATGAAGCAGCCAGCATTTGAACAGTTATGAGAGGCCCTTTAAACTCTCTCCTGACTCTGAAATTGCATTGGTACCTTGGGCATTGGGAAACGTAGCTTTGCAAGTTCCACATCCTTGATCAGTGGAATGGTGATACGCTGGGGTAAAACCAGATAACTGTTGATAATGTCTTGAATCAGACTGTCGGAGAAGCAACTGTGAGGATAGGAGGGAGGTTAAAAATAAGGGAGGAAAGACAAACAGAATGAAGCAATGAATTATTTAAAAGGCAGTAAGGGTGCCCTTGGGTTATAAATATTCTCCTTTAAGCTCAGCTTAGTACAATACATTTCTGCTTTATGTGTGAGATGATAGTAGGAAAATTGGAGTCGGTTCAAACATGTTGCCGTTGCTTGCCAACAAGCCTCGGAATATCTGCCTGAGCCACAAATGACTCAACAAAGCGTGACAACAACAATGACAGTGAGGGCAGAGAGCGGCATTACTACCAAGCTTTCCTTTATTTGTTTAGCTGCTGTGGCACAGCTGGAAAATTGTGGGCGCAGCTAGAAAACAGTTAAAGTGCAATAAAACTCAGTGTACAGTACTAATCCCCAGACTGTCCCTCTAAGAAAAAACAGTTATTGCAGAACAACTGTCGTACAGTATATGAGGATATAAATATCTTAATCAAAGGTGTTCATGAAATGCCTGAGGCAGCAACTGGAATTTATTCTGATGTTGTCTATGGTGAGACTGTAGTACTCAGAACCACAGAGGCTAAATATTTAAATGCAATGCAGGAAACACTACAATGCCATTGTGAGATACAACATCATGGTCCATTGATGAGTAGACTATTAAATTGGACATTTATTAGAAGAATGAACACGTTGTATGCATCCCATGAGCTTTTAGGTCCAGCAGTGCAGAAGTTACAGCAGCTATGTGGCAGCCTGTTTTTAATTGTTGGGGTAAATTAAGAGTGTACATATCGTAGATTTTGTGCAGAATTAAGCCCAGGACACCTCCAGACAGCTCAGTACAATGTTATTATGTTCCAAGGTGGCTGCACAATCGAAAAACACAACTATATCCAAAAAGACATTTGTAATAGTTGACTGTGCATTAAGTATTATGTACAAATACATGAAGCTTTTGCATCCAACTGTAGGTCAACAATACTGCCCTCCAAGACTCTAACGTATACAGCACAAACAGACCCAAGGCTGACACAATCAGTCACACTGAAACCACCTCACGTAGCAGCTCAGGGAGCAAACCTCGTCAGCAATCAATGAGCTTAATTAGGTGCTTTTATTTATTTATTTATTTTGCCAGGGACTCATATTGATTTAATTAAGCCAAGTATGAAAACATTAGTAAGCATGGAGGTTTACTATCTGAACACAGTCCACCAAGATGTCAGCAGCTGTTTGACCTTTCAAAGAGAAGTTAAGTGCAGTTTCACTGCATATTTAATTAAAATAATCAAGGTTGTGAATGTGTTTGAATACTCAGGGATTCGCACCTTTTGTTTAGTACACACCTCCAAATAATAAGACCCTTGCAATTTACCATTGGTTTTGTCATGGGTTTGTCATAAATTCCACAATTCCCAATGCTTCTTCAGTACCATTCAAACATTTATTTGATCAGTCCTCATTTTCTCTTCTCTGAGAGATTTTAGATTGTGCTGTGGGGGGCTGATCACAGCCAGAGCTTCTCTCCAGCTCAGAGCTGAGAGAGTCAAGAGATTTCTGCTGCCTTAACGCTTATTGCTGCGTTTCTGTTTCTCCCCTGGCATAAACACAGAAACATACCTGCTTGTGTGTGTGCACACAATAACCAAAAAGAGGAGAGTTTCATTAATTTTAGGACTGCACACATACAATTTCATAGCCTCTGTTCTACAGCATGTACAAGTGGGGCAGTGTGCATTTATACTTCTTGTTGAGTCACTTTTACAGCCTTATATCTATGACTGACAGAATTTTAATTTTTTTTAACCACTTTGTTCCAGAAATACCTCAATCACTTCAATTTCACTAGGTATTCACTGTGGAAGAATCCTAAAGACTTTGGTGATGTGCTAGCCTTTACTCTAGCAGGTTGACATGCTTTTATTAACATGTCACAATAATTACTGCATAAATTGCCATGACATTTGGTACAAACATTCACGTCTCCCTTATGCTCCCTAATTGAAACTATCACTGTCCCTTAACTTTTAATCGTTGTCATGGGATATAAACAATTAACTCAAATATTTTGGTTTCTAACCACATATTTACAAAGCTAAACATTCCCAATGGCCTATACTTTCTGTGCATTAATTAGCTAATTACATCAGCAGTATTCCTGATAAATATGAGCACAACAGCATTATTATTAGGGACAAGTTAGCATGTCAACCACGTTAACCATTTACTGTAGTTACTAAGTAAGGCCTTCCAGAGGCCTTAGCATGTATGCAGACTTGTTGTAAAGGCATATTACAAAATGCAAACAAATAACAAATACAGTACGTCGCATTATAAAAATACTTGGGTTTAAAAAAGACACACTGGGTGAGTCCTCAAGTAGGCGCTGCTGCTCTCTGTCTGCTGCATTCAAGGAACTCTGTAGCTGCAACTACAATTTCACTGTCTGGGTCTCTGCTATGCCAGCTATTTTTCTGCACGTGTTTCCTCTCTCCCTCAACCTACACAACCATCCCACACACACAGACACACACACACACTGCATTGCACAAGCTACAGTACATGGATTCATTTCACACCCAGAGGACTCGACGGAAGCGCTATGGGAGACCAGCCACTGAACCCGGCCTGTGCCAACATGTCTGTCCACAACAGAAAAAACACATGCAACACTGATGCATGATGTGACATTATTATTTGGGGAGTAAATAATGTATTAACCCCTCAAGACAGCAATTGTGTTGGCTATTGGGAACTCTTAATTAACATTCGTTTACTATGTGCCCAGGTACAAAATGGCCCTAGGGGGAAAATCAGCAAAATATCAGCAAGGCTAAAACATGAAAACATAAATTACACATTTTTAAAACATCACATTATGCTTGATCTCTGTGCTTTTATGGAGAGTATTTGACAGTAAAAAGATCTAAGTCTAGTTTCAAACTCTTAATCAGGAGTACAACAAAGGCAAACATACCAGAGGCAATAAACAGGTCAGGAAATACTACAACAAAACTCTATAGCAGAAAATACTGTCAATGTACTTGATGAATTCTCAGATAAAGTGAAAACATGTAAAAATGTGATTAATAATTGAAATAAACTAACTTTTACAGCAGTGAATTTATCCCACTCCAGATCCAAAGTTGGGTAAGTGGATAGTCATAAATATAATAAAGTAAAAATATATTCATATTATTGCAAAATGAAAATGAAATAAAAGTAGGCATGTGTCAAGTTTCCTGGAAAGCAAACACCATAAACCTCTCCTTGTTCTTGATTAGCAAGAAAAACCTGTTGGAATTGACTTACTTGAGCCCAGGAATGTCCAGTATATTAGTGAGGCCTGTCCAATTTATGTCCAGAAGCTAAAGGAAAAAGAAGAGGAAAGGAAAATATACAAGTAAGAGTGGAAAGTGTGAATATCTTCATACTAATTCAAACAATTAACTTTATTGTTTACTGCCCTCTGTGCTACATTTACCTCTTGGCTTATTGTCTTCGGGCCAACAAACTCTGATGATTAATAACAGCAGAGACAAAACACCATTTAACCTACTATATTGTTGCTATATTAATGACTTTTTCGAGCTGGTTGTCATTTTACTGTGCACCAGTTTGGTAATAGATAGAAAAAATGAACAAAAAAATAGTTTCTAGCTTGATATATTTTCGCTTATTTTACTTACACAATATATTTTTCACTCCAGTAACTGAATACTGAGTAAAGTTAATGAGTAGATACAATGGGCCAAAAAACACAAAACCTTGGTAATGTGGTAATATTCACAAAAATACCTGCTTACTGAAATATTTATAAAAGCAGCAGCAGCGCTTTGGGGCCTCATTACTTTTCAAAATATAATGAGATCAGAGAATTTGTTGTACTTCTCTCTGGTACAGATTAATACAAGTATTCTAAAGTCAACAACTGATATCCAATGACTTTCAATTGCATTCACTTTGTGGACAAAACGTTACGCCAGCGTGTCCAATCTGGAAAACGGAGGACTAAAGTAAGTCAAAGAGAGCTGTGAATAACATCAGCTGAAACCTGAGATGCAGACAGATCTGGCCTCCTAGATTTGTTTCTGTCTCCAAGGTGAAGGAGCTGTGTTTTGTTAATGAGCTTTTCCCAACCTACTTCTCTGCCCCCGCTGCTTACACTGCAGTAGATGCACTGAGTGCTGCAGGGAAGAGAGGAGTGCTGCAGAGCTGTGAATGATGTGGGGGATGGCTGTATGTTATAGGAACATGGTGTGGAGAGACACACCCCCAACTGCACATTAATCCTCTAAAGCAGCTAAGAGACTCTTGTTATCTCTCTTGCTATATCGGGCTAACAAGACAGTCCTGAAAAAGCAGCACTATTGTCCCACTATTAACCCAAAGCTTTGCAATCAACTCTGAAATAAATAAGTGGTTAAATAATGAAATATATAGTAGTCCTGAAAAGAATCATTAGAAACATTTGAATGGTTTCAGCTTCTCAAATGTCCATCAGGTTGATTCCTTTGGGCTTTTGAACAAAATGAGCAAAGGGAGACAGGACACACATACAGTAGCTTAGGATAAATACCAAAGGGGGAGTCAGCTAATCTGGCTCTGTCCAGTGTCTCGCTTTAGTTCATGCAAAAACTGAGCAAAGTCACAGTCCCCGGGAAGTCGCTGAATTTGTACAAAGCCAAAATAACAGTCTTTAAAGTGGTCTTTAAGTTATACTGTGCTAAGCTAACCATCTTCTGAGTTGCTTTATATTTGACATACTATACAGTCATGACGGAAGTATCAGTATTTTTAACTACTGTACTTACCAATTGAAAACAAACATATCTATGATAATGTGTCAATTATCAATTCCTTCAAATGTGCTTATTTCAAAAAACACAGTCCAAAAAGGTACAGAATTATCAGTTTTACATTAAGATAAAGATATTTAATGCATAAATCAAAAAACATTATTAATATGCACATTTATTGTACATACTAATACTGTAGATGATAAAAATATTTCACAATATAACCAGTTACTACAGATGTCCTCTGCTTTTTTACCCTGTTTCACGAGTCAGTAAAATGTCTTCAAAGGTCTCCTCTGCCTAGTGTGCATCTGCCTTTTGACCAGTGTTTTCTAGGATCAACTCCAGCATCTAAGGTAATGGATGATAGGATAAATGAATCCCATTACACAGCTGGCAAAGTGGCCAAGACCTCTTATGGTCTGGAAATGTTTGCTTTCTCATTTGGCTCCCAGGATCAGGCCTTGTACGGTGCGCTAAGGAAGGATAATGAGTTCTTGTGATTGCAGGGCACATGCTGCTGTAATTTTAAATTGTTTTTTGCAATTTGTATTTTCAAATGTTCCCTTTTGTTCTTCGTGCCAATTTAATGCTCCTCATTAGAAGAAGGAAGACGATTGAGATGCTCAGCTTATTGGACTGCGCAGCAATTTATTGACAAGAGCTGCTGCCTTCAACGTCCTACTGAAAAATATCTACGCCTTGAGCTTTACCTAAGAGCTTGAGATAGAGAAATCATCCAAAGTAGGTCTGGCTTGATCTGCAGCTATTTAAAGCTCTGTTATAGTTCTACTGGGTCCTCCCATATAGAAAAAATGGTCAAAGATTCTTAAGCTGTGCAGCAATGATTCTGCTTGAACAAGGAGACTGATGGCATGTGCAGTGAACCATATTACGTATGCAAGCAACTGGCAAATGCGAAAATCAATTTGTGGGATGATGTGGGATGTTTCCACATTAAATAAACTGAAGTTAAAGTTAGGTATGTAAATTGAACAAAACACATTATAGCTTGATTCAGCTGATGTATGACTTATGGCATCATTTAAAGTCCAAAATACAGCAGTAAAGCCTAAAACAGGGGAGCAATTTGTTTCATGATGTGCAAAAACATAAAATCCAGTGAGAATATATAAATAAACTGAGAACCAAAGTGGGGTTTAAAGGGTTTTTGTGATATTCGCAGAATTTGGGACACAACATTAGAAGAATATCAAGGACATAAAGAAAACAGATGTGGCAAAATGTTCCCATTGTTTTTTTTCAAATACCATCTGGAATGAGCCAGTATAACACTGTAAGAAATTCACGTGGTATCTGGCTTTGTATTTATAAATCCTACATAAGTTGCTTCTTCACTAATTGCCTTGCATTTATTCAGACTTCATTCATCATTCTTTAGTTATCATAATGTCAAGTGCTACTCAACAGATGTAATTAGTGTGTTATTATTATCAGCATCTGGACTCACTGGCTTCTTGAGGAAAAACAAAGACAGAGCTCCAACAAGAGGCATATCACCCAGTAATGGCTCCATCACCACTCTCAACATGCCGTGGATCTATGGAAACACAAGAGGAACACATTGATATACACACACACACATGAACACAAAGACAGAGCTCATGGGAACACACACTCTTCTGGCCCTTGACATTCCTCAACAGTGGGGTCAGTCATTGTAGCACATGACAGGTTGGAAACTCAATCACGGTCTGACTTCACACCTCCTCAGTGTCATTCTCATCCTTCTCTATAAATTATTATGACAATTACGAGGATTATAATATTGGACGTGCTCATGTGTGTCATGTGGACACCAAACAGCTGTGCTGATCCACAGCAGGGAACAAAGGTTGTTTGACTTCTAGCAGTAATATATCTGTTTTGCTATGACGCTAGTGAGCCAAACACTAATGTAGCACGAGTGAAACCTTAACCAATAATTCTCCTGAAACCAATACTAATAAAGCCTTTCAGTGTATTTTCAACTTCTCAGGAAATGGCATCGACAATAAGCTGACACACCAACAACAACAAAACTTTTTAGGTTGCAGGAATTCACACAAAACGTTGTCTAAAATGTTGTTCCCTCTTAATGAAGCAACGTCAGATTTTATAGGCTGATATTTAAAAAATAAAAGTCCAATATCAGCCAGTGTTTTAACCCCACTCCTCACACAACCCTCAACAATCTAAGCACTATCACAGAGTAAAGGGATCCTGACTCGGGCTATGCCATCAAGCTCAAGGAGTGATAGGGACTAATGTTAACGGAGCTGATAATGAGCAAGGGAGATACAGTATGTAGGTCTGTCTGAGTTAGACAATGGGGGCAGTGAGTAACAAATGTCTCCCGGGGACAGACCTAACAGTGTCTGTCTCTAAGGAAGCACACCGATTATTTTTCTTCCTGCTATGTTCCACTTCAGTGACACACAAGGAAACATACACACAAATACACGTCTGTAGTCAGGCATGATGTCGTGAATCATCTCAAAGTTTTTTTGTTTAGTTTTTTGTTTAGTTTTTTCTTTAAATTATTTTATTAGATACATGTAGTGGTGGAAGAGCTCGTTTTAATATTCCACATTTGCACAATTTGCTTTTATAAGGCTGTTTCAGGTGTATCTCCTTTTGTCTGTTTTGATTTTTAGCCTCTCTGTTGTATTTGATTTTCTTTACAGTCCTGTAAAGAAGGAATTCCCAACTTCACCTTTGTTCTCCCAAGGGGTCCTATAACAAATCTAAGGCATCGCAGGATTATATATGGAATAGAAGCAAAGAAAACAGACAACAAAAATATGAACATTTTCAGATATATTGAAATATACCACACATATTTCAATTCTTCATTAAACCCTTTTCTGATGCCAGGTCATTTTACAAATACCTTCTCAATGCCTCTAAATGTTGTCCATTTTTAATAATCTCAGAAGATGTGGCAATGCATTGTGTGTTTGGCTAATGTTGGCTTTTGCAAGTGGGAACTTACGCATGTTGTTATTACCTTTATTATTACATGACGGATCATAGCACATTCCTGAAGTTCAGACTTTAATTCCTGCTTGTAGCTTTCTGTATTTAGACATTTTATAAAAGTAACTGCCTTAACAGAATGTTCAATAAGTAGTAATCAGTTCAAATATATTCAGCTTCTTGCTAATATCTGTTGCACCAAATTTTTCTCTACTACTGAAAAACCTTTTTAAATGTGAGCCAACAGCAGAAGACCTTTACCTAATGTCACTAGGTTCATTTCTATGCTTCATAAAGGCCAAAACCAAGGAAAGGAAAGCACTTTTCTGTACATCTATGAAAAAACACTTAAAAGGAAACTTCCTTACCTGGATGCTCTTAATCCCAGCTTTGCAGTAGTACCGTTTAATATCCACATCAATCTCTGTGTTGCCAACAAAGCTGTGCGATAAAACAACAAAAGGCTGTTAGTTACCAGGGTTCCTTCACCGTTTTACTGCAATATGACATTATGTCTGAGGCTATGCTCTAGTCCTTGTGCCTGCGCTGTAACATGCATTATAATGTTTGTTTTGAGTCCATTAAGTCATTTTTATCACTTCCAAAGTCCAGAGTTATAAAGCTTAACATTTTATTAAACCAGATCCTGTTACTTTCCTCATTTTCTGTCAGCCATATTCAGCCATTCAGTGTATTTACAATTACTAATTACTATACAGTAGTCTTTACAGTTAGTGTTAGCGGCTGTTGCTCCCACAGCAAATCCAAATTGCCTGTTACTTTTTTTAGAATGACAGTTGCTCATTGCAGGATAAAAATGATTGACTGAGTGTGTTGAGGTGGTTTGTCTTTAAGCAGGACTGAAATCTTACAATTTACAAATTTCATCATCGCTCATACTGATTTAAATAAAGCAAGCATTCAGAATTTTTCAGTTCTTTCTGCTCAACCAACCAGATGTCTGTTTTAAACAAACATTTGCTTGACTCACCTGATTTGAAGGTCCATGACAATCTGTCTTTTCTCCACGTTTTCTGTATAAACCTTGACCCCGTTGACCCGCAAGGGCTACACCGCAACAGAAGGAACCATTATTGCCACTTCATCTCTCTCCACATCCATCAACACAACACCTTCAACCAAGCCCCCACGTGGTTAGCACAAGGTCGACCCCTTTGCTGACCCCACATTGAAGCTATTTATGAAATAGGAGCATGTGTCAGCGACATGCAAGTATGTTCACATTCAACGTCTCACACACACACACACACACACACACACTTGCTGTTGATCAGTAGCCTATTGTGTAACTGTTGAAACACATGATCAGTGCGAGTGCCTCTGAAGAGAACACAGGAACATTGACAGATGCTCACTTTGTCCCCTATGTCGATCTTGGTGAAGCAGAAGGTGCTGAGGTGGGCGTTGGACTCCTTCACCGCTGGCTCGATCGTCTCACGAAACACTTTTTCCACAAACTGGCCAATGTATGGCCACATGTGTTTCAGGGTCTAAGGGGATACAGAAGGAGAACTAAGCTTCAAGTAACTTATCTTTTCCCTTTTCTGCAAAATGGCATGTAAGATTTATTGTAATATTAATTTGTTCATATATAGTTCATACAAGTGCATCTTTCAACCCGTGAGTGTTAATGTTAGGATACACCAACACATGACACATAAATGTTCACGTCTAGATCATATGATGTATGCTAAGGAGTGCTTAAAAATTGAAATCCAGAATGTTGCCAGGTGGATTTCCAAGGGTTAATGCATTTTGCAGTGCTGCATGTTAAGTCCAATGTGCTGCAGTGTGTTAACATTCACAGCCCCGGTGGGAAGATGAGAGAGTGCAGAGAGAGCTAAAGGGCGACAGACATCCCGTTTACTCCAGTTTTCACAAAGCAAAATGGAAAGTTTCACTCAAGCAGGATAATTCAAGAGACAGCTGCTGAATTCTTTACCTTGTTTAACCACTCCACTCGCTCTACATCTGGGAAGTGCACCTGCAACAGAAAAACCACAGCAGACTGATAAAGTCACCTTTTAAAGGCAAACATTCAATCTATGTTTTACATGTTCATCTGAAGTGGCAGAATCAACCTGAAGACCAAATAATATATCACTGAACACTTGAAATGGACACAATTGTGCATTTTAAGCCGTTTCAAATAACACTCGAAATTTCAAAGTGCAAATATCAAAAGCAGAGTAAATAGTTTCCTAATTTACTTCCAATTTGTTATTCATGAACAGCTTTCAAAGCTGCAAATCCGGAAAAGCAGGTCTTTAAACAAAGATGCCTCATTTCTACTGGAACTTCTAAATATGTATAATATTGAACGAACATAAAATCATGTATTGTTACACAAGTAAAAGTCCTATAAATTAAATACTGGTAAAATAAACCACCTTTACAACAAGACAAAAGTAAAACTAGTGGCTCTGTGAGGCTTTGAGCAAACCACACACATGCTTAGACCGACAATGCTGACAAGCTATAGTACACTGTCCAACATGTGCACAACTGTCAAATCAGAATGCCAACATTTTATTATTAAACTTCATCTGTGGTTATCTGACCAATAGCTGCTGAATTATTTCAGTCAAGAGTAAAGTGGTGCACAAACACTGTTTCTCTCTGCCTCTGTAGCCAAGTTAAAACCACTTTAACATGCAAATTAAGGTTTAGAGACAGACAACTTCACTATCAATCCAAACATAGGCTGTGCCGTGCGTTGTGCGACTGAGCTGCAGTTCAACTAATCTTCTTGAATGACCAGAGTCAATCAGGCAGTGATATTACATGAGCTAAAGGAAATGCCGGCAGTAAAGTCAATATGTTCTCGATGGTGGGCGACCAAGCACACAACCCTGTCCAACAGCTGTGCCTCTCCATCACACTAGATTTAATCTCAACAAGTTGAAGTGATGCAACCGGCTGGAGTGCTGGTGAGATATGTCATGTGGTGAGACAGCAACAAGGGACAGCACTAGTCCTTACAGCAGCAGCAAACACGCTTACACAGCACTTATGTCAAAGTGTGGACAAAGCAGTGACAGGAGCAAGACAATGGAGGACAGAAAGTTTCAATGACATTCAGGCCTATAGTTTTATTATGAGTTAAATTTAAAATACCCATCTAGAAGAGTCACTGGTAAATTCATTATTGCATCGGACACAGTGACCATGTTCATAAAATGAAGGTGATGATGTAGATGATTCATGGACATGCTTCTAAGTTCTTGCAAAAAGAAATAGGTGAAATCAGTCCAGTTAATTATTCAGATACAACAAACCTGCAGTGTTGACGTAATCTGAAAGGAGGGTTTTGTCTTGAAAGTGTAATTAACAGTCTGCTTTAGTTCTGAATCAGCAGTAAGAGGGACATCCTCACTGAATTTAAACTGCCACATCTGTCATGAACCCACAAAGTATGGGCATCGGAGGGCGGCCCATATTTACAGCGATGGACAGCTCTGGTAACATTTATTACTTTATTTGTTCAGGTTCCACAGCAGAACTAAAGAGAGACAACGTAAGGTAATATCTCCTGTTTTTGATGGTAAAGTGAAAATAATCAACGCCAGACAGACAGTACTTATGATGTTTAAATTGGACCGGCTGAAGTCATGTCCCAAGACCTTCCAGCTGATGTCAGGTACTGCTCTAGTTGATCGGATCACCTACACTGTACCATTAGTAGACATTTCCTGATTCCTTTGTAGGGGACTTGTTTTTCTTGCTCTGTCTTTCGTGTAAGGAATTAATGTTCCTGGTTCATCAGAATACAGAGACCAAGAAGTAAGCAGGACCTGTGTTTAAGTAAAACTGATATTCTAAAAAAGTCCCAAACACATTCCCATATAAACAGAAAAAACCTTTAGTGCAGCCAACAGCATTGTGCTTACCTCTCAAACGTGTGTTAACATCTCATAAGTCACCAAGATACTAATATTTTATATATTTAATGTATGATAACATGCTTTAAATTACTTGGATGACAATGTGCCTCAATGTATTTCACTTACTTATTTAATATCTTTCGTCCCATGATTGGATATTTTAGCCAGCATCTATAGACTTTGTGGCCAGTTTATGAAATGCCAATTCAACAACTCAGCCTAAAATGTTAGTCAGTTTTGATGGAGAGCACTGAAAGATGCCTACATACATGCCCCCCCCCCCCCCCCCCCCACACACACACACACACACACACACACACACACACTACCATTTACTAACATAAATAATGTGAATAATGTGTGCATATTTATTATTTTAATTTTTGTTCCTGTGTGATACTAAGCTAAGACCCAGAGGATTACTTCTAGTTTACGTACTGCAGCCACTGCAACAGCCAGCGCCCTGGGTGAAAACAGCTGAGGATAAAAACTGGAGCATGGAGTAGTGCACTTTGGCAGCACAAGTTTGAAAATGGGGGCATACCACTAAAAAGTGCCTTGACAAACCAAGGTCATCTCCATTAAGTCCCAGCTCTGCCAAGTTTGGAGAAACTGGCACTGACCAAGATTTAGGCACCACATCCCTCATAGTATATACTCACCTTGTCAGTCTGGAAGATGTTAATCAATCATTATGATCTCTAACCCTGAAAGTTGTAATGTAATTTCTATGTGCAGCCGCTTCAGGTCAGTTAATTTTATAAACCACAGGGGGCTCTGAGGTCAATAACATCTCTTTCCTTTAAATGGGATGCTCATGCTCTTTGGCGCTTAGCTCTTTCAGGCCCTGTCTAATAGCCCAAATGCATCTTCAGCCATGTCTCAGCAGAATAAGCTTTTAACTGCTCTAATCACAGCAGGCTGCACAGAGCATCAAAAACATTTGGGCTGTGATTCTGGGAAGAATTTCACATGGAAAGTGTTGGATATTAATAACTCAAGAAGCCGAGGCATGCGGCTTGGTTGAATTTTCACTGAACTTGAGTTGTAGATAAGTTGGATAACCCGTGATTACACCCAAATCCAAATGGTTTCCTTTGTGATTCACAAACTGACCCCTGACTCGACCGGGGGTCCTTAAGAAGATTTTAGAAGGAGACAATATCAGTTTAACTTAATTTATTATTCAGGGTGACACTGCACTAAAAATTAAAACAGGGCTTCCATCTCTGTTTGTTGCATTTCTATAAAACTTGTACATGAGTAGTAGCAGTGTGAGGACAAATAAAGGAATTTAAGGTATAACAACACAATCAATCACTGTATCACCTTTGTAGAGTAGACTGCCTGCTGGAAAATCTTCAAACACAAACAGTATCTATAAAACACCCTATATTACTATATAATATTGTGTAAATCTTCTATATACTTGTGCTGCTGAAGTCCTCCAGCAGGTCTTGTTAAATTCCCAACAAAATCTTTACCACCACCTGTTAACCCTGACAAGTGTTATGTGGTGTACGTGTTATCTATCTATGCAGGGTAAAGTGATGCAGCAGTACTGAGTAAAAGCAACAGTGATGGCACTCTGGGTCCCAAAATAACAGGCACTCTTTCCAGCGTGGTGTCTGGTTCACCATTGTACCCTTCTGGATTTAGACCGGGGCTCAGTCTAATGTCACTGTTGGGGGCACAGCTGCTCCATCACAGCTTTACAGCTCCAATCGGCTCCTCCTGCTCCTGTCATCTGATTAGTTTTTCCTGGAAACTCACAAATATGGCTCAGGGAAACACATGCTCTACGGAGAACCAGCTCAGCTCGGTTAAACGTGCTTAATCTATTGCACTTCATAACGAGACTTACCCATGGTGGCAAGTCAGAGGTCGCAAGACTTTGCTTGACACTTGTCTCCTCTTGTCCTAAGAAAGCCAGAGCTCGTCTCAGTCGGCTGTGTTTCCCACCTGTGTTTCGCCTCCACCAGAAAAAGACAACAAGTCCAAACAGCAGCCAGCTGAAGCTAAACTCAAAATATCCCAATGCGTAAATGGGAAAAATAAGAACGAACGTTTTGGCAAAGTGAACCCAGGTTTGGGTCAGCTCGCTGGTGGAGGACACCGGCCGATCCTCGGGTATGCTGCCCCCCGAAAAATGGGGAAAGTTGGCGCTGGGTCGAGTGGGGCTCGGCGCAGTGTGTCCATTCTCCTTGGGTGAGGCAGTGCTTGCACTGGGCGAATGGGCTCCACGTACAGCTGTCATGATATCTCTTGACATGTCTGTGCGCTGGGCTCCGTCTTCAAGCTGGTAGATCGCGGATCAGTTAGGTCAGGGCGACGTTGTTCCTGTCAGGCAGGCTGTTCTCACGTTAGCTCACCTGCACACCAGCCCATCGCCTTAGAGGGAGTCGCTGGCATTGACCACTTCAGTTTACGCTTGAAGCTAAGGTCTGCGATTCCTTGATTTACTCGGTCTACCGAGCTTATCCACTTTACAGTCGATCTGTTTCCACAGTCCTCACGGAGAAAGAGTGATCATATCCGAAAACGCACACGGACCAATTGGTGTGCGCTCACAGGGACGCCCGAGCGCGGCCGAAAGAGGAAAGGAAATGCCGCCATCTGGTGTCCACTACCGGTAAATTAAACCATATACTAAAACTTACATAGGTAACGTACCCCAATGCCAAAAACGTTGGGAGGATGTGTAAAACGTAAATGAAAATACAATGCAATCATTTGCAAATCTCATCAACCCATATTGTATCCACAATAGAACATAAACAACATATCCAGATGTTGAAACTGAGACATTTTACCTTTTACTGCAAAATATTAGCTCATTTTTAATTTGATGGCAGCTACACATCTCAAAAAAGTTGGAACAAAGTCAACAGAAGGCTGGATAATCGCAAACAGAGGAGCATTTGACAACTAATTAGGTTAATTGGCAACAGGTCAGTAACATGGGTATAAAAAGGAGCATTTTAGGCAGAGCCTCTCGAATGTAAAGATGGGAAAAGGTTCACCAATGTGTGACATACTGCATCTAAAAACATTTCAGAAAAATGTTCCTCAATGTAAAATTGTGAAGACTTTGAAGGTCCCGCCATCCACGGTATATAATATTATCAGGAGGAATCTCTTTGCGCAAGGGACAAGGCCAAAGGTCAAAACTGGGTGTGTGTGATCTTCAGGCCTTCATGCACCACTGCATTAAAAACAGGCATAGTTCTCTACTGGACATCACTGCATGGGCTCAGGAACACTTCCAGAAATCACTGTCTGTTGTCACTGTCTGAATCACAGTTCGCTGTGCAATCTACAAATGTAAGTTGAAGCTGAATCATCCAAATTTTAAAAATTTTCTGAGGCAAAATGTAAAACTGTTCTGTGGCCAGATGAATCAAAATTTAAAATTCTTTTTGGAAACCATGGATGCCGTGTCCTGCAGACTAAAGAAGAGAGGGACCATCCAGCTTGTTATCAGCGGACAGTTCAAAAGCCTGCATCTCTGATAGAATGGGGGTGCATTAGTGCCTATGGCGTGGGCAGCTTACACATCTGGAAAGACACTATAAATGCTGAAAAGTACATAGAGTTTTCAGAGCATATGCTCCCATCCAGACAATGTCTCTTTCCGGGACGACCTTGCAGATTTCAGCAAGATATTGCTGAACCACATACTGCATCCATCACAACAGCACGGCTTCCCAGGAGAAAAGGCCTGCCTGCAGTGCAGACCTTTCACCAATAGAAAATATTTGATGCATTATAAAATGACAAAATCTGGCATCAAAGGCCCAGGACTGTTGAGCAGCTGGATTCCTGCATCAGACAAGAAATGGACAACAATTCTCTCCTAAAGTCCAGCAACTGGTCTCCTCAGTTCCCAGATGTTAAAAAACAGTTGTTAAAAGAAGAGGGGATGCTGTACAATGGTAAACATCACCCTGGGTTGACATTTTCAAATCATTGCAAAAACACAGAGAAATCCCTCAAATTACGATTTTTTTTTAACACTGAGTAAACGTGAAGGCTCATGCAGTTGCTATGACAACTGGCTGTTGATTTTAGCGATTGCTCGGCTACTGATTAACAAGCCTGTCGTCAAGCCGAAGTTATGCGATCTCCTTGGTTTCGACTCACTGCGTTTGCGCAGTAGGATATTTACCAACATGGCGGCGTTACCACAAAAATATGAACTAATGTTCGGCAACTGAAAGACGAAAAAAATAATTACACAGATGCGAGCATGCATAGTGGCAAGGTAAATGCTTTGTCTTTGTTCTTACGACTCCAAGTTAAGAATTTCTAAAGAAAATGTCATGTCTGTAGTTACATTCGCTTGGGAAAGACCGTTGTCCAAATAATTATCCTAGTTGTTGTCAGAACAATATGTTTATTGTCTTTAAACTAACCTAACGCTATTTATGTGGGTGTTCCGTAAACATTAAACCATTTATTTTGTTTAGAAAATTACCAAGGAAGACACATGGAAACCTACTGACCTGAAAAAACACATCAGGGTAAGTTTGCAAGAGTTTTAAAACAGCCCCAGAAAAGGAGGAGTTAAACTAGATATCCGTCAAAAGACAAAATTACACCAACATGTCATAAATTGTTATTTTTATTATCAGTGTCATTCCTGTTCTTAGGAGGGAGGACACACTGATGACTCTTATAGAAGGCAAGGCAGCAATGAGAGAGAGCCCCGTAGCGGGGAATCCAAAGATAAACAACGCAAAGACCCAGAGAAGGAGTCCAGACGAGAGAGAGACCAGCACAGAGAACAAGAGGGTACAAGAGACAGAGAAGCTGGAGACAGGAAAGACAAATATGTAGAAAGAAGGAAAGAAGTCTCATGGGACAGGGGGGGCGATAGGGAAAAGGATAGAAGAGACGAAAGAGACAGCGAGAAAAGGGGGGAGAGAGAAAGACTGGTGGATGAAAACAAGTACAGTGATGATTACAGAGAGAAAATAAAGAGGAGGGGAGGTAGAGAAAGACTGGTAGATGAAAACAAGTACGGTGATGAGAACAGACAAAATAGGGACAGTGTGATGGATAGAGAGGATAAACAGGATGTGGACAGAGACAAGGAAAGACACAGAGTTAAAGAGAAAGATAGGGTAAGGGATAGAGAGAGACACAATGAGGAGGACAGGGGGAAAAGGCGGGAAGAGAGAGACAAGGAAAAAAGAAGACCGGAAAGAGACAGAGAGCATAGGACTGAGAAAAGAAGACATGAGGAAAGCAGAGAAGGGGGGAAAAGTGGGATAGAAAAATCTGATAGAGAACAGAGAGATAGGCATCGGGAGAGAGACAGACACAAAGACCAATATGAAGACAAGACTAATGAGATGGCAAGACACAAGAGACATGACGAGAGAAAGTATTCAGAACAGAAAGAGCAAAGAGGTGAGTACACTGCAATGTACACAGAGTTTTCCTTATTTACAGGATGAGGGTCTATATCACAATATTTCTATCGGTCTAATTTTAGAATACAGAGAACACAGAACACATAAAGAGGAAAGAGAACGACGACACAAAGAAAGAGAAAATCGTGTAAGCATAAACATTATTATTAGTTCTCCATCGCTATGTTTCATTTTAAATCATCTGATGAACATTTTTGCTCTATTTTCAATAAACTTGTGACATGGAAGAATTAACATGCAGTTACTGGGCCAAAGCATTTTTTTTCTACTTTCCAGGACGACAAGTGGAAGCACGACAGTGAATCCATGAAAAAACAAGACTTGAAGGTGTCAGTCGAGGAGGTCAGGCATCGTCATGGTGACAGACAGCGAGCAGAAAGGGACAAAGACAAAAGGCACAGAGAGGGAGAAGATGCAGAGAAAAAACAGAGAGAGCGAAGGCACAGAGAGAGAGAAGACGCAGAAAACAAACATCGAGAGAGAAGTCAAAGAGAGGAGGAGGAGCCAGAGCAAAATCACAGAGACAGAACCAGCTCCAAGAAATCATCATCTGATATAGGTCACAGGCATGAGACAAATACAGCAGAAACAGAGGTTATTCATTTAAATATATTGGCCTTAATGCCCCGATGACTTAATATGTGCACCATCTTATATGGAGTTAAAGTTTAAATATACAAATAAGTATGCCTCTGTATCTCTGCGGCTCAATGTACTGTGAAAACAACAAGTCTTTGTATGCGTCTGTGAAGTATTAAAGTGTTTTTAATCCTGCTTCATGTGTTTATATTACATCTGCAGGTTGTCACTGATGAAGATTTGGGTGAACAGGAATATGAAGGTGATTTTGAGGTAAGTTCAGCCTTTTCATTTTAATATGTACCACATTTTTTTGTTTTTAACATATATTTATCGTGGTGTGACTTGCATGCTGCAATCGATTTGCAATTTCGATTTTGCTAAGAAGCTGCAAAGTATTCAGAACTTTCATAAGTGATTCCGTGTTTTTTGTTCTCACAACATCTCGTTTAGTAGTATTTCAAATAACATATCGCGTATAAGAAGAATGTTTACTATTAAGGATTATGAAGAGGATTTTGAGGAGGTGGATGAAAGTGCAGATGAAGGTGAGGATGAGAAGGAACCACAGCCTTTGCAGGGGGGAGAACACAGGGAGGAGCTCACACTGCAGAGGAGGAAGGAGATCGAAGCAATTCAGAGAGCCATGGATGAAGAGAATGAGAGAGTTGAAACAGCTCAGCCCAGACAGAGCAAAGAGGCAGAAGACGTGCCTAAATCCTCCAGAAGTATGTTCCCATACACACACACACACACACACACACACACACACATACACCTTTTGACGCTTGCACCTGGTTTTATCCCATTTTGAAGTATGTTCATATTTACTCTACGTGGCTTATTGTAAGACAGTCACTAAATAATAATAAATAATGGTACTAGTTATGATCATTTTATTGCTCCTCATAGCATCTGAAACAAAGCAGGATAGAGGCTCACAGCGCGGGAAGTTTATTGACTTTGTGGCAGCAAGACAGCATGAAATCAGCAAGAAAGTGGCCACAAAACAAAAGTAGGTTTCCGTAAAATGAAAAATGGATTGTTATAATGTGGTTGACATAACATAGTATACTTGTTTTTAACTTTACCCTCAACTTAATGATATTTTTTCTCTGTCTTCAGGAAACGCAGCAGAGAGCTGCTTCGCCTAATTGACCTGGATTTCTCTATAACGTTCTCTCTTTTGGATCTGCCACCTGTTAATGAATATGACATGTATATTAGAAACTTTGGAAGTGCAAACACCAAGCAGGCCAGTATTTTTGCATTACACGAATACCTATAACCAAATCATAAAACGTTTTTCTAGAAAAGTATAGTCCATATAGCAGTTTAAATAATGTAATAACTTTTTCTTTCTTAGGCTTATGTTCAGTGCAATGAGGATAACACAGACCGAGACGTCCAGACAGAGGAAATAGAGCTGTGTGAGAAATGGACACAGCATCCTCCAGAACACAGTGGAGCCTGTGGCGGTAAGAAAACGCCGCGATCTTTTGATTAAGGCAGTGTGTGTGTGTATGTACCGTAAATTACAATAACAGTGTTGTTTTCCTGACAGATCCAAATTTGTCTCAGGAAGCACGAAACAAAACCATAAGTGAACTGAACTTTGACGTTAAGCGTCTGACAGCATTTCTCAGCTCAGCGTCACAGGTACATTGTTTTGCAACAGTCATAAACAGTCATTAAAATGTTACAGTTCACACATTCCTGCAACTTTTGAGTTGTGCCATTGATACTGACTACTGTTGTGTCTAAATCAAGGTCATGGTTGTCCTGTTGGAAGAGAATCAAGCTGAGAGAAAATCCCTGAGGGAGCTGAGGACTCAAACAGACACACTATCTTTCAGTGAAGGAAGTTTACAGCTCAACACTAACTTGCCTTTTCTTTATGGTACACAATCATTACATTTCTTTTTTCAAATAAATTTAAAGATTTTCTTTGTATTATATTATTTGGGTTCCTTCTTGTTTTGTAAGGATTAGGGCAACTATAGCAAATCCAAAGTAAATTTTACATATTTTGCAGGTCGCCACATCAGCTTGGTGCACTTCTCTCAGGTCCAGAGGCAGACTATGATGTCAGTCCACATGCCTACAACAGAACCTAGCGCTGTGCGTCTTGACAGCTACAGCATCATCTGCATATGGAACATTTGGGAGCCATCCCGTCCTCAGAAGGTCCTTGTTTATGAATCTGAGGTGACATATTGAGGCTTTTTTCTTCACTTGTTGCAAAGTTAGTTGTAATAGATTTGAGCAAATTAAATGACAGCACATTTCAAAATACACATTTAAGGCAATATACAGGCTTCAACACCTGCTTTGATCAGGGCTAACGTTTATTTGCTCTCCACAGTTTAAGTTTAATATTCCTTAGACTTCGACTGGAGACTTACACTTTTTGCCAGGTTCCAATTTATTCTGCTATTAGTCTTATTGATTTAAATTCCCTTTCAAAAGTAACAACTACAATCAAACATACTGTATATTTCGTGACATTAATATCCAAAAGCAGGAGTTAGTGTAGTTTGACTATTTTTATTCTACTTACATCCGTGTTTAAATGTCCCTCCTGTTCATAGTAGATGCACAGAGGACTTTTGTTTGATTTTTAGACAAAGCACATAGTTCTCATTCACGTTCAAATCTCAGCCAAGCTAGTGGCTCTTCTCAGATGAGTATGTATCGGTCCTGATTTTGCTAACATTCTCCTAAATTCTCGTAACACTCTCGTAATTCTCGTAAATTTAAAACAAACTCATACATTTAGAAGATACACACTTGATCTATCTCACTCACTGAGACTCAGCTGACACGATAAGTAACCCCTCGGAATTATCTGTATGTCAGGTCCAATGTTGCTGTTTCAGCCCTGGAAAGGCCACACTGGTGTTTGGAGGCACGTCAGTCGGCTCAGTGGTGCTGTGGGACCTTCGAGAGCATGCTAGTAACCACTACCAGCTGAAGATAGGGGAGGATGAGTGGACCTTTAGACAGCCATCCTTTTCCACTGGTATATCTTAAACTATAGTTGACAACTAGATGTTTTTTAATTCCTACATACAGACATTGCTGATTGACAAAATGATGCTACCAATTTCTGTCTCTCTGTTTGTTCCAGTATACTGTTTTTTGTCTTTATTTTAATGAACTTGCCTCTTTTGTCACCTTGTCAACATACTTCAGATGCAGTAATGGCTGACTCAGGCCACTTTTCGGGTGTGACATCTGTAGAAGTTGTTCCTTCTGTAGCAGGGGGACTGAGGCCAGAGGTCCCTATGTTTGCATCTGAGGAAGGTATGGAATGGTCCAAAACACTGACTGAAGATCTTGTGTATAGCATTATAAATGTGCTGTTGCCATTTCCTGTTGACATTATATTTGATTAAGTCTTGTCTTGTTCAAAAACCAGAGTCATCCGGATTGTCATTCCAGCTGGCTTCTCTGGATGAATGTGGGGTTTTAAATTTCTGGGTAAGTTGTGCAATAGAGTGGAACCTGCATATTGTCACTGGAAGAAGGGACAATAGGCAAAGATCAAGCTAAAATTGACAAGGCATATTTGTGTTCTCTGAACAATGTAAAATTAATAATCGTAGTTTGGCCCATTGATTGTCCCATTACTATCACCACAGTCAGTAGCTGGAGTTGCAGCAGTGGATTTGAGCCAGCTCATGGAGGAAATTAGGAAAAACTATTAGTGTGACCATTCTCTGAGGATGTCATTATCTCAGATGTCAGTCACACTAAAAGTGTACTATATGCTTAGAGAAGTGCTCCTTATAACTCGACAGATCGCCTGAGAATAGTCACATTTTCTTTCTCAATTTTAAAATAATATGTTTATAGTTGTATTTATATCAGGGAGTACATTGCAAAGAGAAAAACTAATAGCTGATACTCTTGATGGCACTGGAATTACACACTTGATACTGTAACATGTGAGCATACGCTATGACAAGGGACATGTTGATATGATTTCATATGCATGATTTTCTATGTGTCCTGTAGGTGGTGGTGGAACTCCCAAAAGCCAATGAAGCAGGCTCTCAAACAGATCTAGGTCACATTTTCAAGCAGTTTGTCTTTTCCATGAGCATAGTCATCTTTGTCAGACATGTGCCACCAACTTTAACCTTCACTTCCTCTCTTGCAGGGCTCAGGCCAGGAAGCAAAGTAAAATTACTTCACAGCTCCTCCCTCCACACTGTTGACAGGTGAGATTGATAAATGGCTTGTGATGACCATTCGTCCCTTAAAAACCCCACAATGTCTTTGTTCTGTGGAACACAGCTGCTCTGCATGGCTATACAATTCTGTTTGTGGTGTTTTGGGGGCTGTGCTTTTTATCACATCAGCATTTAATGGGAACATACCTGCCATCATTTACAGTGTGAATGTTATCCATTGCCATGTTCCACTGTTGCAGTGTTTTTAAAGCTGATGATGTAACATTTGATGTCTGGTTCTGGTATCTCTTCACCCCCCCCCCCCCCCCCCCCCCCCGCCCCTATGCCTTGACTTGGCTTTCAGTGCATCACCACGAGATGCATTGAAAACTGTGAATTTACAGACTCTACATTTAAAGTTCCTTCCAACTGACTCCAGTCATTTCTTTATTGGCACCAATATGGTGAGTGTAGTGTTGTTCCAAACATAATGAAGTATTTTCAAATTACCGTTTATTTTGTGATTGTGTACCTATGTCATTTCTGTCTTAGGGTCTGGTCAATCATGGAACAAGTCATGGTTTGAAGGCTCCTCCAAACTTTTACAGGTTTCAGGAGCCTGGAGTCCGACCTGTTCATGTCAGCTCAATCCACTTTTCCCCCTTCAGGCAAAATATGTTCTTGGTGAGGAAGCAGTTTATTCTAAGTAATGGAACCCATAAATTAAGTTTTTTATTTTCTAGATTTTGATAATTACATTAATGTACACTAAATATAAATAGTAGCTGCAACAATAAGGCTTTGCTTATTAAAAAAAAGTAAAAACGGGGATACAGCTGACCTGGCTTTGACAAAAACTAATAAAATGCCTATATGCATCTCTAAGTCTCGCCAAGTAACACCTTACCCCTTTCTTTTATTCATACTAAAAGATTCAAAGCATAACATTTGGAGTAAATATGAATATGATAATTTAAATCCTTAAAATTATTGTATGAGCTTTTTCTTCTTTTGAACTCTTTCAGGTGGGTTGTGGGGATGGCAGCATCAGGCTGCATGGGCTTCGCCACGAGCAGCCTGTGGCAGAGTGGAAGAGTAGTATAGCAGGTGAACCGGTGGTCTCACTGCAGTGGGCCCTGACCAGGCCAACTGTCTTCTGTGTTCTTGATGCAGCCTCTAATCTCCACATATGGGACCTGCTGAAAAATGAGACAGAGCCCGTGGTTACTGAGAGAATGAATGCTGATAGGTAATATGTGACAGTAATGAGAAATAGATATACAAGTAATTTTATATTTGTCATACCATGTGTATGTCTTCTGTTCTCAGGGTAACAGCCATGGCTGTGTTTGGGGACTCAGCACAACAAAATATATATTCAGGAATAGCCCTTGCACATGAGTCAGGAAAAATAGAAATGCATTATTTCACAAGACATTTTACTCTGCCCATTTCTGAAGAAGAAGAGAAGCTGGAAAGTATGATGACTGAAGCCTTCTGCAACACTGAATAAGGATATTGGTAAATAGCCACTTCTACAGCGCTTTTATCCAGAGCATTCTCATTCACCTATTCACAGACACACACACACACACACACACACACACTGATGGCAGCAGCTGCCATGCAAGATGCTCACCTGACCCACCAGGAGCAACTTGGGCTTCAGTGTCTTGCCCAAGGACACTTCCACCCATAGCCAGTAGGGACCAGGAATCGAACCACTGACCCTGTGGTCCATCGATGACCAACTGTGCAAGAGCTGCAGATGCATGTAGATTGTCCTATTTCAACATATTTTCAGCTCTTTAAGTCTGGATTTATAACATTGTTTTGTCATGGTCACTTTGTATGGTATATGTCAAAAATCAAATTGACATTTGTCAGATGTTTTTTATAAAGATAACATAGGGTTAGAAATGTTTGTATTACAATAGCTGTGCGAAAAATGTGACTAAATACCAAAGATTATCTACCTACAGTTAATCCAATAACACCCATAAATACAACTGAAAAATCTATATATTTGTTGAGGCTAATATTTATACGTTTGAGTAATATGAAATATTTGTACAGTGTTGACCAGTTTTTATGTAATAAACTGAGCGTGTCAAAATCACCTGTCTTATCACATTAAATAGTCCCACGATACTTCACCAGAGCTGCAGTAGGATTTTAGAGAAGTTGAGAATAAGAAGTCCTTCCTGTTTGTCCTAAACTAAACTTTGTAACCATTCTTTTTAAAGAGGACGGATTGTTGGCCTACAAGTAAGAGAAATAACAATACACAACATTTTTACTGAAAGCATGCGTGTATATTCTTAACAAAGCCATGACTACATTCTGGTCGTTATTGTGCTGGAATCACCTGTAAAACATCCTGAGCAGTTTGGGCTGTGAAACCCACACGCTCCCAGTTACAGGTACTAAGGACGTGTCCTCGAGGGGGGGTGTTAGCCCCGGGTAGCCGGGGCACTTGACGTTAAGTCTCCAAACAATGTGCGACCTGCAGCCATGGATGCAAGCGAGCGACCCATTGCCTAGCAACAACAAGGCCTGCGCTCTTTACTATGGAGCCGTAAGAACAAAGTTTTAGCCAGCTAGCCAAGTTGGTGTTTTATGCTATTCTAATTTCACGTTTCCAATTTCCGATCTGATGCGGCATCCGAACAATTCACAACCATTAATTAGTAGAACGTGATCACCGAGGTTTCTCTTCGTTTACCCGTTTTTTAAGTTGGGTAACTATAATATGTCTGCAACTTTTTAGAAGAGACAAACAAGACGAGCAAGGATAAGCAAATGTGTTGGTGCGCTGTTTTTTTCTTTAAGTTCGTAAATTATTTGATATTAGCAGTGTGAGTATGAAAAATGCTGTCAAATGCTTAGAAAATGTATGATTTTTTTTACTTTCTTTTTGAAAACAGGCAAGAAAATAATATTAAAACACCACCGTTCATTCATAGAAAATGTGACTTTTTCTCTCCAATGTCTTGCACATAGCCACCATCAAAAAGAGAATTTGTATGTAAAAACTGCAAAAGGTTAGTGGAGGCGGCAGGACCTGGGTGGACATGGGTGGACATTGGTGGACATGGGGGCTCCAGTAGAGGGGAGCAGAACAACCACAGTACTCCTCCCCAGTCCCACTCTGAGGCTGCTGCCTCAAGCGAGCAAGACATCAAATGGGAAGATGCTTGGTAAGCGAGATTTGATTAGGCAAAATGTGAAGAAAGCTACAGCCAAGGTAAGACTGTGTCTTTGAATGCTTTAGATTGCTGACCTGCTGTGTGCACTTTCAGAGGCCTCACACACCTTTTTATGTGCTTGCTTGGTCTGTCCCACCAGGTGCCGTATCGCAAGAGCCAGCAGCACGTGCTCACTCATGGTCTCCGTCACGTACAGCATTTCTCCTGTGACAGCCCTGTGCGTTTCATGATGTATTCGGAGGCTGCAGCAGCATTTATTAGCCTCCATACAGACAACACAGCCTGCTTTTACCAAGCTGATGGCCACAAGCAGACTTCCGTAGCACATTTGCCTTTTTTGGGCTTGACGCCTACAAAAATCTCTGGTTGTCTGGTGGGTTGGGGTCCTGGGCCCATCTTAACACTTCTAGACAGGGAGTTTCAAACCCTGGATGCTGCTGACAATGCCCTAGACATACGTGTGTGTCAGCCTGCAGAGCACTCCACAGAGTTGGTAACTGCAGGTGTGGGGAACGTGTGTGTGTGGTCGGTGAGGCTCATGAGGTGCAAGGTGAAGATACAGGAGGGGCTGCAGCACAGCACGTTCACTCATATGGCACTGGCTCCCCCGCAGTCTCACAGGCCACACAGAGCCTTTGTTGTGTGCGGGAGGGTTGTGACAGTGGTTGATCTCGATGTCGGGAAGGTTGTGGATCACAAGAAAGATCTTTGCTCACGGTGTGTATGTCACATACATTCTGCTTTATTAGGTACACATGTGCAGTCTAATGCGAACCAACACGACTGCTCTGCTGGGAACTGTGTTTTTATGATTCCTTATAATTTTTTGATACTGGTACAGAGGTACAAAGCATATAAATAGTTTGTTGACTTGGTTGCAAATGTGTAAATTCAGTTCTAGGTATAAAGGGTAGTTGAGTGTAGGTGGTGAAGCGTGATATCTTTTAAACTGTCTATAATTATATTTGACTTTGACTATGACTCTTTGTGTTTTACAGTGATATCACTGCAATGGTGTATTGCGCTCAGCTGGACTGTTTGATTATTTCATCTCAGGGGCTGTCCATTAGGGTGTGGGGCCCAGATTGGGAGCTACGTGTGGCTTTTGTAGGACATAATGGTAAACTGGTGACTGAGGAAATTCATCCATCTTTCTATTGTCTTCGTCTTTGTAATTGGAATTATTTCTGCTTTCTGTTCATTTGTTTGTGTCCAGGTGTGGTGACCTCAATGTTCTACTGCTCTGAATTACACATGTTGTTATCAGCCTCTGTGGATTGTACGATTTGTTGCTGGAATGTGAAGGAGGGTCAAATGGTCGAGCGTATCCAAACGGAACGTGAAACCCCTCCATTGTACATAGGAGGCACTCAAAAGGGAGACGTTTTCATCTCCTTCTCTCAGCAGGGAGTGGATTTTTGGAGCATTCGAAACTTGTACAGTCCCCACTGTAAATTCAAAGGGGCTGAAGGAGCCCCGTTGAGACAGATCCTGGCCTCAACCTCTCCTGGTCCTTACCCTGTACGAGTGCTCTGTGTCAGCGGAGACAGTGATATCACTCTGGTGGCTGCAGAAACAGGAACAGTGCTGACTTCATTCAAGGCACAGCAAAGGATTTTGTGTGCTGACTACTGCCTGCACAAGGAGATTCTGCTGGCCTTAACTGAGGCTGGTACAGTGCTCCAAGCCAACACACTCACTAATCCCATCACTTTAATGCGAGAGTGGAAGGGAAGAGGCCAGGGGCCCTGGCAGCAGCAGGACTGTGTGACAGAAGAAGATGCCCAGCTTCTGCCGATCCCTGGCCCTGCGTGCTGCCTGGTACTCTACAGTTATGTCCCTGAGACGCAGGCAGCTTTAGAGGAGTGGAGGAAATTGCAGCACAGCAGAGGATGCAGTTCCAGAAATATGGCAGCTGTTGATGATTCCCAGAACAGGTGAGCAGATTCATTTCAAAGTTAATATTCTATGATGCCACAGGATCTAATTGTACTTCTGGATTTGGGAAAGGTTTTTGATCATACTTGGCCAAAATGGTGGCTGTTTGAGTGTTTTAAAACTGAGTAATGGGAAGGTCTTCTACCGGACCCCGGCACACAATGGCCAGAGAATCACCACACTGCAGGTGTACCCTGAGAACGCCTACCTAGTTTCTGCAGGTATTTCCCATTGTGAGTTTCTTGATTTTATATGCATGTCAGTAGTGACTTAATGACTTTACCCCATCCCCAAGGTGAAGACATGACGGTGGTAGTGTGGAGAGTAAGCCCCTCCGTCCGGGAATGCCTCAGCCAACAGCTCAGCTTGCACTATGATCAGCCTCAAGTCTACCTGGCAGCACTGGGGTCTCAGCTGGCTCTGACCTTTCTAGAACATGACAGTGGGACCTACAGCCTCATGCACTTCAACCTGCTTAACCTCAGCAAGATTGGTCTTCCTCTTATAGAAGGACATTCAGACCACTTCATAGGTCACAGAGGAAAATTATGTCCATATGAAATGATAAATAACTGATTATATGTTTGTGTGTTTTTTACATGGATTACAGTAGTCACTGAATGTTTGTTTGGTTTTCTTGCAGGACTGTGTGTGTGTCCTGATCTGGATGTGTTTGTTTCCATTGGTCTAGATGGTACAATGTGCATCTGGAGTGAAAAGAATGATCTCATCAGGTTTGTATTACAGATGTGAAAAGATTACAGTAATACATGAACCTTTGTTTATTTATGTGTCTGTGACTCCTCCAGGATGCTCCAGCTAAATGCAGTGCCCGAGTGTTTGGCTTATGGTGGGTTTGGAGGGGAACTGTTCCTGGGCATCAAAGGAAACCTGTACAAGATGAATTGTGCACAGTTCCTGCCACACATTTATCAACAAATGGTAACCAGTGAATCAGCCGTGTATCTGATTCACCAAAGCTGCTACATTTTTGCATTTTTGCACATTTTTGCAATGTTCCTTTCATTCTATTTATTTTTACAGCTCCTTTACACTTATGCTGAGACACTTCCTGACCTGCCTATTATTGAGAGTAAAGCAAAATACAGCAGAACAAAGTAAGATTGACTTTGATCTATTACAGATTAAGAATAATCCAAAATAATGACACCGTAAACTATGAGAAATGTTGGTATGTACAGGAGTGCTAGCACAGCCAGAAACAAGGGGGAAGAATCACCAGCAAGCGTGAACAATCAACTTCTGACTGAGGACATGTGGAGGCAGAAGGTGGGTTTGCCAGAAACAATAGAATTTGAGACAATGGATGGTAAAAGCATACTGAAAATGTGTTCAAATATCTAATTTCATCCAGGAAAATGAGAGAATAATGACCTTACACATGGACTTGTCTGCGCTTCTACAAGGCACAGTGAAGTGCAAAAAAGCGAAGCCTCTCAGCACAAAGCTAACCAAGAAGGAGTCCTTTGATCGCTATATGAAAAAAATATATGGATTGCCCTATGACATTAAGGTTTCTTCCTAAACCTATTTATTTCTAGAATATGCCACCATAATCACCTTTGAGCACTCTTTTAATACAACCCCAATTCCCCAAAAGGTGGGAGGATGTGTAAAACTAAATAAAAACAGAATGCAATGATTTGCAAATCTCATCAACCCATATCTTATTCACAATAGAACATAAACAACATATCAGATGTTGAAACTGAGATGTTTTATCATTTCATGGAAAATATTAGCTTATAATTTGAATTCCATGGCAGCAACACATCTCAGAAAGTTTGGAACAGGGTCAACAACAGGCTGGAAAGGTAATTGCTGCATTTCACAACTAATTAGGTTAATTGGCAACAGGTGGGCTGAGGTTCACCAATCTGTGACAAACGAATGTGCGTCTAAAAATTGTGAAACTATTAAAAAAAATGTTCCTCAACATAAAATTGCAAAACTTTGATGATCGCACTATCTACAATATATAGCCATTCAGAGAATCAGGAGGAAGGCAAAAGGTCAAAACTGGGTGCGTGTGATCTTCAGGCCCTCAGACAGCACTGCATTAAAAACACGCAGGATTCTCTACTGGTCTGTGAATACAGTTCCCTCTGCCATCCACAAATGTAAGTTAAAGCTGTATCAGCGAAAGAAGAGGCCACATGATCCAGATCCGTGTTCTCTGGGCCAAAGCTCATTTAAAATGGTCTTTTTGGAAACCATGGTTCTGCAGAGTGAAGAGCAGAGGGACCATCCAGCTTGTTATTAGCAGACAGTTGAAAAGCCTGCACCTCTGATGGTATGGGGGTGTATTAGGGCTTAGAGCAAATGGTCTCCTCACTTTTACAGACAGTTGTTCCAACTTTTTTGAGATGTGTTGCTGCCATCGCATTTTAAAATGAGCTGATATTTTCCATGAAATGGTACAATGTATCAGTGTCAACATCTGGTATGTTGTTTATGTTCTATTGTGAATAAAATATAGGTTGATGAGATCAGATCAAACCATTGCATTCTGTTTTTATGTTCGTTTACACTTCCAACTTATTGGGAATTGGGGTTTGTACATGTTAACAGTCTAAAGCTAAAGCTAAAATATAATGTTATAAAAGGCGTTACACATATTAGAGCTACAATTCAAATGAAACACGAGCTAGGACAAGGATGCAAATGTGTTTAAGCTGCAGCCGTTTTATTTAAATGTTTTCAGCATTTTGTATGATCCATACAATTACTGTGCACTATATTTTTCATGTCATTTTGTTGTGTTTTCAGATTGATTTAGAGGATGAGTCTGACCAAGAAACCATTTCATTTCTTCCTGAACAAAGTGTCAACAAGTTCTGTAACTATCGTATCCCCAAAAATTACATCCACTCAGAATCCATGTTGACCATTCCTGTAAAAAAGAAGAAAAAGAAGGTGATAAACCAAACCTTCCTGTTCTTTACACAGGTTTTTGTTTTAGATCAACCAAAAAAAAAAGAAGTTTGAATTCACAGTAAAATTGATTGTATTTGCTGTGCTTTTTACTTTTTTTTTTTATGTATGTGACAAAGCCGGAGACAAAGGCTTTAGAGATGAAGTCTAAACCAAAGGCGCCTGTGAAGGTCAAACCTGTTGAGAAAGTCATACAGAAGAAATCCATCCAGGATGAAGAGGTAAGAGCAAGTTCCTGAAGACCACATGACCACATAGTAGAAGGACAGTAGCTCTGATCTATGTATATGATTTCTCACTGTAGCCTCCAGTGATCATTTCTCCGATAGAGCTACCTAAACAGAAAACTCCTTTTTCACCTCCTCTTCGTTTAAAGATCCCAACACCGCTCCAACCCAGGGAACAGGTAGGATCATTTTCCTGCAGACACATGACCACATCGTACAAGAACAGTAGCTCTCATCTATGTCTATGATTTCTCACTGTAGCCTCCAAGGATCTTTTCTCCGATAGAGGTACCAAAACACAAAACCCCTCCTCCACCTCACCCTTTAAGGATCCCAACACCATTCCCACCCAGAGAACCCTCCCCTGAGGTGCCAACATTCCTCAAACAGTTTGCAGATGCAAGCTGGTTCAGAGATGTGTTCGTTGATAAAAAGGTAGCCTATTACAAACTTATCTGCACGCACAATGATTTATTCAGAGTTTTGGACTTGAGGACTGTTTGTTTGTGTGCAGAGTATCCCAAGCACGCTGACTCCAGATGACTTGTCCTTGCAACTGCTTGCCTGTTTAAACACTTGCACCACTTCGTCCAAACTTAATATCCTCACCTCACTGCAGGCCCTGATCAGACAGGGACTCCTACAGAATATAGACAAGCTCTACCAGGGCCTCACAGACTTGGTGCCTCAATTTGTGGGACCACATATGGTATTGTATGCCCTTGGTTAAGATTGTCACAGCATTGGACTAAGTGCATTATGAAATTTGGACCAATTTTTCTATATTTGTTTTAGTCTTCTTTGGATCAGACTGTGCTTGATAAAATGCTGAATCTGTTATCGAGTCTCAAATCTGCCGATTCTGACCTCGTGAAAAAAATTCTCACTCTTCTGGCCTATAAAGAACTGGGTCTCCGGTAAGTCCATCAGTATTAAAATGACAGTGACCAATGAACCGAGCTTCTTTGAGTTTACGTTCAGTGTAACCTTGTTTGGTCAACAGGGAAACAGTGCTGCATATGCTAACATCACTAGGAGTTGAAGAGGCAGAGGAGTGGTTGTTGCCTCAGTTGGAGAGCTGGAACTTGGAGCTGCAGGACGAGCCTGACATATGGAGGAGCCTCCATGACAGAGCAGATCGGTGGCTGGAGTCATGGATCTCCATATACCAAGTAACTAAGACACATTCTGTTTAACTGTCATTTTCTCTCATACATGACGAGTATTTGTGAGATGGACAAAAGGACAGAGATGTAGATGATAAACTGTTTTCCTTCTCTCTGTGTCACCAGGAAAACAACATTCTGCATCGTTCAGTGAAGTGGAAGCCCATGATGTTCAGCATGGTGGACGTGCTAAATTATTTCTGCTCTGTGCAAAAGGAAGAGTACAGAAACACTCGCCATGTTGCACCTCCTGGTCGCAGAAATACGATGCTTGTGCCATTGTATGACTGGTACGTGAATGCCATTAAAAACGCAGTAGTTTCTTCAGTTTGGAGTAGTTTGATATCCATAGATAACTTTGTGTCTGTTTTAGTAGTAGTTCCCGACCAATCATTCGTCTAGGAGAAACTTACAGTATGGCCAGGGCTCGCAGGTATCCAGGTAAGATTTCAAAGGCCTCTGATTAAATGCAACTGCTTCATTACACAAAATAAATGTTTACTCAACACATTGTTGTCATACAGGAATAATTCTACCTCCCTCACAACACCGCCCCTTCCTCATGCACTTTCCCAATTTCATCTCCTTCCCACTAACTCGAATCACTCTGAGACCCTTTCACGTCTACTCAGACGAGGACTGGCTGAAGGCTTTGCAACGAAGCTACTTCATTCCACAGCAGTCTCACACAGACTACTACAGATGATGCCTCTAAATGTATACAATTCACAGAATTTATTTTCTAAAATTTTCATAATTTATCTCCCACAAATAAACAACTCAAAACTTGGATGACTGACTGTTTTTTCTCAGATTAAATGAAGTCACATGGTACTGTACAAGAATGATTTGATACAATCTGATAACTGGCACTGAGAACAATCCTAATACGTGACAAATATGTGAAATAAAACAGCATAAATCTAAGACCCCATTGCTAGTTGAAAAAAAAAAAAAAACAGGGAAAAAAAAACACTAATTGTTGCAGTGTGTACATACGCATGATGATCAGCTACTTGAATCTGTGCCTTGTTTAAAGAAGGTAACAAATGTTGAAGCAAGACATAAGCAGACTTTTACCTTTGACCAGACAGACAGATGCTCTTTATAATCAGGCATCTGTTATGTTATCACCTCGATTTGTGCATTTGTCTGGCAAACTAATCATTTACATTTACAATCATTACATCCTGAGCTATCTGATCACATTCAAGCTACCAACAAGCATTGATTTGTTGACAATTGTGTATTAGAAGAGGTTGGTATTGTTCTGATTGCTGTGTGACACTTGCAGTTATTCTTACATAAATAAAAAACATATAAACAAATAACTAAGTCTTTCATGTGATGCTGATTATGCTGAAGAGAAGAAAAAACTGTAAAAAACAAACAAACAAAAAAACAGCATATAAGTCCATGAGAGAACTGAAGGCTCTTCTCCTGACTACTATTCTAGTTTATCAAATCTTTATCATAATTTAGCAGATCACAGGTCAGGAAGAGGTCAGAGCGTCTGTTGTCCATCAGCACCCTGTTGAGCTGGGTGCTAGTTGCACTGATGTCTGGGGTGTCATTCAGAGGCCAGTCTAAGAGGTGTGCACTGGAGGGCAGTTCAGGAAGGCCTGGTTGGTAGTCTTCCAAGGGGTTGGGGTACAGTAACTGACGAAGGGATGGCATTCGTACAGCCATCCTCACCAAGTCCATTAGGCCAGCCATGGAGAGAGGATTCAAGGCCAAAGCCAAGCTCTTGAGGGCCCAGCAGCCACCCAACGAAGGCAGCAGGAGTCTGAGCAGGCCGTCAGTCAGGCCACAGCCACTTAAAGAGAGGTGCTGAAGGCTGTTTGAAGCATGGGAGAGAAGGCGGCGAATAGAGGGCAGGTTGTTTTCATCTAGACGGTTTTCACTTAGATCCAGCTGCTGCAGTGTGTAAGCATGGTGGCTACAGGACAGATAGGCAAGGTCACCTGGGCTTAGGGTCAAATAAGGCAGCTCCAGTACCTCTAAAGGCTGAGGAAGTGAGCTGCAACAAATGACAAATTATTTCATTATTCATTTTTCAGTTCTTTATTGTTACAATGGTGAAAATAACTGTTTGTTTGGGACGCATGGGTTAATATCCTGAATTTATTAACTGACAAATTCAATCTATCAAATGTTATAAAATACAAATATCAGAGCTGCACCCAGTAATTTATCAGCATCTTTACTTCACAAATAACTTTAACTAACTTTAATTGATCAAAGTGTGGATTATTACCATTTTTAAAAGTCAATTAGTGATAAATAAATAATTGAGTTGTTTTATTTTAGCTCTTTTAGAAACAGGTAAACTGCCTTTACAAACATTTTCAAAATCTCAGTCTTGCAAAATTGAACATACTGGTTAATTTGTAGTATATAAGAATTGATTTCTTAGATACTCGTTTGGGAGACATTTATATAACACAAAAATGAGTAGAAAAATTGAAGAGAACTAAGCTTAGGAAGTAGTCTTCTCATAATGGGGAACTAGGCCCTACCTGAGCAGCACACGTAGTTGTCCGGGCAAGCGCAGTGCGGTGAGACTGAGGCGTTTCAGTTCTTGTAGCTGTGCCAGACCTTGTGACAGATCCCTCAGTGCATCTTCAAGTCCTGGGTAATGCCGGCGAAAATCCAAGTTACAGTAGTGAAGCCGAAGGGAGTTCAGTGCAGGAAAGGTGGACAGCAGAGGCAGTAGCTCAGCCAAGCCAGCCACCCCAAGGCTGCTATAGCGAACATCCATGCCTAGGAGACCCTGTCGAGGCAGGAAGTCTAGCAGAGTCCTGATACTTAACACAGATATTTCCTCCACACGGAGATATCTGCACTGGAGCTTGAGAGGTCCTGAAGTACTGAGGGCCATATGAACTCGCTCCCAAGATCGAGCATTGACAAAGAGATCGGCCCTCACATGCACCAACACGTCACTTCCTTGATGTTTTTCTTCATTTTCTTTAGTGTCACCTGCTACACCTATCAATGTGCTCACTTGTTTCCTCTCTATCTCCATCCTCCTCCTTACTCCTTTTATCAGCTCCTCTTCAGCCAAAATTCCACACAATTGGTCACTGCTCGCATCAACGCCGTTTGGTTCCCTTCCCTTCTCCCATTGTCCCCTCTCTCTTTTGATATCCTTTTCTCTCTCCATAGCCGAGATCCTTTTCCTCTCTCGCTCTCCTTCCTTTTTCTGTCCTCTCTGGGCTCCAGCCTTGGCCTGAACAACCATAGTGCAGAGAGCCACAGTGAGAGTCCAGCCTCCCATTGAGTCGCCCATCCCTCCTTCATCCCCTTGCAGTCCACAAAGATCCAGTACTTGCAGGGCACACCTAAGAACAAACAAAAGGTCTCAAATATCTAGTACATCTGGCTAACAACTCCAGTGAATGGTATCACAGAAACATCCTCTATGCTAAATATATTTTTAACATGATATTGTTTTTATAAAGCTGGAAACATGGCTCTAAAATTTTAGGTCTGGTTCAGTGTAATAATGTAGTATTCTTCAGGGGAAAACAGGCTAACAAAGAACCTATTTCCTGTGGAGGAGAATTTACAGGGAAAAGGAGTTGGTGCACTTCAGTCTAGAGAAGCTATACCAGCAAACAGTTTAATGTGGCGTGTCTTCATTGTGTTTTACTTTAAAATCAATTTCATAAATTCCTTTCTAATGACCGTTGGGAGATCATTATCGACATCCTGCCTACAAAATAAACAAAAACCCACTAACCTTGGGTCTGACAGTCCTCTGACAACTGCAAGTAACAGAGCCTGGATGCAAAGTCGATTTGGCGCAGTTTGACCTTGATTCCTCTGTCCTCCCACCCGCAGGGTGCGTTCAGGCCACCTCTGCACCAGTTCACCCACGGCCAGCGGTCTGCAGCTGGTGAAGGCGGCCTCCAGCAGGGGCCTGAAAAGCTCCCTGGGCACCCACCTCAGCCAGCAGGGCGACGAGCTGTGGTCACTTACAACCACCTTGGCACAAAGGCTTACCAGGGAAATCACCATTTCAGCACAGAGCAAAGTGAACTTTTAGCATTAATAACACATAAAAGCCCAAATGATGATGCTAATAGACTCAAGTCTAATATTAGCTTTAGGACGGTAATTTGACACGATGTTTTAAAGCCCCGGAAAATAATTTCTAACTTTAGCCGATAGCTCCTTGAATGATTAAAAGTCATAATCCATGAAGCGACCACTAAAAGAGCTACTCGAATGAGATATCAAACGCTGGCACTTCATGTTTGCTTGCTCGGCAAACTTCCTTAGAGGAAGTCGCTGCGGGAGTAAACAGACGCATGTCAATGACGTGACCGTGACGTCATCCACCCCTGTCTCCACATCTGTTGCTGTATAACTTTTGTGGAAAGCGATACACAAGCGTTTAAAACGTAAAACGTAAGCGTCGGTGATCATTTAAGGTCTTTAAATATTTGAAAGATATTTTAAATAAAATTGTCTAAAATTGCTTCATAAAAACTTCCATTGAGGGCTTTTTAAATTATAGGATTGCATTTCCAGTAGCAGCA
This sequence comes from Channa argus, assembly GCF_033026475.1. Lineage (NCBI taxonomy): Eukaryota > Metazoa > Chordata > Actinopteri > Anabantiformes > Channidae > Channa > Channa argus. The sequence goes on from NC_090215.1 coordinate 14,134,944, forward strand.
ACAGTCCAATAAATCAGGTAACCAACCTTTAAATAAAAATATTATATTGAAAAACTCTAACTTAAACATGTCGTATGCATGTTAGGAACAAACAAAAACACCACTGACGGCGATGAACCACCAGATGGCGAAAACGGATCAGGCAAGCTCACTGCCCCTGACCCTCAACTGTTAAGCAACAAAACAAAACATCAATTTCAATCTTTATAGTCTTTATTTAAATTATAATAAGTATATAATTTGTCTTTTCTACCAGTGTCCAGTTTAATTTTTCCATCTGTATCATCTGTATTTTGCCGTTCTGCTGTAGCCTCCTATTTACTGGTGCTACTGTTAATTAAATATTCGAAGGAAGTATTCGTTCAAATGGAACAGTGGTATTGTATTTCATACCTGACATTCAATATATTTTTTTGTTTGGGACTGTTGAGTCAGGTTATGATAAATACTCTAAATAAATCGAAATATTTTAGATGTAACTGATCCTTTGGTTGTAAATGTAATACTTTTTACATTATTCAAAGAGACCATGTGGTAGCTGCTTCCAATACACCCACACATTACACACAAAACAATGCAATACACACATTCTTCTTAATTATTGCTGTAGTCCTGCCAGATGACCTGCAGGAATCCATCTAATTACTTCTGCCTTTGATATGAAACTGTTTAATTGCATTTTCTTCATCAAATGAAATGAAAGCAGAGGGAGCAGGAATGTTCTCCTATTTTGACTGAATAACAGTGCTTTGTCAATTATCTGGGTTTCATTTCATTTCATTTCATTTCAGCATTGCATCTGAAATAAATGAAAGCTTTCACCTGCATTGACTGTTAAAATGACTGCATTGTATCCAAGATGTGTTTTGTATTGCCTCCCCCCCCTTCATTTAGAAAGGATCTGTCAGTATTAAATGTATTTTGAATTGAGACCAACCAATTTGCTGTGCTAAAATTTGTCACATAAACACCATATGTTCAACAGACTGGCTCCATGGAAGCCTCACGCACGATAAAACCGAGAAAACACCTTTTTTGTGTTGTTTTTACACAGGTCTACAATTGAAAAATATGGTGTTGCGTGGCAAAAATGCCCCGAAGAGATCACGTTATTCTCAGTCTTCTATCAGCCTCACTGAACATATTTTGACCCTTGCACCTTTTATTACAGATCTTGATTCATATGACTTGATGTGCAATCCCCCCTGCAATCTTTTATAAATTATATAGAAATTTTCACATATTTTCCAGATTCTCCAGCAGTCAATGGGAATCAGAATTATACATTCCTTTTAATACTGGTGTTCACTAGGCTGCTGCCATTCTCTGTTTTGATCACAGTGTTTAGGCATCTGATTTATTCATTGAAATATTAAAATTTCGACATGTCAGATGCAGCTACCACTCTAATAATATCTTGACGGTCACAAAAAAATTCAGCTCAAGCCTGTCTACTCACATTAAACTGTTTAGTTTACATTTTCCAAGGTTGTTTCATTGCTGAAACACAAGCTGTTCCTCAACCCCCTACACTTCCTATACAGCACATATACATCCTATTAGTTTTAAATTAACCCCCCTCCCCCCCAGTAATGCACAATCATTCTCTGTCTCTGCAGTAGATCCTTGAAATAACATTTCTGCTGTTAAATCCAAATTTACCTTCTATTTGAATTTTGTTTTCAGGTTTTATCTGTGTGCAGTATTTCGCTGACAGTCTTGAAGAATGACATTTTCTGTTTGTCCCCAGATATAATATTGGTAATGTACAGCTGGGTAAGCATTTAAACTTGTTCCCAAACAAACTTATTCAGTGATACAATATTTAAAGTATGAATTTAAAAAACAACAACTTGAAAATGAATGATAGACCACATTTGAAGCTCTATAAGGAAGGTGTCAAATCATATGCAAGATAGAAAAAAAAACTTACTAACTTTTTGACAAAAACGTCACATTACCTGCCTTTAAATCACTTAAACAGTTTAAAAATCCATTTAACTTTCTTGTTTGGCTATAAATTGTTACACCCAGTAGAAATGTAACACATGGTAAAGCCTGTATTTTATTTCACTGCAGTGACTGGATGAAGTTAGTGTGCTATCTGACAAAGACTTTAGACCATAACCCAAAAATGACCAGAAATTATTTAGACAGAACATAAATATCAGACTGATAAATCTACATGAATGCTTCATTTCATATGAATAATACAAATCTGCAATTGAATCTACAATTTTTTTGTATTTTTTGATTAATTATCTTCTCCTCCAAAGTATGTTTTAGCTTGGTGCCAGTGAAAATGAGCCAGTATGAAAAGTGATGGATTAACTTTAAATCAAATTCAAAGCATCCGATCTTTGTCGAGGGTATCCAGGAAAGGAAACACTGTCTCTGCCAGAACGTACTGACACTCCTTCTCCCTGTGAACTTCACATATTGCAGAAAGTGTCCTACCAAAAGTCCTGCACTTTTTGGAGTCTTTATCCACAGCAGAGTACATCGCTCATTCCCCCTTCACAGTGGAGAAAGACACATAATGCTTAGAGTCATTTTAAGGCATTTTGTGCAAACTGTCTTCCGGGAGTGTGGCAGTCTATTGCTATGCTGTCTGTACAGTAGCTGCAGAAAGAAAGATCCTGCAGTTGTACCGAGCAATGTGCCGGTGGTGCTTCTACATTAACCAAGCTTTTCTGTTTGGTTGTTGTATTCTGCTTGTAAGTGTGATATGCAGGAACATTATTCCAGGCTCTGTAACTCCTTTATATGTACATTAAATCAATTAACGTACCTTTCTTACAAAACTGACTGTTGATGTTACATCAATGCACCAGTGCAGAGTATGCACTGCGCTGGTTTGACCAAGAAGAAGCAGGTAATCTTCATTTAAAGCATTTTTCCAAACAGTAATTAGAAAGTGTTTGTACTTTACTTAAGCAGACAAATCAAATAAACAAAATGAGAACAAGGAGGCATAAGATAAGCTTGGCTGATTATAAAAAACATGGAAACACACTGATGGAAATTTTAAAATAATCTCAGGAATAATCTCTTATTAATCTTAAAGGCAGCCATGATGTCATGTTAGTTTTTTCAGTTAAAATCTTTTGTTTGATACAGACGTGTTTGTATTGTGATGATTTGTTGCCTTTGATTTTTGATTTTTTTTGCTCCAGTTTCCAGGCAGCCTTACTCTGTTAATGTGCTGATATATTGAAGAAGCGATGGCATGATCACCTTTACGTTTCAGTTGTGACCTTCACATCCAACAGGTTTTATGCACAGAGAATCCAGACCTTATTATCCTGGGTAATTTTTAAATTAATTTGAAAAGCGATAGGATGGGAGTAAGGTGTAATGCATGATCTGAATCTCATTTTTTGTAAGAAGCCTCACTGGAGGTTTTGAGCTCAGTTAGCACAGCCTGTGTGAAGCAGAAGAAAAAGGGGAAAAACACACTGGATTAATTCATTGAAATGTGTAGTTGAAGAAGGGGCCTTAGCTGAAAAAGGCAAGATTGAATTACTATAAAACTTATATCAGAATTCTGCTCATGACCGGGCAAGATTAGTTCAACATGGCAGCTATGAAGCAACATCCATCAGCTGTCACCCTGAGCCGCAGATATGGTTTGTTGCCTCATATAAGCCTTGACATTTTGTCCTATTAAGGCTGCATTTATAATTTCATATCTGGTCATGGATAGAGGCAGTCCCACAGTCCATGTAACAGTTGTCATTAAAAGAAATGGCAGGGTGGATGCTCCCTGATTGTTGCATGTAAATGCCTCAATTATAGCAAATGCTCCATGAATCCATGGCCTGATGTCAGCTCATTATTCAAACAGACACACACACACACACACACACACAATTTAAACAAGGCTACACGTGAATATTAAATAGGATTGAGCTCTAATATTCATGTAAACGTCAGTGAGGTTATATAAAACAGAGACTGTAATATCACTTTAATGTTGTGTGTAAAAGCTTTAAAGGTAAAATTGAAATTCAGATCAGGTTTTGTCTTTGGGGTCATTGTGGATTATAAAAGCTGTCCTCTCCTCCTGCCTAATGAACCTCCCCTCTCCGAGGCATTAATCAAGCTGTAATTATTCATGTGATTTACTTTGGGGGTTAATGACCAAAAGGAGAAAAGAACAGCTTCTTTGCTCTGGAAAGGGTGGGTTATAATTTGATAAATTATTTAGATAAACTGTCATCTTGAGCCTCCTTTTCACTACAAGTCAATTAGTTATTAGTTAATGTAAGGGGCGAATTTGTTGCTTTATTACTTCAGAACAATATGACTAGAAGGGCACCGGCCACCTCCTGAATCTGATTGGCCGCCCCAGGTGCCCCCTGCTAGAGTGACAGTGGGTGGCTCCTAAAACTTGAATTGACTAAAAATTGAAGTCTGAATCATTAAAACTACATACAGTTTAATTAATATATATTAATATAATATATATTAATATAATAACATTTTACTAATTGTTTTCTTGTATTTAAATATTTAGCCCAAGACTCCAGATGAAAAAGAACCCTCATAACTGTGCATATCCACATGAAAACTGTATTTGTAAGTATTTGTTTTCATTACATTATTAACGGCTAATTAGCATGATCATCATTGCCATGAGCCATATTTAAAATGCAGTATGCTATTCTAAATTGATGGACAGGGGATTTGTTGTTAAGTTTGATATATTTGCACTTTAACATTAATCATACACCAATGTACTGATACCAAATTACCCAGAGAAACTGCATGTTCCTCACTGGTACATTGGCTGTTTGGGGCAAATAAAAGTGTGGTCTAGCACAGTCATAGTGGCAATTTTTATTCATTAGGGATATTTTGGATATTACGAGGACATTTAGCTATTTTTCTGTGCAGGATCGTTACCCATATCTAATGGAATACGCTATTTCAATATTGCCGTACTTCTACCTCTACTTAAGGAAAGAATATGACTACTTCCAACATCGCTGCATTATTGCTGACATGACATGTACTGTAAGGTTTTCAAAATGGAATCAAACGGTGGCCTGCAGGGGCTTCACATTGATAGCATGACACATCCTTGCAGTAGAAAGCAGATGGGTGCCCTGTGAGTTGCCTTTTAAAGACATTTTTCTGAGCATTTTAGGAAAATGTCTCTTGAATACTGACATGTGGAAAAATTGAGGAAGGAGGAGGATCTGGCAAATTGAATGCATGAGACTCATATTGCATAATGTAATCTGAATCCTGGCTCACATTCCTCATATGAAGCTCATTTTAAAAAGTTTGTTGGCTGCTTTGTGCACAATCCCACATTACAGGGCACCGAGAGGCCTGAGTGGAGCCTCTCAAACAGGTACACAAGGATAATATTAAACCTCACCTGGTATGATTACACCACTCAGCAGTGAATCATTGGATTCAGGTTAAAAGAAAATTAGCAGGTGCTGTACAGTACATTACCACAGCATGACTACAGTGAAAGCAGATTGGCTGCATTCAAAATGTGATGCAAATGCTTTTCACTCTCAATATGTTCTAATTACCAAACCGCCGAAAAGCACCAGGGTAGGAAAAAGGAAATTATGAAGACAAATGAGGAACACAAATTTTACTCTCCTGCAGAGCTACATTAAGATGCCAGCACATCTTCACACATGGTGTCCTCTTCAACACACTGTTTTTCTTTTTTAAATATGCAAGATAATAGAAATGTCAACATAAAATCTCCATTGCAGGTTATGTGCTGGGGTGTGAAGGTAAACTCCCATTTTCAATTACTCAGATGAAACATCAACAAAAGGTCAAACGCTCTGAGGTCAAAGACAATCAGTCTGGTTACAAACAGGAACAGGATTTAATCATCTTTATTTCAGTATGTACAAGGGTATGTGTGTGAAACAGATTAGTTCAAATTTTTGACAAATGTTTCCACTGGTCAGAGCAGACCCTCGGGCCCTCAGTGATAAATCTGTCATATTTATAGTATTTATAGTGTTGCTGCACTTTGACTTGTGTTTCGCTCATGAAGGTGAATAACAAGGATTCATTAGTTGGAAGACAGAAGTTACACGAAAATTACACGAAGTGTCAAAAAACCATCTGTTGGTTAGTCAGACATTCTTATTTCTCACAGGATCAACAGAAAAGATCCTGATGACTTTTCGTCTAGAGGGCCTGACTGCTTTGGGAGCAGAGAGAGATATGTTATTAGTTGGTAAATGGGAAACTACTTTGTTATGTGATTGATTTGTCAGTGAGTGGAAAAATCAAGTGTGTGTGTGTGTGTGTGTGTGTGTGTGTGAGAGAGAGAGAGACAGAGAGGCTGCTGAAGTGACTGCTGTTCCAGATGCTCATTAAAAACTGTTCATCTGACACCGAATCCACGAGTCCACATATGAAAATTGTGCATAGTGGCACAAAGAATTGCACAAAAGCAGTTCGTGAGGCATGATCAATAAAACAAATGTCCCACACGTCGTGTTCATACAACTTACACGCATAACACAGACGGCAGACAAATTCCTGTGGACAGGTCCTCTACAACAAAGGCAGATATTTGAAGAAGATGTTTGTCACATGATAGAATTTAAAAAGGAATGTAGCCTGTTGTCATCCACCATCCACAAGTATTTTTTGTCAACCTAACACTATTTCAATCTAATGTAAAAACAACACAGCAGGACAAACTCTGGCATCTACACTGTCTCACACGCAGCTGCCGGCACTATGTGTGTGTCATTTTAGACGTGAACTTTTCCTGGATCCATCGGTCTCTCGTTGCTCACAGAGCCGTGGGGCATCTTTTTTCTCAAGGTTAATTTAGTTTGAACTACACAGGCTCTTGTACCAGCTTGCTGCTTGTCTGCTCAAGTCCTGACTTTATTGATTGCTGTGAAATAAAATTTAACTTTGCTGTAAAGTGGGACTGACCCTTGTTGGACACAGTTAATGATCTTCTTATTGCAGTTCATATTCCCAGCCTCAGTTCATTTGTTCTTGGTTATGTGTTCGGTCCCTCAGCTCGTTATTATCCAACATTAGTGTGTTTTTAATTGTTGCAAACTGTGCTCTCTGCAGGCTCTTCAGACAATGAACATGGATTTAAATTTCAATTTTGTCTTATTGGCAGTGGTTGTTAAAAAGCCTTTTGTGCTAAATGATAAGAAAAGCAATTTCAGTGTAGGTCAAACATAGATGCATGCCCTAATAAAGCAGCTGTTTTATTCTAGTATCCATATTATCCATGTGGTTACTGTGGGCAGCTTCAACAGTGTTTATGTTCAGTAAACCGATGTGAACGTGTTAAACTACGATAGTAACGATCGTCCTTCCTAAATGTTTCATGAACATTTTAGCACAAAGCAGTTTGGTGTCTTACAGACCGCATGTACCTGTTTGCATTGCGCTAGACTCCTTATTTTTTTCCCTGTGATTTATAAAGCTGACAGGGTCTTTGCGGACATGCTGCATTCTTCGAATTGCTCCACTAACTAATTGAAATCTTAAACCAACATCTTCCTCAACAGAAGATTTTTCTCCTGAGGCAGTGCTGATCCGGTTTGACACTTCTACTGTCGAGTCAATCCTCACATCCATCGCTGTCTAGTACAGTGCAGTAACCAGGCAGGACACTCAGAGGCTGCAGTGCATCATTTGCTCAGCTGAGATCCTCGGTTGCAAACTCCCCCTGAGAGCCTTCAGGGCACAGAAACAGGGAAACTGGAGCTCAGCAACAAAACAGAGATAGTTTAATTGATAACCCACAAAGAGAGTCCATGGCAGTGATTGCAGGATGAGCCACAGGTGGTTGAAGGAGAAGAACTCTGATGAGCTCCTACGGGCCCAAAGAGCATGCAAGCAAGACCATGTCAGACTCATGCCACCCTGGGCATTAAGTCTTTGAACTGCTTCCCTCAGGGGAAGACTGAGATCCACGAAGACCTCTACCAGGAGCCTCTCAGCAGAAGCGGATTCCCTCTAAAACAGCTGAACTATTCTGTACGGAAAAGTCACTCTACACCATAAACCTCGAATGTTGCATTATCTTCTGGTATATCACGTGCTTATCTGTTACTTTCCCTACTCCCTACGGCCACTTTCACATATTACGGTGTGTTGACATTTTACATAGTTTACTAACTCTAGTTTTAATTTTCTGGTGACTCATATATTTCATACACTTCACTCTCTGCCTTAAAGTTTGTTTATTTCAATTTGTGTCTGTAATGAACTTATAGCCCAAACACTACTGAAATCTGGAGTTCAAACATTTCTTTGAAATGACTAGTGTCATATTTTTAATCCCACAAATATTTCTTTTTTCATAATATTAGCCAAATTGTTAAAAATCTCTTAGAATCCACATTGAAATGATTTCTGCTTGTAACCCTGTGCCCAACAGGAAGACATAAACCACTGACGTGCCCTTATTGAGCAAGAGCCATAAAAACCATTTATTGCCCTTGAGAACATATTTACAGCTTGAACACGTATGGGATCCAATATCCAACTGTACACAGCAAATCAAAACTCTTGCTCCACTGGAGCTCCTTCAAACGTCTGAACAGCAAAATGTTGTGCTTGGAGGTGAAATGAGGTGTTGGACTTAAATACGAACGGCAACCAGGATGATGACATCGGTGTTGGGCTCGGTGTGGCTGTCAGCGGCCGTCTATCTGGTGTTTACCCCCGAGTGTGTTGGAGGCTGTTTAAGCGAGGAGTTTAACTGCTCTCAAGGATCATGTGTGTCTGAAGATTGTGTGTGTGACTTCACTGACAACTGTGGAGATGGCAGTGACGAGGAAAACTGTGAGTAAAGCAAAAGAATATACATCTAATATTTGAAAAGCTGAATGACATTAAAGACGTGAAAAGCAAAAGGAGGTGATAAAGAGTCGGTAAAACAGAAATAAATCCGGCAAAAAATTAAAAGATTATAGATATTTTACAGTGCTGCTGGTTATGAAAGCATGGAAAGAAAATTGCCTGTTTCTGCTGATGGATGTAATTGGTGAATAAATGTGAATACCCATAATGTGGCATAATGGTATTTTCAAAAAAACATTTTCAGCTGAACTGAACAACACACTCTTTCATACTCAGAAATGACTGCAGCTGATTTAAAAGACCTTCAAGTGGACAAGATAAAAGATGCTTGAAATATAGATACATGATTTCTGTATGATCTCATCTGAGGCTATTTAGTGTTCATTTCCCACTTACATATTGGAAAGTAGTTTCACGATTTCCTTCCCTTTTGAAGTTTAAAAAGCCCTGTTGGCATTTAGCAGGAGAGTGTTTTATGTTTAAAAATTCAAGAAAAAGAATTTTATCTTTATATATACAATTCATGTATGTAATGTCACAGTCCTGCCCCTCGTTAAATATTTGCCACGATCACAGCAAAGAACCTGCTGAATCATAAATTGTAGGTCGCAACAATCTCAGAAAGGTCTGAAATCCTGAAGGAAATGACGTGAGCTTTGTTTGAAATTCCTCCCTACTATTCCCTATATAACATACATTAACTAGTTCACTCAGAAGTGAGCAGTCAACTACTTTGTACACTTAAAAAATGTGTCATATTGTGTCATCACTAATGTGTATAACAGTATTTTTCTAATCTCTGAGTCAAGGAGCATTGCACTGTTGGATCGTGCACAGTGCACGTACTTTTGTTCTTCCAGTGTGGCTGCCTTGAGTCCACCAGTGGACAGATTTACACACTCGACATTCGGACACTACTACAAATGGCAAACACACCACAGCATATATGAGCAGGGAGAGACATTGAACACAGCCTTAGTCTGTCCTCTTTCTCACTCACCTGCCTCATACACATACACTTAGTCAGCTTCTCCCAGTTCTTTTGTTCTAGCTTCCCCGATTTTCATCCGAACTCCACTCTGCTCGCTCCCCTGCTCTGCTCCAGCTCATTAGGGACACTATACAAGCTCCCAGCCTCCACATACACATTGTCAGATTGTGAATCAAGCTTTGTCTTATGGCTCTCCAGAGTTCCCTTTGCTCTGGCTGCTGTCTGGCTTTGTCTTCCCCAATGTATGTCTTCAGTATGCCTGTCCCGAGACTGAACTTAGTGACTTAATTGTTTTCTCTGTCTCAGCCTGGCTGGTTTCCCTCTATGTCTTCCCAGTTACTGTTTACCTGCTTTAAGTTACCACAGGTTTGCCTGCCATGTATGATGCTAGAAAACACTTGCCTAACCTGACCAGGTCCCTAAGCGGTTGAGAGAGCTTGCTTGCTCACTCACCTGATAACCTTAAAAAGCTTTTAATTTAACACTGTGTGATACGTTGCTTTGCTCAGCTCTTGATCCAACTACCAAGCTATATCTACCTGTGCTGTGGTCAGCCATCTTGTCTGCCACAAAAGCTTTGTGATGTTTCATACACCCTTGAATGCAAATGTGCAATAAAAAATGGTTTGGAATGTGGAGTTAAGTAGTAATATTTAAAAAATTAGACAAATATTTAAACAGGCACTATTTCTTAAAAACTAAATTTTGAATGGGTTGGAAACATACCAAAAGCACAATTTATATTCTATGTGTACGTATCAGCATCTCCTACTTTAAACATGGGAATAGGCAAAAGTACAACAGGGTTCTGTGAAGACATTGTGTCAGATATTGTGGCACAATTCCTTTTAAAATACAACAGTATTATTACTAAAGCTTTATAGCCCCTCTTTGCACATTTGGCTATAAGTCAAAAAGAATCTTAAAATGGAAACCCATTCAGTCTTTGAGCTGTTCTGAGCTGATGAATCTTTATGGTGTGTGAAGCCCACAGCCTAATCCCCAAACACAGATTTATGGTGAAATATATTTCAGACTGAAAAAACTAAAACGTTAGTGAACAAGCAGTCAGTGAAAGTGTAAATGTGTTTTCTTTGGAAGGTTCTGAATATAAAATGTGCAGCTTCGAGGAGGGACTTTGTAACTTGACCCAGAGCTCAGAGACATTTTCTGAATGGTCCAGAACCATCGAGGTCCGAGGACTCAATCATGACCACAACTACTTATCAGGTTTGAGCAGCTGACATTGGCCCCAAAGGGCATAGTGCACCATCTACTGTAAATACACCTGTATTGGTTTTGTTCATACGCACCCGCCTAATAATCTATCTCTTCCTCAGCATATTTCCTGTCCCTTATAACTGTTGTTGGAAACAGAACCGCAGCAGTTCTGTACAGTCCTGTATTCCTGCCCACTCAGACTTGCCAGGTAACACATTCTCCCGATCAGCTGTAAACAAAGCCAAAAGTACCAAAAACATGATGGCAATGATTATATCTTCTGCACATTTTCATTCAACAGATGAGTTTTTATTATTATGTTGGGGGGACACGTGGTGATCTTCAGGTTCTGGTTCAGTCTCTGGGTCAGAGCGCAGTTATGTGGAAACTGTCCGAACAACCACAGGTGGAAACATGGCTGCAGATAGTGATTCGGTTTTCCAGTCATGACAGTTTTCAGGTCTGTAACACTCACAGTGTAGCATTAAAATGTTATACTGTCTAATTATACTATATAAACTGTGTTGTGATATTACTGTCAATACTGTACATCCATGGATGATTGAGAAAAAAGAGTCCACGAGCACTTGTTCTTGGTTGCAAACATGACTGCTGGAAGAAGGTGATTTTAGCCACAAGTTGCTACTTTGGGCAGAAGTTGACCTGAGAGGAATTACGTTCCACTTATGCATTTGTTTGATGACTTTATGTAGTTATTATTTGCATATTAAGAGTTTGGCATGAAAATGACGAGGAGCTTATAACAGAAAACTGTTACAAGTTGAACTTCACAGTACGAAATACAGAAAACTAGTAAATCTATAAAGAAAATTGAGTGGCCGCTATTTAGATAATTGTTAAAGTAATTTTTAATGCAGAATGCCAAATATTCCATTCTCATTTTTTAAATTGTTTTTATGCAGCAAATTACTGTGTACAAAAATGTTGTTTAAAATTCAGTATATTAATTTTACAACCCCAATTCCCAAAAAGTTTTATTTACTTGTAAATAAAAACAGAATGCGATGCTTTGCAAATCTCATCAACCTAAATTTTATTCACAATAGAATTTATTCACAATAGAATATCAGATATCAGATAATATCAGACATTTTATCATTTCATGGTAAATATTAGCTCATAATGAATTTGATGGCAGTGACACATCTCAAAAAAGTTGAAAGAGGGGCAACAAAGGGCTGGAAAAGTAATTGCCAAGAAAAAGTGGAGGAGCATTTGACAACTAATTAGATCAATCGGCAACAGGTCAGTAACATGACTGGGTATAAAAGGTGCATTTCAGAGAGACATAACAGTTAAAACGAGCTTCACTACAGGAGCTTTTTTTGTGCACTGAGAAGTTCCTGACCTCAGTAGACCCTTCAGAGACCATATGGAGCCCTCTGAACCTTCCACTTGTGTCCTTCTGATATTGTCAGACATGTCCTATCACCCTTTTCCCTTCACTGGCTTCACCATCTGCCAGCCCAGTTTCATAAGAGAAGTAAAGATACTGTAGGTCAACTCTGCAACTTTCACTTTCCCCTCTATTTATCTTCTTGTCTTGAAGGCAGTTTGGTGAAGTAGGTTTTTATTTCTCACTGTTTACCTAATGATCTAATCACTTTCCCCTAATCAAGTTTAGACTTCCTAAGAGTTGATATTTTGGAAAGCTTTATTTTGATTTGGGTATATATATTTAAAAAATATTCCACTTGGCCCACAGCTAGAAACAGATAACAGAAACTCTCATCTACTTGTAGAGCTGCTACTGCTACTCACTAACTGATTCTGAATATAAAAAATACAACTTTTTCCTAAAAGCCAGGCTACGCTGTCTGGATCAGATAAACACTTTGGTCTGAAATCCAAAATAAACAATTATGTACACTCACACTTGTATTGCCTCAAAGTTTAGTTTATTGTGTTTGAGTACATTTTCCAAATCCAGTTGTTATCATTTGTAAAAATCAGCCATAAATGAAGGGTTCTAAATGTCCACTGTTGTAGATAAAGCTGTTCTGTGGACTTTGATCAGTGAATGTGTGATATTTGTGTTGGAAAGCACCATGACAGCCACAGTGATGTTAGTAATACTAGCAATGGGGCTGTATGTACTGTAGGCCTTGTATGGACTGTAATGTTCTCCAGAAGAATAAAGTCACTGATTTAATGACCCCCTGACCTGTACTGTAGCACCACCAGCAGGTCAGATGTTCACCTACCATACCAAAAATCTGCCACACTGATTCCAAACATTTGCCCATTCAGACATTCATAGATCCTAATGACTTTGGCCTTTTGATGTATCTAAATGTACTATTTTTGCTTTTCATTAAAATGTCTAAATGACAACTAATGGATTGACATGAATTTTGATACACACAGTGTAATCATTTTAATGGAATTAAAATGATTAATGGAGTATTTATATAAAGCATTTTGTAACATCAGTTGCAAAACTACAGAAATAATTTAGTATTTTAATAGTTTTCCTATATTACCAGCTACCATAATCATTTTTGCACTGTCACTGTAAGCATACTGAAGTTAGCAATTAGTTCAAAACAGTGCTGTGCCTCACAGGTCTGCTAGAAAGACTGTGACCTCACTTGTTTTCTGATGGGGGAGTCACATTGATCTAACACAGGCAGCATACAACACTTACTGTACTGCATATTTAGATGCTTACACACATTTGCAGCCTGCATGCAGTTGAAAATACAGAACGATGTTCAAACGTCTGTAAATGATAAAATAAAGATTTTCTGTGTGTCTACCAGGTGATTATTCAAGGGGAACTTTCAGCCGACAGTGACGTCTCTGATGTCCTGGCCATCGATGATCTGTCCTTCAGTCCTGACTGTAGGAGTCAGCCTGGTAGTGCTACCATTAATACCATCCACACAGATGGAACAAGTTTAGACTCTTGCCTTTTAAAACATTGCCACTGTCATAACCTGGCTCATAGGCCATGAGAAAAATGGAAAAGGACAGAAAAACGAAAATTAATTAGTTAAATCATTAAAGCATGTGATGTGTTAGTAAGCCCGGATCCCAGGTTCTCCAAATCTAATCTGTATCTCACACATGAACACACAGACACACCCATGCATTCTGAACTGGGCTATCACGCCGTGCATAAACAGAGCTCCACAAACTTATTTTGAATACTGATATCAGGAGGAAGGCACTAAAGGACTGATTGATAACAGACAGATTGAATCATTAAAATAGTGCTTACTGCACATTTTGCTGTGCTGAATATGGAGCCATCACGGCCACAGTGCTGCAGTGTTCTTCCTGCAGCTCAGTGGTGAATATGATACAGCTGAACATGTTGGCTGGTGGCCTTTAAAAAAGGGCCCGTCCTGTTGACATTTTGGATAGAATTTAGATTTTTAGCTGCATGCACAAATCATAGCATCTTTACACTTGCTGCCCTTCGGGTTTAACAGCTCTTTCTTCCTCTGGTGAAACATCAAGGCCACTCTGTTTGTCAAGTGGAGGAAGAATTAATTACACTATGTGGTTTGAATTTGATGCCAGTGTTCAGAGCCAAAGCTCTTGAAAAGCAGGCAAGGTTAAAATTAGTATGTGTGTACAAAACTATATTTATCTCACTTCTCCTAAATGAATGGAAAAATTATTCAAGATTGAAGTTAAGTACAGTGTTAAATACAAGCAAAGAAGACTGCAACCAGTGTAGCAGAGTATGTGGATGACACATTTCAGTGTCACCTTGCCACCTGTCTCCTGTTCCCAAGAAGTTTCAGAAAACATAAACCAAAAACTGAACAAAACCTCAAGAGATAGTAGTAAAGCAACTCTGGATTCTTCCTACCAGCAGCCCTGTTTATGACTACATTATTTTTTATTGTCATATCAAAAGTCCTCGAGAAATTACCAATAGTCTCCCATTAAAATTACACTTCACTGCCCACTGCTTTACTTCTAAGACATGGTTTAATATGCATGACATGCCAGAATCGATGGGCCTATAGCTGTCTAACCAAAAAGGCTAAACAGTAACCAGATTGGATGACTAAGGAGAAACTAAAAACAAGCAGAGTAAACTAAATGGCTAAATCAGGCTTAATGCAATAAGGCTACAACACAAAAACAGACTGAATGAACTATATAAAAAGGTAAATGTCAACTTGGCCAGGTGGATAATAAGACTAGCTCAGAACTGGGCAGGGGGACAAAGCAAATCACCCATGGAGTGGGCACTGCGAATGGTGAAACTAAATTTGGGGCTGGCAGAGCCCAAAAAACTGGAACCCAAACATATAGAGAACAACAGCAAATGTGCAACTCAGTGAATCGGGAGATAAAATTCAATTCAATTCAACTTTATTTTTATAGCGCCAATTCACAACAAAGTCATCTCAAGGCACTTTACAGAATAAAGTCAAGACTATAAAGATGTATAGAGCAAGAATCTACACACGAAGAAGAGACCGAACGACTTAACATAAAGTCAGAGTGAAAAGAGTGGCTCAAAGTAGGACAGACAGCGTGACCCAGAGACAGTGAGCAAAAGAACCAATTAGAAAGCAGACAGAGTGAATTAGAAAACCGAAAAGGAAAACCAGTGAAATAGACAGGGGAAGTACACATGGGGTGAACGACAGATACAACACTAAAACTGTGATAACCAGATGAAACAAGGAGAAGATCATGACACTAGAAAATTGTTTTGATATGTGGCCCACATCTAGTATTGTCACTTACAGAGGACTCCTTATTTTCTGATGTCCCTTATTGTTCCCACATTTGAATTATGGGATCACATCACAGCAATTAAATAGACATATGCACTGTCAAAAATATGAAGCCATTTAACACTGGACGGTGCGCGAAAATAAGACTAAAACATCTTATTGTAATTTGTTTCCTGCTGAAGTTTTATGCGTCTTTCACAACTCAGTTATCATTCGTTACACATCTGAAGTCGAGGCCGTTTTCATGTCTGAATATTAATAATAATAATTTTGGAAATAAAATGACCACCACCAACTTTATTACAGATATTATTTGATATTACTAACTGGCCTGTACTTTGAGATTCTTTGGTCTAACTCTAATTTTTTTCACCTCTTTAAGTTAAGTGAGTTAGGCAGACAGGTAAATGATGTTCATTTTAAACATAGAATAAATAGAAAGGTGTTGTACACATATAAAAAACTGTAATTATCTCTTTCAGCCGTTTAGAGTTTGTCCCAAGAGCGTTTTTTAATGATAAAATCAAACAGTATAAACTTTTTGTATCAGGTGGGGCTACATCTGATTTGCCTTGTAACTAAATACTGTAGTTTCTTCATATTATATGAATCTGTCATCTTTGGTTCCTGTGGCAGAGACCAGTGTTTGCCCTCCCTCATGGTTTGCCTGTCACAGTGGGGAGTGTATCGAGGAAACCAAGATGTGTGACTTCACCCCAGATTGTCCCAGAGGAGAGGATGAATCCAGCTGCCGTAAGCACTTTTTTTTGTGAAGTAACAGAATCAATGCACATGTCATTAGTTAATTTAGTTTTTCCTATTGTGTACTCTCAATACTTTTTGACTTTAAACAGTGTTTTGAATGTAATTGAACGTACTGCAGAAACAAAAGACTCACATTATGTATTTATGATTTCACGATTTTCGATTTTAATTGTATTTCTTGAACTTCAATTCTGAGATATAAATGTTTCTGTTGTTTCTGTTTTGTTGGCATGACACTATACAGTACCGTAGATACCCACGGAGTTTCAGAACCAGAGAAATATCAAAAATCTCATTATTTGAGCACTTGATCACTTAGTCTTAACTTTATTTAATAAATTCTCTCACTTTGCCCATTCAGCTCATCGGTGTGACTTTGAAGGTGGTTCTTGTGGCTGGTATGAGTTCACCCCTGGCGATGGCTTTGACTGGGTCAGGGGCTCATCTTTGGAGGTTTCTCCAGAATATCAAGGGCACCCGCCACCTTTGGACCACTCTACAAACAGCACTGAAGGTAGTACAGTAGCAGAGCCACAATTTGCCCTGTGCATCATCAGCCATTGGTATTTTAATAGAATTGTGATGATCTGTTGAGAAAATGCTAATGTGTCTGGGGTCTTTGATCATAAATAACTGGCAAAAGATTTTATTATCTGCAGTTTAAATCAATGTTTTGTCGGAAGGACAGAAATTCCCAAGGCTGTGTTTTTTTGAGAGCTAAGCACTTTACAGAGAAATGCTTTCTCAGCCATCTAACTAATGGAAAAGAAATCATCGTATGTTGTATCCATTCTGCATAATAACACAACATCATTCACTGATATACACTGTACTACTGTATGTGCACTTTGAAACCCCATCTGTCCCATGGTGTGTTTATGCAATGCAACACTACTATATGTGCCTCATTTGATCTTTATACTTTACTCCAAATATTACATTTACTTCTTCAGCACCTAGATTTGATAAGGAATATTTTGCAGGGTGATTTACATGCAGATTTCTTTTCGTTTCTTTTTTTTTTTTTTGCAGCACCATCTGTTGTTTTTGCTCTGTATATTGTGCTGTGTTCACAACATACAGAGCAGATTTGGAGGCAGCAAACTGAAGTCTGCGTTATGCATCCTGGTGGGAGCGTCTGTTTGAAGAATTACAAAATGTGACTGTGACCATTCAAAGGCTTATCTAGTTAGCAACAATGTGAAGGCGTGTGGTGGTGTTCACACGGTGCTGATTTGGCAGTTAGGTACTTAAATGTGAGCCAAGAAAATATTCGAACTCTTATCACACCGCCACTTCACACACCACAGCATTAGTCAGGAAGGATTCATACTGTCTACACCGCTTCTGTTAGCTTTACCAAACAAGTATTATAAGTAAGTGCTAATATTCCATGTTAGTCACTACACAATCATTATATTCTAGCTTCTGAATGCTGCAGTGGGCAGTGGAGGGATAGTTGGAAAGAAAGCAGAGCTACTGCTCTTGAGGACTGGAGTTGATCGCCCCTGGCTGAGGTGATGTGGCCATGGTTTGCCCCACCTAAAGATTAAGATAAATGTACTTGTCTTTTTAATTGTTATCTGCAATTGTGAAATTTCGTCATTAAGATGACGAAGCATTAACCGAAGCAGCAGCTATGAGATAAAAGCTTTTGACTCTAATGAGTTTTACTGTACATGACTTGGTGTAGTTAATCTGACTTTGAATCTAAACATCAAATAAGAAGAAGAAGGTAAAATCAGCCAGGAAAAAAGGCCACATACAGTCACATTAATTTGATGTTGCAGCTTTATCAGGTCACATAAAATGTAATCGAGATTTGAATCCTCGACTGACAATTATGTTACTACATCAAATTATTTAGAACATTTACGCCACAAAACAAACATCTCAATCCACATCAATCAGACACGTACGATCAAATTCACTCAAAAAAAAGATCAACGTCATAAACGTACTGATATTACAAGTACACATAAAAACAGCTGGGATTGTTTTTTTTTAAATACCCGTCTTATCACAATTATTAACATTTCAACAATCCTGGTGTTATGTAAGTTCACCTTTTACCACCAGAGTGAAAACTTGGTGAAACTTGGTTTGTTTACTTTTGTGACATTAAATGGTCTTTTGCACATCACTGCTGCACAAAGCTGCTATTTGCACATTTGCACTCTGCTGACAAGCCAATTGCCATTGTCCCTATGGCCTGGCAATGTTGCCTTGACAACTGGAGACAACAAAGTTTATTGCATGCCCAACAAGTCTTAAGACACACTTGAAGTTGTACAGAAATCCCAGAGGGAGAGATATTTCTAAATAGATTAATTTGACCTATCTGGCGACAAAAACAATGTGTGAAGGCCTTTAGCTGAATAATAAATGGGCTTCTCGACTGGCTGCTTCCGCAACAGTTTTACCATTTTTAAAGGTGACTCACTGACTGTCTGGCAGCACAAACAGAAGGTTTGAATATTAATTGTTGTCTCACTCACTGCAGGCCACTTCATGTTTATACTGAAAAACAGCAGCAGTCTTATTCCGAGCGCTGTTCTCCGTGGACCCTGGTTCCAACAGTCAGCCTCAGGCTGCACCATGATCTTCTGGTGAGACCCTGGTCCCCATGCTACCAACCTTCACTTCTCTGGACATTTTAAAGTTGTTCAACACACATTTCATCATGCCCAACTTTATTCTATTTGTAAATTCACTAACAATTTGACACCTTGCCAGCTCTTATTTCTCTACCTGTTTTTCTTTAATTCCGTCTCACCTCTGCCCATTAATTCCCCTCTGTCAGCTCAGTTCTCTCCTATTTTATAGTTAAAGACAATAAGAAACACATCTAAATCTGTCATGTTTTTATAGTGTTATGGGCCCTAAAAGTTTATGTGAAATGACAAATTGTATTTCTCCACTGGGTGATTGCAAAGCTACTCCTGCATTTAAAGTGCTGGAGATTTCATGTATTACATTTTTCTACATACTAAGCTAAATTCTGTGATATATTTAGTAAGCATGTGCATTGTCTGAAGAGGAATCTGTGATTTAAAGTATGTGGTGTAAAGATTCCATATTTTGCTGTTATTAAAGTTGTTAATGGTCACCTCTGACTAATTTCATGTAGGCATTATAACTCAGGTGTATCCGTGGGTGCTGCAGACATGTACCTTCGGATCCAAGGAGTCCAAAACAACACGGTCATATGGAGAACATTGTACGACCAGGGAACCCATTGGAACCAGGTCAGAGTGCAGTTGGGACGCATCACCCAGCCCTTCCAGATCACTCTGGCTAAGATCAGCCTTGGTGTGTTTGATGGGATCTCTGCCTTGGATGATGTTACTTTTGAAAACTGTTCGATTCCCCCTGCAGTGGCAGAGTGTCCCCCACGCACACATTTCCACTGCACTCAGACTAAAGCATGTGTGGAGTATCTGCAGAGCTGTGACCTTGTGGATGACTGTGGGGATGGTTCGGATGAGGAGGGATGTTGTGAGTGTCTCTGATGGTTACAAAGTTTTATTGATCATGATACTAATGATACCAATATTAAAATCTGAAAAAACTAGATGGGAGACTCTATTTGTGGACATGACTTTCAACTAAACTTAGGCCCCACAGCTAGACACTTCTTTTTTAAATTTGTTTGTAGGTTGTAATACATTAAACCCAACAAAACAAAACCAAAAACTGTATTGCGTTTTACAAGTGTAGTTATATTTGATTTGCGAATTTTATACATTGTTACTCAAAAATATGAAATTGGTAATAATACCTTCACCTCCAGCACATACATGATAATTTGGCATAAAAGTCAATAGTCCTGTTAATAAATTACATATTATATAACCAAACCCCTCCAATTCTACTGCATAGTGAGTCTTGCTATCATGGCAATTATAGCTGCCAGATAATCTAGTAGGAAAAAAAGGAAATACTCCAGTACTTATCTACATAATTGCATTTAATTGCAGTAGCTGAGTAAAGGTAATTAGTTTTGCCCACCCAATTGTTTCTATTTGTCCTTCTGAAGCTTACATTACACTATAATTGTAATTTAGTTGAGTGTAGCAGTCACTGAAGCTTTATGTTGTTGCTCTTTTCTGGTGCAGCTGAATATAATTTCCTGTCATCTCTCACAGCCTCAGAGCTGCAGTGTGACTTTGAGCACGGACTCTGCGGCTGGCAACAGGAGCAGAGTGGAGGCGATGTGTTTGACTGGACCCGCCTCAAAGGCCCCACTCCAACCTTCAACACAGGGCCCTGGAAGGACCACACACTGGGCACCACATATGGCTACTATCTTTACATTGAGTCATCTTTCCCCCAGGAGTTTAAGGACACGGCTGTGCTACTGAGCAGAGTCTTCCAGCCCACTAACCAGGGCGGCCAAAACGCCTCAAGCTCCCGCCACCATTGTGTTTTTCGCTTCCATTACCACATGTTTGGGTCACATGTGTTCTGCCTGGCAGTGTACCTCAGGACCACGGCCACAGGCCGCGGTCATATGCTGTGGGTTCGATATGGAGACCAAGGAAACCTATGGCACAGGAAAACTCTCTACCTCAACAGTGCTCGTCCTTTTCAGGTAACTAATCGAAGGATGAGGTTTAATGCCCCACACACCGTTTTTAAGTGAGTGTTTAGGCATCTGAATCTTTCAAACATCTACTTTGTATTCAATTATCCTATTTTGATTTCATTTCTTTGAAACATGCACCGTAGAGAAACCTGGTTATTCAAATGCATTTTCACATGATTCTGATTTTTTCCAGCTTTCTAATCACATCCATCAGATTAGGTTCACGTCCTTAGTCATCATAAATATTGCTTTTGGACCCAATCCTTTACAGTGGAAGGATCTCTGACTGCAAAACTTTCCCGCTGAATAAACAGTAATGAAGCATGAGAGCAACAATAGTATTTATCGTATGCAATACTGTCATCACTTGTACTTTTGTAAGAGTGTTTAGACTGCCATTGTTAATCATTTTAGATTTTCTTTAGCTGATAAAAATCCTAATTGGCCTAACCGGGTTTCTGGAAACAGGAGGCAAAGCTTCTTGTATGAGGGTTATATGGGCACAGCATGAACGGAATTCTTTGGAAGTGTGCACGCTTGCTGCAAGAGTCTCTGCATCTTTTATCATCTGATCAGATGAGACCAATTCTTACAAAAGACAGTTTTCTCATATACAGCATATATCTTTTTTATTTTTTTGCATTCCTTAAAAATCAAACCATTGGTCTGGAAGAAAAGATAATTACTTTAGCTTTGGAGCATGGAATGAGAACTTTTTTTGTTCTGTAAAAGTTGCAATAAGTAACATGAGTTGAATTATGGACTTATACACATACAAGTATAATAAAGATTCATAACATGGAAGGAAATGGAAAATAATACATCTTAAAGCTTTTACTTTACATGGATGCAACATATAGTACATGCTCTTGATAATTATTCAGTACCGGTAAAGCTTAATCTTAGTTTAAACACTTGAACATCAGTGCAGTCATATCACATCCTGCACTGAATCATTTGCATTCAGTTCTCCAGAATAATCAAAGACCCACAGACATGAGCATCAGGTAAACAGGTCCCCAGTAGACACAATGAAATGCTAGTGAAGCAATGAGTCTCTATTTAAGAGTGCACTCCAGCGTTGCATGATGGAGATCTATCTAATAGCTTTACTGCTCGACATCGATCCCTCAAGATGGAAGTTCTGTTGTCATTACTCATGAGCAAGTATTACTTGACAGGCAGTTAAAGACTTTTCCTCCATTATGGCATTGAATACAGGCCCCCTGTTTGTCAAGTTAATCGACTGCAGAAGGGGTAAAAGTGAAAAAAGAGAGAGTGATGAATTAAATCCAGATTTGGACTGGCAAATGTCTGATTTATTTGCTCACATAGTGGGCATAGAGCCATGAAATCACAAATCATAATTATTGGACATCAGGACTAAAAATGTAGTCCGTTTGAAATTACACTGATATTTAATGCGACCAACAATTTGCAATCTTCGGTGTTGAGAGTGTCTGAGCTTGAGTTAGGAGTAATAAAATATATGCAAAACCGGCAACAAACTGTATCGCATGAAATCTAATTACATTGTTTTCAAAGCAGCAAGAAGAAATGGCTGATTATGAGAAAGATGTTTCAAACTGTGTTTTCGAAACACGGTTACTCGAATCTTGCTAACGTGTCATGTGAGAATCCTACAGTAAATACTCACATGGTGCCTCTTGCAGATAAACATTTAAAAGGCTTTACTTGTTTATTAGATATGCCTTATTCTGCAGTGCACATATGTACTGGCCTGATAACAGTGACAGAAACATCAGAAGCTGAAAAATTATATATATATATTTTTTTACTTTTGGGGTTCAAGAGTTTTTTTTTTTGTTGTTTTTTAGGCCAATGACACTTTATCCATGTTCTTTATTTTTAAATTATGTTTCACTTCTTGGCAACGACACCGTGTCAACAGCCCAGATGGCAGCTGACGCAACTTATCTGAAGCAATCTTTTTACCAGCCAATGGTTTGTTGCATTGGAAAGCTGTGAAAAAACTGAAAAACTAAAATAATGAGTCTACTACTGGCATGACAGAATGCAAACAATCCAATAAAACTTGTTTTTTTGTTTTCTATGTGAATCGCTATTAAACATCAGTCCAATCTAGACAGACGGAGGACAAGGTGTAATTATTAGTCAGTACTCATACCAGTGCTCTTCATTGAATTACATGCATTTTTCTGTTTAACTGGATACACTCATAATGCAGGGGTTTTACTAAAAAATATAATTTCACATGTAAAATTCATTGTGATATTAGTAAACGATGTTTGCATGTATTTGGCTTTGAGAAACCTCAATCCTTACATGCATTTATAGTTGCCACAATAGAGCAACACACATTTCGAGTCTTTTATTAGTGCACTGTTGTGTGGTATTGTTCAATCTCTGGTGTCCAACAACTCCTGAGAAAACAAAATTGTTTTGGGGTTTTTCTCCACTAGTAGCGAGCCACCTGCTAACTCAAACAATGACCAGGGCATTGGTGACTTTAAAATGTATGACCCGAAAAGTAGTAAAGGTTGTATTGAACAATATGAACTTATTTAATCTGGCATTTGATTTAAAGTTTCCTTTTGCTTCAGAACAATCCACCTTAATCAATTTCTGGCCACGTGAGTGTCCACAAAGTATCAAGTTAGCTGAAACGAAAAAACCAAGCATGCACACAGTTTTATTGTTAAGGCCAATGTTTTACAGTTGAGTTAACATTACTTAAAACATAAAGGAGGCAGTCATTGGTACAGGACGTGTAGGTGAAATATTCACTCCCATCCTTTCTATTCTAGTGGCCAACTCTGGTTCTGGTTCAAGTGTTCGTTAAAAGTGATATTCACATGAGTTTATTTTCACTTTCTCTTTTGCCAGATTTTGATAGAGGGCACAGTAGGAGATGACTTCAATGGAGACATTGCTATTGATGACCTTTCCTTCCTTGACTGTGAGCCATATGAAGGTAAATGACTGTGCCATAACAGAAAATATGACCATATTGTGGTAGTGTTTTATACCATCTCTTGTTCTAGGAGAGCTCCCCACAAATTCCACAGTGCCTGCAGTGACCACACCGACCCCCACTGTCCAGCCCCACAGCTGCCCTGATGGAGAGTTTGTATGTGGGGCACCACGGGAGTGTGTTCCCATGACCAAAGTGTGTGACTTCAGACATGATTGTTCTGATGGCTCGGATGAAATACATTGTGGTAAAATGTTATGTTCTTCTTTCAGTAACAGTCACAAAATATGAAATGGCACCAATTCTAATTTCTCTGGGCATGAAATGTGACCTAACACCTGACTCCAGTTGACGTTTAGTGAGTGACTTTAGAACCATGTCGTTACCATTACATCTGTCAGCATTACATTGTATGTTTTTACATCTTTTTAAAACACATTTAATTATTTTTGGATTTGCAAAGATATGTGTGTAATTGCTCCTTTTTCTATTGTGAGTGATGGAGATTGAGGGATTATTTACTATATTTAATAGGTGTGCTCAATAATGCTTGTGTTTTTTATCCGCTAAGAAATATTGTGTTTGTTGATATTTCTGAATTTGGTGAAGGCCAGATCACATTTCATGACCAATTTATGCAGAATACCAGGAAATTTCAAACATTGCCATTGCTTGTTTCTTGCAATCACAAAGCACTTTGATTGTAATTTTTGTGTGTTTTTTTGATTTTGTTTTCCCATTTCCCCATTTCATCTTTTATCTTTCGGCATTTTTCCTCTTGCCTACTAATTAATATCTTTATCTTTCTCCAGTGAGGAAACTGTGTGATTTTGAAGGTGGTGACACTTGTGGTTGGATGAGTATTAACCCTTGCTTAGTCCCAATCCATGCGTTTCGTTGGTCACCTGACCAAGGGGAAAGCATTCATGATGGAGAGCAGTACCATCGTCCTATTAATGACCACACTCTGTGAGTATCAACAAAACCAATTATGTTGATAGTTTTAGTCAATTAACTGTTTGTTCAATACATTAGCTATGTAATTTCTTTCAGTATTTCTGACATATTGAAAGGGAAAGTATTATTTTATTTGAAACAAAATAAGAAGACTCACCGTCACTTTCATTCATATCACACACATGTGTGAAGTCTACCTAACCTACTTATATAACCAATAGTATGAGCTCAAATTTAAAATATATCAAATGGCAAATAATCCTCTGTCCCTAAAATATTCACACATGCAGAAATGCAAAAATACAAACAAGGAGGGAAAGATTAAACTAGTTCATAGTCATTAATTAGTTGCAATTTCTATTCTTATGCCTTTTTTTTTTACTTTATCAAAACATTCAGAGCAGGAAATATACCTTGAGGCTAAGTGAGTATTGCCCCTCTATAATGGACCGACTCTTTGCTGGTTGTCCTTATCTAAGTTTTATTGAGTTGGCGGTGAGACCAGAAAATGCCAGTGCACTTTGACCACTGCATTTCAGCAATTTCTTCCCTCACCCAGACTTCCAGACACTATCTTCTTCTACTGTATAACCTCAGTATCTGGCTGCAACTCTCTCTTCCTCACTCCTACAGCTGCTTTGACTGACTCTTAATCGATAAGGAGTGAGTGAAATGGAGGACACTCTGCCTTATTTAACCCAAAGGGAGCAACACCTCCTATAAGAATTTCATAAAGTGAAGCTAAAGGGGGTGAAGCAGATATGGGCGCGGTGAAGAGCATTTGATGCCACAGATGAAGCCAGTGAATGCAATTACAGCACTACTCACCTTACTGTTGTTTGTATAAAGCTTTATGATTCATATTTAATAACCTGCTGGCTTTTAGTCTAGAGAACAGAGTTTAATGAATACCAACAATCTTAAATAAGCATTTGAAAGATTCCTTCTGTAATGATTATTTTCAGTATCAATGAACCTGTTGGTTAAATTGTGTACACACAGTATTTGGTCAAAACAAAGGTAAAAAAATCTGTTGTTCAACCAGCAGGTCAAAAGCAAGTTTCAGTTTACCATCATGTAAGAAAGTATCACAGCACGTCCTCACAGTTGAGCTGGAATGTTGGGTATTTATGCTTTAAATACATGACTTTCCAAACCTTTCTTCAGGTTGGATACTAGAAACTAAAAACAAAAATGTCTTACTTGAAAGAAAATACATCCAGAGGAACAAAAATATGACACGAGATTTTATCGTTTACATCTACAGATAGCTAATGCAAAGAAAATAGAATGATTAATGTACAGTGTACTGTAAAGAAAAAAATACCAATGGATTTTTCAAAACTGCATTTTAGGAAAAAGAACAAAAAAATACACATCAGTTTTTAACGAAGGAGAAGTGACACATGAGATGTGTGTTTGTGTAACTTCACGTTTCAATATTGTTCATATTTTGTTTACCATAAACCTTCTCAGATCATCAACATCCAGCTACTGTGATGCAGTTTACTCTTCACAGTTTTAGACATTTTGAGGATTTTACTATGAAACTATTCTGTATTCCCCATCATCTGTGACACAGAGGCAGTCCTGAGGGTTGGTACATGTATGCAGACAGTTCAAATGGTGAATATGGTCACATCACTGACCTTTACACACCTGTCATCTCCTCCACTGGACCTCAGTGCACTCTGGTCTTCTGGTATCACATGGTTGGCTTTACCGTGGGATCACTGCAGGTAAAGATGATATTCACACTCAGCAGGAGAACAGCACTCTTTCATTTCTGTACACAGGATTTCTACACTGTTCACTTTTGTTCTCACAATATCTGCAGGTGCTACTGAAGTACAGAAACGTCACTCATGACGTTTGGTCTCAGGCTGGTAACCAAGGCAACAAATGGAGACAAGGGAAAGTGTTTTTAGGGTTATCACACAACTTCCAGGTCTGGAAATGATGTTTTTACATAGATATTCTTTGTAATGCAATACATAACAGATTTAATGTTAAAATCAGGTATGACAATGATTTACATAACACCTCAGTTATTAATTATTTTATATATAAATATTACATAGTTTGTATTGTGTAAAATGTTCAAATAACCTATCAAATGATTAAGCATAAAGTTATTGGGAAATATAAATTAATTTTATCACATTGTATTATATTCCATCCCATAGGCTAAAGAGATTTCTTTCAAACTTCTCAAATTACTCAGGATGATTGTATATGCAAAACAAATATATAGTTTTTTCCCTGACTATTCCAATTACCAATATACCAAATGACTGCATTTGTTGGCAGAAGAATCACCTGTAGATAAATTCAATCAAGCGTAGCTTGTATACGTACACACAGTAAGAACTTTCTTTGACATGGTGTATTGGTTGTGTAGTGGTTGTGATTATTGTGGCTTCTAAACTGGCTGTGAGTTTACTGACATGATAAAAGTGTGAGTGTACCTGTAATGAGAGTTGATCCTAGTTTTGTTGGCCTTTTGTCAGGTAATATTCAGGGCTAAACGAGGGATCAGCTACATGGGTGATGTGGTGATTGATGATATCAGCTTTGCGGACTGCTCCCCTCCTCTTCCTCCAGACCAGCCCTGTACTCCTGAGCAGTATGCTTGTGCAAATGGCCACTGCATCCCTCAGGACAACCTGTGCGATTTCATCAACCACTGTGGGGACAACTCAGATGAGAACTCCTACATCTGCAGTGAGGCTTCTAATATCTGACTGATGACTCAAAGAGAGTCATCAGTCATTAATCTCTTTAAGATTAATTTCTCATAATTGCCTGGATTGATTTTTTGCTTTTATTACTGTCTTTAAGAGGGCTTTAATGGACGCTGCAGTTTTGAATTTGACCTCTGTTCCTGGCGCCAGTGCCGAGAGGATTCTTTTGATTGGCTAATCACAACTGGGAGATCTCCAACAGTTGGCACCGGGCCATCAAGTGACCACACCCTTAGAGACCCCACAGGACATTACCTCTACATGAAGAGCTCTTTTCCGCAGGTAGTCGAAGACACTGCCTGTATTTCAGGCCCCCTGCTCAGCAGAAGGAGCTCTCAGTGCAAGGTAAGATCAGGGGCAAAGGGTAAAAGGGCAGGGGTCAGGGTACAGTTACATGCATCCGTGCTACATCTGCAGTGAGATGATTAGCTATACTGCTCCCCCTGTGTGGCTGCAGGTTATAAATGACATAAAGAAACTGTATAGGTTAATAAAATTTTATGTTATATATAACAACTAATAATGCAGCTGAACAAGTGTTATGTTTAGCTGTAAACTTTGTATTATTTTGATTTAGAATATAACAAAAATCATGTAGATAAATTATTCAGTTAGGAAATATTCTTAAAGAACTGAATGAATCTCATTGGGTTTATTTTACATTGAAACCTTTATAGTTAAAGCTTTCGGCTTGTCCCTTCAGGGGCTGCCACAAGCATGAGTTTTTATCCCTGATGCCCCTTCAGCAACCCCCCCGTTTTGTCCGGGCTCGGGACCGGCACCTGGGGCCACACCTGGTGGGGTAGGATTTGAACCCGTGGCCTTCTGCATCCCAACCCAATACTGTACCACTGAGTCACTAGGCCCCCTAAAGCTTTTTACATACCCACTATCAGGCCAGCTGTTTCCCTGTTACCAGTCTGTTTGCTTCATAAAGCAGAGTAGACTGCATGGTAGGGTTTCAAGCCTGTTACTAATAATGACATGCCTGCATATATAAGCTGCAACTGGACATATATTTTATAGAAAGGTTTTCTCTATTAAGGCAGGTAGCAATCATTTTTGACATTAAAAACGTCTGCCTAAAATGCTTGTCCAAATAAACTGACTGAATTCTTGCTATTAATGTACAGTGAGTTTACATACTTTATCAACATATTCTCATCAGGAATGTGTTGGGGATTAAGGATGTAATTGATTTGTATTAGTGATTACAAATATATTTTTGTTTCACTAATGTGAAAATTTTAGATTATTTTTTCATATAAATGTTGGCAAGACAGCAAATATGTGCATTTCTCAAAATGGTTAAATATACAGTAAGCTTACAACTTCTTTTCTAAAAACAAAACCTTTAGAAATTATTTTAAAAATAAAACCTTATTCATTAACTTGCAACTTAAGTTGAAAATATATAGGTAAGTACAAGTTGAGTGCATATTTACTGTATGTACTTCAATGTGTGTGTCAGTGTGTGTGTGCATGCGTGTGTGTGTGTGTTTCTGCCTAACTGTTGGTGTGATGCTCCACCGGGAACATCTGCTTGATTGACTGCCCAGTTTGCTCGGCACGTCGTGCCTGTCTTATCACATCCCCGACTCGTCAATCAATCACCCAGTCAGCAATAACAACAAAAAAAACACCAATTAAACTGAAGGGAGGGAAGTGAGGAGGAGAGAAGGCTGCACTCTGTCTCCTGAAATGAAGGGTGTAGTTGTGGTGCTGCAGCTCATGAACACGCTTGCATCTGGAGTAAAAAGCTATAAAACATATCAGCGCCTCTGTGCTGTGTGATGAAGAATCAGAATTTCTGCCTGTGTCTCATTAAAGACAGGGGCTTGAGGGAAGGTGCCTTAATCTACTGATATAATTACTTTTTGTGCTCATTCTTCTGGTTTCTGACCAGGGGAAGTTGTGGAAAAAAGGAACTGTAAAAATCAATGGAAACAAAAAATGCATTTGCTGTTTTTAAGAAAGAGAATTTGAATATATTTACAAGACAAAATACAGCAAAAAAAAAAAAAAAACACTGTTAACTTAAAACAAATACGTGAATATGATTCTTATTTTCTGCCCTTTGTGAAGATGCGTTTCTACTTCCACATGTCTGGTGAAGGCATTGGGACCCTTAGGGTGTTCAGGAAAAGTGAAGGAAATCTGCATCTTCTGTTGAACCTGACAGGAGATCAGGGGCATTACTGGCAGGTGAGGGAGATTTCACTAAGCTACACAAAAGACTTCCAGGTTGTGTTTGAGGGAAAAGTTGGCCGAAGTCCAAAGGGCGACATCTGCCTAGATGACATCACTTTCTCGCCAGGATGTCTTCTTGCCTCCACAGCCAGAACAGAGGACAGCACTGCTCCAACTCCTGCAGGTATATACTCAACTTTTAACTGTGCATTTAGTAACTCAATTTATGGTGGGTTATGTTTGGCTTTCTTCCCCCCCACTGTGTTCCCACAAAACCCTAGCTCCTACTTAACCCCCCTTAGACTCCAAACAATGTTGAAAAAAATGACGATTACAATTTATATTTGGCATTATTTTTTGGGACTTCTTAGTATTGCTACCAGGGTCTCCATCACATTACATCTAAATTGGATTTACTATAATCCTAATGTCTTTGAATTGCCTTTGAAAATGTTTCTTCCATTCAAGGGGAACACAGTGCACCTGTGTTGTATGATCAGACCATCACTTTGGCTAACAAATTTAAATATCTCAACAGCTATTGAGTAGATTACTCTGACTTGCACATACATTTAGGATCCCTTCAGCATAATGTTGTCTAATGCTATATGATAAAACAGCTACAAAACTCTTTATGCTCCCATCAACCACACTTTTGTGCTTAGTTGTATTTAATTAATTTTAGCATCCTAACAGGTAAAACTCACATGCTGCACATGGTAAAAATTACACTTGAAACATCAGCCTGTTAGTATTATCACTGTAAGCACCTTAACATGCCAACATTTGCATTCAACTCAATCACTAGATAAAGGCTAAGTTTGCTTGATGGCTTGCTAGGAATGGCCTTTCCCCAACAACTTACAGTATTTCCGCCAGTAACCCGTGAAAGATACGACTTTGATTTTTAAATACCTTCAGAGTTAGCACTGAATCATAAAAACTGCTAATATAAGCCTTTCAAACCCAATGAGACATTGTATGTGGGCACTGCTAATAGATGCCAAGAGTGACCTTTGACAGATTTAGTACAATATAAACTCAAATTTCACAGTAGCAGTTCAGTAGGGTCATGAATAATAACATGATCCTGTGCTTGCTTGCATTGGAGCAATAATGAAAAGCTGGTATATTGGATGCACCCATGAAGGCCAGGCGTGTAGCTGAAACCTATCTTATTATCACTCCTGAAACCAACCCGCCTCTGTCATAATGGGTTTTCCTATGTGAAAGTCATATGACTAGGACAGACGACAAATTGTAAAATAAACACTACTATAGAGCTCTAAGTGCCAAATGTAATAATATTCCTAATTAGGGAATGATTATGTTTATGTAAAAACAATTATATCCTCATGTTGGTAAAAAGCAAGTTTTTCACTGCTGGCATATTAAACTATCTTCTATATTTATAGGTTTGGGAAATTCTGCAACATTTATAATGAAAATCAAACATAACTAAACTAAAAGGCATAAGAAAAAAAAACTGTCATGTCTCAGAGAAACATGGACATGCAATGAAATCTGTCTGTTGTCTCAGGGTACAGTCATAAATGTTTGGGTGTTTAGACAGCTACATTTTAAAAAAAGAAATACTTACAGTATGAACATGTTTCTGGTACCTATTGAAGGGGAACTTCAGAAAGCTCTGAAACACTGGCTTGACTAAGTTCCCATAAAAGATTCGTCGCCATGTGTTTAAGCACTGATTTTAATGAAGCCACATCATTGTCTGTATCCACCAACGTCTCTTCAGCTAATAGTAGTTGTTCTGCATCGTACATTTTGTAAAAAGGGAGCATTTCAAGAAGCAAGACAAAACAACAAGCTCTGATGTATTGCCATTGTCAATGCAGCTATAATTGGCCTATTAAATTTAAAATCTTTCTCTTGTACTAGATGCAGAGGAGAAGGCAAAGCATGTAGATGGTTTGTACTCAGAAAGAGATCAAACCAAGGGTTATCTAACACAGGTCTATGTTCTAATGATTCCTCCCGTTCTTAATTGCATTTAGCATCTCAGCAACAGTTTATCTTGTTGTAGTCTTGTTGTAGTACTCTTCTGCTCTGCTTGATACCACCACGATTACTGTAGAGGTTCAGACAAATGCTCAGACGTTCAGAAGTTTGTTTTTTGTTTTTGTCTTGAGCTGCATGTCAATATTGAAGGCTGCTAAACCAAGTTGTCCATCCATAGATTCTAGTTTTACAGATTGTTTTATCTTTATTTGTGCAGGCATTGAAGTTTTTAGTGGGATGATCGAGGTAAATGCCAAGGAATAACTTTTCACTAAAGAAATACACCTTCTAAAAACCAGAAGTAGAAAGTGATGGGGCATCGAAATTAAGTTCATCCCACCGAGAGAGCTGGGACAAAATGGAAACCTCTGCTTAATATTTTTTAGCAGAAGTAGTAGACATAGAGAAATACTGACAACAGAAACTCTGAACAGTATTTATAGATTCTATACTTATGATGAACGAATAATAACCAGACAAGAGATAACAATGCAGAGGATTCTTGGTCATCTTGTTTTGGGAAAATTGGATGGCTTGCTTTATTTCTCCAAAGTGCTGAAGTAGTAAACAGTGTGAATTATTTCTATTTTTTAATTTAAATCATCTTTACACTAGAGGGCAGTATACCACCCAGGGTAACTGTCAATAAACTGTACAATAAATCAGGCCATTAGGTGCCTGTTAAAGGGGTCACATGTTTGCTTGGAATCAGTTGGGCCGAATGAATTATCCAGCATTTAGTAATGTGAAAAATTGAATATGTAAAATCATTTAAACTGTGCTGGAAAAAGTGCCATGTTATTTGCTTCCCACATCAACTTTACTTTGAAAAGAATCTACCTTCAGTGAGCTCCACAGCAGGCAGTGTGGAAGCCTGGCTTCACAGTTGGGCACCACGGCTTCCTGTGTCCCTTTGTTGGGGCACTTGGCTTCTGGTCCTGTGCATCTGAAGAGGAACAAAGGATTAGGAGGGACTTATTCCTCTTTCTCTCCTTTAATTACAGGGACTCCCCCTCTTCATCATGTCTCATCTCCCTCTCTAACTCTCTCTAAAGCCAAGCACTGACCCTGCAGGAATGCTTTGTGCCAAAAGAAGCAGATTCCAGCCTCTTCCAGCTCTGTTACACTATACACTGATTTTGGCCTATAGCCCAATGCTCTGTTTGCCTGTGTTTCTGCCTGCACATTTTACCCCCACTCCTGAGTTGACCTCTTATCCTCTGATATTTATACTGAATTCTCATCCTACTGTATAATCTGAAGCATAAACGAGTTTTAGTCTAAATAATAGTGTTAACAGAATGCATTGAGAATGCATTCCCTTTTTGGGGAAACTTTGTTCCAAGTCATTTCATAGCAAGATTTCAGGGGCACATACCTTGAGTTTACTATGAACTACATACTTGGCTCATGTAATTGGATTTGATAACAGTTTTAACACAGTCATCAATCCAACAGGAGGCGAACAGGGACAAAAGATTTGTCTGTGGATCCTGTTTTTATGCTAAGCTAGCAAGATGCTGGCTCTACCTTCATAATAACTGCTTAAGTGTGAGAGTGACACATACTTTATATTCTCATCAGCTCGTAGTGAAACAATGATTTTGGTATTTCTCCAACTGTCAAACTATTCCTTTTCTGTAACAGTACGAACAGTCATTTAAATTGATTATCCTTCCTTGACCTCTGTCCCACTTTGTTAAACAATAGGTTCTTGACATGTGCAGCATATAGTACAGTACTTGTCAAAGTATCAACCTACAGTACCTCATCCTTCATAGGACAGTTTAATTTAGCAAAGATACACTCTTAGACACTGGTGTTGCGATAACAGGCAGGGTTTGTTTGAATAATATTTTATGGGTCTTATTTATTTTTATTTCTTTCCAGGATCTTGTCCTTCAGGCTCTCTACCTTGTGATAATGGCCGGTGTTTCACTCCGGGACAAACCTGCGACTTCACAGACAACTGTGGTGATGGCACTGATGAAAAGGATTGTGGGACGTCTTGCTCCTTTGAGGAGGGTCGCTGTGGCTGGAAAAGCTCCCTGGCTGATATCTTTGACTGGACACTTGGCACTGGATCTTTTCAAAGCATTCGGCCTCCATATGATCACACTTTAATGGATGAAAATGGTATATGTTTGCAGTTTCCCTTGATGCAATTCACAAGTCGTTTGTACAAGCTCCATGCTGTGTGAGCAGCCGGAATAACCATGCTCATTGTGCCTTCACTTTCTGGTGGTTTTGGATAAACAAAGGGAACAAAACATTTCCCTTGGGATAAGCATCAGTCGTCGTTGACACTTAGATAAGTAGGTATAGCTAGTAGAAGAATGGACAGACAAGTAATGATTAACATACAGAATATTTACAACAATCAATAGAATGTAGAGTTTCCACATAGCACCATGGGTAAGAAAAGTTAGATTCCCTTGCTGATTGGAGTTGTGCAGGATGTTGCTTCTTTATCTAAACGAGCTCACTGTGGCTGCTGCAGCTTATTTTATTACTCACAATTGTTCACTAATGAATATTAAAACAAAATTATCTAACATACTGTATATATCTTTTGTTTACAAAATATGATCACAATACAAGCCATCCCAAGCCATCCTGTGTTTTAATTTTCATAATAAAATAAAAAGCTAAATGTAGAAATAAATGCTTAAACTTTGTTTAGGTTTCACTAATCTGATGAACTCTAACTTTAAAATTCGATCTTGATTGCTTTATTATGCTTATTACTAAAGGTTATAATGATACAAAGTAACAAGAGGAAATGTATTTTATGCTTGGCAATGTAGAGAATTACTGCCACACACAGATGCATTTCCTCTGGCTTGTATTCAGCCATTTTCCCATATTTTGTCTTTTTGTTGAGCCTGACTTAACTGAAAATTTTAACATTGGTCTGTAGGTGTCAAAAGGCAGTGAGACATTAGGAGATGTGTCAGAGATTATCTTGTAGAATGGAAGTGAGCCGCAGGGGTCATTCTGTTAGTGACCTTGCTGTAATTTGTCACTGGCTGCAAGTGCTGCCCCAACAGAGATGGTTATCAATTCCTATCTCCCTTGCGTCTTATGTCATTGCAATTCTGCTCCATCACTTCTTTTCTGCCTGCGCTTTTAGGTCATTTTGTCTATCTGGAAGCTACACCTGTCGGACTGAAAGGTGATAAAGCTCATATGAGGAGCTCTATTTGGAAAGAGTCTAGTGCCATCTGCAAGCTCTCCTTCTGGTACTACATTTCCCACAAGGCCTCGGGAACCATCCATCTGCTGATCAAGGTAAATCATCGGCAGTGTACTGTGTTGTCATTTAAATACAATTTTACTATTTGCATCAAGTCATAATTGATGATGGCTCTGATTTATGTGTGTCTTTGAATGGTGGGTCACTTATGCAGTTATACTAAGACTGCTCTGGTTTTTGGTATTTTGGTAAGATGAGAGGCAAGGCTGTCAATCCCTCTGGGAATGTTTGAACTATAGGCCAGCTGTGGGGGGTGGAAGTGAATTATAGGGGTCACGGTCATCCCTTGGCCCAGAGCAGCCCCACCCCACCATCTGGGCAGCTACTGGTTCAGCACCAGCCCTGACACCTCTCGAGGCTTCTTGTTTGTTAGTTTGTTCAGAGAGTAAGAGTTCTGCTTGCAGCTATTCAGCCATTTAAATTGTGCTCTGATTTACTTGGTTTACTGCCTTTCCAGTCTGTTATTCCATCTTCACTTAGCTTTGTCAGGAAGGACTCAATATCAAGTTGCAAAAGTTTTCATCCCACCTTGTGTGAACATGTGATAGAACGTGTTATACATATTCAAAAATGCACAGCATTTGCAAGACTGTTAGTTTGTCCTTGTGTGCTGCAGAAATTGTTTTAAATTTGCAAAACAACTAGTCAGCAAGTTATGATGTAAATATTATAGTGTTTCCTTCAAATAGCAAGCAGTACCCCACCTTGCTAAATTTGCATATAATTACAGATCAAAGCTTGCAAAAAAAGTATTGATGGTGTCTCATGCTGAAACAGCCCAGTCATTGATGTAATGGAGCTTGATGTGACTGTGTAGGAGAAATAAAACTACTTGTACTTTTTTCAGTACATAAAATTACCATCAGTACCTTAAATGATAGAGTTCTTAAAAGGCACATTAATAGTAAAGGATCCTAATGTTACATGAAACTGTACAAAGACCTAAACCAAACCAATATTCAAATCTACTAACAAGCTACAGCAACAGATTTTGTTAGCATCCTTCTCTTAAAAGTGAATCAAGTTAAATATGACTTACTGTACAGGAGAATGACAGATCCATATGAAAAATTAACGTTGGAAATCTAAACATTTAAACAAGTGAGATTAAATAATACAAATTCATAATGTTTTTTCTTTTTCAACAAATCCCAGAAAAAGTCCAAAAAAACAACATAAAAATGGTGCACTGTTGTTCAAATACTATTAAACGGCACAAGGCAATAAATTCTATATCACGAACATGGCCAATGTAGTTTATTTTGGTTTGATTGCATACAGTCATATGCCACCACACTAACTTTGTGGCATTGGCTAAAAACAAAAAGTGTTTACCAGGCCCAGCTGTTTTAGGAGATGATTTACCCTTTTTAAAAGATAAAATTAGTACTATACAAACACATTGTTAGATTTAACATTTAAAGTAGAATATTGCCAATCATCATATTAAAATACTGTGCAACTAGCACAGAGATTTATTTATTGATGCTGTTTTGAAGTTAATCATTGCACAAGGTTTCTGTCACACTGCTGGGTTATTGATTGCACATTAAAGCCTGGTGGTGACTAGATAACACAGCTTTTAAAAATTCAAATTATGCAATTTGTCTATATTTACAGCTGTGTGAATGATTGTATGACTCTTTGAGTGGCAGAATGAGAAGATTGCATGTAGGCTATTTTACATGTCATCAATGTAGAATTTGGCCTTTTAAAGAAGGTCAGTCCTCAATCTAAAAATGAGGCACTGGAATCATTTACAAAGACACAAAGAGAGGTTGGTGAGCTCAGAGGTCATCCGGTTTAATTTTACATCATTTGTGTGTATGTTGTCTGTGCATAAGAAATGGGGAGAAAAAAAAAAATCTCTGTTTATCCTTATGTCCCAACATTATCACATCACATGAATGATGTTAAGCCATGTATGACCTAGAAGGTTCAAAGACAGTACCACTCACAAGTTATTGGTTTTTACTCTAATAAATGATATCATAGGATTTTTTGAGAGTTATCAGTGAACTGCACTGAAAACTGTCCTCAACGTAAACATTCACTGGAAATAAATTAATACAATTTGAAATGCAAATTACAAACAATCGGTTAAAATAAACACTAGTTTAGGTATTGCATACAGTTTAGCAATACAAAGTGCAGTAATTGAAGAAATGGTAACAATATTGGTAACCATTTGTTGTTTAGTTATTAGGAAAGAAAGGAAGGCCTCAAGTGAAATTAGTTCTTATATCTTCAGCTCTGTTTGGAGAGCATTCCAAGCAGAGGGGGATGGAAAAACTGAATGCTTGCTTCCCCATTTCATTCTGAACACAAGGAACAGTGAGTTGATAAATGTCACACGAACGTAAAGCATAATGTTTCTTTGTAGAAGAAAACATAAATATAACAGAAACATCCAGTGAGTATATACCTTTGTATGCTCAAAGGAGGCCACTCAGCTTTGGCATAAAATTCACAGGTATGTTGTAGGCGAGTACAACCTGTACTAAACCTCAACACATTGTGATAGACTGTATTCAGAGGCTGAAGACATTTGGTTGAGGCACTCATCTATACCATATCTCCATAAAAGCAAAAGGTAAAAAGGTTGCCGATACAAGACATGTACGCGCTCTGAGGGAGAGGCAGGATTTGTTACGATAATAAAACCCAACTTCACCCTCAATTTGCGGACCAAGTTGGTAATGTGTGCGTTGAAAGAAATCAAGTAAAAAGCCCAGACACTTCTAACTGAAAACTAACTCTATTGGTTATTAATGGAGTATTCTCTGGTAACTCACAATAATGTGAAAATACAATGACTTTGGATTTAACTGCATTTAAAACCATTTTCAGTGTCTGCAGATGAGTGTGAAGAATAATAAAAGAAGACTGTAAAACTCTAAGGCCTGGGCGAGTGAAGAAGAGCAGCAGTAAAGTTCCGTGTCATCAGCATAAAAATGATACAAGGCGTGCACCCAGTTCTGGTTTAATTAAAGATGTGGACCATTTATCTTGAATATGAGTCCAAAATGCAGAATAAATGCTTTTGAGGAAAATAATGTCACAAATTAATTTCTATCCCCCATCACAACAGGATTGATTGTACAGTAGTATAAAGTTATTGCACAAATTTCAAGCAGTTGTTATGCGAGATTCGGTAAAAGGGCAACCTAATTCTAGCTTTTTACACCTGCATTGAACACCACAAAAGTCTATTTACGTTTTAGTTGAGAGTTAGATGGAAAGATTGAAGTCACTCTCATAACCAAGAGAAGGTTATTTTAAATTGGTGCAAACACAAGCAGGTAGCCCTGCTCTGTCCACAGGTAACAAATCTACCTGTATAACATGGAGGTATGTTTGCTTTTAAGACACTAAGTGCAGTAGTGCAGTAAACCAGTGTGTGCTGATGAATATGCAGGATGATCAGGTCAGAAGCTGACAAATGCTCCAGATGTGAACCCCTGCATATTTGTATAATGGGCATTCTGGGCAGCTACTTTGTGTTTACTTTTCATCTGACTCATACACAGGTGTTGATTCATTTTAAAAATGGATTTGAGGATCACAGGGTTTTGCCACGAGATCCGGTTAATCCTTGTTTTCCTGACTAACCTCCTAACTAAACTGAGAATAAACAGAAAAAAGTGGCTGCACTCTGAATTGAAGGTGAGTCGACAGAAAAATAGCTGCCAGCACTTCCATAAAATAAAAAGGCCATGAATACAAATTGAATTTCAGCTTAGTGGAACATTCAGTATATGGTTAAGACATTCAGTAAAATAAGCATTTTGTTGTGATTACAACTTTCTTTGTTCTTTGGCCTCTTGACTGTCACTGGGGGATAATAAAATTAAATTATGCAAATGTACATCTACTCTTCAGTTTCAACAAATTGTATTTTGTGATGTGTTCAGGAAATGAAGCACCAGATTGATCGAATAAACGGCTTTACTGAGATGCCACCCAGACATCAGGTGTGAGCCACGTGTGCCGGTATCATACAATCCTAAGTTGCTGTAAGGCTTGTTTTTTGGATTGAGCCTTTACTCCATAACATAAATCTGAATAAGTCCCGCTGTAACGCTGCCTATTAATATATGCTCTACTCTCACAGTAACAAGATTATTCCAAGCCAGGGCTTCACTGGTGTAAAGCGGAGGAGACAGCCTGTGCATGTCTCACCCAAGGGTGCATTTTAATAAGCTTTGAAACTGCAGAGTAGAAAGTGACATTGCCTGTCCTCTGGTTTTGAGTCCTCTTTCACTTCATTAAAGCCTCTGGCCACAACATGCTACTTCATCTAAGTTGGGGCTTTTTTTTCTTTTCTTTTTTTGAGTTTACTTACACTAAGTGACACGTTTACTTGTTCACCTACAGTATCCAAATAATTGCACTTTGCTAAGATTGATACTTATCATCACACTGCCCTTGAACTGAATTAATAATGTGATGATATGGACCAGCAGTCATTCTGTCACCTTTTAAAACAGACCAGAAGTCAAAGAATCTGTTATGACTTAATGCTGAGTTAAAACTGTCTTCATTTTAGTCGTGAACATCAAGAGAACGGGTAGTTAAACCTGTTCTTTTCTCAGTTTTACACTTTGGTTTAACTAAGCTTCTACATATTGACTTGCTGAAGTGGATTTTCACTACAGTGACCTAAAAAAAGAGACAAGAAATAAAGTTTGTATGTTTACACAAATGGAAAGAAATTGAGATTAAAGTTAAAATACCTTTTTCATCTACTGTACACAATCTCCTTGTGATTGCCAAGCAGTTATGGGTTTGCTTACAGAGGCAGGTAACATGGGTTTGCTTTAGCATTACATAAAAATATTTGGGTGGGAAATATTTTATACTTATATGGCCCACAAATATAAAAACTTCTCAGTTTTAGCCTCAATGCTTTTAAATTTTACACTGCTCCGCCCTGCCCTCCTCCTTCCTGCTCTGCTTTATGCTCTCCTGTTATCTGCTACACTCTACCACACACTGCACAGCTCGTTAGCCGTGATCAAGTTAACAAAAAATAAAAGACCAATTGTTGAGGCATAATTCTCGGATTAGTAAGAAAAGTGAGCCTCATTAAAAAAAAAAAAACTCCAAAGGTGAATATTTCTGCACTGCAGCCAGTGCTGTTCTGTAAGTCTGACTTCACAGGAGTGTCAACAGCAACGTGCTACACTGAGAAGTTTTAGAACGTATACGTAGCTACAAAGACAAAGTTAGTAAATTATATAGAGTACTGTAGCTTTAGGGCTCAATCATTTTTTAAAACAGCTTGACACTGTCATATTTAGCAAATATCATTTAAAGTGCAGTAAAGAGTGCATTTGCTGACTTTTTTAACCGTGGAAAAATGCTTCATTTGGTGGAAAAAGCTTGACTTAAAATAAGATGCAGCTTTTGTGCTAATGATTAAACATTTTAAAAAGTGCAACAGTGTGAATCATGGATGTGTTTTAGTTCATTGTTGGACACCAGAGGTTGATGGTAAAGGGGAATTCCTCTGGATGCAAAGACAGTACTTGAATTTGGTCTTTTTATGGCATTTGATGGCAATAAGACAAATAAAGAAAAGAAATCGCCCAATTTTAGCCATCGATATTTATTTAGTTTTGTGTATTCTTTCATGCTTAGTTGATTTAACTGCTGTGTAATGTGCAATGCTGTTAGCTGTAGTAAATGCCTCAAACTAAATGTTCATGCAGAGTTTTTTTCTTTCATCATTTTGTCAGAATTTGTCTGAATGATCTTTTTAGTTTTGTATTTAAATGATCTTTGGTTTGATCTAGCACTATTTATGATACAGTATGTACATTTGTTTCAGTTCAATAATAGAAAAAGAGCAGTTTAACTTTAACTTAACTCAGCCTCTACTACCTTTATCATAAATCATGTGGTGGTTCCTAACATTCTTGAGTTTAATATAAAGTGACACAACTCTGCAAATTACTAATTTTCCATCTCGATACAGCTTTAACCTGTGGTTGAGATGCTGGCTCCTAACACATACAACCACAAACCATGTTTAATGTTGAGTTTGCTTTTTCAAAGCTGTATTAGTGATGATTTAGGGCCTGGCACTCATCATGGGAAAAGACAGAGAGGACTTATACACATCAGGCTGTCTTTTAATCTGTTCCATATGCGGTATGAGCATAATCAATTACAATAAGTCCAGGAGAGTACAGCTTCTTAAGAGCAGGTTTCTAAGCAGGAGAACTTATTATTACAATGTTATCCTAATGAGACTTCAATGTTCCTGCCTGGAATCACTCTATTGCTCTCCAGCACCTGGGCTTTTAAGTCCTTCACTCTTGGCATGTGACTCCATCAAAATTAACATATGACTTTTATCTTTGTGATATAATTGACAGCTGTTGCTTTAAATCCACCTTGAGGATTTTTCAAATACTGCAGGTGACAAAAGCAGTTTGTAAAGTAGCACCACACGATCTTCTTTTGTCAACAATGCTCTTCTGCACAGACAGAGAACAATTTGTTGGAGATATGGAATAAAACGGGGCATCCGGTGAATAATTGGAACCGAGCCGAGGTCCCCCTGAGGAAGTTGAGGAACTTTGAAATTATATTTGAGGGAATCCGCTCGAAGGATGTGGGTGGAGGAGCTGCCCTGGATGACCTGGAGTTCATAGACTGTTCCCCAAGTAGGTGACATTACCGAACACTACACACTGTGTAAGCCGTTTTTTTTTTTTTGGCAAAGGAATTCTACACAATATTCATTTTTTATTGTTTACTGTTAAAGTAAATATTTAAAGTTAGTAGAAAATAGAAAATGCTACTGCAGTGAGTGAATCCCACAACTGGACCCCCATTGATTTATATGAACAAAGTCACAACATAAGCCAGTCAGCTAAACATAAGAGGCAAGACTAACAAACTAAATAAAAATATTAATAAAATCTCACTCATAGTTTTGCTTATAAAGGAGGGTTGTTGACATTTCTTTACCTGGGGCCTTTGCAAGATTAGTGTCTTTTATCTAGCTGTTAAAATTTGAGTACTGTTAGGTGGGCAACTTGTCTGGAAATTTCATTGTCCAACATTATGCTTCCGTATGGCTTTTTTTTTTTAAAGGCACTATACAGTATCTAAGGTTTTTACAGCTTTTAATTGTATTAATTTAATTTTTGAAGATCAAACCCATGAATAACAAATAGGGTCTTTGCAAATAGGGTTAAAGTTTATCGATTGTCCAATGATTGTGGTTTCTTAAAGCACCCTGATAAGTAATCACTGCAGTAAAAGTGGCCCTAAAATGCAGTATTTCATTTAAGTATTTCAGTTTATACATAAGTGTGAAGTGTTAATGTGAATTGTGA
Organism: Channa argus; assembly: GCF_033026475.1. Classification (NCBI taxonomy): domain Eukaryota; kingdom Metazoa; phylum Chordata; class Actinopteri; order Anabantiformes; family Channidae; genus Channa; species Channa argus. Next base: position 14,177,545 of record NC_090215.1, read on the forward strand.
AATAAGAATGTGAATTAAGTTACACTAAATGTTTGTCTTGCTATCCTTTGTCTCTGTTTTATAGTAAAAAAATACTTCTAATAATCTTTCCAAGATATATAATAATGATAAAGTATGAGATATAATTTTGCTGTGAAATTATTTTATGATCTTTCCAACTGATAGTTTGGGGGTATGAAATTATTTCACTCCGTGGTGCAGTTTATGAACAGTAAAAGAAAAACAGAGCGCTAGTACGTCTAAGAAGTGGACAGTTTGACTTTCTGTGTGATGACTCTGTCAGATGCCGTTTCAGTAGACGCTTATGTCTGAGACAGATGTTTCACATTAAACAGGATCTGGCACAAGGTTGGACACCACGCAGAACGTTTCTTGGCTCTGCCCCTCCCCAGCACACAGATATAAACACACTTGCATACACAGACATAAATACTGACCCTGCAGACCAAACTGACTGAGAGGCAAGCATGCAAAGACTGACAAGCAGACAAACTCTGTCCATAACTGAATGACACTTCCACACAACTTTCAAATTTAAAGGCATGCCAAAGTGGATTTTTAGTTTATTCTCTGATGGCTTTAGCCCCACTGACCTGCTGGAATGAAGTCCCACTCTTTTCTCATTTCAGTCATTGCTTAATGTCTCTGCCTTTGAAGTATAAGAGTGCAAACATATCCACACACACTCACACAATGTAGTTGTGTGTGTGCTGTCTCTGATCCACCTGATCTCTTTTCCTTCTTCTGTGTTCAGTTTCAAACAAGGCGGAGCTGGAGGGATGAGGTTTTGAGTTCCTTGACAGGCCTTTCTCTGCTTTTGTTTACTGTCTTCTCTGCTGCTCACCTCCTTTGGTGCAGAGCACAGGAAGGCTGTGTCTAAATAAAACAGAGTTGCTCATTTTGTCTGAGGCTAGATTTAATTTATCTAAATGTAAAACGGGCTTATCATAAAAACATTTACAATAGAAGAGGACCAGTCCCATCATTTCACCCAAATACAAAAACAAAACCTTTTAAGTTCTGTGGGTGGGCATGGCATGATGAAGATGGTTTCTAACAAAGAGTTGCAGAACACAAAACCACACATCCCTAAAGTTCCACAGCTCAGTGAGTGGCAGTAGTGCACACAATGGGTGGAGAGAGAGTGCACACACATTTGATCGGGGAAAAAAATCAACCCTTCAGGGCGTTAAGTTACAGAGCATCTGTCACTATTGTTTTTCCCACAATGACAAATACGTTTTAAAACAAATTAGTCATTAAAACATTAAAACAGGAGTTTATAGCTTTGTAAGTAGGAAACATTCACAAGAACACCCACAAGAACATCTCTGAACTTGAGATGAATAATCTTAATTATTTCCATTTCAGACCTGTTTCTGTGTCCGCCTGTGCGTGTTTTAGATGCTGTGGAGCCAGTTAGTTGTCCTGCAGTCACAGACTTTGTGTGTCACAGTGGCGGCTGCATTGAGTCCCACCTGGTGTGCGACAACAAGGCAGACTGTGCTGATGAATCAGATGAGATAGACTGTGGTGAGTAGAAATGGGGAATAGCTTTCTTTGAAATTTGAAAACAGAAAAACAACTTCAAATCCTGCCTGTCGCTCTTTGTCTCACACAGACCATATACTTCACTCACCCGGTGCTTGTAATTTCAACATGGAGGACCAGTGGCAGGAAATGTGCCAGCTTTCTCAGGATCCTGATGATGACTTTGATTGGAGAATCAGTCACCGAAGGGAGACACCAGTAATTGGTCCTTACACTGACCACAGTCTAGGTCAGTGCGTTTCCTAGAAACCACCATGTCATGTGAGGAGGATGGTCTATTTTTATGGATATAATTTGCAGCAAAGTAAAATACATTTTAAGAAAAAACATCAACATGTTGATAATTTATTTTTAGAAATATGATTTGAGATGTGTGCCAGACATGCAATATGCAGCATTTTAACTGTCCAGCTATTATTCTTTTCTAGTATCTGTTGTACAATATTTGTTCTTGCTATACAAGCTTATAGAGGCAAAAAGGCATAAAGCTCTATATTGTCATGTTTACAAACCATTCTTCTTGATTAAAAACTTTAAAAAGATAACTCTGGCTGAAAGCATCGGACACAACCAAACCCACACTGTCCTTAACCATATTCAAAGAGCTTTTGAACTGAACCGCACACTGGGATCAAGACACTAAACCGCTACCTACATGTTTTGCAGAAAACAAAGTAGCATTTCATTCAATGTACTTTTAGGTTTTGACATGAGTTTCAATGACCTCTTCACTGTGACAGAATAATCATATACTCTTATATAAATTTACACTAAAGGTTCTGCTTGTATTTATTGCATGTGTTGTATTTTTTTAACAATGCTGAATGTGAATGAATGCAGAGGTTTTGTTCATAGTTTTGAGTCAGAGGAGAAGACTAGTGGTGTAGGTGGGACCAAGGGTTTGCTGTGCACAGTGGATTGTGTTGATCTTAAATGTCCTTTAACTCATGTGGAAAACTCCCACTTTACTCTGGCATCGCTCACACAGCATTTCATCTCTGAGCCTAGCTGAGCTGAAGAAGCTGTAGGGCAGAGCATTTCAAACAGCATACATGGTTTCTTTCTGTCTATCCAAATATCATATACTGTGTGTTGGAATCAGCAGAAGAAATTTACAGGATTTTCTTTCCTGCAGTAAAGTTGAAATGTTTAACCATCTGGGTTAAATGGGGTTCAGCTGTGGAAATTCTTTTACTGTCTGAGCTTAGTTATTCATTGCATTGTAACACCATTTTACAGTAACATTAAATGTGTTTATTTAACTGTATTTATCTCAATCCTCCAGATGGTGGAGGGCATTACCTGTACATAGATTCAGCCATTCAGAGAGAAGGCGACATTGCAAAGTTGATAACCACAAGTCCATTTCCAGCCAGTATCGGCCTGTGTCACCTGCGTTTCTGGTATTTCATGCACGGCTCTGACAGGATGGGAACATTGAAGGTTGTGCTTTTGTGTTTGTTCTTTTTTTCTATCAGGCATCAAGCATCCAAACATCTGTCATGTGATCCATCACAATCAGCCTGAATGGTTAATTAGTTTTTTCAGAAATCTCTGTCCTGCTTTAGTCACTGTTTTGCTACATTTACCTTTGATTACTGTCAGTCACCTGATACCCACAGGAAAGAATGAAAATCTCCCTGCCAGGAAATAATGTATCACAGCATGTCACTGTACAAATTTTATTATCATTTCTCTCTTTTCATGTCTTTTTTTAGGCATCTTTGTCAACTGGGTTAATTTCAAAACAACAAACAGTGATCAAGGGCTAAAAAAAATAATTAGACAGGAGATGTACTCCACATGTATCCACTGATTAGTCAGTCAGAAATTTTGTAGGCACTTATAATTACCATGGCCCTAAGAGCACGACCTACTGCAGCTTTAAAAAACAACACCAAATTACAAAAACATCTTTACCAAGTTGATAGCATAATCACAGCATTAAGAAGAATGTCTCAAAGTGAGAAAACATAAGTACTGAAACAGAAATATAGAAAACACAGTCAAATACAGAAACATTTCAAATAGAACAGAGAGCAAATATTGCCAGGGGCTGCAAAAAGGTGACAGAATACACCTGAGCACCGGGATATAAAGTCTGATGACCGTTAAAGGAGGGGGCAATCAAGTTAATAAAAAATGCACTTTTTCTATATTACCCTACAATTCCAGATAATAGAAATACTCAGGGTTCAACATGGTATAAATAATTTTATTTGATGTGACAATTGCAAAATGATTACATGTGTTTATATTATGTGGCATATAAGTAAATTATGGTACTGCCACTTCGACTAAATCAGCTTTTTGTGTCAGCATGCGACTGGCAGGGTTTGGCTTTCTCTGATTGGTTAAAATCACATGTGTAAGTGTGTTCCACAACATTCAAGGGAAAAATTATCTCTTTTCCACCACACATTTCTATCCTTGGTCTGCACCTCAACAGGTTTTTACAGTTGGACCCAGTGGCACCAGTCTGCTGATGTGGGCAGCCACTGGAAACCATGGCAACCAGTGGGCGTACGCTAATGTCATCCTGTCAAACCCTGCACCTTTCAGAGTAACCTTCCAGGCTGAGGTTGGTGGGGACATGTGGACAGACATCGCCCTGGATGACATCTCCTACACTCCAGAATGTATGACTGGAGGTAAAGTCATTAAAGTTTTTTTTTTTCCTTATTTCCTGTTGTCATTTTTCATGTTTTTTCATCCAATGTTCACCCTCTCCACTTTCCTCTTTTTCCAAATATTCTGTCCTCCAACATCCTGACTCTTCTCCCCTGTTTCTATATAAATCGTGTGGACCTTCGGGAGCGTGTAGAGAGCTAATGGAGCCTGTTGCCCTGTAGGTCCATAGAAATTCACTGTGGAGACTGGGTCAATGCAGAGGGACAGCACAGAGGGCAATTGGAAGAAAAGCAATTACATTTTTATTGTGATGTTTCCTCTCTATGACCTCTCTGTTCTCCTTTCCCACCTGAACAGCCTCTTGGGCTAACTTTCTGAGGAAGTAGCTCTTTTTATCTTAGGTAAAAACATTACCATATATTTCATTCCCATGTATATCTATTATTTGTACCATGCTCTGATTCCAAAAATTGTTCCTCGCTCATAGATGTTTGTCGCATGCCATCTAAAATGAATAAAAAGGGGTTGTCAAGTTCTCTGCGACCATTTGTTCACATGTGCATGTAATGTATCACTGCAGGACCAGTAACTCCGCAGCCTCTGACCTGTGATGTGGACCACTTCCAGTGTGTGTACTCCTTTGAGTGCATCCCAGACACCTGGTCGTGTGATGGAGAACCTGACTGTGCTGATCAGTCTGACGAGCAACACTGTCCGACCTCAGTACCTGGTACTGTTCCTCCTCAAGAACACTGTCATACTGGGTATTTTGAGTGCTCAGACACACTCTGCCTCCCCTCCATACTTCGCTGTGATGGGGTCCCTGATTGCCCCCATGGAGAGGATGAGTACAGCTGCCGTAAGTATAAGCGTGTGTGCCTTTGTCAGGACTTTGTTTGACTGGACCAGTCAAGTCTGGACCAGTACAAGTGGTTTTCAAGCCACATTCGTTTTCTCTCCTTCTCAATTATCCCACCAGCTCTGCTGCAGTGTAAGCTGGGAGAACTGGTGTGTGAAGGTCTACCTGGTTGCATCCCGCTTGAGAAGCGCTGTGACCACTACGCCCACTGTCTGCCGTTCCTTTCCGATGAGTCCAACTGTTACGGTAGTATATTTGTTACACTGTATGTATGTCAGTTCATTTTGTGTATTACACTTAAAGTATACTGTGTTTTCACTTCTATCACTGACTGCATGTTTTAATTTCAGATTATTTTATGCTTTGATATTTAGTTAAAATATGGCTTTCAAGCTGGACAAGTTGTCTTTCTTTCATTTGTACACCAAATAATATAGATATTGTAATTTAATTGAATGCATACCATTCTTGATGTTGACTAGTTTAAACCCTTGTGAGTCAGTTATCAGGTTTGACTCAAGTGCTGCCAAATCTTCATTGACGTTTGCTTATTTCCACCCTGAGGAGCATCTCTCAAGATATTTTCAAGTCCGGCTTTTTAGTCTTCAAAGCACATCGTACAGGTTACAGCATGCTGCCAAAATCCATTAACACCTCCGCTCTTCTGCGTCTTCACAAATAAGACCAAACCTCCCATTTAGCCTTGTTATTTAGCCTGCCAAGTTATTTTATTAAAGGGTTGAACATTATTTAAGAGGCACCTCTGATAGCCCTAAACCAGCTGATAGAGGAAAGAACATTTTTCATTAGATGTGCAGGAAGAAAATAGATGTACTAAAAGGTAGTTGTAGTTTTATGTACATGCTGATGCCATGTACAGAGGTTAATGGAGTCTGCAGTGCACAGTTCTCTCTGGTATTTTAATAATTTACATCCATGAGTGTTTTTTAGGTTTCGTGTTAGAGAGAAATTAAAAATTTGAAAGTGATGGCCTGTTCCTGTTGTGTGATTCTCAGATTGTCCTCCTATGTATTGCCTGAATCGTGGCTCGTGCTTTGTGGAGAGACACGGGCCTGTTTGCAGGTGAGTTAACTGTCCTCTGAAGCTCCCTACAAACGTGTGTTCATAAACAGGGTAAAACACACGACTACACGTTGAGTCACAACATGCACTAACAAAGAAAAGTTTCTTCTTCTAGCTCCCACTTGCATCCTCTATCTCTCTTTTTGAGACTTAAAACATGGAAACCCCATCAGTTTTGTTTCTTTTGTGGAAAAGACATGGTCTGTGATGCATGTGGGGAATCTACTTAGCCCCCACAGCTTAAAAAGGGGGGTTATGGCCCCAATTATTTATCCACCAGTGGAGTGTTTTATGGGAATCTCTGATACATTTTCGTGGTCAATATTTAAACACAGCTCCTGCTGCCAATGGTCTTATTGCAAAAAATCATGCATCCCATTAGTCTGTTGAAAAGTTGATGGCATGGGACCATCTGCCTTTTAAAAACACATTCACAACAGACAATGCCATTTCCTTCTTAAAGCATCAGCGGCTTAGAATGTCGGCAATGAGACATTTAAATCTACAAGTAATAATGCAATTATGAGACTTGCTGCTGGATGTCCTAACATCGTTATGCACCAGTGACTCCGCCTAGAGATTAAAATTTCACCATCCTCATGACCGAGTTTTCACTTCTATAAAAAGGGTCTGTAATAAATGCAACAGAGGTGCATGTTTTCAGATAAATGTTTCTTTATCCTCCATTCCCTGACATGCTCAACACAAGCTCTTTTTGTTTTTTGTGTTTTAAGTTTAGTTGCATCCTCTTGATGTTTTTAAATTGTTTTGGGCCTGATAATACAACTACAGATGCTCCTTTAGTGTACGGTATTCTGCTGATTAGGCTCACTTTAAAATTCACATGAACAGGTGACACTAATCATATTCAAACAAGCAATTTATTCTAACTATGGACAGGTTTGTGCAGTTGCTGCAGCAGTTACTGACAATCAATGACATAATTGCAAATGCAATTCCAATTAAAATTCTGGAACAGAAACCAATTTGGGTATTAGAAATGTGCAGATATTTGACAGCTGCTTGTTGCAAAAATGCTACCTCATTCTCTCATTCAACCTTGTGTTGGATTTCCTCTCTTAATCATTCATCTCTCCAACGTTCCACAATGCAGCACCACCTCCACTGCCTCTTCTCATTATGTAACGGGACTTCACCGCCGTCATTCACTCTGCGGTGTGGTATGGAACTCTGTAGCTGTTCCAGCATTGATAACAGCCCTGCTTGGAGGGTTTCTCTGGCTCAGTATTTTCATCACGTTCCCCCACTGTGTTGAGCAGGTTCCACGAGGGAACCAGGCCATAGGCGGCCTACTGCCATGGACAGACTGTCGCCCAATATGTAGCCTGACCCCCTGTGAATGATAATGACACAGTCTAGCTTTAGTGGGAGCTGTGTGTTTTGCATTAGAAGGTCAGTGTTGCTCAGAAATCAAGCTGATACTAAACAGATGTTGACTTGGAGCAAAGTCTACATTTGGGAGAAGAGGAAGATGCTTTCTTTCCAAGCAATGCAGCCCACCAGACCAGTCAAACTATTCGTAATTAGTGTTTCCCATTGCATCCCATTGCTTAAAAATGTTATTCAATTTTTTATTTATATTATTTAACGTCAGATTTTATTTGTTTCACTTTTATCATTTTGTTCGGTTTTTCAAAGGTTCACTGTCAACAATTACATTCAAAAAGGCTTCGGCAACAGTGCATTAGTCCATCTCTCCCATCTCTCATCTTTCCCTGCCCTTTTGCAGTCAGCTTTAAGAATGTTGATTCCCCAGCATCTGTTTCCTCGTGTCTGACCCCAGGTGTGATCCAGGGTGGACAGGTAACCGTTGTCATGTAAGGAAGAAGCCATCTCTCTCGACCTCAGCACCTGAAGCAGGGGACACACAGCTGGGTAACACACATGCCACCTCTATTACACTGTCTTAAATGATTGATTAAGTAAATCTTTTCATACCATGTTAATGCTTCTGCACATCATTCAAGAAATTAAATATACATTTTTGTTTAGATGCTGTGTATGTTGGCATTGCCATCGGGCTGCTGTTGCTTGTAGCTGGAATCTCTGTCTGTTTCCTGGCTTTATATAAGAAAAAATGCAACTTCATGTGAGTACCAGGTACAACAATGATGCTATTTCTGGTTTATAATGATGATGAAGATGATGGTGGATGCATTTGCTGTCTACCACAGAAGGCGTGACCCGATGGTATACGGAGTGATGGATAAACCAGCCTTTGACTGGACAGCAGAGGTCAGCACACAGAAATATCCAATCAATCATCAGCAAATTCCGTTTGGTTTCTCAGCTATACAAATCTAATTTTTCTACCATTGGGCTTACAATTATTCAATAACTGAATTTTACATTAGAGGAGGTCAGAAAGTGATCACCAAGCCTTTCTGCTAGATTACATTTTTGATTGGGCAGTATTGATTTTGAGGTTTGTGTGGATATTTGTGGCTTTGTGTGTGTGTTTTTATGCAACTAAGTCCCACAGTGTGTGTATACAGCAGGTGGATGCAAGAGCTGAAACATAGCATATGATCAAATGCAGAACCACAGGCTAAAAATGTCAATATCAAGTAAAAAATATCCCACCACGTGTAAAAGATTACTGTTGACATACTGCTCAGTAAAAAATGCTGATAGATTAACAGCAAAAAGTCAAATATTCCAAGTAAAGGGCTTGTTCTGTACAAAATGTCAACATAAATGTGTCAGTGTGTGTGTGTGTGTGTGTGAGAGAGAGAGTATTAAAACAATGACATTGATCTATGTAAACAAGCATGCACACCCCTTTATTTATGGGCAGCAAATGTCATTACATAATATGTTGGGAGCCACAGCTGTCATGACTTTGATGATGGAGAATATCATAGATTGAATCCAGTGAAGCCTGATGCAGTCTGAGTGTGTGTGATGCAGTCATCATGATGAAACAGTCTGATACATTTATACAGAAGGAATATTGTAATAATTAATGTTCCAATTTCAACTGATATTTGAGAAACACAATTCCCATAATATACTACAAATCTCATATCATACTGTATAATACCAAATACACACAGACATAATGTGATATTAAGTAAGTATAAGAATTAAGAATATTAAGTATATTTTAAAGCTTTATTGGCATGTCTTCACATGTTTTCTTTCATGTGACTCCCAGTGAAGACACAGCTATAAATAGAGGTGTAGGTGTAAACTTGTATCTCTACAACACAGACAGATCCTCTTCAGCACCATTTAACCGAGCCGTGGAAACAGACGTGATTATTCTGCCTCTGAAAGATGATGAGATGCTTTATGGAAGTTAGAGGTGTAATTATGAGAGCATAACGGGTCAATTTGATTTTAATTGCATCTGCATTTCACGCACTCTCACACATTATGGCTCATCCAAAGTTAAGCTGGAGTACATGATCTTCTTTCCCTCAGCTTCCGTCCCTGGATAAAAAGCCAGGCAGCTGTCCCAGTGTTAACCCCAGGAGTTGTGATGGTCGGGGGCTTTCTATCAGTGTCTACCCCTGGAGGAGGGAAGTGGAGGTGAGATATCTGTTCCCTGCTTTCAGCCTTTACTGTAATTACTTGCACAAAAGTCACTGACATGATGTATTTCTTTGTATGTTTTTGTCCACAGCAGGGTTTAACCTGGAGAGATGACAAGCTGTCCTTCGCCAACCCATTGTACAGTTATCCCCATGATGGTAATTGCAGGGAGCACAAAAGCTCTGAAGCATAAAACAGTGGACTTTGAATTAATGAATTTGTCTTGACCCACTGAGGTGCCCCTGTGGAAACAATGCATAAAAATATATTATATTTGAAAGTCAGCTCTGATCCAATATGTTTTTTAGCTCAGTTATTCCTTGTGCATCTGATGATACTGACACTGTACTGCATGGTAAAGGGCAAATATGATTGTCTCGGTTCCAAATTAGCCCACAGATGTTGAAGTTGCAGTGTTTTGCTTTGCTCCAAAGCAGTAATTCAATACTTTGAAACAGTTGCTTACAGTATTCATGTTATTGTAGTCTGTGTTCTATACACTAAACAACGTGCACATATAATAGAGGTGGAAAGCATATTTTTTTCAAAATGTCAAGAAATTCCTTTAGCAGAGAATGATGTTCAAGATAATTTTTGTTGAACAGATGTCAAGGGTTTATATTCCACAGTAGACATGACAAGACGTCGACATGAGAACAAATTGAAAACGTGAATGTGTGTATAATAGTCAAACTATCATAGAATACATATAGAAAACTCAAGTGCAAAAACAACAACAGCTATTTTTGGAGTTAACAGCACTCAAACACACTCACTTGCACAAATGGTTGTAGATGCCTTGTATGGTGATTAAAAGGTTTCTTTAGTGCTGGTGAAAGCAGAAAACATGCAGTTCATTGAACTGAACGTACTCTGAGTCTGGACTTGATTAGTGATCCATTTTAATCCCTACAAGAGCAAATTAAATAGTTTGCCCCTGTTTTTGTAAAGCAACATCCACGAAACATCAGTGTCCTGCAGCTGCTGTGTGTGTGGTGTGAACTGATTCAAACATCTGCATTATCCAGTGAAGCCTAGAAAGATCATAAAGAGCTTTGTTAATAATACAGTTTGTTATAAACTTTCACAAGCCATCATTAAATTCTTTTTTACACGAGCATAATTATTTAAAGATCAAGCCACGTGGAGTGAAATATACTGGAGTGTGCATCATTTCGTGTAGGCAGCTTCTTATCACGCAGTTATTCACGTTTCCAATTTGGGTAAATTGACGCCACTAAGATGTCTGTTAAGTATGTTCAGCCAGTTACTGGCCTGACTCTGTGTAAAGGTTAAAAAAGCTTAATAATTAGACATGTTCAATAAGCTTAAAATCAATGTTCAAAAACATTTTTGTGGTGACAATTTGTTTTTCACAGTTACAACATACTGTAGCTCTTGTGTGTGGTATTAATCTGTTCACCCAACTCTTAGTATTTATTATGAGCTGCTTTCACAAAATAATTTTACAATATAACTACAATATAGTTTTATCCATGTTGTATAATGTTGGTACTGCACTAAAGATTAAATCCCTCAAAATACCAACCAAGACATTTTGCAAACTGCTGTGTTGTCAATGTTGTAGTACTTTTCAAGCTTTAACAAAAAGGAAGAAGGTCACATTGCAGCATTATTAATGTATTGCACTGATGCCTTACTACTATATGTACTGAATTTTGATTGAAATGAATTTAAATCAACTGCGAACACAGTGTCACAGTGTCATGGACATTTAAACATACAAAGTCATTGTTATTTTAATAAAAGCAAATGTCCTTATGCCAAATGCATATGTAGTTATCGCTTAAGTTTCAATAGTTTAGCATGTTCCATACTGTAGGTGGGACATAAATATTGTGATTTTTCTTTAGCCTGTTTTTATTTTGGTGGCCACTATAAGGGGTTGGGATTCCCACTCCCATTTATAATAAATATCAGGTGCTGTAGATCCGTTGGTTTCTGCTTGTATGTGCTGTGAGCCTTTGCACTTCATCAGAAATCCCTCGAAACTCACTCCCATTCCTGTATATTAGTTCATGTTCAGCTTATGCATTTTTAATTTTTAGACCTTATATGAGAACAATCTCTAGTGTCACAGCTGTTTAGTCTTGTTCTCCATCATTGTAGAGACTTTGCTGAGTCTGTAGGTGGATTCTGGGTCAGAGATTCATCAGAGGGGCACAGGATCAATTTCAGGCTTTGAGCTGCTCTGCTGTTTTATTGTTTGTGCCCTCGCCTTTTTTTTTTGGCTCGCTGCCTTTTCCTCGCTCACAATATTTCGTCCGACAAAGTCAAAACTAAGCCACAGCTCTCTGAAACGAGATTTCCTAGCTGATTTTCTCTAGTTGTGATTTGCAACTGAGAAAATTCCCTTGTTAATTAACCAGAAGGCAATTTAACGTAAAGAGACAGTAATTAAATGTAATCATAGTGTAGAAACATAAACATAAACTGCATCTTAATGTGAAGTGGTGCTTTTGAGGCCTCCTGTGAACCAGGACCTAGATCCAAAAAGTTTTTGAGCAAAACTTCCCCCTTCTGATCAGAGAATTTTAACTATTTTTGCTGGATTTGTAAGAATGAAGCGTCACTCGGCTCAGCTGGACTCTGCTCACCTTTTTTTACTTTCCCATCAGGCAGTTGTAGATAGTACCTGGTCCTTTCTTTCTTCCAAGACAGCGGAAGCGATTCCAAAAGCTGACACGAGAAGTCAACAGACTACCAGCAGGTCAGGGAGAAGCATCACTACGTTTTCTCCTCTAAACCTGTCTCTTGATTTATTTTTAAAATTCAGCAGGTTTTTGTCACCCTGCCATCAGTTCATCTGCAAAAATGTCGCCTTCCTGTGACAAATAGCCACAAACCAAGATTCAAGAACAGCGTTCCTTCGATTCTTCCTGTGTGTCACATTGATGATAACATCACTGCGATTTCATGCAGCATTGAAGTGACAACCAGGTGGTACTACGATATTGCAGTGTAAAACAAAGCTTGGTAACAAAAGCAAGTAGAGGGGAACCGGTACTATGGGGTAGAACTGCTCCATTTTTTGACTTTTATTAATTTGTCCATTCTTCTCATTTGTGTACTTATATCATTTTTATCACTGTAAACCCATCAATTCTACAGGAGGTCACCTCCCTCTCTGAAACACCAAAATCACCAATTCAGCCTTTTTTAATCTCTACATCAGAGTGTTTGTTTCAACCCAATGACATGTAACCTAACAAAACAACAATACATGCCCTTCATAAAAAACATTTCCACTAACACACACACACACATGCACACACACACAATACACACACTCACATGATGGACCACTGAGAATGTGCAGCCATCAATGGTTTTTGTCGTGCGAGAATATTTCTCTGGTACTTTCGTTTTCTGTGCTGTTGAATAGTGCTCAGGAGAGCTGGTACACACCAACAGCCTTTGTCCTTGTGCTGCTGGTAAAGCAACGTTAGTCAGCTTTTCTAACCAGAGCTATTGTTGTTACCGTTTTGTTAATCACAGAGCAGAACTCATCTGAAGGTCACTGTTTTGTTGGTGTGCCACTCTGCTTCAAGGGGCTCCTGTAAAAAACAAATGTCTTCCGTAGTGGTCTGCAATGACTCCTTCTGTCAAAATAACTTAGACACTTGCCACATTTGCATAGCTGAGCCCCACTCCCATCATCAGTTGCCAACCTACAGTAACAGCGTTTAGCCCATTTTCCTCTTTAACTGCAGCAGGGGACAGCCCAGCCAGGCCAAGGTGAAATGTATCTCCTTTTCTTGTAATGATAGCTCAGAATTGGATCTCTCATCCTCGCTGGCTGGGTGCAGAGGAAAATGTCTGTTTCTTCTCTGTGTATTCAGTCAGAGGGGATGGCGATCAGCCCAGGGGGGCCGTCCTCTGACTGTTCTTCACTGACTTCCAACCCTAAAAAACGAGATCTCAGCCTATCGAGAGCCAAAGAAAGAAGGAACTACTGGGCTGTTTCTGGATTGGATCTTTATGGTTTGGGGGCTGTAAAAAACACTGTTATCCACCCTGTAACTGCCTTCTGTGTTATACAGTAAAAGTTCATTATGGCTTGTTTTATGCACCTTGTGCAACCAATTACACCCTATTCTAACGTGCAGTAAACATTGACCTGTCTTATGCTTTGCTGCTTTTTGTCATTGTCCACTGAAGCCTGACTAAGGTTTTGAATTTAACACAGATAAGTTATCATTAAACTTTGCTCAATTAGTGACATTTTAAAGTTTATCCTTTGCTTGATGCGAGACCATTGCAGAACGAGTAAGTGAAGGGAAGTGAAGTCAATTTATAGGTTGTTTTAGTTATTAGTTTTTCCTTTTGATGCTACTTTATAGGCCTACTGCATTTCACAACATTTCAGAGACAAACACTGAACTTTTTAGTCCACAAAGAACAAACCCTTTTCATGTTTCCCATCAAGGCAAAGCTGTTTTGTGACGCTAAGGCTAATAAACAGCAAAGCTCCAGTGGAAAGACAAACAAAGCTTGTACTCTGTTCATTAAGTGGCCAAGCGTCATAAATGCCGCGCTGACAAGCTGCTCTGCAACTCAACAACTCCAGCTCTGGACGTAAGCACTCTTTGGAAAGTTTACACTCACCACCACATTTAGACCTAAATGTGTCCTTATATCAGGGGAAGCCTTCCCTTTCAATAAATTAATTTCATCGTTTTGACGTGGTATGTTCTTTAAGGTCACCCTGTGGAGACAGAGTGCGGTATGGTCTCCAGCCAATCAAAAGTTCACGGCATCTGTGACTGATCCTTCTTAGACTGTAGGTCATGTGGTGAAGGCGTCGGAGAAGGTTTGAGAGGGGGAAAGAAAGGCTTAGGGAGAATTTAGAGAGATAGTGAAAGTGGGCGCTTTGCGAGAAACGGATAAAGGGAGATTTTCCGAGTCATCGGAGGTCTAGCCTGGCTTCTTCTTGTTGGAGTGGTGGAACAAGGTGATTAGAGCAGCAGACTGCATGGAGAGCTGCGGCTGCTCCTCAGCTCCTGTGATGGCTAAAGTGCTCGGAAAGAGTTGCACACAGAAAGAGAAGGGGGTGGGGGGGGGATGAAATGCAGAAGGGTAGAAGTTCATGTGTGGAAATGGGACTAATTTCCCAGGCTCAGCGGCCTCATTGTCAGACACTAAATCACATTTCATCCTGATCCTGGACTGAATGACCTGACTGAGAGATGTTTTATAGTCGCACTGCGTGTGTCAACAACAATCTCCCCCTATGATGGAAGTATATCACGAAACAACATTTTATTTCTATCTTGGTGGGAGTTTCTGCTTTCCCTGCAGATGTTGGGTGTACTTCTCCTTTGATGTACAAGCGGTGTGTGTTGATTGAATCGCACTGTGGGCCATTCAGATTTATGTGAGAAAGTGCATTTGACACAGTTATGGACAGGAGCTGTCAGGACATATTTATTCATGTCTTATGATCATAACTGTGTCTTCTATTGCTAGTTCAGAGGGCTCTGAATTGTCAGACATGTCAACATCTCTGACATCTCTATTATAATTCTTAAGTAAACCTGCTTTACAAAGATTTCTTGCTGGATCGATCTGAAACTGAAGAAAATGTAAATATCAAGTTGCAGGTATGATAGGTGTTTTTCTCTATGTGAATTCTTAGCAGATTTGGGGCATTTATAATGTTTTTGAGACATTACATTACTGGGCAACAGTTATCTATTTAATAGTGAATTTTCATAACATTTTAACCATATTATTAATATTTTGATTATTTTATTCCTCATTTGCAATAATTTTATTGCATTAATTTAGAAATCGCCTTGCCCCTGCCGCACCCATTTTGATTGCAGGAAGCTCTCTACAAAGATAATGGCCATAAAAATTAGAAGTGGCTAGTGAAGGTATTTGAGGTAATTAATTGACTCACTGATGAGTCTTTTGAAGTAACTGATGTTCATTTGGTGTTTTTTGGGGGGTGGGGGATCCTATCTAGTTTGCTGCAAAAACTTGAATCTATATGGCACAAAACATACCTGTGTTCAACATGCATGCACACAAGCCAAGCAAGCTATAAGAGTCCTCTGTGCAAGAGTTTCCTCTCTGTATTAAGCTTTTCCATGAGTGTAGCTCCTGAATTCCCACAGTGAGCATCTTAATTGGAACAAGCATATGGTCCAAGTTATCCTTCCTGTGCAAAATGAGCGCCAAGCAATGAGGAAGAAAGGGTTGGGTGAGTTGTCGTCCCCAGTGCAGAGAGAGAAAGAACCAAAATAGGTTTCCAAGGCCCCCCTCCCTTTGCTGTATCCGATAAAAGTGAAACCTGGGTGATGATTGGAAGTTTTAGACCATCACCCACATCCATAAAAATACAGTATGTGATGCACTTTGTCTGGTCTACCTTTCGAAATTCAGGTTTATTCAGCTGTCACATCATGTGTTGAATGTGAATTATTCCGTTCACCTTTATTTTCTGCTTTGGGTCCTGAACATTGTGTGCCATTTATTAAGTGTTTAAGGAGCTTAAAACCTGAAGATATTCACTGATTTTATCATGAACGGCCATGAGAGCTCAACACTCTGAAACTAAGAAAACTGGATTCCCATCCTCTTTATTAGAAATGATCAGTATTCGAACAATCATAGTTTGTCACCATTTGCTCTGCATGTCACAAGAATTGATTTGAAATGAAAGAAGATGTTGAAACCTTTGATTTAAAGCTGACAGTATGCGCTAAAACACATCTTGATTGATCTTGATTTTTAGTACTAGGACCTGGTGAAGGGATTTTTGTGGAGCTCCACTCCTCCCAAATCCTGTGTTAGCATTTCTGTTAATGGAGATTTATTACAGTTTGTTGGTGCATTGCAAACATTACATGCAAACTATAAGATGTTGTACTATTTGCTCACTGTTTGTTTTGTTTGTTGTTTGTGTAGCGCCACACAATGATTTTGTCAATATGGCTTAATTTGCACCTGAAGAGGGCGCTCTCACAGCTCAGTTACCTGACTGAAGGTAATAGATAGATAGATGCTGTTTATGTTGGTGTGGAGCAGCTGTAAGGACCACATCTATACAGCCTTAACACTTTGTATATCTTGTGATGTTGCCGAAGAACAAGAACATTCCTCTCTAGGCCTCTTTTCAAAGCATTTTGTCTGCTGGCAAACAGAAACCCTCACAGCATCTTTCCACAACACTCAGATTTGCTCGTTGTTAAACAAGGTGCAGTTTACACCCCAAGGCAAACTCTGAACGTCTCCCCGGCAGCTGGAGAGACGCCTTGTGTTTTGGCCTCCTCTGGTTCTTGTGCACACACGGAGCATCAAACACAACAAGAGTCATTGGCTCTGGAGAGCTGATGACGGAGGGAGCGCACTGTTTTCTCCAGGAGCGCTTTAATCCAGTCCCCACACATCGTGCGCACCTCTGTCCAGCAACACGAGACCAGTTTGTCGGACGAGCTTTTAAGTGGTGATCTGATTTATTCCCCTCTTGTAGTTTGTCTTTATTTTGGAGGTGAGGTGGACCTGTTAGGACGAGCTCGCTGACACCCCAGGAGCGCGCAGAGTGGCACACGCTGGGAGAGAGAGAAAGAGAGAGAGAGAGAGAGAGAGAGAGAGAGAGAAAGACCAGCTCAGTGCAGCGAGTGCAGCGCAGGCAGGTTTGCGTTTTAAAAGCAGGAGGCAGGAGAGCTACGGAGCCCACGGGGAAGCGACGCCGGTGCACGGGAAAGACGGACACCTCTCGTCAAAAGGAGCGGGATTCAGAGAGGAAAATCGCCGGCTGAACTTGGGATATGGCGGGTGTGAAGGCGGTCGAGTTTCTCGTTGGAGTTGTCTTAGTTTTGCGCTGTGTGGTGAATGTCCAAGCAGAGATCTCCGCCGGCAACGGTAAGAAACAGCCCCCCTGAAGCCCCGAGTGCAGAACTGGTCTGACTTTAGGTCCGTCACCCCGCAACCATTGCTTTTATAAGACATGCAGGAGAGCACGATCCAGGCAGGTGGAGAGGGCTCTTCTTTTGAAAAAGGACGAGTTTGTTCTCATCTGCAATGTGTGAAGTTGCAGAAATGTTCTTTTTTTTAACATCAGGTTTAAAGGGCACCAGAGGTTCTGTTTGTGCAACACGGGCAACTTCATGATTTTATTTTAGCAAACGTTTGATTTGAGGCTGCCATGACCTACTGACTTCATTAATTCTGCCTAGAATAGATCAAAGGCTTTGTTTTCATCTAATTATCATATTTTTTACTACCGTTTGGCTACAGGCTTGAATTAATTACTTGATTTGCTTTTTCCATCTTTACTCACGCGTTTCCCCCAAACAGAGCTGATTCTGTCCAGTCAAAGAACTGGGAAACTGATTCTGATACTGTCTCATTTTTGTGTCTTCTGGCTTATTAATGGGGACTGCTGCTTTCCCTCTCTGGTTTTTGTCTTTTTTATGACCTGAAACTTCCTGTAACCTGGACTTGTACCAGATCTGGGATGACAAACCATAAAGTGCAGGTGTTTTTAGGTCATGCAGAGGAACTATTGGGAACATACTGGAGGATGAATATGTGTGAATATCCCTACTGTAAAGCTACAGCGTGTGCACATAATGTCCCTTAAATCCATTCAGATACACTCTCACACAGAGCTCATCCTGAAATGTGGAATAAGTTCATCCCAGCATCGGTTCTGTTCATATGAGAAGGCTCTTGTTTCCTGTGACTTTTATTAGTAGCAGTGGATTTTCATCACATATCAGATAGTGGTTAGAGAAACGTTCGGCTGTGAATTAAGCCCGTGTGTGTTTGTGCAGACCACAGAGGAATGTATGGCTCTGTTTGGGAGAGAGATGCTATCTTCCATGTGTGATGTTTTGCGTAGACACACGTGCAAACACATACATACCAGCACACTTTTGCGCTTTGGTCCATTTGACATCAGAGGTTTAGTAGAAAGCAGCAGCTTGTTTCTTGTTTCCTTCTTAACTACCAGAATGGGGCTTAAGGAAAACTCCAAAACACCAACGTCCATAATCATAAAGGGGCATCCATCCATCTTCTGCTTGAGCTGGACACAGGTCCACCAATATATAGGACAATATTTTTAGACATCTGGGTGAGGTGCTTCCATTACAGACTGACCTCCACTCGTGCTACTGTAAAAAGCAGCCCCCATCCTTCCTTGGATGGAGCTTTATTAATAGAGCACAGGTGGACTCGTCCACTCTGTCCATGTCCACAGGGAAGATATAATGCAGCACTCACTAAGAAATGCTTCAAGTCCCTGAACGCGCTTCAGTAGCTCCAGCACCGCCTGTGATGTGAGGACTCGTTCCAGGATTCATTTTCCCTTCTTGTAGTTATTAAATGAGTTGTGAAGCACATCTGGGTGAAATTACAAAACATCCTTTGAGCTCCGTGTCTCTTTTTTTCTTTAAAGCTTTCAGACTGAGGCTCTGTGATATTCACTCAGTGAAACACGCACCGGTGACATTCTCACAAAATTGAGGCGGATTTTGGTGTTAATTTGCGTCTCGCTGGTTTTGTGGGAGTGGAAAAAGAGATGTTCCACTGGAGCGTGTCTGCATGTGTGATTGGAGAATAAGAAAGAGAGCGTGAGAGCAGGAGCGTGAGAGAGAAAGTCTTTCCTCGTGCAACGATGTGGTCGGGTTTTAGAGCCTGTGCTGTGGGCTGTTAATGTGCTAAGATTGCGGTTGTCCGTGGAATTTCATCTGTTGTGGATGAGTTGTGTTTCTCTGCAGGCTGATAGAGGGTTAACCCATTCTGTCTCTATCTTCAGTGCAGCGCTCCTCATCCATCACACCATCAGCCGCTGCAGTCATACAAATGGAGGCACATGCAGTAGCAGTGTGAGTTGCAGAGAAACATGCAGACTGAGAGTTTGATCTGAATAACTGAAGATAGGTTCGCTGGCCCAGGTTTGGGTCTGCTTCAAAGCTGCTAAAATACCTGACTTGGTCAGCTACAAATGTCTTTGCATTTTCTCACTCTTGTCTTTATCTAATGCTACAGGTGTCTGCAAAGAAAAAAAAACTCACATTAAGTAATTTCTATCTGCCCGTTTGAAAAAAATGCAACAAAGTACAGTGGGAACAGACTTGACGAGTGAATCTAGTCACACATGATGCATGTGACTTAAAGTTTCTGCTCGATGAACAGAAGAAAGTAAGTGTCACGCAGATCTGTGAGGAATAATGATAATTGTCATACTTTAGTAATGTTTTTGGTTTCTTGGAGGTTTTCACATCATAGAGTCATAACCTCGACTTCTGCACTGGTATAACGGCCATTAAAGGGCGAGCCATCCACCGTTTACCTCAGTAGAGCTAGTCCTGATGTTTCCTTTTTTCACCCACAGTGGATGATGCGAAGGTTCGTGCTTTGTCATAGATTATGAGACAATTGCCTCTTGAGTGAATACAGGTACAGTAAAAGGCCCCTGAAGTGACACACAAAAAAACTATAAATAAGGTTGTTGCATTTCTGTGGTCAGTTTGTTTGTCTTTTTGGACTTTTTCAGTGTCTTTCATTTTGTTTCCATCTCTTTGTGTAGCTTCAAGATTCAGATTAAA
Organism: Channa argus; assembly: GCF_033026475.1. Taxonomy (NCBI): domain Eukaryota; kingdom Metazoa; phylum Chordata; class Actinopteri; order Anabantiformes; family Channidae; genus Channa; species Channa argus. Next base: position 14,197,813 of record NC_090215.1, read on the forward strand.
CCCTTTTCATGACCATTGCTGCCTTGGTTGCTCTCTTCTCTTTGTTGTGCTTTTGGATGATAATTTCCTACATAAACTGTCTGTGGAGGAAGTCCCTTTCACAAAATGGGAGGTCCAGCTCCAGTAAGCTCCAGAATGGCTCCAGTAAGCCTTTTTGGAATCTCCCCCCTGCCCTCCCTCTCCCTCTCCCCCCCATCTCTCTCTCTCTCTCTCTCTTTCTGACATTGCACTTTTCAGAATGGACCGAATGAGCTAGCCTCTTTATTGGCCATCTGAATAACCTGCTAAAAGGAGCTGGCATGACTGAATGAGGGGGGTGGGGTGCTATAAGGATTGGGATAGAGACAGGGAGGGGCAGCAGCGTTGGCTGTGCTTTATTGTGCTGCCCTGTGTGCGACCACAGTGGGCCATGCTATGCATCTTTGAGCCAGGGAGGCAGGGTAGTCCCCACATACCAGCATGCAACCGCAGCACCAAGCTCCTGCATTAGTCACGCCTGGCCCTTAGTGCTGATCTCTCCACCCCTTCTAGTCTGGGAAGAAGCTGAGTCTGACAGCTTGAGAGAGCTGGAGTGGCACACAAAGTTCAATAGGCTCAGAGACAAAGAGCAAAGAAGCCAGTAGTTAATGAAGCCCAGGGCTCATGCTCCTCTTTAGCTTTTCCTTATTGTCTTTCATGTGGTTTAAAAGCTCCTTCACCTCCAGCGGTTTCTGTGCTCTTCGAAGTTGCAGTCATCAGTAATTCCTGGCTTTCTCCACTCTCCGTGATTTGTTTAGTTTATTCAGAGAAGCAGAAATGGATGTCGTTCAAGTCAGTTTGAAAAGGTCAGAGACAGCAGCAGGAGACCCGTGTTTACAAAGTGATACAGATGTGAATGGAAGCGGTTCAGTGAGACATGATGAGCGTTTTCCATTCATGATAAACCTTTCCACGGAAGAGTGCAAAGCTGCCAGACCGCAGCATCGTCCAGAGTCGGGCAGTTATCTGCTACTACTGTTGACTCTACCGAGGGAGACTGCATGAGGAGATGCTACATCATCGACTGAGGCGTAAAATGAGTAAAATGTTTTTTATTTAGCTGCACGGAGCCGGTTTATTTGCTGCCTGGCGGGAAAAGTTTGAGAGGATAATGAGGAGAGGGAGGAGGCTTAGAAAACAGGAGATTCCCCTTCTGTGAGGAACAACAACGGCACAACAACAATTGAATTACACTCCAAAGTTTACTGACCAATGATGGCATATATCCCATAGATTATGGTAGCAAAAGTGAATGGTAGGATTATTAAGGGTACAGTCTTGTCGGGGGTGTTTGTTTCAAATTTCTTTGTGCTGCCTCATTTGTTAGTTCATTCTAGTTGTGATCAGTCAACACAATTTGACAATCTGTAATAAAATATGCATGAAATATTGGTGGTTCTGTGGTTTTGTTGTTTGTAGAGAAATAATGCCAGGCAAATCAAAGAGTTACACTCGCAGTGTAAGTAAATAAAATAAAATAAAAATAAAAAGAGGAATTCAGCTTAATGGTGTGGAAGTAAAAAACAGTGTTTGTCTGTTGAACTGGGGGATACTTTTCATAAACGTAATAACTAATGTGCCCAACAAGTCAAAATAAAGTGACTGCTGTTGTAGAAATTGATTGAACCGTGTACACCGGGGCTCAAACTAAGGAGGATTTTCAATCAAACTGTTTTCCCAATAAATCCTTAGTTAAATACTGTCACCCATAAGATTGGTACACACCAATAAGTGTCCGCTAGTTAGCGACAGTAACCTAAAGTTCACAGTGCTGAATTTTATGGGCAACATAGCATATAAAGGCTGGCTGGATGAGATTCCGCTGTGTGATCTGTGATGTGGGTACCTGTCGACTAAAGCATCTCAAAGAAACACATGGAATGACTTCGTGCCTAATTCCCCGTAGACATGTTGCAAGCATACAACTCATTTATTTGCATCTATTTGCAGAGCAGTTTAAAAAGAAATTACTTATATATGTCACAGCACCATGCAGTGATTTCAACATTTTAAGTCTATCCAACACACAACTCTCTGCAGGTGCCCCAAACTGTAGCTGGGCCTCATAGTAACATAAACCAGTTTCTGCCAATGAGAAAACGGCCCCTGAATTTCACACCGTGCCTGCACCAAAATGTTGAAAAGAAGGTAAAATTTGACGCACTCGCTGAAGATAGAGTATTAGATGCGTCGCTATCATGGGTGAGCTTGTCTCCCCACCACGGAGCAGGCTTCATATCCTGAGCCCAGCGGGAGAGCCGGGTCTGCTTTGTCCTCCAAGAGCAAGTGTCACTCACAGGGTTTACAGCACGCTGCTACATGCCTTTGACTATATGTTCAACTGTGTGTGAAAGTTCTCTCTCTCACACTTTGGGTCTGCTTCTCTGACAGTGTCCATACAGTTGTCTCCTTAATTTAACTCTTTATATATTTTCATTCAGACAGCAGAGAGGTACTGTAGGCAAAAGTACGATTGGGAATGTTCAGACTAGACTCCAACTCGCAATATTTATCACACTTGTTTGACACTGGCACAAAAACAAATCCCAATCTGCAGGATTTATTTGAGTAAAATCATTAAACACTATAGAATCGATAGAAGTTAAAACCTACTGGAGTTAATTTACTATCATTGAAATGTGGGATCATCTATCTCTATAAAACTCAACAGGCTGGTAAGAATATTAACATTGACTCATTTAATGCATGTACTTAACTGGCCGGGTTATTTCGAGAAATTAATTTACACAGGAAACTGTGGAGCACGTTTACATGTGTACATGCAGCAGATCAGTAATGAGATCCTTCCTGGACTTATTATTTGGAGAGATTTTAATTGTAGAGTGACAAAAGACTTTTAAAATGACTTTTTAGAAAGATTCTTGTTTTAAACAGCTTGACAATGGAAATTTATGCAGGATCTTCAACAGGGTGGAGAGGTTTACTGTAACAGTCAGCTGTGAGAGTTTGGATTATACCCCAGACTGGCTACTGCCTTTGTGTGACTGTCTTACCAGTGGTTTTAGAGATAGATTATTTCAGCAAAATGGAAAATACCATTATTTATTTCAGTCATTGTAATTACATTCAGCCCACAGTAACTTAAGATCAGATGAAACCATTTAAAGGCCTGTTTATCATTGGACACTCTCTCGAAGACCCATCAATCGTTGCTCCTTCACCAGTTGTGTTTTAATCTGTGCCAGGCAAAACCCCCACACGCCGATGTGTTTTCCTTGTTGTATGTCCTTCGTTACTCTGCCTGGAAAGCGTCTCCATTCCCCCTGTTAAGAAGTTTCTTTTTCCCCACCAAACTCATCCTGACAAAGAACAAGCGTGCCTCGCAGCAATGGCTTTACAGGGTGCAACACTGCAAGACTTTGAAGGGCCGGACCACTTTTGGGGAGAAAATGAAAAGCTTTACAGCCACAAGTGCATTTGTGCGTGAGAATGCAGAGAATAGACTGTGACTTTGATGACTGCATCAAATTGTTTGCCACCTTACATCCATAATGCATAGCGACAGGACAAGTGTTTGGGATGTGAAAACCAGTTTCTACTGTACCTCTTTTGTGAGCATGTCTTTGTTTTATGCACTGTATCAGATGTGTTGAATTTACCTTTTGTCACAGAAATTCAAATGGTCCCCACAGTCTCAGGAGATTAAAATCGGTTGCTGTATTTGTTAGAAAAAAAAAGATCGACATTATTGTGTAATGTGTTATGGCTAATTCACTCCATCTTGACTCTAATGAGTCATGTCGCACAGTTGTTGTAATACATCTGTAAAGCTTTCTGCTGGCTCTGCTTGGATATGCTGTTTATCACTCGACGCTTCAGGAATCAGATTTGCCAGGAATAGGAGGATAAAGGACTCTTCCCAGAACCCTGCTGAGGTCTTCAGAGGTCATTGTGATTTTTTATTTTTTTGGTTTTGGAGCGTTTCATTTTGAACAAGTTTGTTCCAGTAACTCCCAGCTGTCCGGTTCCTAATTCGGCGCTGATCTCATCCTGAAGCTGTAAACACAGTTCAAGGTCACTCTGTAGAGGGAATTACCCTTGCAGCCCATCTTCATCTCTTTGCTGTTTACCAGTTCTTTTTTATTTTCTGACTTTATCAAGCAAACGTGCTCAATAAGACAAAAGTGAGTCAACAAATGATTCTGGTAAACGGGGTGCAGTTTGTGCCAGGTGTTCAGGTTTTTTTGTCTACCTGCCAGTGCTTACGAGGAGAAAGTTCCTCCCAGAGCTCAGCCAGAAACAAAGGCTCGCATTGACTCTTTGTGCTGATGAATTGCAAAGTGTAACAATCGCCTTTATATGAGTGAGCCAAAGAAATCAGGGAGAGTGTTAGCAGTTCCCATGCCCTGCCCAGGTAACTAGACACCCACCGATCTTAATATAGTGGCATGAGCAAGCATCCAGATACCCAGTCTGTGTGCATACACGTTATGATCCAGTATTCAACAGCATGTGTAATAGGCATACCAGATCATAGTATCATGGTTTGCCTTAGAGTGTCTGGTCTGCAGCTTAGTGTGGCATGTCTTAACAGTCACAGGTCTTAACCAGGTATCAATATGTCTGTTTGTGCTTTGGGTATTTTTCTTTCCTGTCTAATTTTTTATTTTTTTTGACAAACAAAACAGCCCAGTCACTGTATGAGCTCCTGCTTGTACACCTCGAGTGCTCACCATAATGTCCTTCCTTTTAGGCGGATGGGTCTTTTGTCTCATCCGTGATCATGCAGGAATTCGCACACAGAGTTTCACGGAAAATGAATGCTCTTCAGATATGAGCCCGTTCTGTTAAATGCTCTGTCACCACACTAGTACTGCTGAGCTGCTCTGTTTCACAATGCATTTTCCAGCAACAACAATCTGTCCAAAGGAAGTGATAAATGGCATTTGTTATGGAGGGAATTCTTAATGTCTGTGATCATTTAAAGCTGTTTATACAGGTGGTCTTTTTTTGTCAGGTGCTGAGAGGAGCCCTAACCACATCATGAAGTGGTAATTGACTCTCATTTAAAGGCCTTTGTCTCCTGTGCCCCAGAATGCACTAATTAGACAGTGTGTAAATTAGCGTGAGCAGCTTAATTATGAATATGTTATTCATACAATTGCACAAAGGTAATAAGTGTGTCTGCCTCTGCAAAAGGTGGGGTACAAGTCAATGATAAGTTAAGGATGTCGAACCTTGCATCAGGCGGCATGGGATCTGTTACTGATAGACATTCACCCACTGTACACGGTCATAAATGTACGGTGGCCCCTAAGTGCAAAACATAACATTGGATTAAACACAGTCACAACAGAAAACAGTGTTGTGTTTTGTCAATTGCAATGTGTCTCTTGCAAAGGCTTAACCCTCTTGCTTTTATTTCCAATTTGTTAATACATTTTGTAAAAAGATGTGTTTCCACCTCGTTATTTCTGCTATATTGGGGCGTTTGTAGTGTTGATATTTTTATGTTGTGTTTTCCCTCTCAGGACCATCATATGGAGGGGAAATACGTATAAAACGTTAATATTTTTTTTGGAACATCCTGTCTCATTCTGGTGGCGGTGTTATAACAGAGGCGGTGTTGAGAGCTTTATCATTGCACTGGTGTCTCACAGCAACTAAAAGCTGATATGTGTCTCTGCTAGAGGAGGTCCAGCTATTGATTAAATGTCTGGCCGGCTCCCCGTTAACCCGAAGGCCTCTTGTATCACAGACGCTGGAAATGGTCAACGTGCCAACTGTGCATTGTCCCAACTGGGACCTGCTCACTGCCAACCCAACTTCATCTGAACACATTAATTTATCCTATATAAGTGATAAAAAAAGAGTTGTGGGGATGTAATTTGACATGTGTAATGCAATACGTTGTCTTTTTGTTTTGTTTAGCTATGCTAAAATGAGAGACCTGCTTCCCAGAAAATTGAAAGGGGTCAAAATCGAACTGCTCGCTCCCAGAGAGCTGCCAAATCAGTGATATATGCCCTGAAAATCCCATTCATCGACAAGGAGCCATAATTGAAAATGGAAGGCTGCAATATGAATATAGATGAGTTATGTGATGTCCATTTCTTTCCATGAGCTTGCCCCAAATAGCGGGAAGACAAACTGGTTTTCTTTTGAAAGCTTGTGCCCATTATTTAGTTTTTAAATAATCTATCATTTTCCTGCTGCTGAAAGCCAGTTAGATTCCTGTTTGTGACATGTCATTTAATGCCACAGTGCCTTTTTTCTTCTTATAGGGGTTCATCTCAATCAAAGTGATATTAAATATCACAGCTGTATGTCTACAAATGTTAAAGATGTTTCATTACCGATGTGTGTGAAGGATTAGACATTAAGAAACCTACAGTAAATGTAGGGAATGATTTTGAAAGTTGATGTTTTTTCAATTGATCACAATAAAAAAAGAACAAAAAAATCATGAACAAATATCGCTACTGGAAAATTAGCCAAAAGTGGTAAACGCCTGCACTGTCCTGAGAGTATAGTAAAGTTTTTATGTTTATTGTGAAAAGCTTCCCGGCTTTGGGGCTTTTTTTGTCTTAGCAGATGTAGAGCCACATGCAGAGATTTTGTGGCAGAGTTTTTTCTCAATGGCTCAGAGAATGAGCTCAGATCAGAGGAAGAGATCAGATCATCCGAACTTACGCTGAATGAAATACTGCCTTTTTTTATTTGCACATCTTCTGCAAGCAATTAGAACTGAACTGAATGGAAAAACAGGGTTTATTGAAAGGTCAGGCCCAATACTGCCTGTGTGTTTGTGTATGTCTGCATGTGCACCTTGTTTGCATGTTTGTATGAGTCCTGTCCCTCTCTGAGTTTACTAAAAAGCCAGTTCAAAGTAAGCCGTCAGCAGCTGTCATCCCACAATAAGATTAGAGTATACAATCACTGAATTTTTGATTCCAAATTGCAACGCTAGCATCCATACCCATAAGGTCGACACTAAAAGGGGTGGATCTATAAATCTTTTATTAGGGTGTACAGACTGGGGTACAAATTCAAAATAGGGTGGCACATTTGGAAAATTATTTAGGTTTTAAACTTAAATTTAAAAACCTTTTTCCAAATAATAAATTGTATATTAAAAGGCTAATAATATTTTATAATGTTTGTTCAGTGTCAGAAATGTCAAATATGTTACTTATCTACTATTTTTAACTCTAATTTGCCAGAAACAAAGAATAGTATACATTTGGGAAGCGTTCAAAATGGATGTTTGCATGGATAGTCCACCTAGTTACAAATGCTACAAAAAATATTTAAAAACCTAAAATATACATTATAATACATTTTTAGATTTGTGCCCAGCTCCTCCCAACAACATGCCGAAGTGTCCTCAGGCAAAAACACTGAATCCCATACAGCCCGTCCCGATCCCCAGCCATGCAGGGCCGGTCCAAAGGCTGATATGAATTGGTGAGGGTTGCACACTGATGGGGGAGCTGCTATGCAGCTGGCCAACGCTCACCAGGAGGAATTAAGTTGGGGTTAAGTGTCTTGCTCAAGGACACTTTGACATGTGACCGGAAGAGCCAGGGATTGAACCAACAACTGTCAGATTGGTGGACAACCGCTCTATCTACCCGCGCCAATAGGTAGAAAAGCGCTATATTGTTGCAGACCATTTACCATATATAGGATTTGCCAACTTTGTCAGCTGTTACGCAGCCACATTTGTGAGTGCACTTATTAATCACTCCATGTCATAACTCTAATCGAAGTAAATTATGAAGAGCTGAGGAGTTTTTGAGCATCTGGTCATTAATTTGGGACAAACATATTCAGAGTGGTGAAATGGACTCCTCAGGCGGTGAAATAACAAAAACTTAACATCTGGTGGGAATCAGATGCCAGCAACAACACCAGCTTCCTTTTAGCAACCACATTTATTGACTACTTCTTCAATGAAGCTCAGCTGTAACTGAGACTTTGCTGATCTGTAAATGTCAGACCTAGTGTAAAAGCTTCCACTTTCCTAGTATAAACTCACTAGTTTAGCTTGCTTGCGTCCAATTTCTAAGTGAGAAACCAGATTTCAGATTCATTTAACAGCCTGGCAGCCAGAGAAGGTAATTTACTTCTCTTTACCAGTAATGCATGTTTTTTGCTTCCCATTAATTTGCTTTATTTATTACTTTCATAACATCTATTACCCAAAGGCCTGGGCAGATCAGAGTGGATTGATTTTGAGATGCATACTACCTCAAAAGCTTCACTCCTCAAAGTTGCATATTGTAGCTTTAACAACTGATTATTAGCTAATGCTTTTTTCTCGTTGAAATTGGCTATGCAGCATGAATAGCAAACCTCAGAAGTTCACAGTGTGTCTTAGCTTAGACAACGGCTGCACAAATGTCTAAAAGCAGTTTTCGCTTCTCTAGTTTTACCATCTTTATCTTTATTTGCATTAACTGCAATAAAGTGTTTTGGGGTGAAGTCAGTTCAAGTTTAAAGACAAAACAGAGTTTAACTACTGCAGATATTCTGTATTCGACTTTTACTGTAGCTACAGTTCAGCAAAAGATTATTAAAATTTGGAGCCGTGACCAAATTCCATTAGTCCTGCAGAGCTGCGGTGTGGGTTAGTGTTCGATGCCAAGGTTTGGGAGTAGACTCCTTAGGAAGAGAAGTCTGTTGGCCCATAGATGGTTCCCCCTACCAGAATTCAAAGCGTCACCCTGACCAGTCCTGTTTTAGGCCTATGTCTCAGACCCTTTCTATCTGAATAGAGTCTAGATCTCTTGCTGCTGGTTTTCTGGCATCGAGCTGATGTTCTTGTATCTCATGTGATTTGCCTGCAAGCCCTATTGATCGGTTGCCTGTGCTGCTACACACCAGGCCAAACTGACCCTGAGTGAACCAGTGAGGATGTGTTTTTAATAAAGTGGAGGTCACAGTAATCTGCAGCTGCGAACAGAGGCCAGTCCAGCTCCCTATTCACATTTCACACCCTTTCCTGGAGAAAAAGAAAATCCTGTATTCTTCATCTCATCAAATCTTGTGATGCTTCCTGTATGCTTCATCCTCTATGTTCTGTCCTATCATTTCTTCTTCTACCTCATTTCTGTCTCTCATCTCCACTCCCACTCAGTCTCTTATTCTCATCTGTCTTCCTGCCCCAGTTTCTACACATGTGAGAAAAGTAAAAAGAGACTATCACTCTTACAAGTCTTTAGCTATGTCATCCATCATATGAGTTTTGTTGTGTGGCCTGTCCTCCTGCTGTCAGCCCAAGCTGATGAGGAGTGTGGAAATCAATAACACACTGATAACACTGCGTGTGTGCCAGAAGAAAGATGATACGAATCAATATTGTACTAAAATCACACCAAGTCACACTGACACCAATAGAGATGACACACTGGTCTGAGGTTTGCAGATAAAAGTCATGCACAAGCCAGTATTTAAATATTTACAATACATAGCCTGAAATATATGGTCACCCAAGCGAATAAAGCAGAAAAAACATCTCGTAGGAAAGATATTTGTAGACTGTCATGTCCACTTATCTGACAAGGGTGTGAAGATTTTGAAAGTAGGTTAGAATAAAGAACTTAGCTTTAATATCCAATGCTACCAATTTGGCTAACAGACAGCAATTATTAAAAATAAATACAAAGACGTACAGCAAGAAATACACGTAGATGGTTTGATCCAAATATAACTGCTACTTACAATTATTAGGACTTAGAGAACACAGCAAGGTAGAAAGGGACCATCCTGCTGCATTCACAGCCAGTAATATAGCAAATTTGTGAAACAGAAGGCCTCACAGTGATGTGAAGCAATAAATGGGTGTTGAGAAGAAAAACAACAATAAAACAATACAAGTTTGTTCTTTGGTGGGGGGGATGAAATACAAACCATAAAGTCCAGACTGATAGATGCACATGCTTTGAGTCTTATCAAAGGCAGGACTCTGCACAGATGTTTATAATGATTTGAATTAGAATTTGATTTCTCAGAAGACAAGTAATGTTGCAAAAATCAAGAGGTTGTACAGTAGAAATAAAGCATTCACGTAATCTACCAGGAATGTGCACTGGCATGTAGTTTCAACTCCACAGTGTGTCCTGGCTTTGTGTTAGTGTCCTAAAAAAGTTGAGCCAGATCCAACTTTGCCAGACACTTTTTGACAATGACCTCATTAAAATTTTAAAGAGCACAGAGCATTATTATATAGCTGAATCAGTTTAAATGTGGCTTAAGTCCTGGCTTGCACTTGGATTTCCTGTTATTTTCCAAAGGGCATGGAGGTCTGACAAGTACATCCATATTTAAAAAGTGTCATGTTGGAAAAGGACCATCAGACTGCATGATGTAGCAGTAAGATTTACCAGGATTAAAAAAAAAAAAATCCATAACAGAGTTCTCATACTTTTACTAACATTCTGTAGTGTAGCTCAGGGATTTACAGGATAATATCCACCCACCTACCATGGAGGAGGCAAGAGCAAAGAAGCATAATACACTTTAAATACAAATGAGTGAGAGAGTTGAAAACAGAGTGAGACAGAGCAGACAAGCAGTATGATAGGATGCCCCTCATCTCGACCCCTGACCTTACTGCCAATGCATAAAAAGACCTCCTTGACTCAACAGCCCCTTGGCTGAATTCTTCTCTCTGTCTGAGCTTGAGGGAGGCAAACACATTAATGCTGCTGTGTCGGCCTATGGCCAAACAAAGCACTTGCCAGCAAACCACGAACAAATACACTCATGAGTAGGCAAATATATATGCAATATAGACACCGGGAGTAGTTTCTAACCAATGAGCAAATACATGATTGAACGGGCACATACACCCTCGACCTTTAATTCAGAGAGGGCGACATTGACACGACAGTAAAGCTTCATTAAAGACTAAAGGAGTCTAACAGTACACTAAATGATTTGAAAAGAAAAACTGATCTGTAGGAAAGTATTAGGTAGTTTAATTTTATATATAAATCAAATAAGTTTTGTGCAATTACATTGCCTAAAATGTTAATGTGGCAACTTATTTTGTGAGTCTTACCAAAACATGGACAAAGAATATTTGTGCTGCATGTGTTTCTGTATGAAATGTCTGTGTTCAGAGAAACATCACAAACCAGTATTGGGTTTTCAGGCTACATTTTATCAGGTTATTGGTTGGTAGTTTTTGGCAAGATGGTGTCTTTTTCATCTTGGCATTTGAAAGGAACTCAATTCAGCAATAAATGTTTGTTTACAGCTGAAAGCCGCTGACAAAGAAAAGCTTTGGGAGTGTGGAGGTTCAAGATGTTAAGGTCAGCAGAGCCACATAAAAATTTCAGAAGAAAAGTGGTCTCTGTCTCTGTCTGCTTAAGCGTGAAGCCCTTAGTGTAAATCTGGAACACAGTGAGCTTGAGTACACCTAACAGAGGAAATGTTACGTGTTGCTTTATCAGAAGAGATACTTTTGACATTATAAGTAAATGTAAGACACCTTGCAAGTGCATGCAAGATAAAAGCCCACACAGAGTTGCTTTATAAATTCTTTTGTTGAGCAAACTGTACTTAGTGTGTAGAGAGTGACTTAAAAGCTAAACTGCGAAGGTCCAGATCAATTATTTTCATGGAGCTTCAGACTAGAATCACAAACCAAAGACATAATTATAAAAAACACTAACAACAACTGAAGTTTTTGCCTACTTGGTGACACTGACACCTTCAAAGCTGATATGACTGAAGTGGTGGCAGCAGACACAGAGCAACACTAGCATGACTAGGACATTAGAACATTAGGGTGTTTCGGGTGTTTGTGTCCTGTGGCAGATTTTTAGTGACAGGCCTCTGCCTAGACATGACAGGCAACACATCCGGCTTGATACGAGGCTAGTCAGGTTGACAGGAAGGTAATGAAAGGACCTATCTCCCTGACACCTCGGCTGTCCCACTCTGACTGTGATAATTTGACCTTGTCTGTCGGGGTGTCTCTCTTTATTAAGTGGTGCCGCAACTAAGCCAAAGTCAACTGCATAGGCACATCTTGATTTAAGATTACCTTACAAACATCCCGCTATTATTTTAACACCATATTTGTCACATTCTGACACAAGTCCTTCAAGCAGCTGCTTCAGTTCCCATTTCCGCCCAGTAAATGTCCTAGGATTCAGAGTGATACATGGAAATCTCTGATGAGAATACTGTGTGGGACTGCATGAAGAAGGAGAAAAAAAAAACTGGTCTGGCTTTATAAACAGGACAATGAACAGAGCAGGACACAGGGTGAGGTTGGAGAGGGAATGTGAGGCCAATCTGTAGAGGATCTGCATTGAACTCACAGACTCTGGGATTGAACAGCTGGAACAACACCAGCTTCCTTTTAGCAACCACATATATTGACAAGCTCGAATCAGCTGCAAGAGTTGGCTCAGTGAGACTCAAGGGAAAACATAGACTCTACATGTTGCATTACAGAAATCACAGAGTGAGTTGAAAAGGACAAAGTTTGGTTTCAGCTTTTTAGCATAACAAATCTGTTGTTTCTCACATGTAAGCAATATTGACTTCTTTGACTTTGATGCTACTTTGCCTTCCTCTATGGTATCTGTATATCCTGGCCTTTACTTGCTAGCTTTCCTTTTCTCCCCCCTGTCTCTCAAAAACTCCACAGCTTCCCCTGTTGTCATGAAATGCCTAACTTTTTTTATGTGTAGAATTTTGTGCAGATGTCCTGTCTTATTTTTCCACTACCCCTTTCCTGTGCTGCAGATGTGAAGGCTTTTGTTAATCACTAAGCATATCGGCCTACCCTGAGCTTTGGAGAGCTTCAGCTGTGTTGGCATGTGTTCGTTCATATTTTATTGAAGACTATAGAGAGTGTAGGGCTTTCCTTATACACTGTTGCCCATAAAGTTGGAATAATTTTGTTTTCAGACACATTCCTCTTTGTTGCAATGTTAATTGTGTTTTAATTTTCACTCTGATATGTTTGGAAGAAATTGATCAATAAAGTTTTGAAAAGATATACACTTTATCTATCAAGAATAAATCACATTTTTACAATATTTTCATGAGAAGAAGTAAAACATATTATACCTATTTTTATTTCAACTACATGGGCAAACTTTAAATAAAGTGCTCTCGCAGAGTTTTTGAGTGTCTTTGAGCAAGACACCAAATTTCCTTTGAGCTCTAAAATTGCTGGTCAACCCTCTGAGGTCCCAAAGTGAAATCATTTTCTTTATCTGTCTTTTTGGAATCTCTTTTTGTGATGAATCGGTCTAAAAGTTAGTAATTTTGCACTGAAGCTTGGGACAATTGTAGATAAAATGCTTTTATGTTAAGTGTTTTCAATGTAGGGCCTTTGTCAGGGGGCAAATCTGGGGTTAGAAAATCTCCCTGATGAAGATTCTGTGTTGAAAGCACTGAACTTAAGCATTTCATTTAGATGTGTTGGTGAGAAGAAACAAAGAAGTTGCTTCCATTTAATAATTTAATTTCCAAACACTGAAGGTCTCCAAAGAAGGACTCCTGAGGACTTTAGCAATGATCTCTCTTTCCCCAGTGCGTTCTGTTCCCTGTGGTGCACATAGCAAAATATCAGTATAGCCTGATAGAGCTGCTAACATGCCGAAAGATTCTTTTATTGTATCATAAAATGGTAATTTAGGTTCATATTTGAATTTTTTTTTTTTTTTTAGAAAACGTAACTGTTCAAAAAACCTACTATACTTAATACGTGACTCTGCAGGCTAATTTCTTAAATGACTGGACTCTACTGGACTGCCTTTTCTAAACGTGGGAGAAAGAAATGACATGTTCATAAAAAAAAAAACATCTAACTATTGGGTTTTGCCTCATCTCTTTCACGTCAACATGATGCATTTATGTTAGTTGTGGCTTGATTGTGTTGACAGTGCACAAATTATTCCAGTGTGAAGGTCTCCACATGTTATGCGTCTGCCGGTTGAACAGCTGGTGATAATGCATGACGGCCCGGGAATTGGTATGGATTTGGGCAGGTTTCATTACATGTGTAAATCAACCGAAATTGTTCTTGAGTGTTTGTTATTTGTGCATTTGTTTACAGAAATCCTTGTATGTTTATAAAGGTGTATCAATTTATGATATCAGCCTGGATTATTGGCATTGGTAAGCTGTCACAAGGAAAAGTAAAGAATCATTTTTCTGAATGCATTTCTGTACAAGACCCAGGTTGTTAGTCAAGGCCATTTCTCCACTTCATCGATATCGTCACGTGTTGCAGTAGAGCCTAACTGTAAACTGTTTCTGCGGGTTTGTATCTGGGCCGTGACCCATTCCTAAAGCTCAAGGGATTATAATAATAGTGCTGTAGATTGATTCGTGGAAATAACAGCCCAACACAAGACTGCACTGTCTTGACAGACTCCTTAAAAGAGCCAGGGGCGTGGTTATGCAGTGTTAAGCGTGTGCTGCTGTGGAATAGGTCTGTACAAAGCTACCTGGCCTTGTTGTCTGCACTTCCAGTGGCCTACTCAGAATAGGTTTTAGAAACATCTTTATGCATGACAAATCACCAAACCTAGCCTCTGCATGGCCACATTCCCACAGTGGGCTTATTGGATTTCCTTTGTGTCTGCATTTGATGAAATCTGGTATAACAGACAACAGCTGCATTCACTGAATTATGACTTTTTAGTTTGAGCCCTTAAAAATGAAATATCTCAACTCCAGCATGTTTCTGTTTTGCATCATTACATTATGATTGACATTTTAAAATAATTTTTCATATTGGGTTTTGAAAGCCGGTCAGACAATGATGGTAAATCAATTACTGGTGAAAAATGGAAAAAATCTCACTGTCTGCCAACTATTATGGCTACGTTTGGAGCAAGATCAAAGAGAAGTCTTGGTGATTTGTTGTCTCCCTGCCAGCCAGTAATGGTATGCTAAGTTTGTAATTATTTTCATTGTCAACAACAAACTTTGTCTTTCCAAGGACAGAATTACACTTGAGACATTTTAGATACAGATGAAGGATTACTAAAATCGATGCCCAAATGGCTGTTGTTATCTTATGCTAATAAATGGCTCTTGACAAATATGAGCTGCTCACATCTCACACTCTCATTTAAAAACAGATGAATTGCAGCCTCCATTACACTCTCACGTACATTACAGCTTAAGCTGTGCGCCTCCGATAGAGCCTGTGTTTCCTGTCTGTAAAGCCCCCGCCATTGTGTCTGCTGTGAGTGAGTCCTCAGCAGACCTCAGAGTCCTCAGTGTCTTTTGCAGCTCCAGGTACAGCAGCTCAGAGTAAGTCAGTGTGACCGTACCAAGTGTTCAGACTGCTCAGGGCCTTTTCCCCTTTGCACATTGGCCCTGACAGGTTCCCTCTCAGCATTTCTCCCCTTGATCACAGTCTAGTATTGGTGCCTCAAACCTTGGCCCCTTTTTCTCACTGGCTTTTGACAGTATTTTGTTTTTGGGACCTGCTTTTTCACTTCTACATTGACAAAAACCTCAAAAAACTGTCAAACAGAATGCAACTATCCTGTTTCTCAGCTGAGCCACATCTGATGATTTAAAACCCTGAAGGTTTTTAGGTTATCGTCACAGGAAGATTTTCATGTTTTATTCATGTGTTGCCACTTCTTGCTGTTTGTGTATATGCATTTGCCTCGGAATCTGTCTAATGGCATGTTGGTTGTACCTTTCACTTTCCTCTTCTAGCTGCTTGGAGAAGCGAGCCAACGCTCTCTTGGTGCCATGGGCCCCCTAGATTTGGTCAATGAAGCCCAAAGATGCAGAACATGGGGCCCAGTGGTTATGGCAGGGTGCCCAGAAGCATGGCATGGTGAGAGGGGGGTTTGGGGGATGGAGTGAGGCATACTTGTTATACTTGAAAGTCCGAAAACAGGGACATTCTTAAGGCCAGCATGAGTTTGCAACCAAGCTTTACCATAAAATGTCTAGAATTTGTTCAACCTACTACAACAACTGGAGCACAGTTTATAGAAATGTAGACAAAATCTAACTCCTTACAGCAACAGTTTATGGGATGGTGAATGTCCACCATAATCCCAGAAAGAGCAGCCTTATCTTGGCAAAGCCTTTCTTATGTTTCCAGTTTTTGATAACTTGGAATTTCTTTTGAAAGATAACATCAGATGTCTGAGTTCAAATATAAAACTTGTGGGTAGTTTGCCAGAAATAAAGATTTTATTGGCGGTTATGTAACAACACTGGTCCTAAAAGTATTTTTTCCCATACCACATTGCATTGAATAAATTTTTCTGAGCATCAAAAAAACAAACATTCATTTTCAGAATTTGATTCATTTGGTCCAATGTTTGAATGTCTAGAAGACCCCCTAGGATTATTTTATTTTATCCCAGCTCACTCTGCCCTTACATGTAAGCACACTACACTGTTTTTGTCCAAACTGAGTTAACACTGGGGTTCAAATAGATGTGAATATGAATCTCTCTCAACTCATAAGAGACTCTCCTGCTGACTAGGAGCCAAATCCAAAGCAGTGTTAGTAGTTCTCCTCCTGGGAAAATCATGAGGCTTTGTAAGTGTGGGGTGTGACTGCCAAGTTACATCCATCTCTCCACCCAAATAACAACACAGCCACTCCTCATCTGCCCTTAATCATCACTTCGGGAGGAGCAAACTAACCCTCGTTCAGACTAAATACTTTAGAAATAAAGCAGCGAGGGACAAAAAGCAGGAGTTGGAAGATATTTCAGAGCAAGTGTATCCAATTTGCATTCAAACCCAGTGTTTCCCCGGGTGTTTGTCAGAGGTCACTTAACTGCCTGTTTCTATCAGAGGCTTAGTACAGCCATGCTCAGCTGTACAGTACAAGACAAATGGCACCAGCAGTCCTGGTGCACAATTACTCCTGTGACTCCGCTGGAGTCAGAAATATGTTTGAATTAGATCAACTTTGAGGGCTCAATGGTGCAAACCACAGACACCCACGCAGTGTTTATATTGCTTACACTGGAAAAGTAGCTAAATTAAAAAAGTACGGAAAAATCTGTTTCTTCTGACTTTCATTAATGTACATGTGGTCAGGTTACATAATTAGCATACAGAGAAGCTCATTTTATTCCATTATCAGATGTACGATTTCGGTGGCTGGCAAGTTCAACATCATTTTGTTTTCTAATCAATCCCCCACCCATTAATATCATGCTGGACTTAAAACAAATGCACACTTCCTGCTAGTGCTAGCACTATAGAGACCGCTGTGATGAAGTGGAGAGTTAATAAGATGAGTGAACAGTCAAGAAGGTCAACAAATAAAGTGTTTTTAAACCTATAATCCAAAGCAAACTCAAGATTGGAGCCTACCATAAAATAATTGAAAGACATTTTGAAGCAGGGAAAAATACTCACCTTCATATGATTCTATACTTATGCTTTTTGGCCTCCCTAAAAAACAAGATGGTGCACGTCAAACAGTTTGTCCTGACCTATATTAATACATTAGAAACCGTTAAAGGCAGTTTGCATTAATGAAGCTTGTGGACACAACAATAAACCACTTTTGATCAGCAGACAAGCACAAATTTGTGAAGTTTAAAGGAATTCGACAATAATTTATTCAATATATATCTGTGGTAGGGGCAGCATCAAAGAAGCTGGGCAGAATGTAACAAATTTGAAGATGTCCCCAAAAGAAGTAGGCCAGGTTGTCAATAGTAAAAGTCGAGAAGCCAGTTATAGCTACTGTATGGTATTTAACTAAAAGGAATGAAATGTAACCCACATTTTACCGCATCGCATTGATGTGATTTTTATCCTGAAACATTACGGGGACTATTTGCAGGGTTAGTTATTACTGTAGTTAACTAGCGTTTGGGCAGCATACTAATAAAACACTGTGTTAAATTCTGACTGAAATAATTTTCCATTTACTTTCTTGCTGAGGGTTTAAAAAATCTAGCTCACCATATGTGTGACACAACCCAGATCTCTATATTTTCTTTTCAGTTTTCTGCTATCCAGCGTTCCTCATTAGCATGTTTACTGACACAAACATACTTTTTATCAACCTGCATTTTAACCCGATGCCCCTCAGCAGCACCACACTGTTGTATGGGCACCAAAATTAATCTTTTTTTAACTTTTTTAATTCAACCCTGGTGACAATGCACTGCTTTCTCACATTACTAGTCTCTTTCTTTGCCAATGAGTCAATTGCTTGAAAACTGCCGAATTTGATGAGATAGTCATCTTATTTCTGCTATTTATTACATTTCTCATGTCTCCTGAACATTTCCATTGGTATTCATTGGTGTCATTTAACTGCCATTTCAATTTCTGGAAAGAATTCAGGTGTAAAATAACTACGAAACCAGATAAATTGCTTATTTAATGAATTTCCTTTAACTTTCATACTTTGACAAGTAAAGAAATCTTTGTACTGTACTTTACACTTGTCCTGTCAAAAAAGGAATAAATCAGAGCTCAGATGAAGTATTTTCACAGCTAAATGTGCATAATTACAAATATTTTACAGAGGGAAGTCTTGTTTTTCAATTGACATAGCAAAGTCTTGGCCATGTTCGTGTCTGATTGAATGGAAGTTTGAGTGTCTTAACAAGACACACTTTTCAATGTTTAGGTCTCATTTTATGCATAGCAAGAATCCCAGTGAGCCAAGGAGGTTGTGCTGTAAGCAATATTTAATATTGATTTCCTGTAAGTGGCCAGAGTCTCTACCACTGAATGGAAAGAGGTTGAAGCAATTACTTGGATGTGACTTGGATGTGGCTCACAGCTTGTCAACACATAAGCTTATATGAAATGTGCTGGCCTGGTTTTGGCAGCTACAGGTCTGGGGAACAGCCTTCTCCTTTCTCTTTGTCTCTCTTTTTCTGTACAGTGTGTATAGTAAGAGAGGAGAATCTCAAAATATAGATTTCCCTGTGTGCTTCTGTGGGATGCTGGTGCTGTAGCTGGTTGGATTATTCAGTCTTTTTGTTGCTCCTGGCTTGTGGGTGCGGGTTGTGTTAGAGACAGTAGGTGGAATGAGATGGTATTTGGCATGTTTTTAGGGAGTAATGTTTTCTACATATTTTTTAAAGAACATTAGGAAAAACCATGGGTTATGTTTACGTCTGTATACTGGGAAAATATCCAGACTTTGGAGAAAAACATGGGTAATGCATGTTTTTATTTTTGAGGTTGTGTATTACTCACAAGCAAGTAAGTGGTATTTATGGCCTGAGCAAATTACTAAGATTATAAGGAATTTCATAAGTGGATATGATGTTAGTGTTGGAAAAATTGCCAACTGTGCAGTCTGACAACCGCTTTACGTGTTGTTGGTCAAATTGATCATGATTATAAACACAGGGCTGAGAAAGGAGGATGCATCATTGACGAAAGACTGTATTCATAATTCTCACAATTATCAGAACATAGCCTATAGTAAAAAGGTTGAGCCAGATAAGAGTGTGACTGTAAGAGTTGGCCGAGTGGAGGACGACACATGTGCAGGGAGGCAGGAGCATTCTTCACCCAGTGTAAGAATAATTTACAGTGCACCAGCTAAACAAGCAGTTGGTGTATGTGTGGAATACTATATGCAAACTATATACAAAAATAATAAAATGATAGTATACTACACCTAATTTGTCCCACACCGGAAGGTATTAAAATCATAACCCCCCCCTCTATATCACCCACGCATGGTATAACCTAATTTCCTCCTGCTATAAAGAGCTTTTGAAGCTTCTGTTTTCTGTTTGACAGTCTGGACCTGTGACCTGTTGGTGGATGGAGTGGAACCACACGAACATTTGGTATCGCAGTGGTTTTTAGAAAATGTGGGGTTTTCCAGCGCGTTGGATCCGTCCACACAACTAGACAACAAAAACTCTATTCTGCCTGGTCTTTTCCAGCAAGCAATTGGAGGTAGTGCATTTAAATTCTGAATATCTGTTAAAGTCTACATTAGCCAAAATAGTAAAAACAATACCAGTAATACTAAACTAAGTAAGTAGAAATCAGCAAAATCAACGTTTAGTTCTACATTTAAAAATAGAGCCTATAAATCGTGTTCTTGTAGCTAGCCAGCTAACGCCAGACATGTTAGTGAACAAAGAACAGGTTGGCACTGTGACTAAGCAGTTCTCCAACTTTAGCTATTTTCTATACAAATTATCCTTTACTCCACGTGGTATTTTTTTTTCTCAAATTGTGCATCATTTTAGTATTAAAAAGGGTATCAGTGACTGAAAAATGCTTAACCTATGCTAACCTTATTTAGCTTGTTTATGGTTAGCAAGCTAAATAGCAGAGCCATTGGAAAACTGTGTGTTTATCATAAGTAGTTTTTCTAAATATTATTGCTGGTCATTGCAATTTAATTTCTCCAGGTAGGGTTCTTCTCTATTTGCTTATTTTAATGACCACAGTGATTTTATTTATTTCTGCTGTTTTCTACTTGCATAATTCTTCTATAATACCAGTGCTAGCTGTTCTAAAATGTATAAACCTGTTTTGTTCATATAGCTTGAGGGATCAAATAATTTAATAAGGCATTGTGCTTACATTTTATGTCGGTAACATGTCTGTAAAACAAATTATTACAAAGGCAATTTCAGACACCTGGACTGTCTTTATCTGGGACATGGCTTTTCCATTGAGCTAAGACTATAGGACATGTATGTGTGTCTTTGCACACCGCTTAACCAAGAGAACGTTGAAGTGTGGAGGAGTTTGGCCGGGTGGAAAGGTGATGCTGATGGATTAGAAGCAATTAGCCCCAATTGGTCTTGCCTCAACATGAAAGAAAGAAAAATACATTCACATTGTCAGTCAATCAGTCTCCTTCTGCAGAGCAAGTGAGACACCCAGAAGAACACAATGCAGACGTGCAGGTACATCCTGCTTCCGATTATCTGGATCAGGTGTGTTCAGCCAATCAGCAGTGGATAGGGCAGCGATTTTTGGGAAACAAGCCGGGCAGGGCTCCTTGAGCACCAGTATTAAGAGTTTAAGAAATGCAGAAGTGCTTAAATAGTCTAAAGTAGGCTTGCTAAGAAAATGATAATTTAAACTAATCTGTCTGTGACGTGACATGTGCATGCCATTGTATTATGTATCCTTCTCTAATTAATTATCCAAATTTGAGCATTTCTGATTGTGAGGTCTGTTAAGTAGGCACTGGGAAAGGACACATTTTAAATTTTAATGGGGAAATTACACATGAGAATTGTTAATTTCTGTACAAAGACTCCGTGACCGTTATGTCCATCGCTCACTGTTGACCTCTGCAATTACAGTAATATCACCACTGGAGGAGGCAGAAATGATTTGCTACTGGAGGTCCAGTTTCCTGCGATACAATGCCTTTAGGCCTAGGCTCACTCAAGGTTGAGCAATTCAAGTCCTCTGGGCTTTTGAGCCACACTGCTCATTCGTAAAGTTGAAAAGTGGAATGAGAGCCAAAAGCAGCACTTCATACTCTTACAGCCTATCACTCAATCTCCTGAAATATGAGACCCACTCTGTGCCTGACCAGAATCCTGAATTCCTAAGTGCCTGTGTCAGTCAGAAAGCACTCGCCTCTCTGTACATGATCCGACTGCCTCTTGACTGGCTGCAGCCCACCATGCATTTGTGTTTGTACACACTTCCTGCATTGACCAATACTGGAGCCAAGACAACCACCAATTACATAAAGAAAGCCACGGCAGTGACAGCAGACCCCATGATGGTTAGCTGGAGCTCTTTAAACCCAGTGTTTTGGGGTTTCGTACTGTGTGCTCGGGTATGTTAATGCATGCTCTGTGGCTTAGCCATGTTGGATCTTGTGTCGAGTGTATTCTGATGTTTTGAGCACCCACTTGGATTAGAAAAAAAAAATATAAGTATATATAATATAATATATGTCTGTTTAAAAAGCAATTATGTTCCTCAAGGTTAAATCCTTGATTAAAAATCAGGGGAGTTGCAGGTGGACACTCCCCTTCAGTCTCTTTCCCCTCGGCCTCCTCCTCTGCTCCGACATGCAGTTCTGACACCGGTCTTGTCCATAGATGCTGTGTGAGTGAAATGATTTCCTTCCACCTCCCATGTTCGGTAGATTGTAATTAACACTTTGCAAGATAGAAATTGGCTTTCATTTGGCGTTTTATTTTCATTGGCTTTTTTTGTTTTCTTGT
This sequence comes from Channa argus, assembly GCF_033026475.1. NCBI lineage: Eukaryota > Metazoa > Chordata > Actinopteri > Anabantiformes > Channidae > Channa > Channa argus. The sequence goes on from NC_090215.1 coordinate 14,219,964, forward strand.
TTTCCGATTCTTGATAAGAATCATTTTGATATAGAGGGCACAATAAGCATAGAAGTCAATGTTTACATGCTGAAAAGCTTTTTTGCTATGTTTCTCTTCAATAGGAAACCTGTGGCGAGAAAACAGCTTCGTAGATATTGCGATATAATCTCTACAGTGTAGTATCTTTAGCAGGAAGGCATTGGTGTTTCCAAAAAATCTTTAAGTCACCTGTTGGCTCTCGATTTCCAGTCCTAATTTGAACCTCAGGGGAAGTTTGTGTTGCAGTGCTTTGACTTGGAAACATGTGACTGATTGTTTGCAAAACAAATTTCTGGTGTAATGAAGCTTTCATCAATGACATTTGCTCGCTTGATGTCTCTCTCAGGAGGGAAAGTCGCCATCATTGCATTATGAAACATGGCTATTATCGAATTTTCTGTGATAAAGATGTTTTGCTCAGCCTGTGTACTTAACTTGTCTCCTGCATCATTTGCTTGAGATTGTAATATATCTCACATTTAATCTATTGAAATTCTCCTTTTTATCATGCTGTTAATCACTTAATGAGCTTCGTTTGAAACTGAATCTCTTTTGCTGCCTCTCTGTCTACCTGTGTTCAACTTTCTCCTTCAGTCAGCTTTTGGACTTCATGTGTTTGCTTAATGACAGGCTGTGTTTTTGTGAGAGGACGTGTGATAGGCAAGCTATGACAGCTTAGAAAAGCAGAGTTTGCTCTGAATAATAATTTCAGATGTGACTTTTTGTGGAATCTGCTTCATGCAGTGGCATCAGTATGCTTAATATCTGTCTTCTTACCATGCAGTAGAGATTTGAAAGGGCTCCTGTTGGATTACTTGGTATCACACGTGTTCATGAAGATAATTGAATTCAAATGCAAATTAAGCATGTTACATTGCAGTAAATTTGCAGCATGGAATCCCATAACGTATTAACAGACAGTATAATATATGTTAACATGTTTAACTTAAGTCAGAAGATCAAACCTTTGCAGCTTGATAGTTAGGAGACTGATCTTATTTTCTATGTAAGATTATGTTATCTTTTGGACAATGAATAAAGGGTTAGTCAAAAAAAAAAAGAATCGACATAGTATACAACAAACGCAACCTAAATTCTTGCGGGAAAAAAAAAAAGTTTCCTGAGTACAAAAAAATAGAGGAAAATACAATGCAGAGGGTCTCCACGTGCTTCACTCTTTGGCCTCCCTTTTTGCCCTGGCATTATTAACATTAATAAGAGATTAAAAATGATGATCAATTTCCACCCCATAGTCAGGGGGTAGGTAAGCCTTGATGACAAAGGACAAGACTTTAAAACATAAAACAACCTTTCATTTCCCTTTTTTTTTTGTGGCTAAACCTGGAACCTATTATTGTAACCATGATGAAAAAGGCCCAAAACATGATAATGGCCTCCTGAGCTGACTAAGAGCTAACAACTAACAACTGATAACGGCTAATGATTGTTATTGAATGTTATAACGCTGATAGCATTTGCAGCAGGTGGACCTAATCAAAGTTCTTATAAAAACATTTGAGTGAACATGTTTCTGGAAAGCACAGACTCCTCTTTTGTGTTGGAAGCAAAAATTTTTTTAAAGTAAACCAATGATGAGATACCGTAAGTCAGATGATGTATGTTTATTATATTTTATTGTAATTTGGGTAAATTGACACCATTGACATCATTTTGGGTCCTTAAAACTGTAGGTTCTAATGCTTAAGCTTTGAAGAGAGCTTCATTATTTGCCGGTTCATCAAGTTCAGCAAAGTGATGGAGTGCATTTCCCGACAAATGAATCGTTACTAATGAAGCGAACATGACATGCTGAATGAAGGAAAAGACTTGAGCGATACTGCACTGCATTAATCACATTGTCTCTTTTTGAAAAATGTGCTGAGTTCTGTTCTGTCATCACACAAATGGTCTGAGCCATGAATGATTTTGTAAAGCAAAAATTAGACAAATTTCATGAAGATGGAGACTTCAGTACATCAACTTAATCAGTGTTTACCCCAGCAAGTTAATTCGCACACAGTAAGCACTGTTGCACCCTGTGAGAGACGATCCGTTTGGCAGGGGGTGTTGGTATACTGATAAAGCAGCTTTTAGTGGACACCCAGTGATAGAAACACTAAGAATGTGTAAAGGGACAGGACTTTTGCTTCCCTTTCCTGGTGAAAATATTGTACCCATGTACTCATAGTACAGTACATGTGTGCACAAACATGATGAAGTATTTCTCCTTTGCTTGTCATGTTTGTCAGTTTCTTGTCAGCAGCACTGAGTCAGGTGGGAACACAAGCGGGGGGAAGCAGAAAGTGAATGAGAGAAGGGGTGCAGACAGCCCTTTATACTGAGGTTTTATGGCCTCCTAAACATCCTTGAAAGGTTTTAGGTGGAACCAAATTACAGTCCCTCCAATGTTTGTGAATCAGGGGTGTTGACAGGCGTGAGCATAGCCAACAAGGCCGTTCGACAGAGTCAGGGTGAAGGTATGCGGGGTCTTTGAGAGGCACTGAAAGAAAAGAGGGTAAAGATTTCCTTTCACACAAAAGCCAAGAAACAATCTCACATTGAGGAGAAGCCCTGTCCTGTTTGGGGGGGGGGGTTATATTAGGTGTTCCTCAGAGGTTTGCCCTCAGTGACCTCCCAGATGTTTAACAAAAGACCCTGAGTTTTCTCTTGATAATAGGAAAATGTGCTGTCACTGAATCACAGAGGTGGTGCACACAAGAGAATTGCAGGTGCATGTGCTCCTTTTTAAAGGGTGACTCATCATAACACTGGAAAAAGACGATGCATTTATTAGAGGCAACTGTGTTGTGTTAATGGTGTATTTTAAAGGTTCCACTGTTTAACAAATATCCCTTAAAAGGTGAAAATAGATGTTTATTTGGTAGTGGGACATTAAGTGTAGGTGCCTCTTGGAGTTCATAGCTGTGGTCAACAGGACGCTACTTTATTCACAGTCTCAGAAAGTATTAAATGTATACGAAAATTAGATGGTGGGTGAATAGCTGGCCAGGAGAACCACCGCTGCATTTGGCTGCAGGGCCCAAACAATAAGTGCAAGATGATGCCCATCGAAACATGTCTGGTTCATCTATGGGTAACCAAAAGCGATGTTTGACTGTTAACGGGTTTTACCGTTGTCATAATTTAAGGCAAAAGACAAATTAGCCTTCAAAACTATGGGATAACATTACATATTTGATTTATGAGACATCTGTTCAAATTGAATATTTTCAATGTGGAGGCACAACAGACCCTGCACTATACTCCAGCAGGGAATGTTTCTAAAATGCACTGTCCATCTGTTTGTTGACTTTGTTAAATATGTCTTCCTTGTAATGATAGGCTGTCAAAGCACAGAGAAAAGCTGTGTTCACGCTGCAAGCCTAAATTGCGATCATTTGGTCAGGTCCAATCTTTGTGACATGCACCTGGCTCTAGTGTTAACGGCCATGATGCCTTTAATTGCCTTGCATGTGCAAATTTAACTGTAAAGTCAGACGCATTCATACAAGAACAACAATAATAATCATCTGTGCCAGTTTGGCTTGAACGGAAGCTTTTGCATATTCATTCTCACACAACACATAAATGTGTTCACTGCACCAAAACGGACCCTAGACATAGCGAGCCACCACCACGAGATAAATCTCAAACAGAGCAGAAGATGAGGATAATGCAGAAAACTGAGATGACCAGCCAGCTGCAAACCAACAACCATAACAATGTAGCTCTGAATTAGAGAAAATTAGACGGATGGACAAAATAATCATTGTAAAAAACAGTTTAGGAAGGATCAAAATCTGAATGGCATTGCTTTTCATGACCTTTTTCTTTGAAATGTAAAGTCTAGTTGTGAGGCAGGACAAGCATATTTGAATAGCACCTATTAATAAGAATGAATTTCGAAGTTGTTTACATATGACAAAGTGTTAAGCCAACATATTTCAAATGTACAACAAAGCAGAAAAGATTAAACACGTTTCAATGCTAATTTGAATAAAACAGAGTAAAGAGGAAAATTAAGATAAGACAGTAGTAAAAAGTTTTGACTTTAAAAAAACTGAAAGATGGACTGACCTCAAATTATTTCAATAAATTTGTTCCAAATATGTGGTGAATAAACGATAAGCATATTGTCTAAGCTGGGACCTTTACAGGGTCTATTGCAGTGGTCATGCCTAGTCAACATTTTTAGTCTTTTCATTGCTGACACTTTGATAATGTCTTAATGTGGACTTAAAAATATAGGTTTGTGTTCATAGCCACAACAAGATTTCTTGTTTAGTTTGTGGTCTTTAACATTAGGGCTGAAAATGAGCTCCAACTTTAAAATCATCTTCCTTGGCTCCACAAAAAATTAGCTACAAAATGTAAAGTATTCCTCCCAGTCCCCTTCTGTCCTGTGCTTACTGTCTTCCAGTGTACATCAACACACATGTGTGAGCAGATTGGTCCTTTTTCTTCCTGCTTTGCAGATGCTCATTATAAGGTGAATCTGTCAGGTTCCACTCTGGATGAATTAACATCTTAAGCTACTCCGCTTTCTCTCTCCGCCTCTCTCCTCCCCTCTGAGAACCACTGGTTGGGGGCCCAAACAGAGGAGGAGAGAGGCGGAGGACAAGGAGAAGGAAATGTGAGCGTGAGAGAAAAGAGGCGGAAAGAAGTGGAAAATGCGCTCTGCTAGTAAACCCAGTGACCTCCGCCTCACAAAAATAAGCAACATCGACTAATAGAAGAAGAGTCAGCAGTGTTTTCTATCCTAAAGCCAAACAATTTGCATAGTTGCAAAAGCATTCAGGCACTTTGCAAACTTTGTGTTTGGGTGAATGCTATAAAAATTAAGTTTATTACTAATTGTCTTTAACCGCTTAATCCTATTAGGGTCATGGGGAGCAGGAGCTCATCCAAGCATGCTGAGCATTAGCCTGAAGGCAGGGAAACAAGTCTGCAGTCCATTGCAGGCCCTTCTCTAGCTTCTGTCATTCATTTCTCCAATACAGGCAGTTTAACCTCTGCTTGTTTACACTGGCTTCCTCAAATCACCTGGATTGCAGAAAACATGCACTGTTTGTCAAGTTTAAAGTTTATCAAGCATATTTTATTTGACCGGAAGGAAAAGTGAGATACAGGGATGATGACTTATAATGGCACTATCGTCATACACACTAGACGGACCTGTCTCTCTCCTTGTTTACGGTCTAGCTTTAAACTACTAATAAGTAAGGTAAGATGAAAATACTGAAAAGGAAAAACTAACAGCACAGTAAAATCCACAGAAACAATAAGGGATGTGACATCAATATCAGCGGCTTTCAGCTTGTCCCTTCAGGGGTCCCCACAATGGAACGTTGTCTGCACGTTGAGTTGGCATGAGTTTTTACTGAAACAAATGGTTTGGATTTACAACAAACTTAACTGAAACTGAGAAGTGCATAGTGGATTTTTCTTATAAACATACAAAAGTTATGTTTACATTCATAGTTAGTCACCAAATCTCACTGTGTTTTCATTGAGCTCTAACAAAATGCATTCCCTTGCTCATTTGTAAAGCCAAGTTTTAAACCCTGGACCGTTTACACCCATGTTTACAGGCTGACAGCCTTCTTTTTTTTATCTCTTTGTTGGCACATTGTTACATATCTTGATATGCCACCATCACCTGCTCAGCAGCGAAAGGGTGTGTGAAACAATCAGCAAGAACATACCTCACCCAGAAGCAGAAAAAACAAACACAACTGGGACACAGCTATATAAAGAACAAGCCAACACCTTTATATGATGGCAGCATAATCTGACGTTGTGGCCTTCTGTGCATGCTATAGCCTCATTTTTCCATCCAAAATAGAGCTTTTCAAAGAGCGGAAAACTTTAACACACCCTGGTTATTTAGCATAACCAGAGTATCACAGTATTGCAGTTGCACTTGTCCAATAAAGAGGTTTGAGTTTGACTTCCTTTAAAACCAGTACACTCGAAAATACATAAGGACTGTGTGGATACTGAATGAATGAAACACCAAAGAGTAAATAGGTGAAAGCAACTCTGCAACATCCATTGTGCGTTTGATTGCTGACGTAATTGTTTACCTGTAAAATATACAAACTGCATTGTTAAGGAGTGTGAATCTTTGGGCTGAACTGAACATAGTCCATTAAACAAGGAAAGTACTTCAACATTGCCTCTCCTAGAATCGAAAAGGTAAAGAATCGCAGAACATGTTTTTATTTGGCTTACAGTTCCTTATTCAGAATGATTGAACATTTTCTGTTATTCAGGTTAGTGTTTGTATTAGCACATTTCTCACCTGCCACCCGCATCTCATTTTAGACTGAGGCACAGGGACGAATGGGTACGACTGTGGCCCACTGGTTTGTGCGATGTCTGCTGAGTCGTTCCTAATGTGCATCTGTTTGAGGCAGGAAGAGATTCATTCCCAAAGTGAAATGAGAAAAGCCTGCAGACACGATGACTTATGAGGGAGCAACACACGATAAATGGCTCAAACAGTTTCTGCTTCTGTGATTTTCCTCATTGAAAGTAAAAATATTATTGTGCCATGTAATTATTTTGCTTTTACAACGCACAGATTCTCCAAACACAGAAACAAACTTTCTTTTTAGTTTGACTGACATCGAGCTGAATGGTTTGAAGCTAATATGGGTTAAAAATTATATTAGCGTGCTTTATTACTGCACCAATTAAAGTACATTTGTGTGACACTTTAAGGTGATTTGAGCTCATTTGCTTTTTTTTCTCTCCACAGGGGTCTCTTACTCATACGTGCAGGGGCAGACAGGAGGCGAGGACGCTGCAATGGATGTGAAGCTCTACAGTCACCGGTGGAGGAGATGGGTTCCCCCAAAACCTCGTAACATGGACAGTAACAGGGCCAGTCAGGAGCAAGGCCAGGAGCCGGAGGAGCCTGAGGCTTTTCCAGGCCTGTTGTCATCAGAGGAAGCCGACAACAGCTCACAAATAGAGGTAGGTGATGATCTGTCCAGAAGCTGACCAAATGATGAATGAAGAATAAATCAGTGCTGTCCCTTATGGGATAGAAACATGACAGATTTATGGACTGTAGAAGAAAAATTTCAATGACAAGCAGCAAAGTTTAGAATTGAAGCGGTGGGTCTGTAATTTTACATTACACCACAACTTAGAGGTGTTAAGCTAAAATACATTTTTATTTTAGTAAGGTTGAAATGGGACTAGGGGAGGCTATTTACTGTAAGTGTGTTGCTCCTTTACATGCTTAAATTAAATGTTCAAAGCTGCTATGTAACAAACTTGCTTGTGTTCTTTAATCGTCTCCTTTGCTGCACATTACAACTGGTAGTGTTCAGCCCTGTGTGTGTAGCTGTTCAAAAGACTGGAAATAGAATGTTTCTAATATGGCTGCTACATAATACTCATGTCCACGCCATTTGTTATCTTCTGTTATCTTAGCGTGTTAAATCAGGTTTTATGATTAGTGACCTTTCACAGCCTGATAAACAGTTAACAAAACTACAAAGGGTTTTGCCACTGGTCAAGAATGTTTTTTAAAAATGTTGCCCTATATGTTTTAAATCGTCAAAGTTTTGTACTGTGGCCTAATACTTCCTGTACAGTAAAGAATCCAGCTAATATACAGATAATGAATCGCTAAAGTCCTATGTTGAACCGCCCCTAAAAATACTCTCTGGTTAGTTGCCTGGAGCAGGTATAAATCTGTCTGGAAGAGTGGATGTTTGGTAATGAAACAAAGACTAGGACGGCCCTTTGAGGATTAATATTTTATATCAAATTAAGCTCAGCCCTTGTTCATCTACCTTCTATACGGGAGTGGATCCTCTTAAATCTGACCTCTGCGAGACCAAAACAGGAAATTAACCCAGCCTCCTGCAGTTTTGAGTGGTTGGTGAACCTGCAGGAGATTAATAGTGGGTTTGTCCTGTGTGTGTGTGTGTGTGTGTGTGCGTGTGTGTACATGCGTGTGTGTCTGTGTAAATGAAAGGGATTGCTGGTGCACAGAGGCGACAAGTTAGGTTGTAATGATGGCAACTGCCTGGGTTCAGACAGCTCGTTAAGTTTCCCTTTGGCTTCTAATCATCTCAGGTTCACAGCCCTACGTCTCTCAGTAAGAAGTGAGGGGAGCTTTGATCGTCAGCTGTGAACACACACACACACAAACACACACACGCACACACATATTTGTGTATGTACACACATTGTAAACACAGTCACAGTAACAAAAACCAACGTTCATACCACTTGGTGTCAGATCTACACACATTTGTGCTTAATTGCCTGTGTGTGTGTGTGCACACAGACACACAACTTCCCTCACTCCCCTATTGTTTTCATACTGTGGAGCTCATTTCTTGGTACCGAATGGAAAAACAGATCCACACCACAAACAGCCTGTCATTCCTCTAGTCATCATCCCAAAACACACACACACACACACACACACACACACACACACACACACACACACACACACACACACACACACACACACACACACACACACACACACACCTAAGCTGTCACCCACACTTTGTTGATATAAGAAAAGCTTCATATTCTGAGGTCAGAAACAGTAGACGCTGAGCTGAAATCCTCCACCCAACAGGATTTAAATCCTTTTTTGCTGTGAAGGAGCTTTAACTAAGGAGAGAAGACAAATTATGAGCTGTGCTCTTCAAATAAAAACGGCTCTTAAATAATTGTACAGAGCCAAATATCATTAAGATATCATAAACACATTCTAATTCTAATTTGTCATAATGTCTTTCTTGGCACAGCTGCTTCACTGTCTGCTCTACTTTGTGGTGAAATTTCCATCAAAACCATTGAGGATCTAAACCTTTAATTAAAACAAGGCATTTGGCTGAATTGCACTACTGTTTGTTGAAGTTATTTCCTGTGGAGAAAATTGTTTTCTCTCATCAGATGTTATTGTCTGTTGATAGAAAAAATGACACTAGACAGGCAGTGGCATAACAAAAACCCAAGGTAAATATTGATGTTTACGACCATGTTTAATTAAAGCTGCGCCAAAAAGATCTTGTTTGAAGGGAATAGTTGGACATTCTGGTAAATACAATTACTGTACATGCAGAGAGCTGGTGAGAAGATTAAAATTGTTCTCCTGTCTGCGCATTAAATTATTTTTCCTTTGTTTAATCTATAAAAAAAAACTGTGTGAATTTAAAGTTAACAGAAGCTGTTTTCTTCTGTTTTATTATTTATTTGTTAAGATCAGGGTGAAGGCTGGAAACGGATGAACAGCTGGTTTGCCAAAGATGACAAAATCATGTACAAGCTCACTGAAAAACACTAGTTTGTCTTTGTTTACTCCCCTCGAGTCCAGCTTCACTTTTGTTAAATTGTGCAGATTTTTTCTGCTTATACTTGGCTTATACTTCTGTGTTCTGCAGGTTACATGTTTTTGTTTTTTTCTATAAGCTGTTCACACTCCAAATGTTGTTTTGTTTTAGAAATAAAGTTGTATAGTGATGATGATTTTATCATTATAGAACAGCTCAACAATATAAGAAAATAATTTTCACTTTTTATTCACACAAAACAGCATAAAATGTGAAACTTTCAGTGAAACTCTGTATCACTCACTTGAAATATTAATAACCTTGAGACATGTCTTTCGCATGGTTCCGCATATTGTGTAAAAGCTTTAAATCAGCAAACTTTCTCAGAATCTATACAGTAGGTATAGAAACATTTTTGCCCTGGCCTCATGGTAGTCTCCCTGACTAGTTCCCTCCTCGGTCGGCCATCCAGTTTGGAGGGATGGCCTGACCCGGGCAGAGTCATTGTATTACCAACCACCTTCCACTTCTCAATTATAGGCCTAACTATGCCCTTAGCAATAGACAAATGCTGTGAATGGGGGGGTTGGTATCCTTTTCCAAAGGTTCCAAAGTTATCCCACTTTTCTTTTATTACATAATTTTCGGAGCTCATGGTATTTTTGTCTTACACTTGTAGCACTGGTAAGCTGCCTGTAGTAAATTGAGCTGGATAAACTCAAATGTTTGTAGCCTGCTGGCCCAAAATTCTGTCGTATTTTATTAATGTACCATATGTACGCTGCAACACTAAACAGTGTTAAAAGAATTTGTCTTCCCATTCCCATTCGTAGCCATATGTCTTCACTGCTCACACTGTTCAGTACTTTCTTACTTCCTGTAAGTAATGTATTTCCCAAAAATATTAAAGTAATGCAGCATATGGTAACAGCTATGTGTTGTGGATTAAGAAAAGCACAACAATGTGCAGGGGATACATTTTTACCAAAGTAAAGTTGACTCAAATCATCTTAATTACATTAAATCAGGTTTCTACTCTTACAGAACTGAAGAAATCTCTCCTTTTTCAGTGGCTTTGTATTTGCAGACAGGCTGTGTTGTGTTAGTTTCCAACATTAGATTAATCTCACCTTGACTTACAGGTTCATAACCGTTGTCTCAACAACAGACTGTCTGACGCCCTAAATGACTGTGACTCACTGTATCAGCTCTCCACATCATTAAACCTAGTTCTCTCGGCTCTCAGCTGGAGGTGTTTTTAGGTTGCTGTAAAGGTAAAATGATGTTATAACATACTGTGTCAATCCAGGTTTTATCTGTTTTTGTCGTATTCAGTAATGGCTTGTGGCTGTTAATTTTTTCTGTTCTGTCAGGTTTGTTTGCATAAGAAGGAGGAGCTATACTTCAAATGTTTTCTTTTGTTATATAAAGCTGTTCAAATGCATTTAGTTAGTTGTATAATGAATTAACTTTACACACTTTGCACAAAGCTACACTGTAGGTAGGGTGTGAAAGGTCTCTGCACAGGACAGTCCTGATGCTACAGTAGCACCTCATATGGACTCATATCGACAGCCATGGAAAGACTGTGAGGAAAATTGCTCATGGGCAGCAAGGAGAACCCCCACAGTCCTTACAATATTCAGTAGGACCCTCAGACTTGGAAGACAAAATGGAAAATGTCTGTTTTTGGTTGACTCATTTGGTCATTTTGTAATGGTTTTTGAACCATAGGCTACATTCAGTAGGTCTGTGTAGTAATTTAACAAGGGAATTACTGAGAATTGACTGAAGTTTTGTTAAGACTTCAGACTCACAAAGCTGTGATGTTGTTGACCAGCAATTTAATGAACATATCAACAATCTTTTTTAATGGTTTGTTCATATTACAAAGGAATTCAACAAGAATGTGTTAATGTGCTATGATTCTTAATTGTTAATCAATATTTAAAAAACACAAATTCTCATTTGCACTGTGGTATAGTGGTTTGAAACACGGAGTGTGCAGGCAGATATGCAGGAGTCTGAATTGGCTGTGTTTTTGAATGTGAGTGTGAATGTTTGTGTTTCAGTCCTGACCTTTGCAAGGTATAATCCGCCTTTTGCCCTGTGTCTGCTGGGATCGGCTCCAGCGCCCCATTGAACTTCAAGGATATGCCAGTACAGCTAATGGATGGATGAATGGATTTTTTTGGAAGTTTGCTTAATTTAATAAGCATTAAACCACCATTCTCAGAAGAGCGTTAAGTGGATGTAAAGGGGTGTAAATCCATGTGAAAATCTTAAGCTATATTCTCAAGTGTCTTCACTGATAAGTGTTGTGCCTGTAGTAAATGTATGGAGGACTACAGATTTTTAATTTGATATTGGGCCTTTATTAGACAGCTAACAAAATGGGGAAAATAAAAGAGGTGAACTTGTGATAGAATCTAGTAACTAAAAGATTGCTGGCTCAGGTTCTAGACAGTGGCAGTGTGGTTAGCATTCTTACCTCACAGCAAGAAGGGCCTGGGTTCAATTCCCAGTCCGGACAGGGCCTGTCTGTGTGCAGTTTGCACACAGACAGTGTTTGCATAGGTTTCTCCCTGTGTTTGCATAGGTTTGCTCTTGGTGATTTGGTTTCACCTACCGCTAAAGACATATCAGTGGCAGCGGCTCAGGACTAACCCTCCATCTGATGCAATTTTGTTGTACATCTTGTATGTATGACAATTAAAGCACTTTACGTTAAGAACAGCAGGATTAAAATCATGGTGATAAAGCAATGGAATGTAAAAGAGGGGTTACCTGAATAAGAAAATGTTCGTCCAAGCCCCCATCTTTTCTACTGTACTTTTAAGCATCTCTCCCACATTTGATAAAACCTTTTTCTGCACAGTTGGACTGCATCACTATTAAGTTGCAACAAATGCTGAAGCTCTGAATTAATTTAGGTAAAACTATGCTGGCACAGCTGAGGTTTGAATGCAGAGGAAGAAAAATGCAGAAAGAAAAAGTTGAACTTGGCTCAGCTTTTGCAACAACAGATTGCATCAGCCAGTCCAACACATTTAAGCCCATATTCCTGGTGCATGACTTAGTACTACAGTTTATCTCATGGATGAATTCTGTAAAGTGCCCTGAGATGACTTTGTTGTGAATTGGCACTATATAAATAAAGTTGAATTGAATTGAATTGAATGAAATGACTTCTAGAGCTGTACGATCCATGTAGTATCACACACTTCTGTTCAGTTATTTTCTGATAACCCTTAGAAATTATTGCTGTATTACTTGTAATTTACTTTTGGCATCAAAATGTGCTCAAGTCGGAGAAATAACCTGTATGCCAATTGAGCCATTGTGAGGTCAGGACCAGAATCTTACATCTGTCAGGGTAGCATTTTAGATCCTGCCTTTATGAAGAACATAAACAAACCAATCAAATACAGTATGTATAGAGTACATGTCAGCCAGTTGAATGATAAATTGACCTATCAAGCCATTGTGCAGCAACACAAGTGAAGCCAGGAGAAACAAAACTCCTCATGATCTCTCTAAAATTGTATGTGCTGTGCATTTGATGACTGCAAGCTGCTCAGCTTGCTAATTTTCATGACTTCACCTGATTCTCAGTGCTACTTTTACTCTTTCCACGTACCATATTCGAAACCTGCAGTGAATGCAAATGAGTTTTTTTTCCCCCAATTGTTTGTTTTGTGTCTCAGTTTGTTAAGTTAAAAGATTCCCAGAGGGCAATGTGTTTGGAGGGAGAGGTTTACTGCCTTTATGTTGCTCACTGTTTAAAACTCTGTACTGTTATATCATCTCTGGCAGCTGGTATTGAGTTGAGATGCTCTTCAGATGAACCCAGAGTTGTTTGAATTTCACTCTGTGTCCAGCCTGCTGTAGTCTTTAACATTTAGACTGAACACTGTCTTCTTCTGTTACAGTTGTAGACTTTTTTCAGTGGTTTGGCCCACGTGTTGGTTTACAGCGATTTCTTCTGATGGACAGTATTGCAAATAGTTTGTGTACCTCTACATCCCTGAAACATCACTTTAATGTACAACCACATTCTGTCTGAACCCAGCAGACAGCTTGAATTAAACATCAGGTGCAAAGATTCACTTCAGCTCATTTTTTTTTTTTTTTTTTTTTATTTCCATATTTACATTGTCTTTTAAACATTTCCACACATGCTCGTGTTTATTTGTGTAGCTGAAATACTTTCCATATATCAAAATATGATACAAAGCCATTCACTGTTTTTGGTGCATTTTAATTTCCATTAGTAATAATAAGACAAAAAACAGGATTCAAATCTAAAATCAATCACAAATGTTTTGTAAATTATTCTGTGACAGTTTTTGGTGCTGGCAGTGAAGCCATGATCCTAATCAATTTTATATTGCCTTTCTCAAACTGCAATGCTGTTATCTTTTTATTTGAGTCTGTTCATGTCGACCAAATTTTGAACTGGCTCTAGTTATCCACAGATTTTAGGATCTGCTCTCCTTTTTTGGAAATAAATGTAAGTACTTCCGTTTCCGATTGAGTCCTCATAATACATCCTTTCTAGTTCAAACTAAGACATTTAAAACAAATATTCAGAGATAGTCTGAGATGCAGCACAGGTCAAGATGAGGTTACACATTTTTGTGTTCCACCACGCTGACACAACTGGCACAATGAATAATTGATTATCAGCTGATAAAGAGATGAACACATGAGCAGCTGCATCCTTAAATGCTTTTTCAAACAATCCCATCAAATTGTGTACTCTGCCGCGTGTCTGTTTGCCCTGTCTTATGCGAAGGCTGTCAGACAAGCAGCTCAATCAAAGTGGACCAATTGTTTGTGAATACGCATTTGGAGTTGAGGGGATTCCAGTACTTTTGAATCACTACGACTCCAGATACAGTTTTATGAGTGTGAAGTAATAAAGTCCTTTATTCAGAAGTGAAAACATGTTGGCACAAAATATTCAGGTCATAGTGTAATGAAATATTGATGTTAGTGGGCAGCCCAAGTAAATGCTTTAAACAAAGATAGGAATGAATCCGGGATGGATTCTGTACATGGAATATTTGACACAGTCAGGAGTCTGTGTTTCTGAGCCACAAAATAGTCGAATTCTAAACAATGGTTTTGGTTCTTTTTTTTTTTTTTTTTGAGTATTTGAGTTTCATTTGCATGGATTCAAGATATATAGTAAATGGAAAAACAAGGTTACATTTCCCCCCGTCACTCATTCATCTGTATTTTCTGTTAGCCTCCTTTGAGCGTGTCAGTAGCCTATAATATGACGGTAGAAGCACTTGTTGAAAGAGGGGCCTTTGGGGCTAAAGCCACCAAAATGGCCATAAGTGTACCATCTATACAGAGGCAAACTAGGGAAAAGCTTACGCCGACTTTGTTTCAAAACTGAGGCAGCATTGCCCCGTTAACTCATTAACGATCTCTACTCTCATTCATACATTCACTCTGCTGCTTGCAGCTTACTGTCTGCAGCCTGACGCACATGCGCAGTTGGAGAAAGCCGATAAGTAATCCCTTGGCAGACTAATCGGCATTCTCCAAAGTAAATCTACCTGGAGAAGGCAGGTTTCCCAAATCCCCGTAAACCTGGCACATAAGAAATCAGCCTTGCAGTGAAAGCCGGGCTGTAACCAATTTACGTAAGTCCATGTAAACGGTCTGTTTGTCTCTCTGTGTCATCCCTGAGATGAGCTGGTGACCTTGCCAAGGTGTACCCCACTTCTCGCTCAATGAAAGCTAGGATAGGTTCTAGCACCATGACCCTATGCAGGATAAGTGGTTATATACAGTGGATGGATGGATTGGTTTAGGGGGCCTCAATGGGCTTCTTTGCCAGAGTGTAGAATTACCACCGAAAAAGCAGATTGTAGTGTAAGTTTCCAGAATAGAGAAAAAAAGCTAGTTTTTGGGTAATAAAATTGTTGTTATTGTGGGTGTGTCTGCCAGTGGTTGAAATTAAGGTGCAAAATAAATTACAAGATAAGGACGACTGCCTTACCAACTACATTTAAAATACATTTCAGAAATGTATTCAAGCTATCAACTGTTCATAATTAGCACTTTACATTTACTTAAATGCCACATTTGATTTTCTAAAACATTTTTCTGTATCGCATTACTGGCTTAAAAAAGAGATTTACTGCTAATATGCTGTAGTACTTCCATCCAACCACAGGCCGTTTAAGTACTGAGGTCAGCACAGAGATGTATATCACAGCCATTTAGTCTTTAATAAATACGTTCAACATCGTCTGCACTGCTGTCTGCTGCTGATTCCTGTACAGAACATTTTACATATATAAAATGTCAGCGGTAATTTTACTGCTTCGTTCTTTTCCTGTAAGTGAAAAGGTCAGTTCATCATGCTGTTACTCTTTTTTTGCATTTTATATTGTTTTACCTTCTGTTATTTCCTAACTTGTTTTTCACAATGTGAATAGAAACGCTATGGTGACTGACACTTGTCAGTCACCGTAACGCTGATAAAGAGAGAGTTTCGAATGGAGATCTTTTTTTATGATAATTACATAGTCTATTTCACTGTATTAATTCAGCCTGACATTGCATTTAAAGAGCTAATTTCTATTCGGGAAGAGGTTAATTAGTTGCTTTTTGAAGAACAAAATTCTTTTCAGTAGCTCCAGTAACTTCCTCACCAAGTAGAAATACACATAGGATTGTTTGATCTCATCCATGGTTGTCATTATTTTCTGTCACTATTTAGCGTAGTAGTTGTTTAGTAGCCATTTAATGTTTTCAAGCTCTACGATTGTTTTCTATCCTTTTTAAATTGCCCATACAAACCTGCAGCCATCTATCCTAGAACCTACAGTTTTCACATCGTAGTTTCAACAAATACTAAATACCAGACTTACTTGGCAGATTTTTGGCACAATTTTCCCAGCACCTGATTTAAAGACCTCCTATCAAAATGTAATGTTTGTGTTTGTTTTACTGTTTCCTTGGCCATGCTCCTTGTACTCTTTTTGCTGTGCTCTTGAAAAGCCCTCACAGCTTCTTGCCCACCTACACCCAGCTGGGCACTGGCGCCCTGCCCATCTTCCCCTTCACTCCTCTCCTTGAGGGGAAGAACTGCCAGCTGGCCTCTCTCATCTCTGAGGAGCCTGTGTGCAGCGTTTGAATCACAGTAGAGGGTCAAAGAGGGCTCAGTTTGGGCACAAGCAACAAATTGTTGAGTTTAGGAGGGATTTAAAAAAACTTAATCAAGAAATCTTTGACATTTGTAATGCTACTGGAAAATAAATGATCATAAAGTCTAATTAAAATCTGCTGTTCTGTCTCTGATTATTTATTAATTCCTGTAATGCGAATTAATAACATGCAGGTTTTTTCTTTCTTATTTCTCGTGGCTCATGATGCACACAGTATATTTAAGCCATCCGCTCTCTCCCTACTTTTTAAGCTGCTCATAATCCAGTGTTCTGACAGGTTTTTGTGACAGCTGTATCACCAAAAACATCTTGTGCTGATTAGCAGGAAGCGCTGTAGCTTTGCACCAGTGTCTACTCCCTTTTCGAGTGCCCTTGTTTTCTATTCTGAACATAATGTGCTGACTAAGGCTGCCTGGAGGGGCCTTTTTTCCCTGACACAATTTGTCTACACTCCTAAGCTGTGATGAAAGGCTCCTGGCAATGTTTGTTTAAATCTACAAATTAATCATATGTAACACCACCTACATGGCTGAACTTCATTTGGAATTTTGATATTTATCAGTTCCTCAGAGGCTCCGCTAAGCCTGAAACATTATCTTTCTGTCTTATATCCCGGGCTGAATATTGAATAGGTATTAGATTATAACTCTCTGAGGGAAATATGAATCCTTGAAGCAAAACGAACTGAACAGAGGAGGATTGTGTTTTAATTAATGTTTGTCTCATGGCCTTTTGACAACCAGAGAGCAGTAGCTGAGAATAATACCACCCATATATCAAAGCATCCACAGAGCTCTGCGAGTTCCTTTTGCTAAGATCACAGTCAGCATAGTGTACACATCCCTCTCAGCAAAGCATTAACTTTTACAATGTTTTAGATAAAAGCCACAGCCGTGTGGTGTCTCATTAGACCCAGAGCGAAGGAGATGAGCAATAGAGGACCCACGACGAGGCATTCATTCTCATTCTCTACAGGAAATAATAAAAGCATGCAAACCTCTCCCACATGGCTTTTGAAAGTCCATGAATGTTTCGGTTATAAAAAGCAATCCTGACTTTGCAGTCTGTCTGGTTCGAGCTTTGTAACAGCGGAAGAAGTGGATTGGCTTCTTGTATTTTGTTCCTTTAGTTGATTAAAAAACACTTTGTGTTCTGATTGTGCTCTAATGAAAACCACAGAGCTGAATGAAAGAAAGAGAATGCGCACTCAGCGTACATAATGGAAATTATTGCTTTGTCATTTAATGGAATTTAGCAGCCAAATTGTTCCAAAGTAAATTAAAAATACTTTTATTGATTTTCAGTGCTGCACACATGAGTTTAGTTTTGGCTCAAAGCCGCTGAGTGGAACAATCAGCTGCATGATGGCTTTGTATAAATGTGCACTAATATATTTGACATTGTATACGATATAATAATAGCAGATAGCCCATCAGTGTAATTCACAGAGGAACATAGCAATATCTATTCTCTCCTTTAAGCTCTATTTTAGAAATTACTTTTGTTTGTTCTATGGCTCTTAAGCCTTTATGTTGAAATCAATCTGCAAACTTACTCACACAATGCTTTCTACAGGAGGACACACATCACAACTACTACACATCAAAAACATACGGCCCATCAGACCCGATGAGCAAGGGCCTGTGGGTAAATATAGACCAGATGGACAAGGAGAAAGTGAAGATCCACGGTATCCTGTCCAACACACACAGACAAGCAGCGGTAAGAGTCTTCCTCTAATATACCTTATGACCTTTAATACAAAGAGATGTTTTTCCCTACAAAAATGTTTATTTTACAAAATGTGCATTGTGTACACAAAATGTGTATTGTTTTTATCAAGGTTGAAATTTACATGTTGAGCCATGATAGGCACAAAAACATGCCAATATTCTAAACTCAGATTTAAGGTGGCCACAGAGAGCCTTTCTCTCTTCAGGGTTCTTTCATGAAACACATCCATCATCCTAAAGTACCTTTTTTTTTTTTAATAAGAGTGACCACTCACAAGTTTGTATAACTTAAATTATTAGTCACAGCAGCATAGTTGTAAAATAGACTTAGGATCCTCGTGAGGTTAGCCATATGATTGTATGTTACCACAGAGACACCAACACTTTGACATAACAACCATTGTTCATAGTGTATTGGTTTCTTCTGCCATCAAAAGCAAAAGATGAGGTTACAAAGAAGAGTTCCTTTAAGTGTTTAAACTGTTTAAAAGCTTCTCTGCAGTGAAAATTTAAAAGCTCCTCTCCCTGCACCTCAGCACAAGCAGGTGACCTATGTGAGATGCATACTGATGAAGTCACACAAGGCAGCAGGAGACTGACTGGAAAGACAGAGCAGCAGGGCAGTCACAGGCGTAAAAAAAAGAAAGAGAAAGCACCCAGAGTGAACAATAGCTGGAGAGGAGATAGAATAGAGTCCCACATTGTGCATTCTGCTCCTCTACCTTCAGTCATGTAATGATGGATTGAACCATACATTTTTAGTCACAGAACAGAACATCCTGGCTAACAGGCTTTTCTTTTGAATAGTATAGGAGGGGTGTAGAAGGTTTCTCTAAGTTTAGTGTAGTCTGAAAAAAATGTAATAAGTGAATTTTCTAATTCAATGACCAGCGAAGCAATTCAGTCAGAAGAGTAATGCCTGGATAATGTGATTGTGATTTTGTAGTGCAAAATGAAATGAAAACCCTCTGTGCTGAAATTCATACACTGTGTCAGCAGATTTTAACATTTTAAACAAATACTTTATTATGAGGCCAGGTAAAGTTCTGAGAACCTGCATAAAAGTCTGAGCGCTAGTAAAGGGTTAGAGAAAGCCTCCATGTTCCTTCCTTGCCCTGCTCCCTGCCAGCACGTTGGCTCATACACTGACAGAAGTTGGCCAATAAGATTGTAAAACAAGACACAGCTGCAGAGGTCAGCTCCATTACAGGCCTGTAGAAAAGCTAAAATCTGGATTGGTTATTTAGTCTGCAAGATTAACTGTGGTGCACCACAGGATTACACCCCTGGCATGATGTACATAAGCACTGCATATTTAGAGAGCGTTGTCCATCTCTCACATTTTCTGGCAGCAACTGTAGTGTGTTCAGTTCAGGAAAGAAATAATGAAAACATAAACCATCACTGTGGTAATAGACACAAGCTGTTTGTTGTTCTTTTGGTCATAGTAGTAATTTATTATAGTGCAGTTTCTTTCCAGCTCTTTTTATGATGTGTTAATTAAATCAACATATTTTTAAACTAAGTAGTGTAGAAACTGTTTCTACCAATATAAGAAAGAAAAACACAGAAAAAGTGCAACATAGCAAATCAGGAGGAGCATAGAAAAATGAACAAAGGAAAAACAGGAATACAGAAAGCAGAAACGATTTATATTAATGGTAAGTTAAACATCAAATAATTATGGTCAATATTGTTTCCTATTAGTCGAAGCTCACATAGTAAGTCATATGTATCAACATATCTCATAACTTTGTTTAAAATGCCTTTTCTGAAAGGTTTCCATGTAAAACCCATGGTACAGTAGTGAATAATTCTGTGAGGCTGTCATTACACTTTAAATACAAATATGTTACATGATGATTTTAAGTGGTAATAAGCTGCACGTACAGACCACCTATCTAGTTTTAAGGGGATTTTAGGTTTTTTGGCATAAATCAAAGCATTTTTTTGCCTATGTGATCAGTTTCACTTAGTAAATATCAGATTTTTGATGCCACAACTTTGACTGAAACAGTGGTAAGACTTGAATTATTGTGATAAAGATGCAAATATACTAGAAATAACACTTTATAAAGGTGTGATAAATTTGTACAGTTAAAATAAATGCTAAATAGAGGAACTGAAAATTTGAATATACACTGTTCCCCATAAAGTTGGAATAATTTTTTTTCAACATATTCCTAAGAGGTAAAAGATTTATATCAACTTTATGGGCGACAGTGTAGTATCACTTTAGTATGTCACCTTGATTGTAATTTCTTTTCTTTTCTTTTTCCTGCTTTGGTCCTATACAAGCTTCCGTAAAGTGATGTACAGTTCAAGTGTGTAGAAATAGCTTTTTACTGCTCAGTGTTTAAATAAGTTTTATTATTGGTTGCTTCCTTATTAGCAAACATGCATTTTATTTGTCGTATGATTCACTGTCAGAATACTTATTGAAAATGTTCTCTGCTAGTTTTATCGAAGGCCTTACAGTTCACTGTAAGACCTTCTGTAATTTCTTTAAACACTTAATACTTTCTTGTATTGCATTGACTCATACTGTGTGTTGTCACCACTATGTTCAAGTGACCTGTTTACTTAATGCCTGCATGCACAGTAAATCTTACGTGATAATAATACGTTTTAGATGACATTATTTAAAACCCAATCTTCATTCTTCTGCCCTGAAATCACTCTCAACTAGCTGAGCAGTTATACGCAGCACACCCTGTTTTCTTTCCCCATTTTCCCTCTGGTCTAAGTCCTCTTGTTGTTTTTAAGAAAAATACGGTTTCTTGTCTGATCCTGCTCTCCCCTCTGTCTTTCTGACCGGGTCATCTGTCTGTTTTTCCCCTCACAGAGAGTCAATCTGTCCTTCGATTTCCCTTTTTATGGACATTTCCTGCGTGAAATCACCGTAGCGACTGGTGGTAAGTGAACACTGTTCTAGGATTCCCTTGATAATAGTTACTAGTGTTATTATTGGATATACTCTTTAAGCTTGGCATATTAGACTCTGCACAGACAGTTTTTATTGCTATGGGGTTTAGGAGGGAATGTGGCAGCATTTACAGAGTGGTTCTGGAGTAGAAGAAGAAAAAGTGTGCACATGCTGTAAGTGTCTATGAATGTGTCTGTGGTACTCAACATACCTGTGAAAGCGTTGTGGCCAATGTACAAAGATCTTAGGTGTGAATACTGAAAAGAATGAGTATCTCTTTAGATATTGTTTCTGTGAAAACTTAACCAGAAGCTGCAGGATCGAAAAAAAAAAACTCACAGTGGCACAAACCACTGTCACCCACCAGCCAGCCAGATACAAGACCATTTACAGCTCTCACCTCTGTGGGGTTGTGTGCCAGACTGGGGTATTAAAGAAAACAAACCACTCCCAGCACTCTGCACCACACTCCAGCTCCACACCAGACTTAACTGGAAGAGAAACCAGACCAGTGGCTTTGAACTGGAAACAAGTGGTCTTGCGGCCCCCAGAGATCTGGGGGTATCAGGGGATGTGTATATGTGTGGGTTAGACATGTGACTCAGCAGACGTGTTTGCCAGAGTGTGCAAAGCAATTTTCCACTTGAGTCTTGACAGCGAAACCACAACCAACCATTATCACATCAAAGAATAAAGCCCCGCTCTTACCCAACTATTTCAGAGATGCTGCGCTGCATTCGACTGCCGCTGGAATAATAAAGAAATAATCTGTTGTGTCTCGTATTGTCATTATCATCACGGTTTCATTTTCCCACTTGATCTTCGACCACTGGAAATGTTGAGCTGGCTTTAGAAATGTTCTGGGTGATGGTGAGAAGGAACAGACAGGCACAGACACTAGCAAAGGAGAGATAATGTGAATTTGCATTCTTCCATAAAGATGGAGGAATGTGTTTGGGGACGACAGGGGAAACTGAGGAGGAGGAGCCGGCTATCTGCTTCTTGCAGGCCTCTGGGGCTTTGTCTCTGAGTCACCCTCCCAGCATTCGTTAATTTCAGGGCCGGTCCTCTCACGGCTGTACCATCTTCTCTGCCCGCTGTCATTTCTGTCACCTGGTCACTCTTTTCACTCCTGCAGATATCTGTCTTTTGCGCACTCAAACCAAAACTCTGGTGGAAAAGCTCTTTTCTTCAGAGTGTAAAGGAAGAACAGAGTTACAGACTATAAAATATATTTTTAGAGTTACAGTAATTTCACAAATGGTGCAACAGCCAGTCCTCAAGCACTGTGGGCAACAAGGTGGTGTTGGCTGTGATGTGTGACGTCTGATGACATTTTAATGGATTTAACATACTGTAAACCTACACAGTATCCAAGTAAATACACTTCGAAAACTCTCAATCCTAGAAAGACAACTTTTCTGTTATTGCGTTGAAATACTTGTGGTGATTGTTTTTACAAATAAATCAGCTCCTGACGTTTTTAAGTGCAATTAGCATCATGTAAAACTAAAACAAATACACGGCTACACAAATTCCAACATAACTGAGTCTTGAAACTGTTGGATTTGTGTGATTGTTTTGTGCACATATAAAATCCTGTGTACTGTACAGAAAGTTTCTCTTATTACTACCCTCTGGTATGTATCCATCGTTTGAGTAATTGATTAGCTCATTGATAATTGAAATAATTGTCTAGTGAAGGTAAATGTCCACGGAAATATCCTGGAGGTCAAAATATGATGTTTTTAGTGCTGCTTTCCTGTATTTCTACACAAATGCAACATACTTTTACAGTTTCTATTGTTTTATAGATTCAATTATTAATGTAATAATCTGTCAACAGATTGATTGGTAATAAAATTCCTTAGCTTACACATTGGTATTATTACAATTGATACTGCACCCGACATCATTAATATTTATATATAGCAAATTAGCAAAATTTGTTAATGTTTTTAAGTGATGAAGTGAAGTACAAAACAAGCCAAAAAAGCCGAGTAACTGAGAAATCACAATCAATGCATCAGTAATTATAAACACCCCTTTACATACTTTAACAGCTCATAACAGTTTGTGAGAATAAATTTAAAATGTCAAAGAGAACATGTCAGTGCTGTACAATAAGAGGGGCAACAAAAGGCTGGAAAAGTAATTTCCACAAATCCAAAACAAATGGGTTAACTCTGATCGTCAGCATGCTGCAGATCTTGTAGTAAAGTTTAGTTCATGTTGAGAAGAGTGTGGAGGACTCAGTAGAGACTGAGAATATCAATGATGATATGATCAGACTGCTGCCAGCAGTGTGGACAGATATCCAGCTGTGACATGCTGTTTTCTGGGCCAGCAAGTCACACTGTACTACTAGAATGCTAACATTATTTCACAGAATACACTTTTATCAAACAACGTATTGAAAATGTTTTCCCACATAATTTATGATCACAAGAATGAACATTAAGAATTAAAATAGCAAATAAAATGAGAAGGAAACTGGATCAGATAGTGTGACTGTGTCTGTAACCCACTTCCCAGAGATCCTCTGTAGAAATGATGTTTATTATTAGAGGAAGTTCTCAAGATTTTAATATTGGATAATTTTAACTGATTAAATGTAAATTTAAAAAAAAGAATGCAATGATTTGCATATCTCATCAACCTATATTTTATTCACACTAAAATATGAAAAACATATCAGATGTAGAAACTGAGAAATTTTATCATTTTATTGAAAATATTAGCTCATTTTGAATTTGATGGCAGCAACACATCTCAAAAAAGTTAAAAGAAAGGCAACAAAAGGCTGGAAAAGGAATTGCTTCAAATCAAAAACAAATACAGGAGCATTTGTAATATTACAGTAAAATCATCAGAAGATTTAGAGAATCAGGAGGAATCTCTGCGTGGCCGAAGGTCAAAATTGGATCCATGTGATCTTCGGCCCTCAGGCAGCACTGCATTAAAAACAGGCATGATTCTGTACTGGACATCACTGCAAGGGCTCAGGAACACTTCCAGAAATCACTGTCTGTGAACATAGTTTCCTGTGAAATCTACAAATGTAAAGCTGTAACATGCAAAGAAAACGCCACGTGTGAACCCGATGCAGAAATGCCTCCATGTTCTCAGGGCCAGAGCTCATTTAAAATGGTCTGAGGCAAAATGAAAAACTGTTCTGTGGTCAGATGAATTATAATTTGAAATACTTTTTGGAAACCATTTACACCCTGTTCTGTGGACTAAAGAGGAGAGGGACCATCCAGCTCGTTATCAGCGGACATTTCAAAAGCCCGCATCTCTCACGATATGGGGGTGTATTAGTGCCTATGGAGTGGGCAGCTTACACATCTCAGAAGGTGCCATCAGTGATGCAGAGTACATACTGTAGAGGTTTTAGAGCAACATATGCTCCCATCCAAACAACATCTCTTTCAGGGAAGACCTTGCAGATTTCAGGAAGACAATGCTGAACCACATACTGCATCCATCACAACAGTATGGCTTCACAGGAGAAGAGTCCAAGTGCTGAAATGGCCTGCCTGCAGTCCAGACCTTTCACTAATAGAAAACATTTGGCACAATATAAAACAAAAAATTCTGGTAACAAAGGCCTGTTGAGTAGCTAGAATCCTGCATCAGTCAAGAATGGGACAACATTCCTCTCCTAAAAGTCCACCAACTGCTCTCCTCACTTCCCAGATGTTTACAGACAGTTGTTAAAAGGAGAGGAGGATGCTACACAATGGTAAACTTTACCCTGTCCCTACTTTTTTGAGATGCGTTGCTCCCATCACTTTCAAAAAAGCTAATATTTTTTCATGAAATGGTAACAGCTAGATACAGAGATCATTTCAATAAAAGTTCACTGTATTTCTTCCTATTAACTGCTTAACTGAGCCATGACTTTACGGGTATGTTTGCACTCTGGAAGTACTCTGCTGTGTTTAGAGAAAGACCTTCTCGATAAAATTACATTCAAATATGTTTTCCTCAAAATGGATTTGTCTAAATACATTTTTAGTGTAAAAACTGTTTCTTGCAGCAGTGTTGTGACAGCAGATCTTAATTAGACATCAACTTATTTTATTTTTCCAGGCTAGAGATGTTTGGCTTATAGACTTTAATGTTTACACTGTCATGGTGGTTTTAGATATTAACCCTTTAAATACCACACTAAGAAATTAATTCGCAAAAAAAAATTTATTAGTGAAATTTTGTTGCTGCCTCTTCATTTAGCAGTTTAGCAACACTTTTCCTGTTGGGGTTATCCAAGGCATGAATGGATTTCATTCAAGCCCAAAATAATTTGTATTTTTTTTGTCATATAAAAGCATCACAGAGATACATAGAATACTTTGAGTAGTAGGTGTGTGTTTGTGTGAGAGTGACTCAAATTAACTAATGCAAAATGTGTATTTTAGCATATTATCAAAACGTTCACATAATTGTACAGATGCATACAATATAAATATTGAAGGTGTAAGATGTTTTTCAAGCTATGATTATTTGTTCAACAACAGTGCTCACCAGTCAAATGAATGGAGCTAATCTGCAATCCAGAACTGCATGGGAGGCTTCAGACAGCTCTATCTCAAAAAATATTGAAGCCACATCTTGGATATTTACTCATATGAGTCAGGATTCATACTGTATGTGTAATGTGTTTGCAAGTGGGCGTACATTTTGATATAATTATGTCTGTGTAGCTTACAAATTGAATGACTAGCAATGGTTAGAAAACGGGTACAAAATGAGAAATTATCCTTGAGCGAAGCCGTTTACACTGCCTCCTTACAGTGGCAGCTCAACCGAGCAGTTGACCGTCTTTCCTGACAAATCATAGATGTATATTTTATTGTCTGGTTGATGCAAATCAACAAACAGGATTGTTAGGGTGTCTAAAAATTATATCTGAAAAGAATTTTTTATTACTTTCACATGTACTCCATGTCATTTCTGAGGAGCCGCGCAGCACCCTGCACCGATTTTTTTCCTACAGCTTTCCTACGATATTTCTCCACAACAGCGCCACCTAGGGGATATAATCGATGTTACATACACTACTCAATGAGGTGAGGCAAATTAGCGGCAAACAAAGGTCAACCATGCGTTTACAATGCCACTTAAAGGTTTAAGAAACCTAATGAATTAGATATAGACTGACTCAGCATTGTTTTGCTTTGATTAGCAGCAAAAAAGCTGAGACTTAATTTATACAAAAACCTTTTGGCTCAGTATTTAAAAAGAAGAAGAATAGGTAAAATGTGGGCGAGCTTTTCCCGGCCTCCGAACATTTGCGATAGACAGCAAATATTCTGCAAATTTAACACAGCTCAGTATGAAGCAACAAAGACCTTGTTTAAATGCTGTGTTCAATAAAGTGAAGTTTTATTCTTGTGGGATTTCTAACTCCTGCTCAGATTTTTCTTGGACAAACGCAGTATATCTAAACATGTCAACGAAAGAATTATTCTTTCCATCCCACCTTCCCTAAAACCTCTTTCTCTGCCTCAAACTTCATTATTTTTACTCTTTCTCTCTCTCTCTCTCTCTCTTCTGTCTTGTCTCTGCTTTCCCCCGTAACGTCCTCCCTACTGCCTCTTCCACCGTCCAGGCTCTTTCAGCTGTAAGTGACAGACATAATGAATGAATTACCTCTCCACTGAGCGCCCCGCGGCTCTCACCTCTTTAGTGTATTGAGAGGCTGTCTGATTTTCTTTGGACTGTCAAGTAAGTTGTATTGTGTCCTCAGGAGATTGGTTGGGGAAAGCAGAGGCACCACCAGAAATAAAATCTTTAAACACAGGGCTTTGTGTCTCCAGACGTGCTTGTGTTTGGTTGTTGGATTTCTGTGCTTTTTAGAGGTTGAAAGTGAAAGGAGAAATAGTGAGTGGCCAAAACAAAGCAAATCCAGGCAAGAGAGATAAAAACTTGTTCAGATGAGGGTTTGGGTAAATGTGAGATGAAATGCTGTGTAATGGTTGATGTGGAGGAAGTCATTTGTGATGCGGCACAATCAGATAAAGAAGTACCAATGCAACACTGCACCAGTGAATGTGGGTGCACCTCCTTTACTGTGTTTACCTTAATGTAGACAGGTAGACTACACAGTCCTCGTCCTCTTTGCGTTCATATACCATAGCCTGAATGTTCTTGCATAATACCACCAGTTAGCGATACCTGCAGAAAGGGTTAGGGTCACAAATAAGCACATTTCCTAAGTGTCAAACTACTCCATAAAGATCATAGCTGACATTTGTCATCGCAAGACACAGTATTTCTCCAGGAGCTTTCGACAATTTAAAATGCTGCTACTTTACACATTACTTATAAAACCAGTCATGAAAATATTTAATTAACAATTTTAGTTGTTAGTTCTGATGTTTCCAATGTCAGGATTTGGTGCTTTCTTAAATTTTATTTTGATTTAAGTCGAAGAATACTGAATTGTTATTAATAAAAATTATCCACAGAACAGTCTCTTTGTATTTATCGCTGCTTTCACTGTTTACATTTTGGACAGTATTGTCATTGTAGACTTTACAATTTTTTCAAGGCACATATAAACATTAAAGTGTATTTAATTGGAGTAAATTTACAGTAACTCGTGTTATTGTGCCCCACAGCACGTTATCCCTCCCCTCATTGACTCCTCTTCCAGTTGGAGCTCTCCTCAGTCAGGACTTTACACAACTAAATAAAGTCTTGGCTCCCTCCGCTTGCTCTCTATGTGTGCTGACAGTGCTCTTTATAGAGGTAATTTTGAGTGCGGAGGTCTTTGGTGGAAGATTGATTCTCCTGATGGTTTGCTCTGCTCCTGGTTTCTGAAGTGACAGATGTGTTTTTTGAGCCTCACTAGTGGATGAAAAGACATATGGTGATACAAAGGTAGTTTAAAGCCCTGGCCTCAATGTGAATTTTCCCCAAATGCTTTTTTTCTTGCTGCCTGAATATTTCAGTCAGGCTCTTTATGTTTCTCTTTTTAAATTTATTACATTTGTGGCATATAACATGCTAATTATAAGCTTAAGAGGTGCTGGTGGGTGGCTGTTGTCTTTGGAAAGAGCCAGACTAGCAGTTTCCCCCTGTTTCCAGTCTTTATGCTAAGCTAACACAGTCCTAATTGTACTTTGAAATTTATTACACAGGTATGAGAGTGGTATCTATCTATTTCTTTATTGACCCACGCATGCTTAAATGTGCATAACATCACATTCTCTTATTTAATATTGATATATTGGCACTTCCCTCTCCAGTAAAGATTATTCTTGCAATTTCTGCATTGTGTCTTTGTAAAAACACTAAGATCCCCACTTTTACATTTCTGAACAGCCCCATCTGTCACTTTTCTGTTTCAAGAATCAATTTGGAAGAAATGCTTTTCAAAGCAAAGGTCTTGTCCAAATGCCAGAGTTTACCTCAGTTTGAATAAAACATGATTCTGAGTCTACATGTTAAGGTGTGTTTTGAATATCTTTGTGCTTCGGGCAAAGTCCAAGTGAAAAACTAAAGATTCTGCTTGGACTACATTTGGGAATAGCAGCTGAATTTGCTACACTTTGCTGTCAGTAGGGAAATTAAGGCGCTGTTCGATTCTTTTGTCATCAGTGCAAATTCTTTATGCAGGCTGTTCCCTTGCGATGAATAGTGGCCATCTTTCCTAATTTCTGGAGCCTATTAATAACCATGTTTACAGGCTGCTAAAGGATGGAGCTTAAGTTTGTAAGAACTGAACACATCTCTCTCTGTGGACAGATCTATTTATTTGTCACTTAGGGGATGAATAAAGTGGAAAAGTTAATATAATCCAATGCAATGGTCACTTTGTTAACACCTGTGATTGATGAGTCAGGAGACAATGGCAGAGGAGTAGGATGATTCAGTCTGGCTCATAACCCCATGATAATATTTAACTGCTTACTCAGGATATCCTTATTTAAAGCCCCTCAGATTTGCCCTTCTGTTTTTGATCAGAGATTATAGCTCTAATTAATGGCTGGTGTTCACTAAAGCAGGCTGTGGCTTGGGGCCAGAAACAAAGAAAGACATGATCGTTGTGGGTTAATGAGAAGCTTTTAACTTTAGGCTGGAGGGCAGATTTGTTGTCTTTCTGAAGGATAACAGGCACCTGTGTTACGGAAGGATAAAAGGTAGAAGAGAAAACCGGTGCTACGAGGTGCTAAATCCACCATCAAATACGTCATCAAAGCCGGAGAACATGTTTTAACACTTTAACTATAATAATTTACTTTTTCAATTATGACTCAGAGGACATAAAGTCACTTGGTGTTTGTTTCCTGTTTCTTTAGGGTTCATCTACACAGGTGATGTGGTCCACCGGATGCTAACAGCTACACAGTACATCGCTCCTCTTATGGCCAACTTTGACCCAAGTGTCTCCAGAAACTCAACTGTCATCTACTTTGACAACGGTAACATCAATTTACTGCTAATACTGTGACTTTATTCTCTATGAATGTGTAGTCATCATCTAGTCTCTTAGCATTTGTGAAGCATGGGGCACAATCTGGCACATTTCACTCTCAACTAGCCATTTATATACAAACAAAGAAAGGAAATTACTTCTCCCACAGTCTGCTCTCAGTGAAAATACACATGAAGCAACACATTTTACATGTAAACAGGACAAAGTACCTTGTACAAGTTCATGCATAAAATAAATAACTAATAGCTTTTCAATAACTGAGGGTCAATGGCAATATGAAACTTTTTTTAAGTTTTGCATAAATGTGATGAGGTAAATCAAAATGGTAATTATATCTCCCTCATTCTTTATGATGATTTGTGTAAAACCATTTCTGACTTCTATCTTCGTTCTAAAAAGCAGCATGTCCTAAAAAGAATATTGGATTATTAAAGATTTTTGCATCAGTAAAGAAAACAGACATTTCTATTTATTTATTATTTATTCAGACTCTCAGCTGACTCTATAGTTTTAAGATTGAGTATCAATATAACAGTATAAAATTATAATTATTGTAGCAAAGAGTTTTCTCCATATTCTCCACCTTTGACTGAGATATTTTGATTTTTTAAATTAAAACCATAACTTGTTATTACTGAAGCAATATGAACTCTCTTCAGACATGTATTTACACAGAGTGTTAATAATGACATGATTTATATGACACCGCTGTTGACCTTTGAAACACTTCTCAATCCCACTTGCTTTAAGCTGAATTGATGCCCTTTGTGACTCTGAGCACCTTTCCTTGTGATGGTTGTTATCCATCATGTCAGCCATTGCCATCTACTCCCTCTTAGGCAGAGAGACTGACCAACCGTGTGACTTTATGCAGTGAAGCTCATCAGACTTTAACTAAACTGGCAGCCAATCAATTCTCAGCAGGGCTGCTACTTAGCTGACCATCCACCAGTCAGTGTCAGTCCAGTGCAGCAGAAAGCTGCATGTTTTGCTCTACGGTAATGCAAAGAAAAAAACTGAATTAGGGCAAAGGGGTGTGCTCTTTCATTTACTGGTGACACAGTTAAATAAAAAGAAAAGTCCAGTTGGAGATGTGGATCTGCTGTATGTCTTTAAACCTTATTAGCTGCCATAATCCAGGAATCCACACTCGCATCCACACTCGCATGTACGATTGGCAAGTGAAATGCCTTGCCGGATGATGTTAAAACAAATCCAGATGTTGTCCCCACACAGCACTGTGTTGGCTTAAGTCCTCATCTGCAGTTAAAAAAAAAATGAATGGGTTATTTTTGCATGCAAGGTAAAAGTCTGCTGAATGTGGCCAAAGAACTGTGTGGTCGGTGGTTCTTTCCATCATTTCCATCAGAAAATCTCAGCAGAGATTTGTCCCTGTACTTGTAGAGGATAGTTGTAGTTTCACAGTTACAGTGCGAGGCGTCTTTGTTAGATTTACACTTGTTGTTAATTTGAGTCTGCAACATAAAGAATATATGTGAATGAGGTCAAACAGTGGGACAATAGTGGACAACTCAAACTACTGTATATGTATGCTCGTAATACAGTTTTGTATTCATTGGGAATCATCAGTCATTGAAAATCATCAAACTTGGGCAAAAAAAGTTATGTAAATGCTCACCGGTTAAGTACTACCTTGATTTTTACTCCCCAGGTCTGAGGGTGGGCTGGTGCAATGGGTCAGGATTTGTTTTGGTTTTTTTTGAGCTCATAGATCATATTGAGCTTCTAAGTAAAATTAGAAACAAGGCCAGTGTGTACTCCCTCTACACACACTTTGTATTTTTAGCCAGGAAGCCCCAGATAGCATTGCAACCTCCCCTCCTGAACTCAATGCATTTTGAGCAGACCTACATCAGGCTTAACTTGTACTGGCTGAATAAGCCTGCTGCAACATAAGTTAGCAGCAATTCAACCCTCTGTAATATTTACGGTCTTTCTCCTAAACCTGTTGTATTCATCTTTCTTAATGCCAGGAATGTCCCTACTCATTGTGTTTCTTATTTTCCTGCCCTTTTTTCATACCACACCACTTACAATGGAGTTCCCTCTATAGTTGTCTCACATGACACCAATTGTCAGTAATCCCTTAAATAAACTCTTATACTAAACTATAACATGTTTAATGTGTCCAGCAGTTAACGCAGTTAATACGCACCATATTTAATGTATTATTGGCTTTTCTTTACATGTCAACACCTTCATTCTTCAGACTGACAGCAGAGAAGCTAAATTTTACCTTTACTTTGGATGCAAGTGTAACCGTGTGACCGAATTGATTAGTTGTGTTAACAAACCTTTATTGCCCTGGCATGATGCCACATAGCTACCTCAGAGGTGGGGGAATGACTTCCGCATCAATAGAGCCTCCACAGTAAATCAAAATAGTGTTAAAATGTTGAGGCTGCTGCCTGGGGAGTAGAGCTGATGGCAACGTGAGTCTGGTGCTAAATAAACAATGCAATGCAGTTCATCAAGGCAGAACAAAAACATGGTACTTTAGTACACTATGAAGATTAAGCATATAGTTTATAATGCACTTTAAGAAAATATTTGGAGGATCCTTTAAGATATTTATGTAAAGTACTTGTCAACAACTGTAACTTCTCCCATGATAAAATACTTTACATTATAATAGTACTTCACTATATTGATCCCTTTAGCTACAGCACAACTGGAACTATTCCTCCTGGGTTTTGCTAATTTATATTGTGACTATACAGAAAAACCCTTTGACACTATTCTTTACAATACACTAGCATAGTAACACATCACAATACAAAACTGATATAAGCACATAAAGATATTATACAAAATTAAAATCAAGCACAGATGAGCTCCAACTGAATCTATCAAAGGGTTAACAACCATAAATATCAAAACATGTCTATAAAACCCTATTATACCATAGACATTATTCCTTTCAAATTTCCTTTTTAAGTTGCACTCATTTAAGTCTTTTTTAAAACCATCCATATTTTTTATGTTGTTTAATATTAAATGAAAGTAAATTCCATTCATGCATTACTCAATATCTTAGTTTACATTGAAGTGAAGCAGTTTAGCTCCACCTGCAATATTTTGTCATAACATTCCATATGAACACTGTTAGTAAATGCAACAATCTTACTTTGACAGCTAAGAGAGTATTTATGCACATTAGTCACAAAGTACAATCTGCCTTATTCTGAACCAGTTGTATTTTTTAATATTACCAAATGGGATAGTTGAAGCTATTAAGCAGTTATTAATTTGAAGCAAACCCAAAGCTTGAATGATTTTTGGTAAATTGTCATAGGTTTTTCACAATTCTTAATCATATCTGTTTATGACAGCATCCATACATGTCAACGCGCTAATGAACACCTAAACATTTTTACGTTTGCCTTAATAAGTGTAATAAAATGTAAGAAATGTTATACCATTTATTAAAAGTTTACATGCAGCTCATAAATGCTAAGTAGCATATCTTAACATGCGATTGCTGTTGTCTGTGTACAGCTAAGGCTGCAAGATTGAATCTGCACAGTGGTGAAAGAGTTAAAATGGAAAAAGATGCATAAGATAAATCAAATAAATCATCACAATTTAGCAGCTGGGCATTTGTGTTTGCAAATTGCTTTGCTGTGGAGTGGTAAATGCTGCCACCTCAAACCTTGAAGGTTCCTGGTTTGAATCCCCATCTAGCTTTGGCCTTTCTGTGTGTAGTTTTTTTTTTAAAGCTGTAATCACCATAAATCAAACTCCATTCACTTACATTACCATATTTAGTGGTGAAGGCAGAAATCCCAGAGATAAATCAAGCAAACAAATGTATGCATGAGTACCTACAAAA
Source organism: Channa argus (assembly GCF_033026475.1). Lineage (NCBI taxonomy): Eukaryota > Metazoa > Chordata > Actinopteri > Anabantiformes > Channidae > Channa > Channa argus. The sequence goes on from NC_090215.1 coordinate 14,253,450, forward strand.
GTTTCCTTTGTCTCTTTAAGTTAAGTCTTCTTTTTCATGCACCCTAAGATGAAGTCATTTACAGCACTGTCAATTGCACTTGCACAGTATAAAAAACTTTGACTACATAATCCATCACAGTAACCAACACACCTTGATTTGGTTTTGTCAAAAGTTTCAGTTTTATTGCTCTTTCATCTTGCTCCAGTGGATTGTTTTCATATCAGTGAAAGATCCCTCAAAAACATATCTTCTTACAAACACTGATGTCTTCTTATTTACTGTCTTTGGCCGCTTCAGTAGAGCTAAGATTTCAAAATGAAGCCTGTGCTACAAGATACTGTGCTGTATAAGCAGACACTCTTCTCCTTTAATGTGATTTTATTGTGTTTCTCACTCCTTCAGGTACGGCTCTAGTGGTGCAGTGGGACCATGTCCACCTACAGGACAACTACAACATGGGAAGCTTCACCTTCCAGGCCACATTGCACAACACTGGCAGGATTGTCTTTGCATACAAAGAGGTCATTTATAAAAACTGTATTTTTTTCTTCAGTGTGAGTTTTAATAACACTGACATCATTTATGCGAATTGAATACATGTTTTCATCATTGTAATATGCACACAACAAATCCACAAATTTATATTAGCTGGGTCTGGAGAGCTGCACATGCATTTTTAAGCTATAAAACTTTAAATCTTAAGCTCATTTGATCATCTTTACATCAGAATATTTCAGGGTTTCTGAGCTATTTCATGTAAAGTCATCATTCTTAAATCATCATAGCTTGTCAAGTACAAAAGAAAATCTTTTAAAACATTTCAGACATTCCTAATACTTTTCATTTGAGATCAAAGGTCCATGCCCACATGTTCTTACTCTGGTCATTATAGTGATAGACTGTAGCGATCGTGATTGACAGAATAATGAGCTTCATGGTGGTCACTGCCTAAGAAAACATGACTCAATGCTCTCATAGTTTCCATATGTTTTATTGGGTTGTTACAGTGCGTTACAAGTTTTGGGTCACAGCTCACTACAGAAATTTTGCATCAGATGTCCCAGTGATGTCTACTGATTTACATATTCAAAAGTGCATAAAAAACTGAACAGAGCTTTGGTGTAGGAGTGTAAAATGATTACAGTAATGATCTCTGATGATTGCAATAGTTATAACAGCAGGGCTGCTTCTATTATGACCAAAGCCACTTTTTTTAATTGGTGACTTTCACTCAGTTGAAAAGCTGGTGTGACAGCTACTGGGGTTTTTATTTTTGACTTACGCTCCTAATGTAGGTGGTGTCAGACTTTCTATTTTGCAGCCTGTCCCAGAGAGACTGTGGTGGTCCTAGTAAATGTTTTCCTTCTTCTACTGCAGATCCCCATAGAGGTGTCACAGATCAGCTCTGTCAATCACCCGGTGAAGGTGGGCCTGTCTGATGCCTTTGTGGTGGTCCACAAGATCCAGCAGATACCCAGTGAGTCTCAAACACACATTTCTAGGTTTTATTTGAATGATTATAGATTTATGAACAGAACAGCAGTTGTCCAGTTAGTCATGCTTTGCATATTTGAACTTTTTTAAATCAGAATCACAAAAGCAAAATAGCATGTTGTTTATCTCTAATGTAAACCAGCAAACTCATTCTGAAAAAAACTTTATACCCTTGTATTGTTTGGAAATACAAACTAACTTGTATAGTATGTTGCTTGTCCAAGTAAGTAGCAGCAGTAAGTAAATGATAACATTTTAAATACATTCTCATTAGTTCAAAAGATCGGCAGCTTTTTGCTTGTCCCTTCAGGGGTCGCCACAGGGGAATGTCTTCTGCACGTTGATTTTGGCATGAGTTTTGACACAGGTGCCCTTCTTACCGCAACTCTCCCATTTTATCTGGGCTCAGTACTGGCACCAAGGTGGCCCTGGGTGGGGTGGGATTCGAACTTGCGGCCTTCTGCATCCCAACCCAGTGCTCTACCACTGAGTGACCAGGCCCCTTTTAAATACATTCTCATTAGTTATCTACTAATATTACTGTGGCTAACCAGCTCTAATCTTGAAGAAGTCTTTATTTCCATGTCTTGCCCTGTATACAAATTGTTAACGACAATGCTGACTTTTTGCAGCTTTAACCATTGTGTGCACACAGTGTTTGATATACCAGCTCAAACCATAAATCTAACTGACTAAACACTTTCATCATCTTTTTTTGCTTTTGCTGTAAATGAGGCCTCATGGTGAGTTCAGCCTCGCTGTCACCACATCCTCTCCAGCACTGGTCCACTTCTCTTTGTTGGCAGAGCTCAGGGCAAAGCTCCTCTGCCATTAGCTTATGAGTCACTGCAACATAGCTCCATTAAATTTAAAGCAAAACTGAGCAAATAAATGCGTAATAGATTGAGTATGATCCAGACCATGGGGAATAGTTGGCTTTTGAAGGACGGTACCTGCACTGTACTGAGCTACTTAATAGTCGATCAATTCATGGAAAAACACAAGCTTTTCTTGTTTTTAAATGGCTGTCTATTTCGCCGCATCTCTCTGCCAACAGGATGTTTTGTCCTCCTCATGCAGCACCATGTTTATGGCACTTCACTTTACAAGACACTTCAGACCTTTTTCTTTTCCACAGTCTGACTCTTCTGTGTTTGTGTGTGTGTGTCTCCCTCTCTGTCTCTCTCTCTCTCAGTCTCTCTTTCTATGGGCTCAAATTCAAAGAGTGCCACAATAATGAGTTGTCAGATATGGTTTATTCAGTAATTTAAAGTCTGTTTTGATTGCATGTGTGAAGCTTGGATAGCATTTATATGTCAAAATTAATATCTTCAGCCTTTTTTGTCCTTCACTTGGGATCTGTGTAGTGAAAAGTATTTTTTGCGAGTTTGGTTTAGGAGTAAAACAAGTTCCAAAAACACCAGCACCTTGGGGTGATAGGAATGTCTGACATTGCCTTTTTTTCTTCTTCTTTGTAAAATGGAGTTTGCTTTAAAAGATTTGTTTGTCAAACCTGTGTTTTATTCATAGCTTTGACTTTGGACAGTTAGCTAAGAAGCTCATTTTCATCTGTAGTCCCTGAGCACATACATTATTGCTTATTCTTTTGGTGCAGTCGTCCAGGGCTTCATAAACAGAGTTGTCTTTGATGCGTCTGACACAACATGATGAAACCCGTGTGTGCCTCTGCTTAATTGTGAAGTGATGAAACCTGGAGTGGAAGCCGACTGAGTCCAAGGTGTCGAGCATGAATAATTTCCATGTTCACTTAGTATTTATCCAAACAAGTCCTCCAACTTTAACGCCCCCTCACAATGTTTGTACCTACCCTCTCTTACTTATTAACCACATAGCGAGGCAGACATCTGTTGAAATCCCCCTTCCTTTGCCATGACACAATAAAACAGCAGCTACCATTGCTTAGGATGGAGCCTTGATGGTGACCAGGTTTCATACTCGCTTTTTGGCTCTAAACAAGAGATTTAAAATAGATAGCAAATAGCAATATAGTTGTATTTCAGAGGACAGTCTCGACTTATATAACTACATAATTATAACTACAGGTAAACAAAAAACAGGATGCTGTATAATTTAGATAAAGTGCATCTTGATGCCAAAAGCTAATATATTACTTGTAATACTCTTACACTAATTTAACTTACCGTACTAAGTCCTATTACCTTCACTGTTACTGTGTTCTGTTTGTTTATAGCTTTGAAGCTGTCATCACTTAGTATGTAGTCTACATTTTCAGGGTTAGATTTACCACTTCAATTTCTTTGAAATGTTTGAAAAACATTTCCTGATACTTTTGAACAGAAGCAGGCCTCCCTTTTCTATCTGGAAGGGCTCAACAGGTCGCCTGTCTGCAGTATGTTGGGGCCAACACACAGATCCATAAACAGACAAACAACCACTTACACTCACTTTCACACCTATGGGCAATTTAGCGTCACCAGCTGACCCATCATACCTGTCTTTGGACTGTGGGAGTACCCAGAGGAAACCCACACAAGCACGGGGAAACATGCTAACTCCAAGCTGCAACCAGCCAGGGATTCGAACTGGGGACCCTCTAGCTGTGAGGTGGCAGTGCTAATCACTTCACCACCATGCTGCAAACAACATACTTTAACTGTAACCCTGTAAAGGTTAAAACAACACAACAAGAATAGCCTTAAAATGCCAAAGGTTTACCATTCAACAGTCGAATACCCTCAGGGAATGAGCTTCTTTTAATCAGTCAGTTATATGAGTCTAATCCCAGAGTGCATTTGCTGAAAGAGGGGAGCTGCTGGTAGACAATCATCTCCAAAAATATTCAAATCAATTAGGTTTTTGGAATGAAGATGTCAATGAAAGTGGGTGGCCATTAATTTGAAATGCATTTGTCACATCAGACGTCAGACCCAACTGTAACTGTTTGTCTTAGTACAAAAGTTTTGAATTTCCATAGCTCCCACAAAAAATGATGTCAGCATCATATGATCAAATAGGTATTTGATGCTGCTAAGCTCACTTATTTGTGCACAATCCTGCTAATGTTACATGTGCAGTGCTATATCAATTAAAATCCAAATCTCATCAGAGAAGTCATGTCTACTTAAGGTTGCTAAGGTTGCTGGGGTTTAGACAACGGTGACTGCCTTCGGGCTTTGTGAACTAAATCATAACAAGCAAGGCAATGTCCAATGAGAAGGTGATATTGGCAAAGTGCACAGGCATTTGCACCTGTCAGTCCCAAGGGTTTTATGTACCCCATGTATGTCAAGACCCCGTGGAGAAAGAAGTAAACAGTAAACAAATAAAGTAAAGTATAGTAATATCTCCTTAATATTGTTGCATTGGGAGACACTGTGTAAATAAATGGGGACTAAGCTAGAAAAAGTATAACAATCCTTCGTGGGCATGGAGTCCCTCTGTAAAAGTGTAAAGTTTGGATAGTTAGAAAAGATGCTGGTTCTGTCTTGATGTTCTTTAGCTCTAATTAAAAGGTGGTAGTGTGGGTGAACCAAAAATACTTTGGCAGATTTTCCATCATGCATCAAAATTAAGTTTCTATGTCCTTAAAAGATTAATCTTAGCAGAGAAAAGACAGAGAGGAGAGCCATGACTGCTACAGGCTCCATCATGAAAAATTGTTCCAGCTCTCTGTAGCCAATTACTGCATAGTAACCATGGCAATCAGAGGGACATTTTTTAACCCCGCCGGAGCTTCAGCATGGATTAAAAGCCCATATAAAACATTTTACATTTGCCTACAGCCCATGCAGACCCACAGCCTATCCAGTAAAAACCGAGATTAGAAAGATGTTTTGTGGCCTGGGTGTATAAATAAGTTCAGGTATAAGCACACGTGAAGAGCCAGGCCTATATATACTTTCCCAAATCTAGATTTTACATAACCATTTACAGTCAGTTATTGTCAAAATAATTCCAAAACAATCTCTGCCCTTCATATCTTCTATTCTGTCCATGGATTAATAATCTGGATTCCCAGCAGGAGGATCCCAAGGGCACTTAATCACGCTCAACAATATGTAATTCAACATAAACCCTGTTTGTAGCTTTCATTTTTGCTTTTAGGTTTACGTTGTAAATGTTCAATGAAATTCATTTGTGTAGCAGTATAAGCATTTGATGAGAGGTGGGTGGTAGCTTGCCCTTATTCACAACCAGTTTTCAACTCCTGACATCGCATTTCCATTTACTATTTAAAAATATATATATATTTAGAGGCTGACTGTTGTTGCAGCATGTATGCAGCACTGTATTTTATTGCTAAAGTGCGCGAAATCGAATCTTCCCCAAGTACAATTTTATATGAATATGAGTTAACTGACCCTCTTGCACATAATGTCAAACTGTTGGAAATCCATCCTTATGTGATGGTATCAGAGTAAGGTAGCAAAGTCCTTATTAGTTCTTGTTTACATTGTGGCAGACCTTATTTGCAGCTCTGTTCCACCTACAAACTAGAGGCCACTGAGGCTGTTCAATCTGCCCACACATCAGCAGCCTCAAGCTGGAGAACTGACCTTCCTCTGGCCCCCACTGTGTCACTATGCTCCAGATAATATCTTTGCTAGAGGCAAGAGGAAGTAAGTCGGCAGGGGAGGAGAGGAGGGGAAAGGGAGTGAGGTCTTATTCTCAGATTAGATGGAGCCTGCTCACAGTTACGGCTTTGATCAGCTGTCCTGTGTGTAATCAACACAAGCAGGTCTGCAGGGAAACCACATCCCATCATATAAGAAAGAGCGACACCGTAGCACGCTCAAAAATAATTCCCAAACCATAAATTAACAAAGCAAAAATTGACCTTGAATGGTGTCAAAGGAGAAGTTTGACATCTTGGAATTCTTCCCCTCTTCCTTGCACAGGCTATTTTCAGACTGATACCACTCAGACACTCAGGGACTGTCCTCCTGTGCTGAGCTGGTGGCAGACAGGTTGTGTTAGAATTAAACAAAGCCAGGCTAGCTGTTTTCAGTCTTTATGCTAAGCTAACCCTCTCCTGTAGGTTCATAAAAGATGGGCACAGGTGAGAGAAGTATCATTCTTCTCCCAGAAGTATCAGTAAAAAGCAAATATCCCAATATGTCAAACAATTCCCTTTAATTAAAAATTATTGGGACACGAATTTTATGAATTAGTGTTGCAAGTCGCTGTTTGCTGGAGCCTAGAGCTTCCCCAGGTGTGATCGACTGTACTGAATTTCAATTTTGTAGCTCATTGGTCAAGCAAATACAAGTTCTAAAGAAAATGTCATATATTAAGAAAGTTGCAGTTGATTTATTCTGCAGATTTACTGTTTCATTCCAAGAACTACTGCACAGAAAATCACATCAAAATCCCATTTGATTTTAAACAGCCACTATATTAACTGCATCAAGAAGTTATTATGAGATGTGTTAAGATATTATAAAGTGAGAGAGACTTTTTGACTTCAATAAATAATGCATCATCCTCCTCGTTTTCCATTCCACCGATGGCAGTGAAGATGCATGACCATCAAAAGCAAGCAGCCCACACCATACCACATGAGTTATAACAGCCAGAGAGAAATTGGGAGCCCATGAAGTATCCAATCAATCGCTCCATCTTACCCTGGCTGATGACTTGCTGTTACAGATGACTGGGAAGGCAGCCTTTCAACAGGGTGTGATTGATATCACTTCCCAGGGGAAATTGCTACCGTCCATTGCCAAGTCGTGGGGTTAACACTTGTGCACAAATAGAGGGGAGAAACGAAGTGCTGTGGTAGCATCCCTCATGACCTGATTCTGTCTCCCGCTCTGTTTCCTCTTTTTTCAGGGGCCACTTGTCCCAGTTTTAATCTCAGTTTGAAAGATGTGTGATGGTTTGTTCGCTTTCTCACTCTTGTCTCCTGCTTTCTCTAAAATATAGATGTAAGACGGAGGACAATCTACGAGTACCACCGAGTGGAGCTGACGAAGACAAAGATCACCAATTCTACAGCCGTGGAAATGATGCCCTTACCGAGTAAGGAGAATTGATTATAGCAGCTTTTGGCTCAGGCAGATGCCTCTGGACAAGTGTTTGTGGATGATTTGTTATCATTATATGATGTGTAGACCTTTTTCCAGGCTTTATGTCAATTAAACCATTGATTTGATCTGTTTTGACCCTTCGTCTCTCCAGCCTGTCTCCAGTTCACCAGCTGTAGCACTTGCATCTCCTCACAGATCAACTTCAACTGCAGCTGGTGCCATCGTCTCAACAGGTTGGACTTCAGCTCATTTTATACCTCTCCTCCCACGACATAATATTGATCGTTTTGAAGATCATTTTTTTCAACTAATCAAGTAATCATATAGTCGATATTTTAGCAAAAGGTCAAAAATGTGAATCACAGTTTCCAAGAGCACAACAGGAAGTTTGCAAATATATATAAGACAGAGGGACAAGAGAATAATAAGGCAACCTAGGGGTAATAACAAGATGATAGTAGTAATATTACATTAACACAAAGTTCATGGTAATATTTCTCTATAACAATCTAACATAGCTTTAATGTTCACTTATAAAGTAAAATCATGGTATTTAGTAAAGTAATAACTCGGTGGAAATGTGAAAACCACCAAGAGCTGTTGTACAGTGCTTTCATTACTTTGTTCTTACCTAGATATTACCCATCTATTAACTTATTCCCAAAATATTACCTCATAATAACCCTATTATTACCAAGCCTTATGTGCCACTGCCTTGTGGATTTACTAATTATGTGATTTTCTGATCATCTAAACTCTAATTCTCAAACCTCCGAAGTTAGCTCTCTGAATACTGAAGACACATATTAAATATACCACATTTTATGACTGTAAATAGAGCCATTCTGCATAAGAATTATTTATGCATAAAGCATTTAAATATATCCACCATTTCTGTTAAGCTGACTAAAAATCATTTTTATATCAGCAGACAGATATTTGTAATAGAGACAGACATCCACAAAATGTGTTTCCTTTGTTACCACAGCATTAGACGTATCCTCTATGAATGAGGAAGTAGTTCAGGATGTGCAGTGCTCACTTAAACAACCTCTGCTTTTTATCTTAACCTTTGTGTCCTTCTAGCACGTCAAACAAAAGTAAATATTTGAGCCGCTCAAGAACTATGAGAGGCAGTGGGCTTTTTGTTTTGTTAAGTAAAGTTAAAAAAGCAGAGAGGAAAATAAATGGTTTAGAGATAGTAGAGTTTTGTTATAATCCACATACAAGTTTGAGAGTCTCAACTTAAAAGTCAATAAATGTTTATTGTCCTGTCAAAGGTCCCGCCTGAACTTGCTGCAAAATGCTTTTGGAGGTGGTTGTGTGCATTTATTTGGGGCAGCTGCCACTTCTCTTCCCTTTTGTTTGCTCTTGCACTTTGTGTGCCTTGGGCATCAAATATTAATCTGCCACTCTTTTATTCTGTGAGTAATGGTGTTAAAATGAGACATTTGTAGCACTTCTGCTTCATTCATTGTTTTTGGCTATTTAGGATTTGACTTTCCTCTTCTTGCATCTTTAATTCACCTTCCTTTGACAGAGACGAAATAATTTATAATGCACCGACATAAAGGTTTTACTCAGCAATTTGTGAACACTGCAGAGAGACACTGTAGGCCTGTAGCTGGAATCTCATTAAGCTGCATTTTAATTAGCTCTCTAACTGTGTTATAATCTGACTGTTTGGTCTTACTCTGCCCTTTGTATCCTTCAGCCACTTCCTTTGAAAAAGGCAAACATCCTTTAAACACATGCTAATTAAAAACTGTGGTGCCCCCTTTGGCTCCAGGGTTAATGAGCGGTGCTGACAATTTGAGAGAACAGCTCTCATGAACTTCACTTACAGCGAAATGCTTGAAAGGTGAGAGCGCACCACCTCTCTCATGCCAAGTTCTGGAACTAAATCTGTGTGCTGTGGCTAATGTCTAAAGCTGGTGCTGAAGTGGTTTAATAAAGCATGACAGTGAGCCCACAGTGGCCATATGTGCCTATCTTGGTGATGGTTTTATGGGGTTAATGGAGGAAATGCCAAGTTACTCTAACTGCAAACTGCTTTTTCATTCTTAAGGTTGACAAATGATCTAGTTACAGTCTCAGAAATAGTCAGCACAGTAAAATAAACTGAGAAAGGAGTATTCAGATCCTGTAGTTGAGTAAATGTACTAAAACAATGTACAAATATCAACAAGTCCCCCAACTTTAACTCCCAAACACGTCTCTTGTACCCACCCTCTCATAAAGATCCGAAAACCACTTGTTGAAACAGTGCCATAATGTAGGGAGACATTTGTTGATATTGCACATTTTGACAAAATGGTTCCTTATAATAGAGCCAAAATAGTGTCACTTTTATCTAAAGTGTTTTGGTTCTAAACACTGTTATATTGTCACGTTCACTACTACTGCTAGATGTCCCCAAAGAGTAAGATGCATATTTCAAAATGTAATATACTGTTTATGTACTGTACATGTAGTTGGCCATGGTCGAGGTTTCAACCCAAAACAATGGTATAAAGTAGAACTGTTCATTCTACCATTGAGGCCTATAAACCTTATTTTACATTTTTATTTTAAATTCCAGTTAATCTTTAAATTTACATAGTTTTAGAAATAAGTCTTCAAACAAGGCAGGCAACGCAGGTTGGTGAAAGAATTATTGAACGTTTTTGAAATGTCCTTTGAATCTTTCAAAGGATTCACTGGATATTTTCAATGTGAAGCAGTAGCAATAGGTTAGTTGGTTTGTATGCACCTAATACAGCTGTTAGAAAGTTGGTGATGATATCAGTGAGTCAAATTTGTGCTTGGTTACGAACAGTAGAATTTTCTTATTGATTTGAATTCTGAGAGACAATAACATTGTGTGGCTTGCACAGTAGAAATGCCATGAATACTAATAAAAAAAAAGCCATTAGAGTTTACAACTCTGGGTACAATATTGTACTAGTTACTTTAGGCCACTGCAAATAACAAGAATACCCGGATGTTTGCCTTCCATAAAGTCTGAATAGAATGAAACCCATCCTGCTATGAATGTAGGAGCTCATCTCCCTCGTGGGATCATTTATATTTAAATGAAGAACCTCCATTTCTAATTAAAAGGACTGTGCATTAGATAGCAACTGGCTGAGATGGATGCCATTGAGGAGAAACAAAACACCAGCTCCCTGCAGGGATGAGTTAGACTCGACTAGACCTGTTCTGTAACACTGTGTCTCATTCTGCTTCCTTTTCCTCCTTGTTGGGGGGGTGGGTGGGTTGGGCGGGGGGCAGTGGGGGATTAAGCAGAGGAATCTGTCTCGCCTGATTGAACAGATGAGGCAGATGTTTTTTTTTTTCGGTGGGATAAAAGGAATGGGATGATTAGAGAGGTAGAAAGATGAAAATGGATTCCTTCACATAAAACCATTACCATAACAATATGTTGAGCAGAGAAATGGGGCCTGCTGGGGATGCCTGAGACCCCACAGGACTCATGTTGTCCTTGCAGCACAGAGTACAGTATCATTGCTCACTTTTAACCACTGCACTTCTGCATTGTGAGCCAGTCATGGGTTGTTTTTTATTTGTGTGGATTTTCCTATACGTACATCTCCCACATGCAGAGAGGAATAATTGGCAGACTGCCTGCGGCTTTCAACTTCACTTTATTTGACAGTGTTAGTGGGGTTACTGCCTTGCATATTAACGTTCCCTTCCAGACAGGATACTTAGACAGAAGGAAGGCAAGTTCACTAGTGGGGAAACTCAAATTATGATGCATTTACAGCTTTGCAGAGACGTAGCTGCTGGTTTTTTGATCCACAATTGATTCGAGAGCACCAAGGTCCCATGACCCATTGAACTTCCCCTCCACAGATCCGACATTATTATACTTTGCAAAGCTGCTCCCTCCCTACACTCCTTAAATCTCAGAGGGAGGGAGTGGAGGGTGCAGATGTTTGCCTCGCAAAATGACTCAGAGTAGAAGAACTGAATAATTTCTAAAACTCTGATGGGCATGGATTAAGTTGGAAATTTGTTGAAGGGGTCATGTAAACATTTGTACATTTCATAATCAGTTTGTTTGTCATGCAAAACTCCAAGTTTTTTATTTTGTCATAGGGAAGGCAGTGGAGCGGAACATCTCCACAACTGTAGCTGTAATGGCTTTTGATTTATTGATTCACTGAAATATATGCTGCTGTCACCAAGCAGAACAACCCAGATATAAAACTGTGAGCAGGCTTTCTTCACATTACAGGCCAAGTGGCCGAGATGTATTCAATCCCGAGTTATTGATTTTTTTTTTAAATTAGACCCGAGCCATTTTCCTATGTAGTCCTAGCAGTCATAGCAAACTGCTATCGGAACTTGTGTTTTTTGTTTGTTTGTTTGTTTGTTTTATGTCCCACTTCTGTGCACATGCACAAAAAGCATTTCATCAGTAAGTGTTAGCATGTTTCAGTCTGGAGACGGGTGAATGGAGATGACATTGGACATTAATGGAGAAGCTTTTGACCAGGTCAGAAAAGCTGGGAGCACTTTTATTAATGGTTCCCTCTTTTCTGCTTTTATCTTTATTGTAGTTTTCTCTTTGTAAATTAATTGTATTTCAGTTTTAAACTGTTGGTCAGAAAGAGGCATTTTCCCTTTTCTATATGACTTTAGAGAATAGACGACTGATGAAACAATGATGCAAAAACTATGAAAATAATTGCTTGTTGAAGCTCTATCAACATTTGGTAGAAGGACCACAGTTATATTTTGTACAGATGGTTTGCAGGTGATAAGACCTAATGGCTTTGGAGATCCTCTGACTATCTTTATTGCACCACTATGAGCTGTCAATGGAAATCTTTTGATGACTTTGAGTATGTGTATTGCAATTCAAATTTGTGCAGATATTTGTTTCCCTGAGGATGAACTGTAAAACTTGTGTCTTAACTTTCGTGAGGCCAGAATTTCAAGACTCTAGTTACTATAGTTATCTGCAAATACCTGCTGATTAATGACATTCCCTCATCATCCCTCTATGTAATGTGTGTTTTGAGCTATCAGAGTGTTAGCATTTAGCTCAATGCACCACTTTACCCTGTGCAGCCTCACAGAGCAGCTAGTTCTGCAGAACCTCAGCCTTGTTTAAGTGGTCTCTCATAAAACTCCCCGTTTAATTCAAGTGCATTAAAAAGTCTTTTTATCAGACTAAAAGATTGAACCTTTGACTGACTGTTTCTCTGCCCTCAGATGTTCCAGTGGCTTTGACCGCCATCGTCAGGACTGGGTGGACAACAGCTGCCCAGATGAGGTGAGTGTTCACAATAGTGAGACTTTACAACGGCCGGCTATGACTTAAGTAAGTCGTTTCCGTCTCTAGTGTACTGGTGGCGAGATACTTGTGTGGTTGGAGCTGCCTGGATGATGAATGCCCTTTGCTGCAGCATACAGGGAGAACTCTTGTATATCCTCCCTTGTTTTTGATAGAGTGCCCACAGCTATGACATTTCTCATGTTGCAGACCAAGGACAAGATGTGTGACATCATTGACACCACACACCTCTACCCCTTCACCACCACGATTGTCTCCAAAACAACATCCAGGAGCAGGGAGGCCACTGCAGGCAGAGACACCCCCTCCACCTCCCACCCTCCCACCAGCATCCCTACTGAAGGTAAAGTAGAAAAGAGAGCTGGAACAAAGCCACGGTACATGTTGTGTGTATGAGCCCAGGGCTTCCTTTCAGCCAGTGATGGATGCTCTGTTCTGGGAAAGATGTTAAATGAGCTGCATATGCTGGAACTGTTTTTATTGGTATTGATGTTTTTCCTCTTTTCTCCGTTGGAGAATGCATAGAGATGTAGCTCCTCACTTAAGCTAAAAACTACTGTACTCCAGATGGAAGGCAGTGGAGCAAGGCACAGCAGCTGTGTTTGTACCAACTTTTAAACAATGCCGATTAAATTAGGACAAATCTCACCAATCCAAAATAAATGCACCCACACAAACCTGTGATCATGACATTCAGCTCTGCTGCCTTTTCATCAATCTTTGTTTCCACAAATCTTTTATTCCTGAAAAGTTCCTGTTCTGTTTGTTGACAATTCAAACACATTCTCATTCTGTTTTTCTTCATAATCATTTTCCAGGTTAGTTACAAATCCTTTGTATTTAATATTGTAGTGTGAAGGCAAAAAAAGGCTAATTTTCATCTCCTGGCATGTATTTAGAATACTGGCTTTTGTCTATGTAAGTGAAAAGTGACTTCACAGTCATTTTGGAGTTTAGTGAAATTTCCTCCGTCTGATCGAGGTATTGAGGTTTTCTGAAAGCTGTTTGTCAATATTACCTGTCCTCTCGCTCTCTTTAAAGGTCTCATTTGAGGGCTGTGGCTTTTTAGATAAAAAAGAAATCGAACACAGTGAACTGAGTTAAAATGAAATTAGATTTTGGTTAAACAGAGAGTCCTCAGATGAATACATTTCCCGTTAGTGCATGTTTCCACGAAGGCAGATACACAGAACCATGAGTTTTCTTTTAAGGCATGGATGAATGTACTTGGGGTAACAGTTCGATTAAACACACCCACTTTTTTCATATTGTCAAAATATCCCACAAAAAGGCCGACATCAACAACTCTTATAATACTGTTATTACATCTTTTCATTGTTGTCTGTAACAGATTTTTCCCAGCAAATGTCAGGCCGGTCGTGCTCCTTTGATAAAGCAGTGTAAAATATTGAACATGTGAGTCACTGGGCCCCAGCAGGAGACTAACCCAAACCATACTGCTGCATAATCTCAGTCGTGTAATGAAAATCCTCTTTGAAACAGAGCAGACAGGATTGTTTTGCTGATGGCAGGAAAACAGTCAAGGTGTCCTCTAAAGTTTTGTTTACTTCCACCTTTTCTTTAGTGTTTTTTTCCGTCTCTCCTCTCTTTAGAAAAGAGAGAGAGTTAACAAGCCGGCTGAGCTCAATGTGCCAATTCTCAGCTCATTTCCCTTTTTATGGCTTTTAAGCAATTTATTTAAGTAAACGGGCAGTTTATCTTAGTCAGCTCCAGATGTGGTGCTTTTGAATCAGAATAATAGGACGAAGCCACTTAGCTAATCAAGTCATAAATTTCAATAATGCCATTTTACTCTGAGTGTCAACATATTATATCATACACTGTGCATATCATTAATACTAAAAGCACACACCGTACTGTATAGACTGTCTTTTTCAGTGCTCTCCCACCAAGTCTGGTGTTAATTATACTGTATAGAATGTCTGCGATGCACAATGAGCCATAACACCATGACTATTCATTACAGACATCCATTCTCATCCTTGCAATGAATGGATTTGAAATGTCTTTTAAAAAACCTAAGGAGAGTCTCAGCGGGACATGATGGTGCTTCAGCTGTGTATAGTCGGCTTCAGAAAGACTTCTTTTTGTTACGGCAATGAATGCTTTATGTAAACAGGAAGCAAATATATTGAGATAAAAATGGAAATGAAAAAATTAAAAAGTTTGTGCCACAAACAGTAAACAATGTGCTTTACGGCACAGAAGAAGAAGTTTTATTGGCTATTAATCCTTGTAAGAAGGTACAATAAAAACAATAGTAAACATTACAGTATAGCTAAATATACTTTCTTATGTATTCAATCCCGGGTTATTATTGAGTTTTAAAACAAAATCCTTGAAGATGGTGGTGAATTTTGTATTTTTTATTTTTTTTTTATTCAAGAGACAAAAGAGATTTTCAAGAGATGTCGTTAGATACACTTCTAGTAAATGAGTGCAGTGTCTGTGCCTGTCTTTGGGATTTTTTTAAGGCTTTCTACATTCAGGCCTGGGCTCTCCATCTCCTATTTCATCTTCACAAAAAGCAGTTACGTTCACCACTAACTGAGGTAGTGACTGACCTTTTTGTCATCACATCCCCATTTATCATCCTGCCGGGGCTGAGTTTGAATGGACACTCCGCTGCAGATGGGGTTACTCGATGAGCAGCAGTGATGGGGATGGAACAGTTAGTTGAGGGAGGAGTGTGAAACGTGTCCAGCTGGGAGGCAAAACACAGCGAGTCGTCCTACAGATCAAACCAGGGTGTGGTGAGAGAACTGACTGAGAAAATCTGGGGAATAAAATGTGTTGGTCCGTGTGTAAGGCGTTGCTTCATCTGCCGGGGTCAAAGGTCATGCTAGAGAGCTGGCTGGGTCGATCATGCACATGTTGGTGACCTGAACATGAGTGAAAATAAAGACATAGAGACAAACTGTGGGTGGGTGGAGGATGTTTGTTTTGAGGAAACTCAACATGGAGTTTAGATCTTTAGATCTTTCAATGACTGCATCAGAAGAAATATATTTATTAGATACATTTATAAAACAATAATGCAGTGCGAAAGCATATAAATTGTGACCAAATATATTTAGAGGTAGATGCGTTAAATGTTTCCTCAAGCAGTAATGATGATCCGTATTCATGATCCTCAGTCTGAGTCTGACTAAATTGGTGCTGTCTTTCACTGTACTATATCTAATTTAATGATTAATTTCAGACCCTAAAATGTGGCTGCATTCACTCTTTTTTTAATTTAAATTGAAAATCCTTTTGAATAAAATTGTTCTGGGGATATATCTGTTGGTGCATGAGCTGAATTTGCATAATGTGAATCCTATGGTGTGTGTAAATGGCTGCTAGCCTTCCAGGAGAAATGGGTCATGCTACATTTCCATATTTCACATGTATAGTTAACCCCAGACTACTTCTGTGTGTTGAATTATGCATGCTGAGCCATTATAGTCAAAGCAGATTTGTGTAATGAAATAGTAAATGCCATGTTGAAAGGATGATGATCCACTAATGAAACAAGCTTCATCTCATGTGGGACTTGGGTAGAATTGTTTATATTGTCAGAACTTCAAAATAAACTACAAAGAGAAATACTGATTATTGTATTTCATGGTTCCTTTCTCTTTGTCTCCTTACAGATGATACGAAAATCGCTCTGCATCTCAGAGACAACCAGGGTAGGTCCATGTCTTTGTGTGTGTTCTTTTCATGGCTCTGTGTGTTTCTGTGTGTGTCTCACCTCCAAAATAATGGTCCCTGATTGCTCTTTTATCTTTCTGGGAGACACATGGCTCAATTAGCTGATAAACTTTATCCAGCACTAGAATATTTAACTGTCCCTTGTGGTTTGCAGAGATTATACTGTCTTTCCTGGTGTGAGGGAAAGTAAATGTTTTTGCCTAAAGGATTAGATGATATATCAGATAAAGCCAAAAAGGAAATATAATATATCTCTGGATATATTATAGATGCAGCCAAATTCCAGGAAAGCAAAGTTAGAAATCAGTAGAAACATGCAGTTTTAAGATTAAAAGTACATTGTTCAACCTGTGGCATCTCCCCACAAGGTCTTAGTAGCTGTGGAGCTATTGATAAGGACACATGGTCATCTCCAGCAGATGGAATTGACTTCTTAAATCCATCTGAATCATCCCAGTGCTAAATTCCTCTGCAGGTGTGACAGGGTTTTCATTTACTTAATATAAAGGGCTAAGATGGTGCGGTGAATATGAATGTGTACGGTGCTTCAGAACAGCTAGTGAGCGAACCATGTGGTGAGATTTTCCAAGAGGTAAGAGGAAAATATTCTCTTATTCTTAAATCCATAATAAAAAAAAAGAAATTCAGACATATTGCAAGTTCTCAATCATCTTCCAGTTGCTTTTTCAGTCCGTCAAACAGCTAAGATGTACTCACTGAAGGGTGATGTGAGATAAAGCTGCAAATCCTTTGAGTTATTCATGAACAGATTTAACGTATTACTGCTAGTAGAACATTAACATCACTGTAATAAAATCACAGTCCAGAGACATTAATGCAGATGTTCTTACAAATAAAACAAGACCCTTTAACATGTTTTTCTGTATATTATTTACAGTTGTTCTGCTGAATTTACTATAAAGTATGGCACACAATAAAAAAGGGCTAATGCTCCTCCAGCAGAAAGTGGAGCTAGGATTAACATTTTTGATGGTGCAAATAGAAACATTATAGAAAATCCTTAACATCCTGGTCACTGCCTCAGGACGGAAAATGGTGACATGGTTCAGAACATCGAGCACACTCTTCTTGACAGTGATATCATTTCATTACCGTAGTTACATCAAAGTAACGCAATCAATTAGACAGTTAATTATTGAAAATAAAAGGAAGTTGAAAGTACATCCTAACCGTGAACCACAGTTTTTCACTTGTACTAAACACCCATTTGTTACCAAATGCAAAACATCCGAGCCGTGAATGATTTCCACTGCCATCAGTTTTTTGGAGATAGCCTCTCAAATGTTTCATTTCCTGCTTGAGAGGAATTGGAAATCCGTGGTGTCTATCGCACTTTGCTTACACAAATGCCGCATGTCTCTTATCACTTGAGCACTCTCGTGCCAGCACTCTGATCAAATCTCTGCATTTATTTATACGCCCCTAGCCTTTTTTTTTTCTTTACCACATACTAGGCAATAATTCAAAGTGAAAAGTACCGTGATAATCATATGACGCATACGTTTCTCTGGCAAAACCCAAAGATGAATTGCTTTTACACCCAGCATTACGTCCATGTGAGACAGGTTTTAATTAATCAGTGATCAGAGTGGTTGCCTGTAGATAATCCAGGCTGTCATCTCCATGTTTAACTCTCATATCCACCTGCCACAGCCTGTTAACTGTAACAGAAAATGCAGAGGTGACTACAGCTAAGAGAAGGAATAACGGGAGCAAACCGCCCTTTTCCAGGAGTTTCACTCATTACCGCCACCTCTCAGCATCGTTTACAATGAGGCTGAATTATAGGTCTTCTCAGTTTATATTGTTTGTTTCCTAAAACCCATTAGCTAAGTGAGAGAACGGTTGTTCTGTCTGTGTTATTGCTGTGGCTCTAATGTAGAGCTGAAAAAGAAAAGCTTGGCTGGGTTTCCACTGGTCTCATCTGTCCTCTTTCAAAAACTTGAATGTATTTTATTGCTGTCTAAGAGCTCTGCTGTCCATTACTGTTTACTCAGTCTCCTCCAGTTTGAGCAGCCGTGAATCCAAAGCTAATGGGAAATGAATTTAGGGGAATTTGTTAAATGTGGTGTCATTTTTCTGTGTGCCATGCTGACTGCTGTGCTGCAAGGAGACATATTTCCAAATATTCATATAATTACAAACATCAGAACATTTCCAGACACATTCTCTAGGCCCATCGCTTCAGACGAGGCTTAAAATATCTTAACAATTTCAAACAACATGAATTATTTTGTTATGTGTTAATCCCTATAGGCATTACATTTATAAGAAACTTCCAGGGTCTAAAAAGCTATTTTATGTGTCATAGCAGTCTAAGGTTACGGATGGATTAATGGATGGATGGATAGATGGCGAGACCAGTGGAAGAAATGCTGATGTTCAATGGTCTGCAAATTGTGGAAACAAATTCAATGGTTACCATATTATATCCATGGTTTAGTGCCTATTGGTAAATGTATCAACGCTAAAACCAAGACGAAACCAATGAGACTGGAAACCAAGAGCAAGAGTTTTTTTTTTTATATATTGACACCAGCAACCCACTATGACCTGGTCTAAATGATAGCGTGTGTCCTTTGACTCCGCTGTCCTAATGTTTAACTCTGCCACTCAGACGAGACGAAATAAAACTCTCAGTCTGAACAGCCCTGTCTCTGCTTGCTCTGCTAGTTCTTCAGCTACGAGGCCTTTGATTTCTTATCGTGTCTGCATCTCTGCTCAGTTGCATGCCCCCTGCTAACCCACTAACACCCCGGACTAACAGCCTGTCGCATCATTTAGGCTTCCAGCTGACCAAGAGAGATGGCTCTTGGAGTCTATAGCTTTGACAGATAAACACAGGAGTAAAGTCTTTCTGAGAAAACAGAAAATTAGAACACCTTAAAAAATGGCACAATGGAGTGTATTTCTACTTAATTTAGCTTCAATCAGCTGTTAGGGCTTTTTAGAATCAGATCGATTCCTCTGAATAATAAATTCTCTATAGCTTTATTTTTAAATCACCAATTGTACAAAGCACATTGTGGCTACACAGATTTGTAGAACCACACATATTGGACATGTTTGATCACCACCTGGTTATTCTGTGCGCTGAAATCAATGAGGCAGGAGCCAGGGGAGAGGCTGTTCGGCTGACAAGTTTGGTGGTGGCAATAACTGCTGATTAAAGCCAGGGAGGAGCCCAAGGAGAGGTGGTCAGGGGGGCAGAGAAGAGGAAATCAGCAGCCCAGTGAATGGATAATGGTTGAACCTGCTGTAAATGTGTGTGAGATAATCTATGAGGGCAGACTGGCTGCTGTTTGTTTCATAATCACATAATCTGTGTTTCTGTGCCGGGCAGTGCCAGTGCTGAGAGCACGGGTTCTCTTTGTATTCTTATTCACTGTATTCTTCTTGCTTACAAATTGAAGGTAAAAAAGAAATAAATCAAAAATCCTCATTCCCCCCGTTTGGAAAGATTCCCAGTAGATTACAGAATGCTCTTTTCATCTTCAAAAGAACTCTCGAATCACCTCCTGAGTTAACTTTGAGGCTCAGATATGAGTCTGAGAAAGTGCTTTAGGACCGAATGGTGACTTCCAAGTCTCACTGAAGGACAAACTTATTATGTAGTCACTGCGTTCTGCCTTTTCAGTTTCCAGTGCCACGACTCAAGCCCACAATAGGATTCTATCAGCATCTATAGGTTTCCTTCCTCCTCCTCCTATAAGGACCATATGCTGGTAACCTTGGCACGGGATTAACTCTTACTTGTACTTGCAGCAGGGAACTGCTCATGAATACCTAATCAGACTACAAACCAATCAAGTTACAGAGTGCTAAAGACTCAGATTAAAGCTAAATCTTGAATTTGCTGTCAAAGTGAAAGAAATGTCCTC
The DNA here is from genome assembly GCF_033026475.1 of Channa argus. Taxonomy (NCBI): domain Eukaryota; kingdom Metazoa; phylum Chordata; class Actinopteri; order Anabantiformes; family Channidae; genus Channa; species Channa argus. Next base: position 14,273,864 of record NC_090215.1, read on the forward strand.
TGAATCGCTTCGGGCTTACAAAAACTATTGAGCTGCACCGAAAGGAAACTGTTTTCAAATGGATTTTTAGTCTCACTCTTTAAGTTTCAAAATCAAAATTCTGTTTGTTTTCAGTGTGGTGACATTTGTTTATGAAGGTATATTACATTAAAGGACTGTGTTGATGAAGAATGAGTGCCTCCTGTTGGTCAACACAGGAACTGCAGTAAGAACAGCAGCAGTTCAATACAGAATATTTTGTGTTTTTCCAAAATATTTTTAATCATGTATTGATAAATGGTAATCATCAACCAACCATGGCGATGCTCCAACATTATAAATGTAAAAGAATAAATGTTACTGCCTGTATTTCTGATTTGTTTTTTGTTTTCAAGTGTTGCCAGCTGACAGTGCTGTAGGCAGGATGCCAGGCACACACGCTCTGCACACTGGTCTTATCCTCGGTATCCTTCTGGTGATTCTCATCATGTTTGCTGGCGTGCTGGTCACGGTCTACATCTACCATCATCCCACCTCGGCTGCCAGCCTCTTCCTCATTGAGGTGAGCACACCGAATGTTGGTAATTGACACCAAAAAATACAAAACAAATTTAGAAGCTGCTTCAGAGCTTTTAAGATTGAAAGGCTTGTTTCCTACTCTGTCACAAATGAACGTTCAGACCCAACCTTTAGGTGAAGGATGAAAAGTTCCTTCTTGGTCTTTTAACAAGGCAAACTAATTTCCTAAAAATGCAGACATTCATCATTTGCCAGAATGTTGTTATTAATTTTGAAATGTGTATAAACCCTATTTATTTTAAGGAGACACATTTCCCATAAACTATCAGACATTCCTGTGTGAGCCTGCTCCAAACTGTCCGGCTGAAAGACAGACTGTATAAAAACACCCCATATGTACACAGAGTTGTCTCTGGACAGAGCTCAGTGCATTTTATCCCCCCCCCTTCCCCTTCCCCAACTCATAAATATGCAGAACGGGTTTGAGAAGGAGGGATGATGAAACGTGGTGCACACAGTCTTTCTTGATAAATGAATTTAAATTCCCCGTGGATGAATAGGTGCTGTTTGGAGGGTTGTATGCCGAGTGGTGTTCAAACAGCTTTAAAAAAAAAATGACAGATCCCGGTGTTCAATGTTTCCTGTTGACAATATGACAAAGTCACTGTCAGTTATAGGAAGTTCAAGGATTTCACCAAAGTGAGGCCCATCCTGGCATCTTTCTAGCAGAAAAATCTGAGAATTCATCACTTTTGTGTTTTTTTGTTTTTTTAAAGATGAATATAATGAATAGATATGCAATATCCTCCAAAAGCATCGCATCAGCAAAGCGTATTTGTTTGCTCTTGCTGTTCACTGAAGACATTTGTGTGTAATGTCAAATGATGGATACAAAATGAAACTTCAGATTATAGTTTTCATTTAATGGTGCACATTGATGCAATGAACATTTGTATCATAACACTCAAATTTGATCTCTTCTGCATTTACTGGAACATGTGTGTCCAGTGTTTCCTGTTAACCAGATGTATCCTGTGAGATTGATTTTCAGTCTCACAGGACAGTAGTTAGTTCTAAATGACTACTTAAATGTTTGCCTCTAATGTGATAAAAAGAAAGAGTAAATGAACATAAACACCTGAGAGCTGTTTGAAATCGGAGGGAAGGGGGTAAAGCAATCAAAGGCACTGCACACACATTGGGAATAATACAACCGAATGTTAAGTCCTGAAAAAGAAATAAACCACCGGTTTACTAAGCAACATACACAGTGCATGTAAGAAAACAACGACAGAAGCATTGTGAGAGCTGTGAGGGGAAAAAATAAAACAAAACAAGCCGGTTACATCACCAACAGCCCCCACAGAGCAGAGGTGAAGGTGTCACAATAATGGAGGCCCTACCACAAGATGTAAATCCCTCATCAGCAACAAGAATCAAAAAGACACTTTTTAATTCATAAAAAAGGAAGAAGAATCACAAAAGTTCTGGAGCTTGCTGTTATGGACTGATGATATTTTCAGTTCAGACCCTCAAATCACGTTGGTAGGTCGGTGTCATGTGCTGCGTAATATATAGGAAAAGGGACCTTTGACCAGTCTCTTGAACACTATCCTCACACGTGTCCTTTCCTCAACCCTTGTAGAGACGCCCTAGCAGATGGCCGGCCATGAAGTTTCGGCGGGGGTCGGGTCACCCAGCCTACGCAGAGGTGGAGCCAGTGGGCCAGGAGAAGGAAGGCTTTATCGAGTCTGAGCAGTGCTGAGGGAGGAGGGGGTGCGCGCATCTCTGCAGCCCCCCTCCTGTGTGCGCCCTTCTCCCTCCTTTTCCACAGGGACTTCTCGCCAGGAACCTCCAGGATCTGCAGAATCGGCCTATTGAGCGCTAAGACCGGAAACAGCAGCCAGTAATAAAAGGAAGTGAGAATAGCCTGAAAGCGGATCCTAGACTAACACATTGTTTGGCTACTGTTGGCCAGGAACTGACCTGCCAGAGACAGAGGGAGGGAACAGCATTGATGTCATCCACTCAGTCAGCATTGCTTAAGAGTTTGATGGCTGCTATCATGTTGCCATAGAGGAAATGTACAGCTTGATTGCCTAGACTGCTACTGGTGTGTCTGAGGGGAGGGGAGGGCGACCTATAAAATATATATTTTCAGAAACAATACAGAGTATGTGAACAGAGATTTCCACTTTATTGTTGGTGGGTTATACAGTAGAGGCCTTCGTATATCCATCAGGTTTTGTGTCTTTTCCTTCTTATTTCAGTTTGTTGTTTTCACACAGGTTGGCACATTTATCTGTATAGACCATCGGTATTGTTGTCAATACCATAGCAGGCTTAATTGACTTTTCCACAGCCCGCTCTGCACAGAGAAGCTGTGGCTGTACTATATGATGCGGGCTGAACTCCCGTCACTGCGATTGATCGCAGCTCGGAGTAAAGCTCTGAACATGCAGCGTAAATGTTGATTTAGTTTCTGATGTTTGGCTGGTTTCATCTCCTGAAAATGAAGTGTAACATGTTCTTTGTTTGAGAATATCGCAGTGTTTTTTTTTTTTAAATGGGTGATGGGCACATTCTGTTCTATTCTTTATTTTGATTAGTTCATTGATTGATTCCTATGTCATCTATACTATTTTTTTATACTTATTTTTTATTACATCTGTGCCATTTGGTTCCTGACTAGAGTTTGCACAATTTTTTCCCCCTCATTTGACATGTGGTTCTAATGCATAATTACAAGACAGGCGCTTGTGAGTGTGAATATATTTTCTAAAGTGATTCCTGTGTGTGTGTGTGTTTGTGTGTGTGAATGCAAAAAAGAGCAGTAGTGATTGGATATCCACCTGCTTGATTGATCTATGTTTGAACTAGCTCTGGATAGTTGATTCTGATGGATTTTAATATGAGGATTCTGTGAGCAACAAGATGCAATGGTCTGGTTGGAGTATTTCTTGGTTTTACAGTGTGTTTTCCTTTCAGTATGTTGCCTGCACACCCAGTTCTGTGTCCATGTTTAACAGTTATGTTTGACTCCCCCTTATCAACACATAAATGTATATAGTGAGGCTAAAACATTTGCAGATTCAGGTAACTCATTGCAAACATTTGTAGTATAGCAGTACAATACTGACAAACCTTTTTTTAGTTTTTATCAGTGGCCTTGTTTCTCTACTTTTTTACTTAAATGTGAATGCTGTTCTAATCATTGCTGTCACGGATCAATACGCAAGACTGAACCAATTCATTTGTGCTGTTCGGTATTATTGCAAGACAAAAACATGTTCAACACCAATGACTATAGACTCACCTTAGAGCCACAACCAATATCCTACTGAAAATTAAAACGTGCAATATTACATTTGTTCAGTTTGACACTGAAAATCCATAAAAACATTTTGGAGAAATTACATGGACTTTTTTTTTACTCACATCTTGTCACCATCACATTGAAACCAAAGACTAATCAGCATTTGTTTGAGCTCTATTTGCAATCCCAACCTCCCAACCTCCCCTACAGCCTCCACTCCTCAGCTCTCTGTACCATACAGACCACACCTGTTAATGCTGCCTATAGTACTAACTGAGCTAATTGTCAAATGTAATGGCATGTTAATTACAAATTGTCTAAGCCCCCCACTGAATGATGGTTGTCGGACCATAGCTTGGCAATAGTGAGCAATCATGGGAAAAATGTATCCAGATTTTTATTTTTCCCCACACTGAACCGTATAATACTTGTGTGAGGTCGCTACTCTGCATTGTAATATTACAAAGTGTGTATATGCAGTTTAGAATAGGATGAAACTTTCAGCAAATTCAGATTAATAGCTTGCAACTACAGTAGCAAACATTTAGCTCAACAAGGTCAAGTCAACCAGTGTCATGCTAATTTGAAGGGTTGCAGCTACATTTATAAAAAGGCCTGTTACATCGAATGATATTCAAATATAATAAAAAGTAAAAGAATTGTGGGTAGAATATAAATGTATGGGTTTACAATAAGAAGTCGATTAAAATAGGTTACAATTTTAGATGGATTTATTTAACCTATAATTAAAAAAACCTTATGAAAAACAATAACAATAACAAATTGTTTTTTTTACCCCTTAAAAAAAATAGAGAAAAGAATTCATCAATTTTCATCAAAGATGATGTAGCTTAAATCCTTTCAAAACCTTTTTAGAACAGTGTATTCTTTGGAAAGATGGATAATACTGTGGACACCGAATGAATTGCATGTGAGGTTTGTGATGGGATGTGCCACATTACACAGTGAGTCCACATTTTCCACAGATAACTTTCAAATGTGATGGTAAAATGTGATACGATTAAATTGAACTGCCAACGATGTAAACTGCATGTGAGATGTTGGAGAACTGAAAGCTTGGTGGGCAACTAACTGAAGTGGAGGGACTGACATCTTTTCTCTGAACAGATCAGCTGGAACCTACACACCCAAACATTGCCCATAAGAGCCACCATGCACAAATACCAAAAGTAGGGACTCACTGACTGCTTTCCCCCTTTGCACATTCCCTCCTTTCTAAATACGCTTTAGTTCTATGTGGGCTCATTGGCATCAATCCAAAAAAAATGACTCTCCATAACTTCCTTCTATGACATTAATTTATAAGTGTATTGGAAACAACAAGGGGCTTAGTCTTAGTCGTGTTAGATTGATCCCTGTGGAGAAAAGCTATTTGCAAGCGTTTGGAACATCTGCTTGTTGTACGCTTCCACCTGAAACTGCAAGTGTTTTGATAACCACTGTCAAAATGGAGTCAGAGAAAGTGGCTGGCTGCTGGATTTGTTTGTGTTAAATACATCCCCAAATCCAACACTTGGATGATAAAAACAGGAGGCTTGTCTTGCAGCAAAGTCTTCACTTGCTTCACTGGATTTGAGTAATTGCTTTCACTCCCACTTTCTTAACGTGGTGTTTTAGATGACGAGAAGCAGCACAGTGTTGTTGCTGAGATAGGCCACTGCTGTGCGCTCTTCTTTCTTATCAGACTAATGAACAATATTAAGTCTCAGATGTAGTGATGATTGCCAGGGCTCAGTTTAAAGAAACAAGAATTGGACTTTTCTTCCAGCTGTGATCTTGTTTTTCTCTGATCTTTTTATGAGACTTTATGGCACATGAGACTCAAAATCACACAGTATCATAGCTGTCTGTAATTTCTGTAACTACTGTTGTTTTGATTACATTTGAAATAATAAACAATGTTGTTTAAAACAGTCAAATTGGTGCATTTATTTATGCGATACCTTTAGAAAAAAATACCTGAAACATAAAATAACATTTCCACAGTACCACTGAATCTCCAGAAATACAACAGCCAACCATTTAGCAGCTGGAAACCTGAATTGCATTTGCATTATTTTGGCCTAAATGTCACTAATTAATTAAAAATCCATGCATGCAAAAAAAAAAAAGGGGGTTGGTTTGGAGAAAGGCCAATATTTCACTCAAAGTTTTGCTGAACCCCTCAGTCAATGCTCACTACGCAAGTTAATCTGCTTCATGTCATTTGTTTTTCTTTACATCATGTCCTAAAATCAAGCACAGCAGTGAAAATTACTCTCTCTGGTTTATGTGAAATGCTTAACTCCGGTGGATAGTGCTACTGCTTCCCTGCAGATTGAGGAGACAGGCCTCTGCAGGCGTACAGAGGAAAAGCTGGGTAAACAAGGCAGCAAAAGGGAGATTGGGCAGAGCTCAGCAAGCTGAGGCCAAAGGGAGGTATATGGAAGGAAATCAAAACATATTGACCAAGTCAGGCTGAGTCTTTGTTACACAGTATGACACAAGACTGGCTCCGTAGGACAAAAAGAGAATTAAACTTCCACAATGTTTGGCACCAGCTACAACTCAAGGATAGTGTCAGAAAGTAATGAAGAGGGCAATAGAAGCAACACACATTTTGCCCATAAACAATAATATGTGGGTGTCAATTGTTGGACAGCAAGTTATTACAATCCACAAATGAAGGTAATGAGTCCACTGTGAGCAAGGTCATTCCAGAGCTGTGAACAGTCTCTGAGACCTGGTGTCTTACTGCCATCTAGTGGTTAAACTGGAAAACTGCTGATATTTAGGAATCATTTAATTAGATAGATTTAATGATGCATGTTTCTTTGTTATTAATCTTTCCGTCTAAATTAGTGAATTAGAAGAAATAAACACTTTTTTATAAGTGCAGTTTATTTTGTCTTCTCCCACAACTTGACGTAATACATTCATTTGCAACAATTTTATTATTTCATTGATTCTTTCACAATAGTAAATGTTGTATCATTTGATTCTCTTGGTCACAGACAAATCATGAAAACCAACTGCAGATTAGCTACAAAGGAAAAAGAAAAGAATCTGTAGTCATCTCTACAGCAAACACTTAAATCAGTAACTGTGGACTAAATAAAAGCTTGGAGTTTGCACATACAGCCTAGGTATATAGAATCACCACAAACACATTAAAGAGGTATTTGAATGGTAAAAAAATTATTAATTTGTAATATTTAAGAAAAAGGCTGTAGACTTAACCGTAGATTAAAATATATACATTTATTTGGACCTAAGAGAGAAGAACAGTGCATTGCAAATATAAATAGTGTGGGCCAATAAGACAGTTGCAGGCCTACAAACGGTACAGCAACAGCCCAGACGGGTGATGTGTCCCTTGTTAATTTTTTAAGAGTAATTTGATTCTCACGCTGGACTCATGTCCAAAGGAAGGAGACAATACAGGGTCAACACCTGAGGAAAAGGAGACTGTGAAAGGAACCAAATTAAAGACAGCTACAATGTGGGTTATAGTGTATGAGATTTAATGATTTAAAAAAAATGTGTATTAAACCCTGCAGTTGTTTCAACCTGCTTTGAAAATTCATATTAAAAGGCAGAACAATATCAGTAATCATGAGTCCCATGGAGACTGGAGAGTTCACGAAAATGTCAGCATTTTCCCACAGTGGGCGAAACAGTCATAGTGCATATATGATTGTACAACATTCCATCTGCTTTACTTTCTAAAAACTGTGATTATGCTAATACAGCTGCTTTTATGAATCAGCTCTTCAGTATTGACAGCATTCCTAAAATAAGGCTTTCAAAATCAGGGTTCTCAGAGTCCTACTGGCTTTCTATCTGAACACCTCTGCCATTGTTTTCACCAGTGCCCCTATGAGAACAAAGGCCCAGGTAGGCAGTTAGACGGAAAACTACTAGACCAAGATCCTGTGTGTCCACAAAGGACAAAAACAACAACAAAAACAACAAAATAGTCACAGATTTAAAGTCTGGTTCTTTGGGACTCAAAGTCTATAGTCCCTAATTTAATCCCAGGTTAACTAAACTTAACAAGTAAAAGTTAATAACGTAATATTGTGATGTACTGCTCACCAGGGCGTATGTAAACTGATCTGTGGAAAAGGGATATGTGAGTCAAGGAATCGAAGCATTGTGCAGCTGTTTATTATTTATGTGCTTGGGCTCATATGCCGACACTCGTAGGTTGGCGGCTAAACCATAAGCAGCACATTACATTATTCAACTTAGCTTTTATGCCAACCAGCTATGTAGATTTGTAACAACAAAGAGTAGGAATGTCCTGAATACTCTTTGCATTAGCCCTGACTACAGTAAAAGATCTGCAATCTATTTTTTTTTTTTACATACTTTAAATCCTGCATTGTTTGCTTGTTAGCAGTCACTGTCTTGTTGATGTTGCTTATTGCAAAAGCTCATTGTGTGTTGATCAATGCAAAGTGTGCATCCATCCTAAACAGCTCTCCAATAATTACAAGATAAGGTGGTCAGTGACAGGGAGAGAGATCGCCGTCTGTTTAGATCAACCATGGTACAAGCTGTCAAAGGAAGAACCGCCTTGGAACAACTGCTAAAAATCAGTGAATTCTATAGAAAGGCACATGAGCTATTTAGTAAAAGTAGGCAACACTATATCAATGTCCTTCTGAATGACCTTTCGAGCTTTTCCTGGATTGAAATGGTACACTCTCTTACCTCTCTGGAAACTTCTCTCGTCCTGTAAAAATAGCTGCCACACTTTCATCATGGAAAACAGTAAACCCTGCTTCTGTAGGGACTTCAGAAATACAGTGCTTTCTTTACATTATAGGCACAAAATACACTACAAAGCACTGTGATGTATCTGTGCCAAGCTAGATTCAATTCAAATTGGGGAAGCTAATCGATTTGGTAAAACCTGAATGCATGAACGTCGGCCCAGCAGCACAATGGATCAGCCGGTGCACAGGGGTAGAGCACTTTAGCTTAAAATATTTCCCTCTGCCACAAAGTTCTACATCAATAAAGTTCAACATCTGAATGATCTATATACAAGGGAAATCACTTCTTTAAAGCAATAAAATCAGCTGAAGTGCTTTATATCAGTACATGTGCAGAACATGCAGCATGGAAAAAAAAAAAGCATTTATAGTTTGGTCACAACAAATGGGAATCTTCCCTCAACAATTATCAAAATTATACAATATTGTAGTAGCAATTTAGTAGTGCGGTTTTGTCATTGGTAAGTCACATGCTGACAGACTGTACACATTTAAAGTTGAGACTGTTACTGTACTTAATAGCTTGTGCTTCCTTGTTTTTGGACAACGTTAAATAACTAATCACAGACATTATCACAACCCTCCCTGCTGAACAAAATAGCAATACATGTTAAAACAGGGCTGCATAAATCTTTGGACAGCATGACAAAATTAAGTCATGGTGAAAAGGCCTCTAATCACAGTGAGAAGTCACTGTCCCACTGAAAGGACAAGACTAAAACACACAGTAACATGTCTTAAATAAAATGAATCACATTGTTTGTGTTACATTTAGTAACAGTTAATTACCCTTTGACTTCTGAGAAATATGCAGGGCTGCCATCAGAACAGTGAGGCACAGATTCTGTTAGTCCGTTGTTTACAGGGTCCACCAGTGAAGAATGTCTGATTAATCTAAAAACAAACACAGAGAGGATTATCACCAGGGCTCCAAAGTATATTCGTATGTATTTAGCTAAGCAACAGATAATATTTCTGTAATTGTGTTGGAAAGGGGGCTTTGTTTTGTTTCTCTGTTTGTCTTCCTTGGGGTGTAATGAAGATAGGAAGAGGAAATGTAAAAGGTAATATTAAGAAACACATTGAGCTGCGTGGTGTGCAATCGCTGCTGCAATGTAAATGTCTAGATGTCTAAATCTAGATGTCTACCCTGGGGCCCTGGGTAGACATTGAATAAAACAAGACTAACGAGTGGAACAACCAAATGACATCTGTGCTTCCTTAAAGCAGCCATCAGCATAGTTTTTATTATCAATGGATCAAATATCTGCCTTGTGAAATTGATCTCGTACTGCGATGAACATACCTCTCTGCATTTTCTCTTTACTGTGGTTTCAACAGGCAGCTGCTTTTTAGTAAGTAAAACTTGCTTAGCACCAAACAGCAATCAGAAAATGGGCTTTATTACACATTAGCTGAATGTGTCCTTAAGGAACTTTTTGATAACAAGGTCAACTTATCACCTTATAGAATGTAAATCTGAGGTCATGCCATTGTCAATTTTTCGGTCTCCGTGCACATTGTTGGTGACCACCGCCTCTTGCCTTTCTGTTGGTAAGTTTAAGTCTGGTTTGAATGTTTGTAATGATTCTGAAAGGTGTGACCACAGCAGGTCAGTGCTGCTGCCTTAGTAGGTCAGTGGAGTGGCGCTTCTCCTTTGCCCTGTCTCCATCAAACTTAAACAATTTAAACAGCTTTTTAACAAAACAAAATTAAAAGGTATGTGGGAAAACCCACTGTAACCACACACATGTCCGTTTTTTTTCAGAAGTCCTCTAAAAACGTGACGTAAATTCTGTTGACACAGGATGTTGAGTAGGGACCAGATTACAGTGATTTATTGCTCACTCTTTACTTAAGTAGGAACGATTGAGACTGTAACGTTGGAGTTTTTGTTTACTTCAACAAGGTGACGTCACCATGAAACATTTCTAGGAAGTTAAAAGTCTTGCGTTCGTTTCACGTTTTGTAATTATTAAGAAAGTACAAAGTATATTACATTGAAAATCTCACTTTTTCATAAGCCATCATAAATGTTTCACTTACTAGAAACTGGCTCCACCTCCATGGCTTTGGACAAACCCAGTCCAGAGTTCTGTTTGGGTCGTGCCCCCAGCTCCTGCACCTCCCTTGGGGGGTTCTTGTTCTCATCCAGAGGTTTCTTCTCCTTCTCCAAATCCTCTGGGTTATAGTAGTCTCCCTCCTCTGCCACCATCTTCTCCACTCTCTCCATCAAGCGTTCAACCTGGGGATGCTCCCCAAATACGCAGTTATTAATGACAAAGTACCTTCTCTTGCACTTTTCCAGCACCCACTGCAGCTCCTTGCCCTCCCTGCGAATGTACCTCTCGATTGAAATGGTCCTCAACACATCCGCCCAGGTGAAAACAACAATTGTATGCTTCCACACGTGCTCACCAAACAGGCTTACATGCTCTTCGATTCGCGAACGGTCCACCTCTGTAAACATGCCAACAGGTATGACCAGGAGGAAGGCGTGAGGACCTGGAGGGCAAAGAGATGCACCTCTCACTAGCTCCTGTTTATAGGAGGGTGGTGTATCCTGAGCGGAGAACCATCCTGGAGTGTCCACCACTGTTACCTGCCGCCCTTCCACCTCAGTCTGCCTCTTCACGCAGAACTCGGCTGCTCGCTCCAAGCGAAACTCCTCACGCCCTATGATAGTGTTTCCAGTCAGGCTTTTCCCCGGCCACCTCCAACCCAACATGACCAGACGAATTTCAGCCAAGTGGCTGGCCAACTGAGCTGGAGCCTTTTTGGTCTCCTCTTCTGATGCAGTTGCATTTTCAGCTGTGGTCAAAAAATATATATAGGACAGCACTGGGTTAGACTGCAATGGAGTGTAAACTGTCTTAGAAAGAGTTTCTGAAAATAACTATAGCTTTTGTATAATCAATTAATTTGCATTTTGTTTTTAATTAATCATTTGCTATGTAACAAGTTTATAAAAAAATCTTCATATGCATTTAGCTTAACTTGAAACCGAAACCATATAAAAACCAGTGAATATCCATATTTCAGAGGATAAAAACAAAAAAAACAAAAAATACAATAATGTTTAAAAACCTTGTTCGTAAGTAAAATGTAGTCAATTAAATTTACGTACAGGAAGTATGGATTGACTTCTTCAATGAATTTGTCATCTACATTAGTTTTACGGAACTCAAAATCTATAGTGGTTCCATCAGAACATTTAGTATTAGAAATTCAAATATTTATTACGCTCTTGATTTAAATATTTACTTTACTAATAGTTTTTCCTATTAAAAATCATAGAGGATGGAGAACCATTCCCGGACGATTAGTACTTAAAAAAAAACATTACAGTTTAAGTAAAACGTGATGTCAGTATTTTCCACTTTAACTTTCTTCCTGTGTGACGTTTAATATCTTTAAATTTTAAGCTACTTCTCACGTCATTAAACTGTGGTAGCGTCACTGCCACTTGTACTCGTAGCGTTACAATATCGTAGTTACAATATCAGTCCAATCATTACAGATCTGGCTAAGTTATTTCTTTAATCAACGCTAATGTGCTTCCTCCAAAATCTTCATAAGCTGTGATTGTAATTAAACGCGCATTAGGTTGTAATACTTGGTTAAAAAAAATGGAAGATAAACACCAAGTTTTTCTAACATCCCGTGTCATCCTACGTGTGAAACGTGTCACATCCCGGTCTAAGTGCTTAGCTTAGCGCATTAGCCCAGAAGCAGTTTGCTAACTTTGTGCTAATTTTAACAGTCTTGGAAACTAACCACGTTTGTTTAATTACTCAAACGGTTTGTTACACGTTTAAAGAAATAATAATTAACTCACCCTTTGTCTGAAGTGGGTTGTTCGTGTCCATGTCCTTTATTAAAGTTATTTGTCTTATTCGAGTGCTTTATGTCTTTGGGCGTCTGCCACAGATGGACTTCCTTCTACAGAGCTAACGCTGACTGAAGCCTGAGGAACTTACTTCCGATCTTGTTTCAGAATAAAGGTATGACACAGCCGGATACGAAATGACGACACAACAGTGTTGAGCCAATACAAATAGATAATTAACGCAACAATTACGTCTGGGATTCACCGTTTTACATTACACCCCTTACACACGCAACAATGTAATGCACTCTACAACTCTTAACATTCCCAATGTGACAATCACATAACATAAATACATTGAAATAATGGCAGTTTATTAAGCAACATTTGTTAGGGGAGTATTTTTATTGCTGAACATCAAAAATCAAAGTATTTACAATATTGACACAATATTGAAAACAGAACAGTCTGACATAGAAAAAAGAAATCTGTTTAGTGTTTTAAACATCACCGACCTCTTTATGCCTTCATATAAGCAGTACATTCTGTGTGCTATGATAAATGACAGAAAAAGAAGAGGGAGCAAAAAGAAAAGGAAATAAAAGCATCCAAACTACAATTGTGTTAATTCCTTCACTTAATAATATTTACCTTTTGATGAATATAACCTGCAAATTGATATTTTAAAATAAGAAAAAACTTGGTTGTTTTCATTTTCCTAACAAATTAAAAAACAAACAAACATCTAAAATAAATCTTTGTATCATGTCTGTATATCACTGTCAGAGAGTGTAAAGCAGTTTTAAGGTCTTTAAGTTGCCCATGATGCCAGCATACGCATGTCGTCATCATCTTCAACCCTTTTCTTGGTTGCTGTACAAAGAAACAAAAGAGTTAACAATTAATACTACAACTGTCTGGGTTAAGGCTGTAGCTAAGGATATAATTTGTTATTATTAGCAATCATGATTATTACACTATTAATGGAGTAATAATGAATCTTAAAATGTCGTTAAAAGGTTGCTTAAGGTCACAACTATAAACATTTGTGTCCTTAAATAATGGCATTAAATAAATAAATGATGACATAGACAACAGTGGAGCCTAATGTGCTAATTATGTCTGACCAACCATCAGAAGCCCAAAAGGTATTAGTTCTTATTTATGTACAAATGAGAATACTTAATGGATAAATAACTGTAGTCATTAACAGTATCAGCCACACATTTTGGGAGCAGTAATTTATGTTGATTGCTCCAATGATTACATTAGTGAATGACATCAGTTTTGTTGATGAACTTTTGGAAGTGGCTCAGACATTGTAAAATACACAAAGAAGCACTCTGTCTAATGATAAAAAAAAGTTAATTTTCTGTTTAATATTTCAGGTTGTTAGGGCGTTGTACTTACTTGCACGCTGACTGGGCCGGGTGGATGGTAGTTTGGCATTAGGCACACTAGGTAATCCACCCATATTCTTCATGCTTTCCTCAAGTCCCTCCTGTTCCAGCTCTTCCAGCTCTGCCAGCAGCTCATCCTAAGAAAAAGCATATTATAAAATATATTAAGAGTTATGTCTGCTGCCATTTTGTCGATATGGAAATTGATTTGCAGGTGGCACATATTAAAAGTTACTGTATGTCATAAAATCAGTCAAACAACAAAATGGACAAAAAGAAGTACAGAAACTGTAGAGTGAAAGTGGACTTTGAGAAGTAACAATGCATCAACCTCATCATATGTCTCTCCAAATGGTCTGGAAATGGCTTCACTGATTTCCTGAGCCACGTCCTGTTGTTCAGTGATATCTTGCATCAGATCATCTATCTTGCCAAGATCCCTGAAAAAAACAAAAATTAACATCATTATTTATGTTTTTTCACCTATAACAGCAGTTTATGGTATTTATTGCTAGAAAACCAAAACCAAAAAAGGGTAATAGCAAACTATAAATAACATCAACACACTACAATGTTTTGTACACTATAAAGTCTTCATATTTTTGCTTTTTTGGTCACTTCAGTGCAATCTTTAATTTCCCTTTCTTTTAGAGTGTGAAAAAGAGGTGAAGAAGAGAAGAGACTGTGAATATATTGGTAGAAGGATGCTGAGGTTTGAGCTGCCAGGCAGGGGGTCTAGAGGACGACCAAAGAGGAGATTTATGGATGTAGTGAGAGAGGACATGAAGTTAGTTGGTGTGAGAGAAGAGGATGCAGAGGACAGGGTTAGATGGAGGCACATAATTCGCTGTAGCGACCTCTGAAAGGGAACAGCCGAAAGGAAAAGAAGATAACAAGTATTTTCCTGTTTTAAATTTTCTAATAAAATAGGTGCTGTCACACTACCACATACACTATCAAAAATGTACCACTGGTAATATATGGCAATTTCACACTTTTTAAAATAGGTGATGATCCATTTTGGCAGTGACAGAATGACTCAGATGGTAGACTGGGTCGTCCACAAACCACAGAGTTAGTGGTTTGACCCCCGGCTTCTCCTGGCCACACATCAATTTGTGATAGCAGTGCCCTGAATGGCAGCTGTCTACCACATTTTCCCAATGGGATCAACAACGCATTCTCTCTGAACACACTTAATGTTATTGCTTATACCACCTGACTCTTACATGTTCTCGTGCACGTGCTTCATGGCTTTTGCTGCCATGCCCATGTTCTTTAGGACCTCTGTGTTGGTGTGCGAGTTCTCCAAAGCTTCCCTCTGAAACTCGATGGTGGAAAGCGTGCCATCAATCTGGGTGAGCTGCTGCTCCAGTCGCTTCTTCCTCTTCAAGGCCTGCAGAGCAGCTGATACAGACACATCGTAGAAGTAACTTTACTGTGTTACTTTTTGTTAACGTGCAGCTCCATTTTTCTGGTATGTTTGGTTGAGAAGTTTCGAGAGGAATTTCTCAAGTAATGCACATTACTTAGTTGCTCTCCACCACATACTAGTACACAAGCTTACTTGCACCAAGAAAGAAACTCAGATTTTTAGTAAAATGTAATCATTTTGTTTTATTTGCCACATCACTTGTTACAAACCTGTAATACTTGCTGCGGCACTGGAAAACCATTTTCAAAAGAAGAAACCATACTATTTATGATGGTGTCCAAGGTTAATCATCTAATATTTAAGTGTGTAACGGGCGCTTACTGAACGACTGTTTAAAAGTTGAAATGATTAATCCCTCAAAAGGAAGAAGTACTCAGGTGGAGGCTTTAGTGTACAACATAACAGACTGCCTGTTGGCCTACTGGCTTAAAACTTGTGCACAGATTTCTTTTTTTAATTTATTCCTTTTGACTGATATAAAAACATACCCCGCTTGTTTTTTGTGCCATGCTTCTTGGCTGTCATTAGCTCCTGCTCGATCTTCTTCTCCAGGTACTCCTGTTTCTTCGTCAGCATTTCCTCCGTTTCCCGGAGTCTGTGAATGGCCTCCTGGGGTGAAGGTCCTCCCCCTCTCGAGCGGTGGTGTTTGGACGAGGAACTCGAGCTCCCCTTGAAAATTTTCGAGATTTTGCTCATTTTAGCTGTTTTTGGATTAAAGTGAGCAGGGAACTAAAACATACAGGAAAACCTTCAGGGTGTGTAGACAATCCGACGACCTACTGCACAAAGTTTCTATAGGCGGGTGTCTCCGAGCAGATTTTCCGGCTCGACTGCTTTGTGCTCTCTGTTCAAAGTAGCCAGTGAAAACACTTCACCTTCACACACCACACCTTCGTCCATTACCTGAGTGACGTATTGACACCTGACGTCCTGCGGTATCCTGTATTTTTCAGAGGACTACTCTTAAAATAATACACGACAAAATATTTTATTAACGCTGTACATTATGACAGATGTGTTCTTACAATTTTAGGCTTACATAATTAAATGTGTCTAAAGTAAAAGTAAAATAAATAAATACACAGTGTATTGTAAAAATACATTTTACAAACTGTATGAGAAAAAAATTGCTAAAAACTATAAGTAACTATAACATAAGTTTAATAGTTTGTCAATAAAATAAAATAAAAAACTCGGTCACGTGATTCACCTTCGGGGGGTCAAAGTTCGTGTTGACATCCAGAGGTTCACTCGTGGCTAACTCACGCTAATTTAACCAATGGCTGAGTTTGATATTGGGAAACATTGCCACATCGAGTCCTGCAATCTGAAAGGTCTGATTCAATACCGAAACATATTCAGCTAATTCTGCCGTTTGTTTTTTTTGACTGTTTCCCAGTGTTTCTGTAACATGCTACCTAGCTAGCGTTAGCATTCTTCACCAGATTGATTAGCTAGTTTCGTTAGCGAGCAAGTTGGCCTAACAGCTAACTACATAATCGTTGTCTGACACCAGTGTTCAGTTAACTGTCACAGCTTCTTCTGTGAAACGACGAACTAAACTACCGCTAACCGAATATTAGAAAAGTTTGTCTTCTTACTTAGCCGCTGAACTCTAGGGTTAATATGAATTAGATTAAAAAACAAAAACATTAGCCTCTGTCAAAGTACCAGACTAGTGTTGTGAATGGGCAGCAGTGAATGTAATATTAGTGTCTTGTGCTTTTCTGTACTTGTGGGGTCAGAAAGTCTGGGATGAAATGAAAAATATGTATTGTTTTAATGTAAATCTGAAAATGATTATAAATCTTTTGGTTTAGAGACAGTTAAGTAATCTTAATTAGCCTTATAATTAACAGTTAATTCACAGGGTTCACAGTCACAGGGTTAACAAAAATGTCGGGGTGGGTAATTTGTTGTTAATTGATCCCTGTTCAGAACATGACCAGACTTACGCAGTTCTCCTCAATTCTTCTCTTATAGATTTTCTTCCATTTATTTGTGATTCATGCAGTGGTGTTTTCTGGTAAGGCAGATGCTCAGTTTCAAGACTAAAGTATTCAAAGATATATTTTAGAAATACTAAAATTGTGCTTTCTTTAAAGTAATCTTGAATTGCAATGTAGCTGCTGGAAACATACTTTAACACTCCATATTTCAGTGGTTGATTGCAGCTCCTTACACGGTATTGGTACTTTATCAGCATATCCCATATGTTGGTCCATATGTGTTGCTGTTTTTCCATCAGAGAAAACAATTACCAGAACAGTTAATTTTCCAACTGCAAAATTTTCCCCTCTGTACATAGTTTTTTTGTGATTCTCTCACAACCAAATATCCACCAGTAAATAGGTATCAGCCAATATATTGCTGTCAGATTTGTTTCTCAAATTCTGTTGAGAATTGCCCTCAAAAACCTTAAAGTTAGAGTCAAGTTAGAGTAAATTGTACAAAACTACAGTATTTAACTTGTCAAGTGTAAGTCAAGTAAAGTGCCTCCTAATAGTAAAGTATCTAAAGTGAATATAAATACACTTGAATATCTCTCACTTCAGATTATTTTACATATTGTATGTCATTTTCTGTCAAATGCACGCATTCTGTTTATCTCTTACAGCCTTGAGCACAGAAGCAGAGAGGCCCATTCATGCTCAGAGGTAAACTTTGCTGCTAAGACCTACATGTTCTTCTTAGATAAGATTACTGCTTCAAAATCATGTATTCTGTTCGTGTTACTTCTGTACATACTTTTTTTGACCGGTTTTCAGGAGCCGGTAAAGAGGGAAACCTTGACTGTTGGTGGCATTAAAAGTTATCCATGCTCATTTGAAGACTGCAAGGGAAAGGAATTGCTGCCTGTAATATGTCCACAGTGTGAAAAACCTTTCTGTTTGTCGTAGGTTTACATTTGTTTCTCTTTTTTTCTGTAATACCTTCATTATCTTGCATGCCAGTTTATCAGTGGACTGAGTAAACTAAAAGATTCAAAGTTTTTGTTATTCTCTTGCAGCCATCGTCATCAAGATGATCATAAGTGTGAGAAGTTGGAGGTTCCTAAGCAACGAATGGCAGCCACTAAAAAGCTGGTGCAAAAGATTGTGGGTCAGTTACCTGTGTAGTACAGCCACTGATACTTTGACAAGTTGACTGATGTCAGAATTTTTTCCGTCATTCTTTTTTTGTCCACATGGGATCAGTATAAAAATCTACTTGTTTTTGTCATAACTAAAGGACCCTCCATTTACTATGTTATAGTTTTGTATTGGTCAACCTATTTACATTTGGATTATGTATTGTATTACTCTCTTGTGACCACTCAGAGTCAAAGGATACATCTAAAGCTAAAGGACGCAGAGGAGCAAAAAACAGTGCAACTGCAGCCAAGGTAGCACTGATGAAATTGAAGCTGCATGCTGCTGGAGACAAGGGACTGCCACAGGTAACCTCTACCTGTTATATTTTATTTAACAAAGAAAAAAACTTCTTCTATTGACTTAAATAAACCTTGCACATGTACCTCTGTGTATTATTCTGTATTCACTATGACAACTCAGTGACAATTTATTTGCAATTTTGGCTTTTCAGACAGAAAGAACCTATTTTCAAGTTTATCTCCCTAAAGAATCTAAAAACTCCAGCCAACCCATGTTCTTCTGTTCCAAATGGAGTGTGGGAAAAATTGTGGATTTTGCAGCCTCTCAAGCTAACCTCAAGAACAACAATAATGTACTGACGGCTAAGGTAATAACAGTGCAATCAAAAATACGGCTAAATGACTCCACCTTTCCCAGCTGTCATAATACTTTCCTTTTTTTGCACCAACCTCTCTTGTCTTCTTTTTAACTTACAGTGGCTAAAATAGGGGGATTGGGGGGTATGACTGTCAGCAGATAAGCTCTTTTTTTTTTTTAATGCAAAAAGAAGAGTCAACGTTGTTTACACGCATAAAATGCAGCTGTTATAAATGAACAATTTCCTGCCCACAGCATATAACAGCAGCAAGAGAGAGCTCTTTAGAACAGGAAGTGGGGTTAAGCAATGTTAAATTTTTTGCATGTCTATATGTATTTGTATCATTTGGGTTACGGTTACCAGCAGGAATGTCAAATAATGTTAATCACGGTAGCAACTCTTTTGTACTTCATAGGCAAATACTTATGACTATACTTATGAGAAAGATGTTTCTCTTAACATGCAAAAAAGGCCATATTTTGCTAATTTAATGCCATGTTTCTCACTAGCATGAGTTATGTGTAAATCTATTTTAGAAAACAAGCAAAAGCACTTGTAAATATATTAGATTTGTGTCTAGAATAAACTGAGTGCCCTCTCTCTGTTTGCAGAAGTTGCGACTCTGCCATCCTGAGACAGGTGAGGCTTTTCAGATGGATGATACACTGCTCTCCCTGCTGTCTCAACCAGAAACCCCCCTGTATAATGGGGGTAATGTGATCCTGGAGTACTTGGATAATGAGTGCACAGGCCTGGAGGATGTTTCTGAGTATGTCACACAGACGTGATCAACAGGCAGTACTTGAATGCAGTTTGTGTTTTGGTTAATAAAATGGTGTTTTCAAATATTGGACTTGCATTTGGTTATTACGACCCAGGTGGGACTTGAACCCACAATCCCCAGCTCCGGAGGCTGATGCCTTATCCATTAGGCCACTGGGCCATCAACAAAATAATATATATTTTTATTTTACAGTATCCAGTTAGATAATAAAGTTACTGTATTTGTTATATTATGGGTTATATTGCAGCTCTCATTTGTCTTTTGTGTGTTTTATGTCGTCATTATGCTGTTGCTGCATGCCTGATGCTGAGCTAATTCTTTAAGGACATCAGTATGTTTCTTACATTTTCGTGGAATGGAGGGTGTTTAACAGAGAAATAGATTGAACAAAGCACACGGCAAAAATAACTGCGTTAGTTAAAACACACAAATAAAATCTAAAAGTATTATACAATGCCCAAACGTTTCATAAGCATTTTATGTATTGAACAACAGATAGATGCATGCAAATAAATGTTTAAATTAAAACCTTGTATTTTAATATTAATTAATACTTTTTTAACATTAATTTTAAAGGTTTTACCTGACCGTTGACCAATGAATAGTGAACATAAATATGTAAAATGCAGAAAAAAACAAATACAACGTTCGTGTTTTGTTCAGTTATGTCTGGGTGACGAGTCGAGGCAAGCCCCTAAGCCTGGGGACAGGACTTGCTCAATTTGACCAATCATATCAGTAATAATGTACACAGACAGGTCAACTAGCCAATCACAAGATACCTTTGGATCAAAATGGGCGTTGTCCATTACAAGCATATATAAAACAAGAGCGTCTGCGTTTAGTTTGTGCAGTGGGTTTTGTTGTTTTCACGACAATAGATGTATGTATGAGGATTTATAGCACTATTGACCAGTTGTGGTACATTAGGGTGAATAGCTCACTAGCGTTTACTTTTTTCATCTAGTCGCTTAACAAAAGGCGACTTGATCTTGCAAATATAAATCGCTTTGTGAAATCAGGTCGAAAGGGATGCCGCTGCAGACAGACTCCGACGGACGAAAACAGTCTTTGGACGTAATCTCATCTCATTTAATCGGGAAGAGCAGCTTTTCTATAAATTTAAAAGGCCTCAGGATAAGGTATTCTCGACCGAGTGCTTTTGTAAGAAGGCCAAGCTTGAGTAGTAATTAAGACCTGAGCTGTGAAGTGCATACGGGAGCGTTAATAGGCAGCAGGCTAACCGTTAGCCGACGTTAGCTGCTCAGCCACAAAGCGGGGATCGTTAATCTTGTCCGTCGCAAAGTAAAGAGGTTAAAACCAAGAGTCTCTACAGACAACTGGTCGTTTTTTCAGCCTGTCGCAGTGTTGCTAAGCTGAAAACAGTACTCGGTAAGTTAATTGCGGAGCAATATTCATATTCTAACACCAGGAAGAACATTTTTTTAAGTTCGGAGTGGGGGAGGGGCAGTGGTTTACAGAAGGAAATTTCAATTTTGCCTAAATATGTCCCTCGCAGGGCGCTGTAGCCCCACCGTAATAATTGTTTGTACTGACAACTTGTTTTCTTTAAGATAAAAATAACGTCTTTATTGACTTAGTGTTTTGTTACAACTAAATGGGCTGCAGTTAATGTGAAAGTTGTACGTATAACAAAAAACATTACGTTTGAAATAATTGCCAATTAAAAAAAAAACACTATTAAAATACTTGGCTGGTTTGTTGGTTGAAATAACTTCTTACCTCTGTATGTCTGCAAGTAATTATTTTGATAAATAGTTGATCTGCTGGTTGTTTTCTCTGCTAATCGATTAATTGAGACCTGCCCATCACGTTTATTCATGTGGATTTTGTCTTTTGTCCTTTAGCAATGAAACTGTTGGAGAACTCCAGCTTTGAGGCCCTCAGCTCTCAGCTTTGTGTTGAAACGGGGGAGTCTCGTATGCTTGGCAGGTGAGGGGTCATATCCTTAGCTTGTATTACGGTGCAACTTTATTAATGCTCCTATATAGGGCAGGTTGTCTGGAGCATCTTGGTAGGTAGGTGCTCAACAAAACAAAATGCATAAGAAAACGAAGAGATGACATTAACACTTATTTTGCAACTTTACATATGCAATGGTACTGCAACATTAGTAAACTCAGTCCTGCATGCTCAGTCCTGCATGCTCTTGTGGTGTTTTCTTGTACAAGTTCAACAGGAACATCAACATAACCTTGATGCAAGAGCCCACTAGAGTGGGAAGCATTTATTATGGGTGTCTGACTTTGCTGAGGTTTCCCTTACAGAGAAACTCTTGTCTGCTATGAAATATGACTTTACAGCGCGAAGGGTGTTGCTTGTTCAGACACCAGGCTTATAAATGCGGCTAGTAGAGCACATAAGTGTGCATACTATGCAATATCAAGATAAGACTTCTTACCAGAGCTTGTAGTAAAAGTTAATGACGAATGAGCAGTTAAGGTTTCTGATCCCACAAAGTGTGCAATAGGACAGAAAAAACAGTCCATATTTTAGGCAATGTGAAGCCTGCAGTAGTTACAGTGACAGTGTGATTGCATAAAGGGCAGTGGGTTGTGGAGTTATGCAGCCCAGTTTGAGTGTGGGTGGTGAAAGTGAGGTTTTGTAGTGTTGTGACCAAGAATGACGCACATGGTGGGATCCTCTCACAACACTTTGTAGAGACTGATGTTTTATGTACATCCACATAAACACATACTGTAATACTATATGATGGCTGAGTGCTGCAGGAGCTGCTGGTCTTTGGGCAGCTTAGTGGATTAGTGAGGCAGACTATCAAGCTGCAGACATAAACTAAAAATGTACCCACTGGTCTTCCAACAGGTTGATG
The DNA here is from genome assembly GCF_033026475.1 of Channa argus. NCBI lineage: Eukaryota > Metazoa > Chordata > Actinopteri > Anabantiformes > Channidae > Channa > Channa argus. The sequence continues at coordinate 14,296,493 of NC_090215.1, forward strand.
GTATTTGCTGCAGTAACAGTTTAAGACACAACCTGCTGCAAACTGCTTTATTTTACATGTACCTAGAGAATGTTGCACAGTGCTTCACAGAATATAGAAAACCAAATAAAGGGGCACATTTGATTGTATGGTGCATATGTTAACACAGCTTGTTTGCTTGCTTTTAAGTTTTAAAATTCATATTGTAGTGTTCTGCCCTGTCACCGGTCACCCTCAGTGTTTTGTCAGCTGTGTTGTGCGTTGAAAGCCAGGGTCGTTATTTTCCCTGTGCTATCCTTCGCTTACCAGTGTCTCTATAATTAGTCTGGCAGGTCTAGAGAGGGTCTCAGTAGTCAGTCACGTCTAAAGTTGCACAACCTTTGCTCTTGCATAACCTCTGTGTGGGCGGAAGCAGTATAAACAACTGCACACAAGGCAGTGCAGCACATGTGTATACAGAGCTGTCTGACCCAGAAGCATGAAAGAGCATGCAGCCCTGACTTGTTGTAGTCATGTCTGTGCAGATAAAGTTTCAGGTGGAAAGACAGGGGCTATATTTTTATAACTTGGTGAAGAAGTTTGCGTCCCCCCTAATTTTGTGTATATATATTAACGGGTAAATTAATTTTCCATCAGCATGTTCGTTCATCAGTAATAAAGTTAATTTATCAAGGGAGAAGCAAATGTTTGCACCAATGTGCTTTTCATTATAACATTTTGTCATTATTGACTATTTTTATATTCTAATTATAAAAGTCCATTTGTACTAGCTGACTGTGCATTACAATAATGTGAGGTTTGGGGCTTGTATTCCCTTATATGCTATTTTGATGGGATGCAATTGTGTCGATAGAAAACAAAATCTCTTTAACTCTGACATCTTAAAATAAAGGGACGTATGCCTTTGCACCCAATTCTTTTTGCATTTAATGCTTGTAATGTCGATTCCTAAACAGTCCAGCTGCTCAAAGTGCTTATTTCTGAATTTCAACAATTTTGATTAATCAAGCTTTTTCTATTTTTATTTTTTTATCAGAAATTATAAACACTTGATGTATCAGGTTTGCTAAATGTGAGTAACCCACTTTGCTTTTTTCAAACTTGAAATGACAAGTTTGAACAGATTAGAAAGATGAGTTGGTTGGTCTCATCTATGTATCTATTCATCTGTCTCTACAACGTAATAAGTGTGTCTAAGCCTACGGACCAGTCACACTAATCTTCTCCCATTATGACAGTTTTTTACTCAGGATGTTAAATATTTCTACCCTGCAGGATTGAGAGCTACTCCTGTAAGATGGCAGGAGATGATAAACACATGTTTAAGCAGTTCTGCCAGGAGGGGGAGCCGCATGTCCTCGAGGCTCTTTCTCCCCCTCAGTCCACCAGTGCCACCAGCCCTTCCCAGTGAGTACTGCAGTCAGCTAATGGAACAGTTAACGAGCGGAGTAAATCTTCATATTAGAAGAAAGTTGGACATGATGGTATTTTCAGGATGTTTGTGAAATGTCCCTCTATTTTTCTCTTCAGGTTGGGGAAGAGCAGTGAGGATGGGGAGAACCCTCTGAGTGACAAATGCTGCAGGAAGACTTTATTCTACCTCATCACCACGCTTAATGAGTCCTTCCGGCCGGACTATGACTTCAGTGCAGCACGGGCCCACGAGTTCAGCAGAGAGCCGAGCGTCAATTGGGTCAGTATAGCCTGACTTGTGAAGCACTACTTTTCCTAGTCAGATCAAAGTAGAAACAAAATATAGCAAGAATAAAAATTTGTTGTGGTTTCTCTGCAGGTGGCTAATGCAGTCAACACCAGCTTGTTCTCAGCTGTAGGAGAGGAGTTCAACTCTCTGGGGCCTGAGCTGTGGAACGCTATCGACGAGGAGATCAACCTGCAGAGCTGTGACATTTACAGGTAGTGTGTTCACAAACACAAGCATTTGAGTATTTTATAGCCGAGGTGCTGCTAAAGATCGTTTGATGCCCAGCGAAGCCTTTAAATTTTGGATGTCTTTACATATGTTTGTCACAGCTACAACCCTGATCTGGACTCTGACCCGTTTGGTGAAGAGGGGAGCCTCTGGTCCTTCAACTACTTCTTTTACAACAAGAAGCTCAAGAGGATTGTTTTCTTCACATGTCGCTCTGTCAGGTCAGTAACTGCCAGATTTGGCCACTGCAGTCTTTACCTCTTAAAACATAGTTACACGTAGCTGTCATACTAATATTGTCCAAGCAATGAAAAATATTAGTCAAATGTTGGCTTTTGTAAAGAATCTAATAACATTAAATCTTTTAACATCTGTAGTGTCCTAAGTGGCTATGGCCGCGATTGTCTCGATAATGAGCTGAACATGGAGCTGGGTGATGATGAGGAGGAAATGGATGGCTTCTGTGAGGACAGGTCAGACCGATTCACATGTACAGTGTTTAAGTGGCTAGATGCTGCTTTTTTTTCTTTCCAAGTTACTTCAGAACAACTTGCCATTTACATGTTTGTGTTTTTTTCCCCTATATCAGGTGCCCAAGAGCTTTGTGTGTGTGAGTTTTCCTGAAAGACACCTGGGCCAAAGACGGCACTTAGGCTTTTCCTCTTCCCATTCTTCACCACATCCTAACGTTTTTTTTGAGATGTTGCTTCATCATCCATGGCCATGTTCATCATCTAGACTAATGCATGTTTGAAGCCTCCTGTTCTTCTGGCAGTGAACTCTGTGCTGTGAAACCTGGGTCACTTTAAGCTTCTTCAAGATTCAAAAAGACTTCTTAATTCCAAGGGAAGATTGTTTAATTTCTACTGTGACTGAAAGCTCAAAGCCCAAACAGCACACGTTTAAACCTAGGCCTCATTTGCCACGTTTCCAAAAAGACCACCTCACGGACATTTGAGAAGGTCTTGTTATAGAGGAGTGGCCAAGAATGAAAGACTGAAGATGTGTTGGGTTTCTCGTAGCTGATGTCAAAAATAGGAACCCAGATATCACCAGCGTCAATGAAAACTGACAGATTAAACTTCATAATATTCCAACCTGGGATAGAGCTGAGGTGGAGCCATGAAAATCCTCTTAAGACTGATCAGCTGAAAGCTAATGTTTATTCATTGGTGCCACTTATGTGTGTCGCTTTTTATGTGTGACAGTGACATAACTGTGGACAGTTTTTAGCAGTTTCCTGCATTTTTAACTGTATTATTAATGCTAATGCTTGTCTATTTGTTAAAATGGGAAGGCATGATCAGGGCTACTATGGGCTCTGCAGTTAGCTTAGAATACATATCAGCTTTTATCATTTACCTTGTTCAGTTTTGTTCAGTTCAGTTATGTCTAGATTCCCCCCCCCCCCCCCAAATTGTCTCCTAAACACTTGTCTTGCCAGTGAATTATTTTTTTTTCCTTGACCTTTGCACACAGGCTTCATTAAAGTTAATGTTTAGTAGAATTTAGACTAAATCATAAAGTAAAATGGCCAACATGTTAATTATTCTCCAGCAATTGAGAAGCTTATGTTCATTTTTAAGTGGGTAGGAGTTTTTCTTTAATTGCTTTGAGATCAAAGATGCAAATAAACTGTTTGAATCAGACAGGCCTGGTTCTTTTAAAATAAACAATTATGTCTCCCAACAATGTCAAAATAACTCTTAGGCTTAAAGTTCAAATCTAAAGTTTAATTAGGGAAACAAAATTGAAATACAGTACATGACCTGGACTAGACGCCACCAACACAGTATATGATTAGTTCCCTTCCTTTGTGAGGTCATGTAAGGTGTTACAAAAATAAGGGGGTGCTGCACAGTTAGGTCTTTTGCCTGTATATGTAAATCTGTCCCACAACTGAATCCCAGGTACTCACACTGAGATGGATGAGTTTTCACTAAATGAAACATCCTCTTTTTGGCCACTGTGGAAAGAGGTATACAAACTTTCAAAGTGACATGTGCATTGACCTGTTCACAGAATTCTTAAACCAGGGTCAAAGATGGGGAAAACCACGGACAGGCTGTAGCATACTTTCCTTCAGACACTCAACAGCCTAGTTAAGACTGAGAATCAAGTATATTAACCATGATGGGCCAAAATAATGGACTTGAGATCATCTTAATGCTACTGAACCCACAAGTCCAAGAGTTTCCCCTAATGCATGGAGCCCATTTAATGGGAGCTGACATAACCGGTTGTTTAAAAGTACAAAATATGTGGCTGAAACTGTCATTTTGGGTCAGTCTCAACACACACCCACCCTTGCAAAGCACCATTCATCATGTTAATTACAAAACAGGTCCATACGGCAGATGAGCCACAAAATCTTAAAGCAAAAATACAGAATAAAATTGAAAATCATAATGTATCATTGAAATGTTATAAGTATTAAAACTTTAAAATACTGCTATTAAAACCAAGCTTGGTACTTGCATTTGAAATTATGCTTAAGCAATTCAATATTTTGCAAAATTATATGGTGTATCTCACTTCCACTTGTTTAAAAAGGAGGTTACATAAAAACATTTGAGTAAATCAAAAATTACAGGCGCTGTTATTTTTAAAAAATGGGGACATTTCATAGTTTCAAGTTTCAACATGGCACCAATAGGTTTTAGTGTGAGGAAAAAATAAGTGTAGCTTATGAAGCTGAAATTAAATGTAACAGTTACAATAGTGGAACTGAGAATAAAAACAAAAACTTAATTCTGAGAACAAATATTGTGTCAAATGTCCAAGCTCTGTGGAGAACTATGTGCCACCATCACCATCAATACCACTCAAAATCCCTTTGTCCTGTTAAATCTAGCCTGAACACAAAAAAACTCTTCTGCATGCAATGTTCATACTCTTGATATGATATGGTGTAATGTAATGTGATATGTTTGTAGTGTACACGGTGAGTATGCAGTGCAGCACTGCCTTACAATTCGACATCCTCTGAGCACAAGTCCTGCTGAAGGGTAGAAGAGACTTTTTCTCTCATATCCAAGTGTGTCAATCTGTTCTGGCCAAGTTTCTAGTGACCAGGGGAGAAGCATCAGTTCCATGTAACAATTACGCTGCAGAAATGTCAATTCTCCAGTCCAGCACAATCGCCAGAGGTCAAAGTCCAATTTTGTCTATTACAAAAAAAAAAGTAAAAGAAACCTTTAAGGATGAGCTGTTGTGCCACCGTGCAGATAGTCAGGTCACAGATGGCTAAAGGAGAGGCTATCTGAGTCCAGCTCTGGATGTCATCCACTCGAGACCTTGGCATAAACTAAAAAAACAAGAAGAATAAGATGTTAGATTCAGAGTAAGTTAAATGTATTTTTTTCAATATGTTCTATGGATTAAACAGCTTCTTCCATCACCATTGCAATGATCTCCAGATGGCCTAGAATTGGTTACAGAAACCATAAATATTTAGTAAGACCATGTTACTTAAATGATTTCATATTTATTGCTTTTCAGAATAATTTCAGACCTGCTGGTACTCTGATCAGAAATACTTCCTACAACTTTGAATGAGTTATTTTGCTGTCTTACTGTCCTTAATATGTGGCATTTTATTGGGTGGGATGTTTATGGTTAAGGCCACTGTATACTACTGATGCATTTCCCTAAAGCTTCTGAAACATTTGGAATCTCTTGCCTTTTATTATGTAAAACTTCTGCTGAAAACTGACATCTGGTGGTTTGTAGAAGTCACAGCAGCCTTTCAGGGGCAGAGCTGAGGCATTACAACCCAGCTTTGCCCTCAGAAATATACAATAACTGCATTAGAAGTTCAGTGGTGCTGAAAAAGCACAAATCATTTTACAATATAATATAGGAAAGTATAAATTTTTTTAACATTTGTGTTGAGATTACATTTTGGTAAAGTATAAGCCCTTGATCTGTATTTGTATGATGTAAATCACACAATCATCATCTTATTACATGGCATCAAACATGAATGTTCCCAAACTAAAGTCTGGATGTAAATCCAGGATTGGACTGAACAGACTGAGGCATTTCAGAGCACATGAGCTACAGCACTGATGGCTCCGTCTCCCACAGTTTGGTCTGACTAGTACAAACCATTATCTCTGGTGAAAATTATAAAACCTGAGACACGTATGTGCTTTTGATGTGACACAAACTGCTTCCCAAGCAAAAAAAAAAACAACTGACGACTTGGTAACATCCCGCCCCTTTAGGAGCATAGTTTCAGAAGGTCTACAGCTGAATAAGAGAATACCAGGAAACATATGCTTATCCTGCATTAAATTAAGACCCTTTGTATGTCTGCTTTAACTTTCTGTTAACACATCTGTGTATGCAATTTTGCATACACAACTTGTTTAACCGCTGTCACACACTGCACTGTAACTTAGTATCTTCATCTTTGAAGTCAATAAGTTGTGTTTTCGTTTTACTTTTATTACTACTCATTGTGCTTATTTTGCAGGACAAACATGGTATTCAGTATAACGTGCACGATACAGAAGATGAGTTAAAAACACCAACACACTCATAATGACTCCAAGTGTGTTTGGCAGCTGGATGCTTTGGGATCTTGACAGAATTTCATGAATGTCTTCGTTGTTGATCAATTATATTTCTGCCGAAAAAGTGCACACATTTTCTTGTAAATTATCAATCCATGTCTTACCCCTCTCCAGTAAGTGCACAGCAGGACTGTATGTGCCAGGGGTGGTCTTTGATGGAACTCAGGGTGAGGTATTTGGAGATCTCTGCTGCAGACATGCAGTCCTTCATATCCTGCTTATTGGCAAATATCAACACAGCTGCTTTACGCAGGTCCTGAGGGAGATGACAAAGGACAATGAAACTATAGCCCAGCTCTCTGCCACTGTTTGCCCACTTACTCTAAACAATGTAGGCAGGTGGAAAGAGCCAACCTTGGCGGAAAATCAATGTCCATTTTGCAAACAGAGTCAGTTCTTTGTAGCCAGTGACCTTATGGCTACACTGAGAAGTGTTAAGAGTTTTACCTCATGAGCCAACATCCTGTAAAGCTCCTCTTTAGAGATGGCCAGCCTCTCTCTGTCTGTGCTGTCCACTACCAGGATGATGAACTGCCGAGTAGGAGACATTAAAAAAAAAAAAAAAAAATTTCACACTTAGTGACCTCTTTTCAAATGACATTTACAGCAATGAAATGCAACACAGCGGGTGGGTATTTTCGAGCCATGAGCTTCACAATGCCTTCTGATGACTGCTATGCTAATAGCCTTTCTGAATGAGAGACACTGAATGACAAAAGACCAAAGGAACATTGATTTTCAAGAGATGCGAGAGACACTATTTATAACCAAGGCAACGACGAAAAAGACCAAACGAGCAGCATTATGAGAACTAAGTCAACACGTGTTGTCCAACATGAATGTGACCCACATCACGGTTACTATAGTGACCGTGAGGCCATCAGTAATTGCTATAATTTACTGTAATAGACGTGTGGTCATATATTCTAAAATTGTTTAATGTAAAGAAGCTTTATTTCTGTGTATTTTTATATACTTGATATTACCATAAATGATTAAAAAGATTAAAGAGGGAAGCTTACACGAACAGATAAGTCAGGTGAATGTAAATTCACTAAGTGTTTGGGTTACACCCAGAAATGCAGTTATGCAGCCAAACAGTGATGTGATTTCTCCTTGGAAGATTTTAACTGGATAGTTAGAGTGGACACTGCTTCCTGGCTTTTCCCCCCCTTTTTTGCTGTGTGTGTTAGAGCAGGATATGGTTCTGGGAGCGAGATGTGGAGACAACACATAGCATCTCATTGTAGTGCAAACTGTCTAAACTGTTCCACTGGGATGGAAACTTCAAAAGGGCACTTTCTGTCAATCCTCCACGTAATGACCTCTTTCATCCAAACAATCCCCTCAACTACTTCCTTTCTCTGCATTTTTTTCTGTTATGCACATTCGTAAAAGCAACTCAGAAGCCTGGTTAGGCAACTGGTTGTTCTGCAGAAAAAGACAAACAATATATCGGGTTTCAATATTCCCCTACCCCAATTATGGAAACCAGCTTATTTGCATGACAATTCAAGAAATCACTTTACACTAGGAAGACAACTGTAGCCAGGTTAGTTAAGTGCATTTAATCTCACTCAAATAAGTGAGGATGTAAGCTCACTGAAAGTGTTCTTGGTATTTATTTTATTTACAGAAATCAACCACGAGAGATCACTTCAATTTTAACAGATTTGGCAATTAATAACCAAGACATTCAATTTACTATTAAACTGTATATCACAAAGAAAAACAACCAACATTGTCTTGCGAGAAACTAATGTCAAAATACATTGGAGACGTTTGCCTGCAAACGACTGAAATTATTAACCGACTATCAAATGTTTGCAGTTTCAAATTTCTGACAATTGACTAATAGTTGCAGTTTTAGAAAGTAGAATAAAAACGTCAATCTCAATATCCAACCTGGCATTTTAATCAAAATCAGACACAGAAATGCAATATTGAAAAGCTTTGAATTTTTTCTTGAAAAAAATAAAAAATAAAATCCAGAAACCGATGATCAGTTATTAAAAGAGTTACAGAATACATTCAAACTCTTGCTTTAACATAGCGGCTTGTTGTCAGAGTTGGGTACAGAAACAAGAGTTGCAGAAACAGGTTGTTTATGAATGGATCTGACCCTGCATTTGCTTAGGAGGTATTGTGTGGCATCACTGGTCAAATATTGGATGGACTCAGGCTAAATATCCTATGTCATGTGCATGGTTTCTGTGTCAAGTTATCCCATACATCTGCCTCTGCCTCCTGCTCACCCTTTCCCTCTTCTTTCTCCAAACACTGAGGAGGGCTGACCCTGGCTCTGCTGTTCAGACAGGCCTCTTTGTGAAATCGTGACCTCTGACCAGGGCGGCCTCAGTTGCCGCCTGTGCTCTGAACAAACACACCAGCTGCCATGCTCAGAGAGAATATGGCTGCGGACAAAAGTCCTCTCAGCTATTGGGGAGATGTAAAGCTTGTACACCTCACCTCTGTGTTTGAGTAGTAGGTGTTCCAGGAGGACCTAAGAGACTCCTGTCCTCCTATATCCCACATCAGGAAGTGAGTGTTTTTAACCACTATTTCTTCCACGTTGCTTCCGATGGTGGGAGATGTATGGACCACCTCGTTCATCAGACTTAATAAAACAGGAAAGAATAGTAATTGCAAGTTTAGGTGAAGAATACATTCAGTAAATCTGAAAGTTCGACTACTTACAATTGGTAGAGTATAGTGGTTTTCCCTGCATTGTCTAAACCAACAATTATCACCTTGTGCTCTGCAAAAAAGCAAAACAAAAGGTACATTATAAGTGTGATTTCCATGATCTACAGAGAAAAACTCAAACCTCAAGAGAATACCAGAAAGTGTAATTGAACACTTTTAGTAACTGTAAAACAATATGTGGCATGAAATATGCCATGAAATTTACTGTATCTGGTTTCATGTACACGTCATTCATTCACTGCTCCTCATTGAAGATCATAAAGACTTCGTTTCTCAAAATATTCTTGACCTCATTTTTTTCAGTGTAGCTGGAGCTAAAGTAACTATTCATAAAGCCGGTTTGCAACTGCTGAGGGCTTTGACAACTTTAAAACAGCCAGCGCAGCAAACTAAATGAAGAATCTGAGCTGACATGTACATGCTAAAAAAGATCCCACTTTAGTGGTTTGACTTTTCCGGTTGTCCGAGGCCTCTGGCCAACAAGGAGGAAGTCTGGTCAGAGGGCCTGCAGTATGATTACTTTAAGGGGAGCTACCCTGTGATGATCCTCAGAGCACAACCCAACACACTGTAATCCAACCAGGAACCCCAATACAACATAATCACTAACTACAACCCCAATGTTAATACAAGAAAATTAGTTATCCTTAGAAACGTACTCTTAGTCTTAAAGATTTGTGAAAAGTAGAATGTGTGGCTGAATAAGAAGACCATGCTGTGTCAAATTGCTTTATAGCGTACAACTGAAAACAACATTTATGCCAAGTGTATCTGAAAGCTGACTCATGTCAACTGGACTTCTTGCTTGTTAGTTCGAAACATTTCATACTTATGCAAGTAGCACTTTCAGTCTGGGGAAAGTTGGCTTAAGAAATCGATACACCAAAGTTGTCTTGGAATCAGGCTGAAGCAATTGGGAGAAAGATAGATTAATATAGACAAGAAATCTTTAATATGTACTCCACAGCTTGAAAAAAAACTAACTACGTTTTACATGTCTTTAACAGATCACATTAGAATATCTGGGGAGGGTTAGGGTGACATGTTGATATTATCTTACTTCTTTGTTGGACTTTGGAGTTTAATTTATTACATTTGCAAGTCAGAGTCAGTGCATGAATAAGTTAATGAGATACATATACATTTGCAATCACTAGGGAGGTAGACAAAATCAGCTAATGCTATCAATAGTCCAAAACACAATAAATATTGAATCTATCTTGGTTTCAAACACATCATCAGATTTACATCAAACACACACACACAAAAACAAGTACATGCAAATAATTGACAATTAGCTGATTGGTAGACACGTCCTATTCAAAGAATCACAATTAACTTAATATAATAAATTAAACATTTGTCATTTTCAGAGCAAAAAAAGTCAAATAATGCCTGGTTTCAGTTGCTCTAATGTGATATTATGCCGTTTTTCTTTGTCACACATCTCACTTAACTTAATACATTTGGGTTTTGGACTGTTGGCTGAATAATAAGCAAAACAAATGCATCCCCGTGGACTTTGTGAAAACTGTGAAAGTATTTCTTTCTCCCTTGTTTGTCCCATTCCATTAACAGCACCAATGGCTGATAAAAAATGATAGCAGCAGAGCTATAATTAATCATCCCTATTCTCCGGCCAACAATTTGTGCTACTACTGTTCCTATGGATTTTACTTTCTCGGTGTAAACAAAGGGCAAAGTCTTCAAGGCTGTTAAAGTGAACCACAACTGGATTACTGTCGTTTGCAAATAAAAACAGCCTGCTCAGACAAAAAAACACAGTATATTTGTACTAAACAAACTTTCCAGAAAGTTGCGTAATGTAGCGTGTCCTGCAACGCAAGATAAAGCCGATTGACAACTTGTTAGAGACTTGAGGTAATTGTGCTGCTTTACAAACAGATAAACAGATTTACTGGGTGGGCGATAGCATCGGGACACCAGTCCGCTTTAAAGGTTTTCTTGGCGTGCTGGTCACACAAAGACCGTTCACACAGTAGGGCACAGAGGTATGTAGCGTTAAGCGCCCATCTGATATGAGGGATCTTGCTGCTCACTTTAAGCTACTGGGTTAACACTCCACATTATTCCCGGTTGAGTACTCAGGGGAAGGCTTAGCGAACCGCAGCATTTTCCCCGTTACCCACCTTGGTTACAGAAGAAGCTCCACAGTTTGGTGAATATGAGGCCCATGGTTCAGGTTGATGCCGTTGCTTGTCCGTAACAAGAGTAGCGAGCAGAACCGAACTTCTGCGCTCTTAAGTCCACGGCGTTACCGTTTGTTCCTGGCAGCGGCTAGCTAACATTTGCTGGATGATCGCCTGTCCGCAAAACACCTCGCCGACCTTTTTAACGCCGACTCCATGCGCCCCAGTAACACCTAAATTACTAAATAACGCGAGAGTAAAAACGGTGTGAGGACACACAAAATTCACCGCTTGCTATGGAGTGTTAAACTTGTCATTGAGACCTTTGTAAAATTGTACCGACGGAGTGTGTTTTCAGAGCAGCTGTGTGTTGACTCTGCTCCGCTTCTGCTGACCGTTATCTGCTTCCAGTAGTCAGGCAAGAAAAGCAACCCCGACTACTCCAATTTGTTCCGGTTGCGCGATGACGTCACGGGTGGTACGTCTATCTCCAGGGGACCCCACAACACGATCGTAAAATGGGTGGCCTGAAGTTGCTTTTGTCCATCTAATCTACCTTCAAAAATGTCTACAAAAACGTGTCTACACACGTCTTAAAAGTAGGTTGAGTTGTATACAAGTTAAGTCCTCATGAAATAAAAAGAGAATAATGAATTTATTTTTGTAAAAATCATCATATCCTCATGTACTAAATATTGTATTTGGTTTATTTAATGATAAACTACATTTACATACTTACAATGACAATCCATTCACAAAATGTCTGTTATTTAGATGCTATTCCGCATCACTTTATGGTTAACCATCTGCAATGGGTATGCAGATAATAAGAAATCAGACTACAAACCCTTTACAGGAGGTAATGCAATTATAAATATTACAATAATTTACAACCAAAAGAAGAAAGCCGTGAAGATCTTATATGGTACTCATATTAAAAAATGTGTTGACAAAAACAATATTAACATCATATCATGCTGGGTACGTGATACAGCACTATTTCTGTTTTACATTACATGTCATACAAATACTGATAACAAAAACACAAAACATGTTGTTACATGTAAAACGTGAAAAACCAAAATAGTTTTTGTCGTGCTCTGCATCTGCACTCTGCTACTGCAGGATCACGTTTGCTGCACATATGCTTGTTTTCCGTCTTCCCGGAAACTATATTAAAATAAAAATAGAAGAGAACAGTATATTTTAATTTAGATATTTAGTGTTTGGCAAAGTCCATCCCTATTGACATTGTAGGGTACAGCAAAAATGTTTTGGCAACTAAATATAGCAGACATTTGAAATAAATATAAAATAAGCAGAAACCTAAATTCTCGTATGTGAATACTATATGCTTATAGAAGATAAACAGTGTTCAAGATGTTTTCAGGAGATAAGGTGCGTGATTAAGGTATATGCAAAAGAACAATGTTCAAGTCCAGGCAGTTGGTGGAGAGTAGAGCAGCTACAGCTGTAAAGAAGTTGTTCCTAAAGTACAGTACGTTTGTGGATTGTTCTAATAACATTTATACTTCCAACTTATATGTTTAACGTATAACCTCTTTCGTTTAGGTAGTTTCCCAGGTCCCAAGAATTTGTTTAATCAAAAACGTGCATTTTTTATCAATGACAGCAAATGTGATCCTCATATTGTTCTACTAGTGTCATGTGACCAAGCTGTAGTGACGCATGCGGAAGTAGTGGCACCGGCCTTGTTGAAACAACTTTCAGATCCGTGCGTGGACAGAACGTGAGTATTCATAGAGATTAAAACTGACTATATAGCTACCCTCAAGAATAGAACAAAATGCAACAGTCCGCTAATAAAATTATGAATTTGAGATAATAGGTTTAGAAGGACATGATGTTATAGTGATGCGAGTGATTACAGGTATGACCTGTTTACACACAAAATACGTTCTACGTAAGATTACTGCAAATAGATCACATTTGCCGATATTAGAAGGATACAATAAAACCCAAAACAAAACAAGCTAGCTCTTTACCTTTATTTAAACGTCCCTTATAGGCAAAATATTGTTCACTGCATTGGAAAAGTGTGAAATAAATTTGAATCTTCTTTTTCTAATTCTTCTTCTAATCATTGTGATTGTTATGTTTTTTCTTTTTGCCAGTCATGATTTATTAGCTTTTCTGTTCGTGGTTTTTTATTTCTCCTTGTACAGATTAATAAAGGTCTTGTGGAGAGCAAAGGGAATGTCTATCTTTCCAAAAATTTCTCTGAAGCCAGATGTCAATGAATATCTAAGGAGGGTCTTCTTAAACAAGGAGGTAAGGATTTATGTGTTTCTTGTAAGCATTTCTCTGGTCTGCAGAATGATAAAAACTGTTGCTATTATTACTAACTTTGATTGTTTTTCAAATTTAAGATTGTTGTTTAACTGTTGAATTATATGATCTGTAATTTTAAGTCTCTATGCCTAAATGGTGTCTTAAAACCTGAATGCTGCTATGTTTAAGAATATTATAACCATCATCTGGAAGGTGTTAATTTGGGAAAAGTACTATTTTTATTTCAGTATGTCTGTATTATGAGATTAGGCTGTATGTGTAGTGAAATCTGTGTTTGAACATATTCATTTTATATTTAAACGTTAAACTATTGAAATGAATCAGGCTCCTCACAGTGTTTTTGTGGTGTTCAGGTGTTAGCTACAGTCGGTCATCAAGAGGCAGAAGGTCGTTTCCAGAAGCTGCTCACATGTCTTTCACACCCTCCGTCATACACATGTGTCCGGGCCAGCACTCATCTCACCTCCTTGGAGGAGATCAGACACAAGCTGGCAAAAGAGCTGAGAAAGGTGAGTCTTTTTCCTTTAAAAGAATAAAAGAGGGAACATATGCAGGGTTTTTTTTTGTGTGTTGGTGCCCTTCAGTGGCCACAGTGAGGTGCCGTAATCATTTTAAATATTGTTTTTTTGTTAAAGCAGCAGATGGGCAGCTCGTCAGCTGAGGAGGACGCCCTTCAGATTCTTCCACATCCTCAAATTCCAGATGTGCTGCTCCTTCCTGTCGATGGCCCGAGGTATACCAGGAATGATGGAACAATAGTGGACGCGACATTTCTTGGAATTAGCACTTTGAACACACAGAATAAATGTCACTGAAGATAACTGTGAAAGATTTGTGTTTACGAGTACTCCACCAGTCCATCAAAACACAGGTTGATGACTCACTCTTACACATTCTAGTATAAAACAATACACCACACAAAACAGTAAAGGTCAAACCGTTAGGGGTCATTATCCATAGGCATGTCTATACAGCCTACATTGAGGTTGTCCAGTGAGAATTATTTAAACGTGTAAGACTTTTTTATTTTCTCTTGTGTTCTTAGACCCGTGAAGCAGCTCAGTTCCGAGGTGGTGGTCGGTGCTCAGTGTGGCAATGCTGTGCTGAGAGGTGCTCATGTCTTTGCCCCGGGAATCCTTGCCAGTCCCAAGTGTAAGATGTCCTAAAAGTTATCCGGGATGTTTTATGTGTGGAAGCCTGGAGATTAGACGTGGAAATCAGTGTTTATTAGTTAATGAAACTTTAACTTTGCTGATTTATACGTCTAACAAAATTGGCAGCCTATTGATTATAAATAAACTCATCTTAATAACTGGTACGGGAGGTGACTTTATGGTTTTTGACTTTGCTGTGGCCCCCTTTTGTTCCCTTTGTTCTAGACATCAATGAATATACTCTAAGGTGTGTTTGTCTAAAATTAAATGTCCCTGTGATGTTTTTCTTTCTTCCTAGACATGAAGGCTGGAGATGCAGTTTCTGTCTTCTCTGACTTGGAAGGAAAGTGCACCAGAGGAGCCACAAGCTTTCAGGGGATGAAAGTGTTTGTGGGAAATGGAGTTGCTGAGATGGATCGTTTCAGCCTCTTCTGCACAGATGAACCTGCCAAGTAAGGGGACTTTATTTTATTAATACAGTGTATGACTTGGTCTAAATTGATTATTCAGCACTGTGTCAAGTGGTCTTTCAGTTTAATACAAGATGGCTAATGTAGTAAATGTATAACAAAAATGGATTTCCTTATATTTTTTCCTCCCGTGAATGCCATTTTGTTTGCCATGCATACACATTACTGGGTTTCTTATCTGCTTGTTACAAGTGCACATGTGCATGGTAAAAGCCAGCAGACAGGGAAAGTAGATGGTCGAAGCAGCTAGTTGAAAAGAACAATGTCATAGAGTCACAGTTTTCTGTCATTTTAGAGGCATTGGTGTCCGAATGGTAGAGCCTCTTTACCAGAGTCCTTCATTTGATGGTGTTCTACCCAACCTGCTGTTCCTACAGGTATTTCTTCTATTAGAAAGTGTATTAGGAAAATGTAGATATATCTTCCTACCTATTACTATTAGAATGACGAATTGAGTAAATATTGGACTTATGTACTTTTGTCCCATGTGTCTTAGGACCGATCAAGGAATATTATGTTTCATGACTTCTCAAATTTAAAAAATGTTATCTTCTACAGAACCTTCCCTCTGTGGTTGTGGGACATGTGCTCGGGCCTTGTCCTGGAGAACATATCCTGGATATGTGTGCCGCCCCTGGAGGGAAGACGTGCCATATCGCTGCACTCATGGGTGATCAGGTACGACTTTTAGAGCTAATGAGCCGACGTTAGCTGCTAGAGGGATTATGATTAAAATTCCACGTTTCAAGGTTTTCCTCTAAATCCAAATTATTTTACAATGTATGTTCTGAGAATATATTCTACACAATGAGCACACAGTGTGATTTAGAGGGCTGTGGTGCCTTAGCAACAAATTAAATCGGGCAGTTTCTGGATTTATGAGGGTCTACTCGGCACAGTGTCTATGAAAGTGTCTTTGTAAAAACTAAAACCAGTTTTACATTATGATTAATCACATAGTTGTTATTATTATTTTTATTATTATTAGAAGTGAATCATAATAAAAATTATGTTAATAGTACTGTAATGTTATACACCTAGGTAATGAGGTCATGTTTGCCATAGTGACTGTGCATCGACAGTATAGCGATATGATGCTTAGTAAAGAAAAACATGGAACAACACAGGTTTTTGTGAAATGTAAGTTACAGAAAGGTTGTGTATTTCTATATAGTTCCTTCATTGAGAGAAGCCCGGTGGAAATTGGAATGAATCCACTCTAATTTGAATTTTTATATAAATAAGTAAAAGATTTTATTGGAATACTTGTCAAAGTGGTTTGCCAGGCTTTCAAGGGTTTTGGATTCAAGTTTGAACTTTTTAACACAGATGAATTCAACTCCACTATTACAACTCTACTGGCATTTAGTTTGTGGTGGCGTTAGTAGGGTACCATTCTATTACACGGTGTTTCTAATTTTGCTGTTTATCCGTAAACAGTATGGTCCAAAGGAGCATTTCAGATTATGGCTCAAACAGTACAACATAACTGTGGCAAACCCCAAAGTACAGTTGGGTGCTAAAGATCACATCCCCTTATTTTGAAATTGCAAAATAATATCAATAATAAACACAATATTTACATTGATATATCCATTCAGCTAGTATATGTTTTTCATCAGAAAATAATTATTTAATTTTTAATTAGTTTATCAATGGGGATCCAAACTTTTGCACTAATCTCATTTTGCCTTATTTAAATATAACTTTCTTTGTATGCACTCCTTGACCATTGCTGTTACTTCTGATGATAAAGGAACATTCATATTAGCTGACTGTGCAGTGTTATTTTGTTGATCAAAAAACTTCAATTTTGCAAACGTTGGCGTCCAACTGTAGTAGGGCTACTCTATTTTATAGTATTACAGTCTATTGATGTTTCTGTTTTTTTGGTTACCCAGTGTAGGTGTTATTAGATTTAGTGAGGATACTTAATGAATTTCTGTCTCACACAGGGTGAGGTTGTGGCCCTGGACAGGATCAAAAATAAGATTGATCGCATCCGTCAAAATGCCAAGATGTTACATTTGTGCAGTATCAAAGCTTTTTGCTTTAACAGCACTCAGGCTGTTAGCAGTGATGCAGCACAGGGAAATGAAGGTACAGTTTCCTGTGATTGTCAATCTGTGATAAATCCCAAGAGTCTCATGGAAGGAGATAACACTACTGTTTCTTTACTTATTCCAGGACCTCCCTTCCCTCCTGAAAGCTTTGATCGTGTTCTGTTGGATGCTCCCTGTAGCGGCCTCGGACAGAGACCCAACATGGCCAACAACTGGAGCCTCAAGGAGATCTGCTCCTACCAGCCACTGCAGCGCAAGTTATTCCATGCAGTAGGTTTGATCACTAACAGATAAAGCACATATCACATGTTTGATCTCTTCCACCACATTGGGAGATTGTCACTTTACATTTATAATAACTTGCTTTGGCCAGTAGGCAGCAGCATTGGACAGTTATAGTACAGTTATTTGCTATGTTGTCCACATTTTAAGAAGAAAGTCCACTTTAAAATGATATTTACAATGGTGCTAATATCATCTGTCCAAAGCTGGGACAGAGAGACTCGGCTCTAATGCTGATCAAATGTCAGGCACAACCTACAAATCTAAAGGAAAACAAATGAACACAACAACAAATGTATTTGGGAAAGTGACTGTGCCGAGTCTGTCCTTTGTTAAAGATTGTCTAAGTTGAAGTTGTTGTTTTTTTAATCAAATGTACAGTCAAGGTGCAAGTGAAGTCAAGACTCACAGATACAGCACATTTCACATTTTATTTCTTCCACCAGTTTGAGAGTTCGTCACCTCACATTTATAATAACTCACTTTGGCCAGTAGAAAGCAGCATTGGACAGTCAAAGTAACTTTCATTTAAGGAGTTGGACAAAAGCGTGGCATTAACCATTTAGAAATTACATTTGGTACCTTTAGTACCTGTTTACTGAATCCCTTATCATGGGGTCCAAAGAAGTGTCTATGCAAGTGAAGGAGGTCATTATCAGGCTGAAAAAACAAAATACACCCACAGGTAACACAACACAAAAAAGCCAGATCAGCCTGCCCAGTTCTAGAAGAAGATTCTCAGCCATATGCTGCAAAACTAACAGGTCAGAGCTTCATATTGCAGATCGATTATGACCCAAAACATATAGCGAAAGCTACATAACAGTTTGTCAAGGAAAAAGAAACAGGACATTCTTTACTGGCCAAGTCAGTCACC
This sequence comes from Channa argus, assembly GCF_033026475.1. Taxonomy (NCBI): domain Eukaryota; kingdom Metazoa; phylum Chordata; class Actinopteri; order Anabantiformes; family Channidae; genus Channa; species Channa argus. Next base: position 14,314,997 of record NC_090215.1, read on the forward strand.
TAATATCAACTCAGTGGAGCAGCTTTTCACTTGATGAAGATGAGACTGAAGGCAGAAAGACCCACAAAAAGTATCAGCTGAGGGGAGCTGCAGGAAAGGCCTGGGAAATTATCTTGAGGGATGAAACTGCCACATTTTTGTCAAACTCTTTGAATTAAAGCTGAATGCCTTTGACTCTACTGTGGTGGTGTTCAGAAACCAAAGGTCAAAAGAAACGATGATTGTTCCAATATTTATGAACACGACTGTATGTAAATATATATTTTAGGGTAGACTTTTGCACTTAGTAGAGTGAGCAGATGGATTACTAGATGGAGATCAGAGCACAATGCAGGGGACATCATTTATCCCAGTGACATGTGCTCCATCAATGTCCACCAGCATTTCTTCAAGGTTATTCAGCATGCAGACGATTTCTGTCACTGCTCCTACAAAAAACCTGGGAAACCACTGTTTACTATAAAATGTGGTGCATAATACATTTTTTCTGAGTATCATATACCCTGAGCGTGGACTCTTTTTATTATCAGAATTTTAACAGTTGAATAATTGGAAGGTTTCTAATGCACATGATCTTTAGGGTTAAAAAATGCACTGTGAGGTTTATCCGAGTAATTTATAATGTGGCACTTTTATAAAGCAACAGAGCAGCTTTTTAAAGCAGTGAATGAGTTTTTATCATGTATCCCATTCCTAAAACAATGACCTGAAACATACTATAAAGCACTATAAATCAGAGGGCAACTGCAGATATGTTTAATTCTCTGTAGGTTCATGACTATGTGTGAGTTCTTTTGTACTGTGTTAACATAGTGGGTAAAATGCAGATTATAGCTGCTTTAATAAAATGTCTTTATGCAAACTAGATTCATTAATCCATGTCTGCAGGCTGTGCGGTTGCTGAAGAGGGGAGGGGTTTTGGTATACAGCACCTGCACTGTGACTCTAGCAGAGAACGAGGAGCAGGTAGCCTGGGCCCTTGATGCCTTTCCTTGCCTCACTCTTCAGCCTCAGGTAAACAAATTTTGGCCACATCCACAGATTCACAAATACACCCGGAGGTGTAACTAAACCTCAATAAGTCACGATCTTGCTCCTCTGTTTCACCATCAGGAGCCTCACATCGGTGCACAAGGCATGCAGGGTGCCGGGCTGACACCTGAGCAGCTGCGCCTCCTCCAGAGATTCAGTCCTGAGCTGAGCTGGAGCCAGACACAAACGACAGCTCCCCTCCCGTGCAGAGCCAGTGGAGACACTATCGGCTTTTTCATTGCCAAGTTCCTGAAAAACTGATCGGGAGGCATGTTTTCTCTTGCAGCCCTCACATTAGACTGTAGTTGGGAACAGTGGTGTTTATACTATGACACTCTGTGGGCTTTGATCAGCCAACGTTAGCGCTGACTGTTCTTTCTACAGCATCTGCCTCTTAACAGCTGCTCTCTGAAACTGTGGGCCATATAGGGATAAGCTTTATGAACACCCAGGGCAAGAGAGACAGAGCTGGAGAGGGAGGGTGGGGGTCTGTGGGGATGGAGACTGAATGAGTATTGGCAAATGCAGCAGTGCTGGCGTCGCCATAACAACAGTGACGACACAGCTGCCATGGTGATGGTGGATTCGCTGGATCAGGAAGTAGCGTGCAGAAAGAGGTCATGAGAGGTATTAACAATTCAGTGTCTTAGAGTATAAGTGGAGACAAGTGCGACTTGTAATTAGTCCTTCTGCTGCATGTAAGAGGGCCATAATTTTTTAATGTTCTTATGTCTATTATGTTTGGAAAAGGAGTGGATTATGTTGTTATGTTGTTTAATGTTGAAATACAAATGTATGTTACTCATTCCTGACGTGGTTTCTTTAGTTCCAATACTGTATTTTTACAAAACACCATATTTTCACTTAAAAATTGGTCATAACACATTTTTATCATAAGTGAATTTAGTATTCAGATCCTCAAGTAACAGAAGTAATGTTTATTTCAAGGCTTATAAAAAGTAAAATATGTGTTATACAGAATAGCTCCTATTGGAATTTTATAATCTTATAGTTATATTTTATATTTTTTCTTATTAACAAATACATATGAGTTTTGTAATGTTGTAGTCTATGTTGACTCAATTTCAGAAAATTTTTATACTAATGGATATATTAATTACGATTGCATTATATAATACTTGTATGCTTTATTTTATAAGATCAATCTAGTAAGTAAACTAAGTCTACTACTGCTGGTAAATCAGTCTCATAAAAAAAACATCCCCTTAAAATGTACTTGAACCGAAGCTTAAAGTAACAAAAATAACTTCAAATGTGAACTAGGTACAGTACTTGAGTAATACTTCGATTACTTTACAACTGTTTATAATGCTGTTAGTGCACTTTTAATGTACATCATAAGATTTTTTTACTTGATAATTGCTTCAGTGATTAACTACTTATGAGATTCATTCAGTCAATCAAAATACTATTTGCGTCTGCTTTGATAAATATAAAATTTGTTGAATATTAATTATATTATTATTATAATACATGTTAATATTATAATTTGTGAAGTAAATTGTCAAATATTGCATAAAATGTTGAATGACTATTGATGGAATTCTTGTACCTACTTTATATCAAATTGAAAACTTTTGGGTTTGGACTGTTGGTCAGAGAAGAAAGGCCTGATCACATGGGCTCTGGGATACTGTGACATTCGTCACTGTCTTCTAGGCCAAAGGTTACTTTATGAATTAAGAAAATAGCTGACCAATTCATTGAAAAGGAAAATATTCACAGCACTAGTTTTGTTATTCATAGTTTACTGTAAACACTGGCCTCCACTGAGTTAAAGTCATTAATGTTTTCATTTAGTAGTTCTGGATGCTCAATAGGGCAACTTAAAGCAGAGTGTATCTACTAATTTATTCAGTGTAAATTGAATTATCTGTCTGAGTGTAATTTTCTGGACTTTTGCATTGACCTCATCTCTAATTTTCCTGGAAAAAACAACAAAAAACAACATTAGAGCCTTAATAATACATTCACACATCTGTCATCAAATGTCACCACTTTACCTCCTTGTGCATTCGTCTGTGCACTTTACTGTACTGCTGATTAAAATTGTTCTAGTCACTGCAGCGCAGATTTTTTTTTCTTTAAATCTCTGATCAAATCAGCTGAATCTGTGGGTGTGCTTGTTTGTTTTGGAGGCATCTGTGTGTGAAGAAGCAGCTTCCTTTAATAGATGCATCCCCTCAGTCGATGTTGTCATGACAACTCAGTCTACCTCAATTTTTCAGTAGAGTTTCAAGTGACTATTTATAGACACAACTTCCCTCCTCTGTCTGGGTTTTCTGACAAAGCACACATCAAATTTTTCTTTCCCTGTGTCAGTCTGTTGTTGCCAACTTTATTCTTTATATTTATGCATTATGTACATACACATGTACACTGATAAAAAAAATCTGTAGTGCTACCAACGTAGCATAGAAATGGAGAAGTTTTTTTATTACAATTGTCAGGCAAAATCAAAGAAAGTGAAGGGATGGGATTTTGTAAACAGAGGTGCATGGAGTCAATGGTGAATTCCTTCAGTATCATGAACAAAATACATGATATCTGTGAGAGTTTAACTTCATCAAGCTTAAAATTGGGGTGTCAAACATAAGACACTATCACTTCACATTACACAGATCCTGTGTTTTAGTCAGGGGACGATGCAAATGGCAAAAATGCAGAAAACATCCTCTGGTAAACATTCATTTTGCAGTGAGGAACATACTGAAGAAATATCCTGAAATAGAGATTCTAATAGGAAATGGGAACTAAACGAAAGTTGTTAGGAAAAAAGGGCTCAGACTTAATAAAAGATGAACCTTCATTGAGTTTTGGTAGTAGACCTACAGTAAGTTTCAAAGTCATATCAAACGTCTTTCACTTGAAACTATTGTGAATTAGTAGAAGTGTAGAATAGAGGGTGTATCAATGTTATAAAATGTTTCTGGACCCATAGAAAGAACAGTACTGCATGTAAGAGAGGAAGTTACTGTAGAACTCATTTGTCTTGTAAGGCAAGACTAAGGTGCACCTCATCTGAGGCATAAATCCGATAAAACCAAATGTCTAAATCCGTGGATGCAGAGTTAGAAAAGAAACTGAGCAATTAATGATGGGAGTAGTCTGACACTTTGGGCAATATACCGATGAACTGTCTTGTCAAGATCTGGATGAGAAGATCGATACCTCTTGGTTCTGTTTGGTAAATATGAAGCTAATTACAACAGCAGCCTAATCTAAAGTTAAGATAAACACAATACAGCATGTTATTCAGTGAGGTCTAGAGGTGCCTAGGGGTGAGATTTAGACAAGATGCTCCTAGTCTAAGCTAAGATCCAAAACTGTTAGCTTAAGTTTCACATATAAGTGGTATCAATATTCTCACCTAGGCTCAGTTGCCAGTTTATTAATAAAACCCAGCTGAAAACCAATGCTGTGTAATGTAATGATTCTACAACAAATCAACCAGTTTTTTGCTAAAACTGATTTAGAAAAGTGTTGCTTCAACTGTATGATCTTTTTGGGAGATGCACAGTGGTTTGAGGTGCTGTTGAAATATGAGCACACAAAGAGACGTTCAGCCTCGGCTCAATTATATAAACGAGGGGACAAAGTAACACGTACCAGCCAGCAGTGCGGCCTCCATTGAACAAAAAGTTGAATCAACACTTCTCTAAAAATGTTTGAACACAAGCTAAATTGAACTGAATCGGCGTACTTAATAAACCGGCATCTTTGTATAACTCTCAACAAGAGAGCACATTTCCCAATGTACCAAACTAAGCTTCTAAACAAAGACCTCTGAAAAGAATGCATCAAATTAACTTGGTTAGTCAACCCTTATTAGTCAACCCTAACAGTAGTCTAAAGGAACAAATGGTTCAAGTGCTAGCAAGCAAAACAATAATAATAATAATAATAATAATAATAATAATAATAATAATAATAATAATAATAATAATAATAATAATAATAATAAAAACAATTAAAAAAATGCTAATCACAGAAAGCACAGCTCAGTACAGAAAAAAAAATTCTGCTTTTGTGTCATGCTTTATCAAACACAGGTTTAAAATATGCATATCTGAGAATATTCATGCATATCCACACATAAACAACGTCTATGCATAGATACACACATACATTTATTTATATATTTATATAATTGTATCTATGTCATCAAAATCTTGCCACTGAAAAAGATGCAACAGCATTTACAACGGAAGTTTATATAAATAGAATGGTTTGTCTTGGAGTATAGCAGCACAATGAGAAAACAAAGTGGTTCCAAATGAGCTTCTGGAGAGATTTGGTCTGTCACTGGTGGATGTAGGAGTCTCTGGCCCATTCCCCTGCATCACCCCTCTTTTTAGGAGCCACCTCCCCCTCTCGGTCGTAGTAGTGATGGTGGTGGTCTCGGGCCGGCCGGTGGTGATGGTGAGAGCGCTGCTTGTTGCGTTCGTTATGGTCCTGTTCACGCTCTTTGGAGCGGTGGAGTCCCACGCTTTGGCCGGCCTCGCCAGCGCCACCACGGTGATGGTGGTGGTGGTGATGGTGATTGTGGTCCCGGTGGGGCAGCAGCTCGTAACGCTGTTGCTGCTGGGGATGCCCCTCCCCTAGATCTTCATCTTCTTCGTCGTCCTCCTCCTCCTGGTGGAGGTGTTGAGTGCATGGCTCAATATACGCGGAGTCCTTGCTCTCTCGACTTTCTCGGCTCTCTCGACTCTCAGGGGTCTCAGAGTCCAAAGTCTCCTGCCGTGAGAGGCCCCTGGCCCGACTGCTGTGGTGATGGTGGTGGTGATGGTGGTTGGGGTGCTCAGTCCTAGTGGAAGACGACCGGTGGTGGATGTGCTGGGCTTTCCTGGTGGACTCTGTCCTCTGGGGCCTCTCCTCCTCAGTGCACTCCCCTTCAGCCTCTCCATCCGTGTCAGCCTGGTCCTGGGTCTGGTGGTGATGGTGATGATGGTGCTGGTGATCCTCTCTGGAGCCCTTCCTCTCCACTAAAGCCTTGTCTCCCTTCTGCTCTGCAGTGCTGCCCTGAAAAGAGTAAAATACAGTCAGTCAGCAGTGTGACAGAGAGCAGGAAGAGGCACTGCAAACACACACAAACAAAACATCACAATTGTGGATTCTGGTATATTTCTTGCTTCTTCCAGATGTGTAGTGGTTTTTTTGTACTTGCACATATTGTATAAACTATACACTAGCACTCACACACAGGAAATGTCATACTTGAACACACACACGCATGCTTGTCAACTATCTATTGAAGGTTGACTGTGGTCCTTGGTCCAAACTTGATTTTTTTTTTTCAGTATTTTATTGTTTTGATTCAGTTTTCAAGACCAAGGCAGACTCAGGATGTCTTAAAAACCTTTATCTGAGGGCGTGACCACACTCACCACACTAGCAATCATATGTTAAGCTCACTCCTGCTCCTCATCATTATCAGGGTTTTCCTCATTTTCAGCCTTACATTTCCCATTGTGATGGCAATGGATGGAGAGAGGGCAGATTATACAAAAATTACACACTAGCATACAGCATGTCACATTAACTCTAATAAGCCAGGTATATAAATTGTTGTTATGAAAACACTTTTTAAACTAGGAAACAGACCACTAAACCTACATGTAGACAAGATTTTTTTCCCACTAAGACATTGACTTTTTACTCCTAAAATAGCTTAAAGGAATTTTTAAATGTCTGTAGAATTTTAATAAATACACTACATGGATTTCCTTTTTGTAATAGTAGGGTTTTCCTCAATATGGCTGTCCCCACCCTCTATATGGCCTCCACTGGCTGTAAGTCTGCCCAGCACTTGTACCTGCACACCAGAGACCGGGGCTGGGCTTGTTAGAGGTGGGTCGTGGGGGTTGCAGCTGGTGGGGTGAGTGCTTCTCCAGTAGGCTTCAAGATAATCAGCCATGTGCTCACATGCATCCTCCAGCTGGTTCTCATCGAGGATGATGTCAAACATTTCCTGAAAAAGGAGGAAAGGATGCCATTAATAAAAAAAAGTGAATGGAAACATGGTGAGGTAAAAAAAACAAAAACACATGATTGCGCTGTACCACAATTTCACGATAGCAAAACATTCTAACGTCTCAAAATAATTTGTGAAGAAATCATTTACTTTTATGAATATTCAAAAAATAGACGCAAATAGTATTTTGATTGACTAATCCCACAACTGGCTAATCACTAAAGTAATTATCAAGTAACAAAATATCTTAGAATGCACATTAAAAAGTGCTCTAACAGCATTTTAAACAGTTGTAAAGTAACTGAAAGTAACTGTTAGAACTCCTATTAGAATTAAATTAAGCCTGCACTTTAACAAACGCAAGGCGCTTGATTCATTCTCTGAAAAAAACTGGCAGGAATGAACAAAAAAATTAAAATAAATCTGAATTCAGATATACTCAAAGCTACAACCCAGAGCCAAAAGCCATCAGTACAAAGCTCTGGGCTATTTTAAACTTTGGATTCAAGTCAGGCCTCTTGAGGAGACTTACAGAAGGACACTGAGCCAACTTGTCAGCAGCCACCATCTGGACATTGAGGTGTTTGGCCTGAGACTTGCCTCTGGACTTGATGAGCCGCTGCAGCACCTGAAGGCAAATGAAGACATGAGGCAACAAGGTCATGGATGTTTTGTTTTGGACAAAACCTAAAGCCCTTAGACCGTGAACTGAGGACTCAAAGTGTTTAGTTGAGTTCTTTAGTGTAATATTTCCACTATGTCCTACTGCGCTACTGGGGGAATTCTGTATTTTATTTAGGTTCTATATTTATATGAGCGTTATAATAACCCAAGGATTCGTCTCATGACCCTTTAGATTTATCTTGTGACCCACTTCAAGGGATAAAACCTCCAAGTTGGGAACCTCTGGACTAAACTATGTAACTGTATTTAAAGCAGTCAAAGTAGTGCCAAGTCATGCTTTCCACGTCTGGATGCCTGCGTCGGTATTTGTGACATAAAGTTTGTCATCTGCCCAAGTGTATGACTGTCTGTGCAAACCAAACCATTGTGTTTACACTGCAACAATGAATATATTTTTTGTTTAACGGTGACAGTGAATGATCCGAGTAAACAGTTTTATTAAAACCTGGTCAGTATTATTATATGATATGGCATAAGGATGTAATTATGGGCACAGGTGGTAAACTGTTCATCCCACTGCAACAGTGTAAGTCACACTGTTGCCACTTTGGTTTAAGGCTTGTACCTCTTAGCTACGCTTCTTCGTATTTTCCATGTGTTTTTCATTGATCAGTGAGTCATGAGCCTTTTTTTAAAACATGCTGAAGGTCACATTGGTGATTCAGTCCCTTCACGCATTTGTTCGCCTTCAAACGAGCAGTCACGTCTGACACGCTTTATATAAAGTCACAGCAAGGAAGCAGCTCAGTTACAGCAAAACAAGATGAGCAGTGACAAGACACCACAACAAGCCAGATATGCTTATAAACCAGTGGATCCGACTAAAATGTGTAAGAAAGTCAAAGCAGCATCACCTACGCTTTTATCATTAATTGTTAAATTGTTTGCCACTGATTATTTGTCTTTCACATATCATGTATGTCATACTGACTGCATTCATCAGCATTGAATTAAATATGTTTTACTCACTTTTGGAGAGGTGATCTTGACATAGACAATAATGGGGGCGAGGGAAGTCTTTCCCAGTTGTGAGGGATGGTTGATGGTGTCAGCATCCAGAACAACCAGCTGTAACGTCCGTGCCAGTTCAAAAATGCGCTCGATCTCACTTTGTACTTCAGCTGAAGAAAAAGAAACAGTTGGGGTTGAAGTTAAGTTATATGAGCCTCGCTGTATAGTTCTACTGACAGATCCCAGAGCCCTGGGAATTCATTATTTTCTATTGTGTTTCAGATGAATTGTGCCATAACATCATCATATCACGTTACTGTACAATTCAGCTGTCTGTGACATATGCTTTGTTTTCTTGCCAAGATTTAGCCGAGATGATCAATGCCAATCTTGTGTTTATACAGAAAATATAAAACTGATTCCCGGCAGCTGATTAGCTTAGTTTAGCATTAAAAAATGGAAACAAGGGAATTCAGCTAGTCTTTGACCAAATGTAACAAAATCCTTAACCGGCAAAGCTAAACTCACAAATTTACATGTTTGTTTTAATCAATTCAAGAATTGATGTTAAAAACAACATTTTGTGCTTTTGTTATTCGGACTTGTCGATATCATCCTTTGAGAGTTTAAGTTACTTTCATCTGGTAATCATTTTAGCGTTCCTGCTGCAAGGACTAAAAGGACTAAATCCTTCTTTGTTCCAGTGGCTGTGGGCCTGCTAATCCCTTGTCATAACGTTTACTGGCTGAACTCGAGAAATGTTTCAGGCCTTTGGTGGTCTGCGGCGCTAACTTGCTCTGAATTTCCCTCCTCTGTTTTCAGGGAAGTTGCAGATTGTGGCAGTTATAGGTCTGTGTTTTACTGTGTTTTGAGACTTGTTTTCATTCACCTGGCTGAAAACCAAAATTCCCCTTTTTAGAAATAAGACAACAAGCTTCATGTCAAAACTATATAAATGAACAATGTTTGATAGTTTTATACATGAATGTTGTTAGACTGAGGGTAATTAAGCTAATTATAGCTACAATCTTTTGGTAAGATGTATAAAAAAGGCTATCAGTACTAACAAGGGAGAAATTGTGTACAAATCATGCACTGAGGAAGGAAGTTAATAACATGAACATTCAAGGTTGTGTTCGTGTAGCCATCCAAAGAGATATAAATAACAACACATTGACTAATGCTAAAAAGAAACTATAATCAGACACAGCACCCAGTTCTTTCCTACGAACACAGTTAGTAGTGATATACTGTATGTCAACATGGAAGGAAATGATTGATGGGTTTTAACTTTATTGCTCAGGCCATAATAAAACTTAACAACATGCTTTTTATTTATTTTCAAGTCATTACGTCTTACGACTGCAAGCTGTCCATGGTCACTTCCACTTTTTCCCTAATGGAAACTGGTTCAGTCAGATATTTTCTTTTAGAAGTCTGGTATATTATGCTTACTTTACATTTCATGCTTTTACCCTGAAGCCCCTCGTAACGTTCTGTGTCATAAACACACATATAGTTACGTACTAGATGTGGTTTGATTAACCTGACTGCAAGATTAAGAGACCAATAGCTCTGAAAAACAGCGAGCCATGTTGCTTTACTGCTAACAGTGACTGTTACATCACACAACCCCCACTCCAACAGATGACGACGTGACTGCACAAACAATCCTGCAAATCACAGCAGGGCAAAGTCCCAAACTGAGCACAATCATGGCTAAGCTTCATGACTTGCAGTCACGACAAAGTCTGAAGTAAACTGATAACATGAAAACATTCCAACCTAACAGCTCATTTAGATGATGACTGAGTCACAAATTCTGATTTTCCTGCTAAAATATGCCTGATGGGTTAGATAATTTAACTTGTTTCCAGCAGAAGTAATTCAGTGTTAGGCCAGTGTCAGTTTAGACGAATCATGAAAAGTCAGTTCACAACTAAAACAAATGCAGAAAGCCTGCTTATTTGGCATGAACATATATATACATTTAGGTTGAGGAGAACAGAAAGGGATATATTAAGATAGATATATTTGAAGAGTAAGATTAATAAACAGACTCCAATTGGCATTCACTTAATGTAAAAAGATTTTAGCTTCAGGCTCTCACTCCTAATGCATCATTAAATAAGACTAGATTAAATGAACCTATTGCCTTAAAGCTTATTTAAATTTCTTACAGGCACAGCACCACTCAAACTTTTGAGACAGCATTATGTCAAATCATCAACTTCTGTGTAATCCCAGAAATGGACATATAATGCACTTTTTGCCTCCAGCAGTTGCTTTCCTATGACCGTCTTTCTTTGCTACGGCTGCCGACTCATGCTTCTGTTGATACATAGCAAAGATTAGCCTTGTCACCTCTTTGACTCAGGAATCTGTTCCAATCACATCGAAATTCATATCCACCTCAGTCAAATCACAGCGGTTCTTGGACTTGTTATTGTGTGTTCATGCTATCTTTCATTCCTAACAAGGAAAAAAAGCTGCCAAGGCCACTCTGGCACTTATCATTACCATTGTCAAGAGTTTCTTTAATGGTTTCCTTCCTTTTCCACATAGGCTGGTCTCCTTGAAAACATTATGAATCAAAACAACAGATGTTCCCAGGCACTGCTGTGATTTCAAGCCCAAACTTACCCAAGTTTGAGCGTGTGTTGGAGCGCTCGATGATGGCGTGCTTGCTGGGATTGTTGAGGACTGAGCGTTTAGCAAGAGAGATATCTGCCGTGACGCGAGTGATTGATATTCTGAGACAAGGGACAAGAATAACAGGTGGTTAAACAGATACTACTATGTTGATTTCTTTGAGATAAGAAGGGATGTACTAAAAATTAAGGAGAGGAAAAGCAGTAAATGCTAAATATGATGTAGGATAACTGTAGGATATCGGGAGACGGAGAAAAGAATAGGGTTTCCTCACTTGGCTTTATTTGATTAGGACCAATAATTAGATCAACACATATATATCAAGTTTTAAAATAAGCTCAAAGAAGTAGTAGTTTTGCACTCTGTACATACATAATTACAGCTGAATTTATGAAATAAACGAAGATCATGAGTATGTATACACTATATAAAAGGGTCCTTTTCAAAGGAAAGAGTCCAATTTTTAAATTTTGTATCCAACCTTAAGCAATTTAAAGCCAGTAAAACCCCTTTCATTGTACAAAAGTAAGCGGTAAACTTCTAGGTGTAAAAATTATTAGGTTATGAAAATAATGGGATCACATAATGAATAGGCAGCAGCCTACAGCTTTTCTGCAGTAACAGAGTTAAATGAAGCTTTGAAAGCTTTAAAAGTACTAAGGGAGACAAAGTTTATAACCTTAAAAATAGGAGGAATTGCCATAAAATCAAAGTGTCAAAGTGAGTACACCTCCCTACACCATCAAAGGCCACCTGAGGAAACTCCGGCTGTTGTGTCTGCAAAAGGTATTAACTTTGAAGGGTCAAACGTGTCCTACTGCTCATTAGTTCTATGCCTTACGCCTGGGCATAAATATATATGGTAGTCTTCATGTGCTTAAAACTGGAAATATGGAGGCGTCTTAAAACATTCGACCAGAAGCACACAAAGTAACAACAGCAAACTGGATGCTTTACACCAACAACTATGTCTGCATTCATTACTGTGCACTCAGTATTTGACCTCACTCAATAACCCACTTAACTAATTGTATAATGATGAAGGAACTGTGGAAACACTGTAGAGCAGAATGTAGGTGGTAAAAAAAAGCAGCAACAATGTCGAAAATGCCCATGGGTCTGTTGCCCCAGTGAATGTTGAGAGTTTCCCAGTGCAACATAGAAGTGCACTGTTATCCAGGATCATGTAAGACTGACACATCAATCCTCTAACTGCATTTGAAGAACTAAATTAGATGGATGAGAATTAGCAGGAGCTTATGAAGAACATGTTAGTTTGGATTAGTTAATCCATGTTTAAAGAACAGAGCTCAGACTGGAATAAACAGTATTCTCTGGAGCTGCTGATGGAGTCTTAGCATTGTGTAAGTTTTCTCTCTTTCTAGATGGGTGGACAGACTCGGCATTGAGTGAGGAGAATCCTGCTCCACTCTAGGGTCTACTATGGCCTATTAAGGACATAGAGAGGGACTATTTAAAGCAGCAGCACACATCTCTAGGCCAAACAAACTTGTTACACACTCCCTCGGGTAACCTCAGGAGACAGATAAATACCAACCTAAAGAGTCGGAGAGAGAAGAATGAAGAAGGGAGCTGGATGAGAGCTTGGACTTTGTAAGGTCACAAGGGAACTCACCTTCCCTCGAATCTATGTTTCAAAAAGTCAAACAGTGCTTTTTGCATCATGTCTGTCACCTGAAAATTCACAAGATAAAACAGTTGTAAGAAACATTTCGCTTGTAAATTCCCAGAAGAACAACAAAGACAATGTTGTTTCTGACATGCAAATGCTTTGACGCACCTCGTAGCCCTTCAGTGACGGTCCAACCAGAACTACGGGCCGCATGGAAGGCACAACGTCGTACGGAGGAATGTGTTCCGTCTTTAAAGTGGAGAAGAAAAACAGTTAAACTGGAGACATTTATGGAGACGAAAGTAAACACTACCACAAATCATTATAGGGGTTGAAACAACAATGAACAAGACCACTTAAAGCACTGGTACATTGTGAACCATGAGACAGGACAGCTCAGCACATGCAAGCTTTTTTTTTTTTTTTAATAAATAATAAATTTGTTTCTAAGCAATTTCAAGTCCAATTTTCATAGATGGTTCTTGTCTCATATCATGGTTCTGATGTCACTGGGTAAACAGGGAATCATAACAGGAAACGTTAGTCAGAAAAGGGAAAGAAGTCACAGTAGATCAACAGAAGCTAAGACTGAAAAACTGGGGAAATTAGGACAAAGGTTAAAAAAACTTACTCATTACTGTTGGTACACAGAGCAGTATGTGTAACAGCCTTAGCTTTTAACGGCCAACTGAAAATAATTTTTAATTTGCTATGTAATGACTTGCATAGCTTTTGATTTTAAAAGTTTAGTTCCCCCCAGTTGTGACGATAAACCCCTGTCCCCAAAGTCTATCCTGTATGTGGTAAAAACTAGTCATAAATAAAAAAAAAAAACATCAACTTTTGGAAAATGCACTTATGTTTTCTTGCCTGGAGTCGGATTGGACAGAAACTATGCTGATAATGAGTATGAAGCTTTAGCCACCAGACGCTTAGCTTAGCTTAGCCAAAAGAATGAAAACAGGAGGAAACAACTAGTTGTGAACAAAGTAGAAAATATAATCCTATATTGTTTGTTTACTTTTGTGCTAAGATAACCGCCTCTGTGCTGCAGCATCATATTTGCTACACAGACACCAGTGGTGCGAATCCTCTCCTGTAACACTTGGCAAGTGAATAAGTGAATTTAACTCAATTGTGACGTCTTCCTTTAAATAAAAAGTTTTCAGCAGACTTTTATGACGCAGGACACCACATTTATTTTTGGTACAGTTCTTGAAAGTGCCATTTCCATGTTCTCAGAATAAATGGCGTTTTCTGGGTTTTTTCTTATTTAGGAAACATTGGAATTTGTGTGCAATGCAAGGAGGAGAACCTGATGCTACTGTGTGTCCCAAGCATCTGGCTGAGCACCAGTTTTGAAGTGGCCTTTTTCTCTTAATGTTTAAGCTGCCCTCTCAGACCATTATCATAAAGAGTGTTTTCGTAGACTCTGTGTTGCCATTCCCCCATTTTTCCTCTTCTCTCAATTTCTAAACATTTTCTTTCTGTCTCATTCTGCCGTCAGCAAGCATCCCATGGGATGCTGTGGGAATTGATGTACAATACTGCTGACTAACAAGAGGGTATTAATGGACAATGTGGTTCTGCTCAAATGCTTTCAGTAGCCTTAGTTAAACCCCAGATTACTTTGTCAGTGTTATCATGGGAAAGGCATGATTATAAATTCTAGATCATTGTTTAATGACATTAGGTTGCCAGACAGAAATAACACACCATTTTGATTTAGCATTTTTGATAATATAATTGTCCAAATCAAACTAACTGATTTAATACAACCAAGTTAAATGTAGTGAACTTATAGGGCTAATTCACTTATGCATTTTAATAATGAAAACATATTCCTTTGTTGATTAAAATCCCAGATGGATTGCTATATGTATTTCTGGTAAATAAGTGGAATAGATGGAAACAATTATCCTGGCTGTTTGAAGGTAACAATAATCCTTAATGCAGAACATCTGGACAATTCTTATGACATTTGTGATGATAAAGATGATTGAAGATTTTTTTCTGAGTTTTTCATTAAGACATCCATAGTTTCAAGTCTTAGATCTGTGCCAAGCTTTAAAAAAAAAAAAAAAACCCTGTACACACTGAGGTCTCACTAAATCAGGATCACAAGTTCACTTACAAACACAAACTACCACAAACACAACACAACACAGAAGACTGGAAGAGCAGTGAGCAAGGTGAGAGAGGTCAGTAGAGAGGTGAGTCTCTGCAGGGGATCATATATAGAGTACTGTACAATGCAGACTACATAGGTCATCCCCAGACTCTGCTGAGCTGATGCACTGCACACCACCACTTACCGACTTCTGCTTCTGCTTAGCTGTGGTGAGACGGAAGAGGAAAAAGAGAGAGGTTAAGTTTAGGCATGCATGCTAATGGCTGGGTGCACGTCCAGGGAGAAGAACAGTGGTGTAGACAAAACAGGACGGGCGCTGAATGAGGCCGAGCAGCCACAGGCATTTGAGTCGGAGACGAGCGGACGGACAGAGAAGAACAGAGGGCGAGGTAGTCCAAAGTTTACCTTCTTAAAGAAGGGCATTCGTTTCTCTTTTGCTAGGGGTGACATGACAGTGTTTGGACTGGCTTTAGGGGAGCGCAGGTTGACGGGAAGCTCATTGTCCTCGGGGTCTAAGCCTGTGGCGTCTATGTCAATGGCTACGCACACAGACAGACAAGAGCACCATCACACAGAGGTGAACACAGGAGGTCACAAGTAACGGGGCTACATAACACATCGACAGTGGCACAGCATGAAGTTTATACACAGAAAGATCAAATGAAACATGTAAAAGTGCAGTTACGACCATAAAACAAGTGACAAATAAATGGCAACTTTACTGCAGGTAGAAATACAAATTGTGAAAAACTGTTAAATTGTACCTTCAGCTTTGATGCAATGGTTAGAAGTTGGTTTAAAAGACCGGGTATTTTATTGGGTATGATGTTATATAAAATGTGGGCATGCAACAACTTACCAGACGAAGGAGGAGTAGATTTCCTTGAGTTAGGAACAACGTCACCTAAACTAGATGATGAGTTTGCTCCCAATTTACTGAAACAAGAAACATCACTGATCTCAATAGAACATCAACACTTTAAGAAATCAATATTTATTTTATTAATTTGAATTATTTATGACGCCTTTTACCTGGAGTGGAACTTTCCCTGTTTGGCTCTCTGCTCCTGTAGGATACGAGTGTTTTCAAGCTTCACTGGACTAGGAATGAAACCGATTTCACATCCTTCTTTCACCAGGCGTCCTATCCACCAGTCGTTGTTGTATTTCTAAGTATATTATAAAAAGATAGTTGTTTTGAACAGTCTCCTTCCTCCTGGTCATTATTTTTGTGTTCAGAATCAATGTCTTAAGTATCATCTCAAACTGGAAAGTTAAATGCTCACCTCTTTGACATGGAGGAAGTCCTTTGCTTCAAAGGAGACAGCCATGCCTGGCACAGGGACATCATCTTCGTGACTTGGGCTGTAGTTGACATTTGTGCGAACAGCAAATGCAACTGGTTTGGTCTGGCAAGAGGAAAAAAAAGCAAGAAACAAAACAAAGATTCACATTGTGCAAAATATATAATTGTCTGTCAAACTCCCTGTTCTTTCAAATCTATTTTCACAAAGTATTGTGTCATGATTCTTGTCTTTGTGCAAAGGTGTAAAAAAATAACCCTGACTGAGCAGACTTAGTACTAGCACCAGCAGGATGGAATCTGTTAGGAGCAAGTGAAAAGCAGCACTTGCTGCTTCCTCATTATCACCAGTGTGGTGACATTGAGCTATTCAGTGGCCACAGGTCAGTCTGTGGTTGTACCAAGCAGCTTCCAGCTGTGCACGTGTGTCACTGTGTAATGGTGAACCAGGCGTTGCTGCAAAAATATGTCTCAGTGAAACTACCCAGAAAACACAGTTGTAAAACAGGACTCGTGTTATTTGCTTACGAGTAACACAAACAGCACTCATGCAAAGTGTTCATAAATCAGTCACACAGTCTTGAATCAATTCTGGCCTTTCCTCTCTCAGCCCATTGAGATAATATATGCAGTTAATGAAATGTTTCCTGTGCCTCCAAGAACTTTACTATAACCATCTCACCCTGCTGACCATCTTTTTTTGGCAGATACATATATCTTTGAACAGAGCAAGAACATACCCCTTCTGCCCATTGTGAAGATAAAATAAGATCATATTCTGAAAAATGTAATGCTCGCAAACAAAGCCTCTAAACTACACTTGTGTTGCAAGACTGGGACATACCCACATAAGACACACATCCCTTTAAAATTACAAAAAAAATGCTTTTGGACATAATCTTGAAGCTATCCTGCTGGTGATGGCAGCAACAGTTGGCAACATGGTCATGCCCTCAACAAGATTACATTTGCTCTGCCTTTGACTTGCTATGAGCATGACAGAAGTCAACTTAAAGCCAAAAAAAAGAAAGAAGAAGAAAAAAAAACAGATCAGGGATGCAGCTTAGAGTAATCTCCAAGAGTAGACTTGCATGCTTAATTTTTACCTGGACATGTAAGAAAGCACAATGAGAGGAAAAAATGGATATGGGGTTCAGCTGGAAGATTTTTTTAAAAAAGTACAATTTGTGGCCTGAGCAGCTCCAAAGGCTGGTTGGATTTTCCTGAATGTGATGTGTGAATTCTCCTCAAGATAGTCAACAAGACAACAATGGTCAGTGAAGCTCATCCTTTGTGAGCAAATGTGTGGTTTACGGTGGAGGGTGAAGAGGACAGAGAGTCCTTGGCATTTGAGACTGAGTGCAGGAAATTCCATTTATTATTCCATTCCACTAGTACATGTATGTCCATTAGGTTTGTTCTCTCATTTCTCTCATGGATCGCTGCATCTTTTCAGCCTCCCAGCTGATCTGCTTTCCTGTTTTTTATGGGGGAGTGACTATCAGCTTAAGATTTCTATAGACTTTTATAACACTTCAGTACTCAGTGAGCATTTACACATGCAGTACATGTTCTAATATGCCACCTTGTATCGCAGGCGACTACTGGATGTTATCACCTAAACACTGCAGCAGAAAATATCTACATCTCCTGCTTCTTGGATAACACAGGGGAGAGTGAGGGGAGAGACAAAAGTGGAGGCTTAAGAGAAAAATTAATAAAAAAAAACAGAAGAAGATGAAGAAGGATAAAGAGAGAGGAAAGTGAGCAGAAAGGAAGCAGTGGAGAAGAGGTGAGAGAAGAAGGTGACACATTTAGACAAACTAAGGATGAGACAGAGATAACCAGCTATAATGAAGCCCCGCGTGTAGCGGAGACCCCTGGGAGGCAGCGCTAAGACCACAGCCAATTAACTCCACATGACGCTCATCACAGTATCACATCACACCATGCGTAGATAATACTGCCTTCTCTGTTTTTACACGGACTGAGTGAACACCTGTCCTTGCTGTTTGCCATGCGAAATGTAACACACTACAGCCTCACACAAGATCCCATGCTACAAAAATCCCACATTGTTGCACCTTGAATGTTGTGGATCGATATGAAAGGAATTCTTTGAACCTTTATTTGTCGAGTGCTGTAAGATTTCTATAAGTGCCAAAGGTTGCTTTAGTATGTTGGAAATCGACAAAGTATTGATATTTAAAGACACCAGATTATCTTGTAATGTGTACGCGCTAATTCAATTCTTCTTTTGGTGACAGTAGATAATAGTACAATAACCCCTCCATGAGTAACTGCTAAAGAAGTGTAATTTACCTCCAGTAGAACAATTTTTTATTACTGAAGTCCTAAAAATGTATAAAGCTATTTTCATTTTCACAAATGCAGTGACAAATTCATTATACAAGCACTAATTAAGACAGTCTAGGAAATATGCTCATTTTCTTTGTAAAGATTTCAATGGGAAAAGCAACAACCCTCTCATGTCTCTATGTGAAAAATGAAGCTACAGCCAAGACAGGTTATGCTAAAGCCTGGCACGAAGACTCAAGACAGCTAGACTGGCTGTCCAGATTCAGAATACTAACACAACTAAAGGTCAATAATTAACATCTTTTACTCTATATTTTTTGTTTAATCTGTACAAACTTAAGCAATACATTTTATAAATGAAAGATTACTTCTTCGCTTTGAGCCAAGAGCATTAATGTTTAAATGCACACATTGAAATGATGTCTACCTCAAATGGCCTTGATCAACTGTTTTATTTTATAAAATAACACGAGAAGAAAAGATGGACAACACTGATATAAAATCCCAGTAAAATAAACCACTGTTTTCTCAAAACACATGTAGCATATTTAACCCGCAAAATGTACACACTGACGAGGAGACAAATGAACCGAAGATCAAAGATACTGTAACATTTGTTGGACAAAACACAGATTTTACAAAATGCTTTCAAAGTGTACTCAAATCTGGCACGTTGTAACTGGTTTTATCGTAGTAGTCCTGCAATCTGATTTTCTCTAAGCAACCAATAAAATAAAACACACCAACAAGTTGAGATCATTTTTAAGTAAAGGTTCAGTACAGCGCACGTGAAGAATAAAAAATAAGGGAGGCTATTCTACAGTATATCAGTATCGAGTTTAATGTAACTTTAAAGCAACAATATAATTATAAGCTAGTTTTTTTCCAAACTAATTTTAGTGGAAAAATGCTGTAAAACCTATGTTTATGTGGAGAGATGCCGTCAAAAGACTCTCATAACAAAGACTCAAAGAACAGCACTGGCAGCAATGCAGAGATATTCCGGTCAAAATGTTTTTGAGCAAAGCTTGCACATATTCAAATAGGACAGAAGTTGGTTTGTGAGAGCTTGCATTTGAAGACAGTATGGGGACATCTGATACTGCATGTCTCAGACTTGACAACACTCCTCGAAGCATCACACAACACAAATATTAGCTTATCTGACATAAAATCAGTAGAGGACTATAGTGTGTATATGTAAATACACATGAAATATAAGAGGGGAATGAGAAATCCTGTACATAACATTAGAGACAGCAAACATATCCTGGCTACTCACAAATATTAGTGGTATGTCAGGGAAGCAGTTGAATTACTGCCCATAAAGGCTCACAGTCAGAGTCTGCACTTCCTCTGACCCCAGCCTGCTCGGTCGCTGGTGGCCAGACCACAGAGAGTCTATTTTTTACTAGTCATCTGTCATGTAAAATGCCAGTGGGAGTAATCTATGCTAGGTTATCTATAAAGCCAACTTATCTTTTTAATTAGTGAGCCAGAGAGGGTGACTCTGGAAAATAACAACATAGAGCTGCTGGAATAATCAGTCTTTGCCAGCTTTTAAGCTGCCCCAAGACACCACAGGAGGAAAATGTCTATTGGAGTGGATGGAGAGCCAAACGCTTTGAATTTCAATGCTAATGATCGAACTAGCTGCTATAGACAATAAATCAATTTTCCAAACACTTGGTAGAATTAATATGCAAAAAAAAAAAAGAACACCACGAGTTATCCAATGAGCTGTACAGCAGGAAGAGAACGGAATGCACACGGAAGATAGCCGAATTATTTCGCAGATCAAAGGCATAAATCTTAACAGTGCCAGCAATTTGAGTGATTCTGGGGAAGTGAGCTCTGATTGCAATTCCTGTCACGCGAAGGCAAGTCTGCTCTGCCGTCCATGTGTTTGTTTATATGCTGCTAATTGTGGCCCAGAGCAGAGGAGAGCAGGCGAGGCTTGGCTCCGATAAACAGTGACGCTGAGCCCTCTGAGGCCCCTAACCTCTCACATCAGCAGCCCCCTAAAGCCCTTTCTTCGTCGGAGAAATCCGCTGAAATCAGCTGTAATACCCTGTTTCTATTACACCTAGTCAGTCCTGCAGCACTGCCCACTAATATTAGTACAGGGTTAGAAAAACACATGTAATTTACTGCCACCATTTCAAAGCTGAAGAAACAGAGAGGTAGGGAGGGCAAGAGTAAGATACCTTTATGTGTGTGTCACGCTACACAGAAATCTTGAATAAACGGATCTTATTGCTCAGATCTAGAAACTATTTCTTTAATCGTTCTCCCCTCAGTGAAATCTGACTGGTGCCCTCTACCAGACTGAGAATACAGAAGCAAAGTTACTTGTTGTTATAAAAGTAGAAAAAAAAAATGTAGATCTGAGAAAAGAGACAAAATAGGAAGCAGAGTCAACTGTTCATCTTACAGTAACAAACAGACCAGTGTAAAGTTTATATTACTGTTTGAGTGATGCCTGCCTTTATTGATTCAAGCATAATAAACCAGTTTGTCTGTACAAACATGTGTTTGTTCTTCTATACTTGTGGGACACTCACTGACAAAATGCCCATAATCATGGCTCCTGGTTCAGTTGATAGAGCAGTCGTCCATAAACTGCTGGTCACATGCCAAAGTGTCTTTGGGCAAGACACCGGAGCGCCAAGTTGCCCCTGCTAAGTCGCTTTGGATAAAAAACATCTGCTAAATGATTAAATGTAAATCTAACCATCACAACTACTAACTCAAATCATTAGCTGGACACTAACCTAAAAATAAGCCTTAATTCTAAAAACTATTAAGTCCGTCTAACATCATTCAAGAACATTTTCACTTTCAAACACATGATGATCAAAAGAGCATGTAAGGTTGTGTAGATATGCTCAGTTGTTACCAGCTGCAACATTAAAGTGATAAACACATACTGCATCAGTAATTATAATGCAATAATTTGAGCCATTCTGCATAAAGAGTACTTTTATTTTTAGTACAAGGGGAATTCACCGTAACTCACTTAACTGTCATAAAATTAAGATTTCAATCTGATGAAAAACTGTTCATGAGATGGCGCCATGTTCCTGAGATTTCCTCATCAGGACAAAATCTACATCCAATATAAGGTCGTCTGTTCTGTGGAAAAGGTTCACTCAGCAAACAAGACGAATTTCACCCTGCAATGCTTCAAGCATCCACTCACAAATCGACAAACAAAAACACAAAGGAGTCACATCAAGACAATTAGAAAAATAATCGTTTATCTGCCAGCGATGTTCCGTGATGTTGAATAGTTCATATTGCACTTTTCTGCACTAAAGTAAATTGAAAAAAAATAATTTGTGTCCCCTGTGAACAAAGACATTCTTCACACTTATTCATGTACCAGCATTGTGTTTTTACCTACACGAAATTGTTGAATACCACAAATTCTCCTACATTTCTTGCGCATACCACTAAAGAACTAATCTGTCCACACAACTGGTTCCTGCCTGTGTCCCTCTGTAAGTCCAAGTCCATTTGGAGGTCTATCAAATCTGTGAAATGAATTTAATTAGCTCTTTGGGAAGCTGATTTTTAAAACCACATATTTTAAGTTGTGTAATGTTTAAACCCACCTCTACTAGTTAGGATGAACAGCATGAACCCAGTGGTGATAGTGTGTATTGTGTATGTATACTGAACCTACAAATGAATGTGCTTTATTGGGCTACTAGCAGTCAGTAACTGGTCTGTCTCCTTAAAGTGTGAACCCCAAGCAGGACTTACCTGTGCTAAATACACTCCTGCTAGAGAGATTTTAGTTCGGGTGGGTAGAGGGTACCAACCTTGGCCTTGTCGAGCTGTGCCTGAGCCTGTCGCTCTGCCTCTCTGCGCACTGCCTCCTTATCCTCCTCCAGGGACACATCAGAGTCTGATGGACGGCTGGTGTAGGAGTCGGCCGAACCCTGTAGAGACACAAGCAGCGACACCTCAGTCACACACATACACAGAAACTTGACTATATACATTTGGATTCACACTTTAAAACTGACAAGTGTTATCAGTGGAGAAGTGGTAGGCATTTGATGTCCCTGTAGACACCTTAATTTCACCACTAACCTTTCTCTTAAAGGAAATGTTCAATTTTGGAGGTTGTGCAACTTTCAAATGTGCTAACACCCACACAGTCTGAAGTGTTAAAATGGACAAAGTAAGTTTAGTTTATGAAAGAATGAGCTCAAAGGCATGTGCAGTATGTAATTGTGCTTCAGCCACATCCCTGCAACAGACTATGAAAATCACAGTAGCTGATCAGATCTGTCTCAAATAATAGACACTTCCTCTTTTGTCTGAGAAAGCTTGACAAATGACGCAAACCGTCCTTCATAAAACATCTCCAGCAGCTCTTCCATCTTCAGTTCTCTCTCAACCGTTCGTCCGCAGATTTGTTGTGATCCTTCTTTGACAAACTGTAGGGGGAAATGTTTTGAGACTCCCGGGTCCTGCTACGTCTCTGTGTTATGTGTCTACAAAAGATCAACTCAAAAACAAAAAGCCCCACATATACCAGTGCACATAAGATTACCTTACGCAATCCTAAGTGCAGTGGACTCGAGCATAGCACCCCAGGCACACTTTCACAACACATCGTAAATGATTGATAAAGTAATGCTTGCACGTGATTGTTATATAAAGCATAGTGTGCACACTAACCCAAACCATTCTACTTTACATTCAGGCAGAGAGCAGTAACTACAGAAAACTTAAACAAACAGAGATGAACTCTGTAACAATGGTAATGTAAGACTTTTATTTTATCTCATCATTGACATAGACCATATTGTTATAGACAACCTAAAACACTGCACTCTGCTGTTTGGGTTCTCCATAAACCATGAGGGGAAAAATAGTGTTGCAGCTATGACTTCCTAGTATTTACCATGAAAATTACATTAATGCAATGAGAAATGTGATAAACACTGAATGACAGTTACTGCTATCCTGCTACGCTAGGCTAATTAAATCTGGAGGTTTAAAAAAAGTTAATTTAGGTTTAGAGACTGCTAGGCTGGATTATCTCACAAGATACCTTAAATCAGATCAGCTGACTATTGGTTTTTACACAAATTTATATTTTCATAAAATGTATTTAATATATTTAAAATAATTCAGATTATGAATCTGGTGATTTCTGGTGGTCACTATATTCTGACAATAGAAATAACCAGGTCATTTACAGCTAATTGAAAAAAAACTTTATCCTGATGGAAAAAAAAAAAAAAAAAAAAAACGTGAGAAAAACATTGTTTAAGTTTGCACATAGACTACAGATTATTTTCTAATCACCGCAACTCACTTTCAGTTAGGCAAAAAAAAAAAAGAAAAACTGAATTTAAGAATAAAAATAGGGATTTTTTTTTTACTAACTTAGGTAAAGGCACCGTGATCCTTACCTGCACACTACTATGCCACCAACACAAAGGCATTCATTCATGTCACTGCACCATTACACTCGGCTGTCTGAGTTAAAAATAGCCTCCCTCACTCTGTGCCTGATTTGAATTACTCAGCCATCACATACATACATAGGAGGATCGTGCATCTCCCCCTTCCCCACCTAGATATTAGAGTACAGACTTCGAGATGCCACAAGTGATAAATTGTATCTAATACAGGGTTATTTATGTTTATGTCCACCATATTACATGAAACACTGCTGTTTGTCAGTTGCCTCCTGTGTCTCTCATCCCCCCTACTCTGAACCTGATATGAATAACTCATTTGAGAGCCAGGCCAGTAACTGCTCCATATTGATAGGCTCCTTTTCTCGTCATCACATTATGTCTCTTTTAAAACATCAACAAAGATCTAAACCATGGGTCGTATTTTGGGGATTTTTTCAAATGCGACACTTACGCATTAGGATACACTGTAAATGTCCTATATTGTCTATTTGCAGAACATTAGCTTCTGTGTTATGAGTTACTAAACATCTGGCATAGAAAAGCTCAGGTGAACACACCTGGACCACTGTTCTAAAGGTCACAACTCATACTGAGGTGTGTTTAAAAACACTGTCCCCGTGGGTCAGAAGGAGGTGACATGGACCTCTGCCCAGATCCTGACGTTCATAACTTATAACAACATCGTCGCCAGGCAATACACAATCATCCCACAATTACCCCAACACTACAGACTGACAGATGCATCAGACGCACACAGATTTTCTACACAAGACTCGGGCATTTACACACAAAAACACCAACCTTCACTTTGTAAACACACTCAAAATCTGCTTACACAGGCATCGGAGCTCTTGACGCGACCTCCCTTGGCTCGTTTCAGCAAGCGGATCCAGGTGGCCTTCATCAGCCACACTGGTCATTCAGTGTCCTGAGCCACTGCCCCCCCGCTACTGCTACAACTAAACCTAACTGCACAGCTGTGGTCACCTTTGCACCAGCGCTGCAGCTACCGTCACTGCTCCGGCCACAGGTACATTCAACACTGTGGCTACATCGACAGCTGGTTCCTGTTACACCTTGGCTGTAAATGCTACCATCACCACTGGATAAATAAAAAGCTTTGGAGTCAGAGCTCCTTGTTTTGCTGCAGCTCCTGCTCCTCCTGCTGCCGTTGTCAAAGACGGGGAATCCACAGGAGCTCGCTGCCCCGCGCATAATCTCAGCAGCTCTCTCCCCTGTCTGCCCCAGTCTCCTTGATACCTCGGTGAGTGCTCAGACTGCCGCTGCAGGTACTGAGGCTCACTCCCAGTATGACTCAGGTGGCAGCTATGCTCCTCATCCTCTATTCCATGCTCTTGCCTTGTCCTCCGCCTCGGCTATAGCCTCCCTTCCCCGTGCTGCTCCACAAGCGGTAACAGCAGTTTATCTACATGAGTCCCGGTGTGGCTGAGTGTGACCGACTCTCCTCCTGATGCTAATGAAGCTGCTGCTGCTGCCTCTCAGGTTCTGCAAGCACCCGCTTCCTCAATCTCTGTGTCTCAGCCTGTCACTGTTTGTCCTGCACGCTACTTCTCACAACCACCCCGTCCTACTTCAGTGATTCTGCCGCTCTCTCTCTGTCTCCCTCCCCTCCTTCTCCTCCTCCTCTTTCACCCCCCTCATTTTTTTTCTTCCGTTACCCCTCACAGTCAATCCATCTGCTCGTTGTGTCTCTGCAGTGATCAGTGCTGGCCTAGTACAAAATGTACTTATGAATACTGTTTATGAGTCCGCTGTGTGCATTATTTTGTTCTTTTTACCACTTTCATGTGTTTAAAGATGTTGAACAATGCATTCGGTGCCACATCTTGCTGTCTTGTTTGCTGTAGAAAACCCTTAACTCAAATCTACACACTACTGTTATTGTGCATAGTATTATGTTGCAGCTAATCCTTATTCCCTAAATCAATTCAGGCAGTAACACTCAAACTTCATTCCTTCCTTAAGAAGCTAGAAATGATTCCCCTTTTGCAATTTAAATTTAAGCAACCAGTAAAAATGAGAAAACTAAACAACAAGAGCTGTGAAGCTTAGCTAATTACACCACATTAACTAGAATATGGACTGTGTTCCTTTTCATATATCTAAAAGCCTAAAACAATGTTGGCTGCAGAATTAAACAAATTTTATAAAACCCTCAGATTACTTGTTTTATCCAACCATTCAAAACCTAAAAAGCAGAGGATTCTTACATTTGAGAAGCTGAAAAGTAGCAGAAAGTCTGTATTTCTACCTGATAAATGAAGCACCTCAAATGAGGTAAATAATTAATAAGCTAATTTTCTTTTTTCTAATTATATAAATACTTATCAAAAGAATACGTCAAATGGCATTTATCATGTCAAGACTAGACTACACTACTTGTTTTATGTATCAACATATACATTGTAAAATATTCTTCTAATCAAATGTTTGACTTTCCTTTTAATCCAAAATCCAAAATACTGTCTCTTAAGTGTGGGTAGTTTTTGCTTCTGTTTTATATACTTTGACATTAATAAGGCATCCAACTATGTCACTTTAGACACTAGAAAATACACTTTCACCATTTTCTCTCTTAGACACAATAATAAATTTGTTGAGAAAACAATCAAAGTTAATTATGATAAAAATACAATATGTAACATTGTATGTTGTACTGTATCTGTGTTAATTCGTCATCTCCTCACCATAGTCTTAGCAAGAGGGATACTGAGGTGAAAGCTGTTCTAAATCCTCAAATGTCTGATCAACAGTGATTCATTCATCTGAGCAGAGCATCGCAAAGGCACACAGGACAAATGAGAATAATTACAGCGTTAATTAAAATTTCCCTTTCTCATTAGTCAAAGTTAAATCCTACAGAAGGATTACTCAAAATTTCCCATTTCTTTTTTTTTTTAAAGGCCTTGCTGATGTATGACGCTCCTCTCATTGACCGTCCGCAAGGTTGTTTGAGGCCGGAGGAGTCAGGTGTCAGCCCGTGGGACCACAGATTAAAATGAGCTGGGTGAAAAGAAGCCATCACTCCCTGAGGAGCACTAACTGTACCTCAAAGGATGACATGCTAATCAGTGGTACCTATCATGACAAATCAATGACATGGCTTCATCCTCACGGGGTCAAAAAGAAACATGCACTTCAAAATATCACTTCACATCTTTCCAAGGAGGAGAGGTTTACACGAGTTTAGCTCCTTTGAACCATTGACTCCAAGGAGGATAGGGAAAGAAAATTTTGGACGGGAGAACATTTATCTTGTCCAATTACTATTATAATCTCACCAATGAAAACAGCAGCTACAACAGAAAATAAAACCAGCACCATGCTGTGCATGATTTTTAGGAAACAGTGCAAGGGTCACATATGGTTTAATGAGGTGGTTTTACAATAGCCTCCAGAGCTCTCGGGGCAGGTCACAGATGCTCTCAATGTGGAGCTGCAGAGCCTGGAGAGGAAGCGGGTGGAGCTGTGAAAGCTACACTGACAGACTCACAGCGACAGAAAGAGCCACCGGCTGTCTGACACTGCCGTCGATTGGACCCGCTGCCACACCCGCTGACACTGACAGCAATGTGTCGCCCACACACAGGCCACTAATAATAATCTAACACAGTATGATACTGCCTTGATCCATGAGGCAGGGTAAAATTTTCAATGTATTCACTGCTCGTCAACAAACTGAGTTACAGAGATGGTTAAAACTGGCAGGTCATTTATTTCATCCTCAAAGACAACACTAGTTTGAATACAAGCAATAAAAAAAGGACTTATGTCCCTCTGTCTCCTTTCATTGTCCTCTGTGTATGGGCCAATATGGGAAAAAACACGCCATCAAATAATAAAACATTTATTTACTTTAAGACTTTTGACTCCTGAAGACCTAGTTACTGGGCTGCAAATCTTCCCTGGCAACCTTGGAGGGCAGAAAAGGGAAGGAGAATTACAGTGTGTGAGAGGTGACTGCCTTCATCCATTGGTCAGAAAAAGAGAGATGCAAAGACGAACTGAAAGGGCAACAGCCTTGTGGTCTCTCCGCCACTCATTAATTTATTTGGTCACAGGTCCCTGCTGTAAGACCACAAATGACCTCTACATGCGGCAGTGGCACGGCAATCATTATATTTGAAAATTACAAACCACTGTGGCTATTACCACATTTAAACAGGAGGCTGTGAATCAGTCACTGCTGCCTCCTGCAACTGTCAGAATCACTTAATGTGAATGAAGCGGCTACAACAGGGAATTTCTTCATGATCTCAAAGCTTTCATTTCCATTTTTTAGCCACCATGGGAGGTAACTCTCCATATGTATGTATGCAGAAAATAAATGCTGTGCATATGAGCAATGACGTCCAGTCACTGCCAAAGAGACAGATGCTTCTGCTTCTTCCTGTGGTTTAACCCAAACCACACTGTACTCTTATGCCTGCCCACACAGAAATTCTTTGTCCTGGTAATTTCCCCTTTTCTCATATTTGCACTTCTCTTCACCTTGTGCCATTGTCCTGACCCTTTAATTTGCTTCATCTACGTACTATTGCTCAGGGGATTCCTAGTGGCTTTGACTTTCCTGCCTTTATTGTTGGGCTTCAAAGGGGAGAGGACGGTTTCATGCATTTTTGATACTTAGAAAGCATTTTATATTTAAATGATAAACCACACCCCTTGTACTGTACGCAATAATATATGGCCAAATCTGGCCCTAAAAACATTTTTATATTTGCTTTGGTCTCAAATGGCAGCATGCCCTGAAAGTAATTTGTTGTTTTATTGTGAGGCACAAATTTCACACTCGGGATTCAGGCACAAGGAAAAAAAGCCAAGGCAGTGTGAAATTCAACTATGCTTTAAATGACCGTGCACTTTATGCACTTTGTAACCTTTAACCACAATCTGAACAATAAGATACAGTGTATATTAAAATTCACACCTCATAACAAAATAAGATGGAAACGGCACAAATTCTGCAGATCATCAGCACAGAATTTAACGAGGCAGCATGGCCACTCTGCACAGTATGCCTCACATTCTGCATCATGATTGAAGAACGAAGATCACTGCTCAATCCAAGCCATGTTCAGTTCTGGCTGATGGACTGTAGCTGACTGCAGTGGGCTGACAATGGGCTGAGCGAGCGTGCTAGCAGTTTCAGGCTTGGCGTAACTCACTCTTGGCTGAAACAGAAGCCTTTTTCATAAGCCATCTGTCCATCACTGCCACTTCATTCAGCACAGCACAAAGTCTATGAATTCATCAGTCCACAAACAGCGTTTCCTTCGTCAAACTGAGACAATGGGAAGAGGCGGGAAAGCCAAGAGTGAGAGATATATGACTGCTACAAAGAATGGTTACTAATGTTTACCAGAAAACAGAGGAATGCACACAAAGTGAGGGAGAGAAGTGAAACAGATTGTCAGTACATTTGTGAAAGCAAAGAGAAAATGTGTGCGAGGGACAAGAGGAAAGAGAGAAGTAATTATCCTTCAGGCATGTCGAAGGAGTGATGGGCCACATGGACGCCAAGGTGACACTGACAGGCCAGTGAAAAAAGTGCTAAGTCAGCATTTCACTCGCCAGTGAATTAGATAAGTGCATCATCCCATTGAAGTGATGGGCCCACTGTCTTTCACGTGACTGGATCCCACATAGCTGAGGGCTAGCTGGAAACCAACCACATGGCAACAGTACTTGACAAGACTTTGTTTTTTGATTATGCTGCTCTATGTACAAGCTTTGCTACTGTACACATATAGTAGAAGAAACAAGGAGAAGAGATACAAAGAAGGTCTATTCGACTTCAGAAAACTCTAGTCAAAGAGGCTCATGGAAGATCTTCTTGTAAAAACAGATTTGTTTTTAAATGCCATTCACTAGTATTTTTAGAGAATTTGTGGCACATTTCCTTGTAATTTGAATTTTCGTCAAAGTCTTAAGAAAGGCACAAGTGGCCCAGACCTCTACTTCAAGTCCTGAACAAATTCACTGCCTTACTCTGCAGAGGGAAATTCATATTACACTTCAACCTCGAGATAAAACCCCTTTATATTAAAAGCAATTTTCCTAATGATCCCGATTGCTGTCACAAATATTATCAACATCAAGCTAGAAAATTGCTTTTGCTATGGTCAATTATCAACAGTCCATAAAATTTAATTAAGCTCATTGTCCTTGCAAAGTGACTAACGTTCAGTATGGTTCCATATTAAATCTGCGATAGAAACAAGAGTTAGAAGTCACAAAAAAGAGAGGGTTTTACACTAACAGGGTTTGAAGCACACACAAGGCTCTTGGGCTCTTAGTACTTCAGAAACACAGATGACCTGCAATCTGTACTGTGCCTGAACGCCTCTCAGGACCCAACAAAACCAGCCCACACTGTGTTCCCTTTTAACATAAAATGCATGCACAAAGGCAAATGTTAGGTCCATTTACAACAAGAGAGGAGGAAATATCCATCCTCACTACTGAGCCAACAGTACAGAGAAAAATCCAATCAACTGTTTGGCTTTGTTAATGAGTATCTGTCACACAATCGTTTATTCTAAGGTCTTGTTGCCAGCATGCTTTCCATTTGAGAACAACGAACCTCTGCATTTTTTTCCCCCTTTTGTTAGAAACTACAACTATTTATCAGATTCTTCACTTTTGGGGTAAAATTCCATAAACTTGGATGACATTTGGAATTTTGCCCTAAGAATTCATTGGAATGAACTTAAAGAGTTTAAATTTGATACTAAAATTGATTTAATAAAAATATACAGCGTAGGCTATACAAAAGTAATTCCGAATTAATATTCTGTTTACCATATTATCATCATGACTTGCCAGCTAATTGAGGTATTTTGGGCTTTCAGGATTTTAAGGGTCAAGTGAAGTTTGATAGAAAGTAGAAAAACCTCACTCCTTCCTTTCGCTGCCTTTAGGTGTTCATGCTGAATAGCTGAGTAGCTAGAGAATATTAATGTCAAAACTCCTCCACCCAACTACCAACATAAGGCATAATAGACAAGTTCATTATTGAATTATTAACATTTTAGCACGAATAACAATAAAGGTCTTAAAGGGTCAGGTCAAGATTATAGCCCCCATAGTCAAGACCAAGTGAAGCTGTTTAGGATTATACGGAAGACAGATTACTGAGAATATTAATGACTGTACCGCCATTTTGTGTCAATATTCTGGAAGTTTCTTGTTGTTTGAAGCAGGCAGTTGTTGATCGATGAGAACAGGCAAACTGGACTGTTTTATTGTATGATTACATTAATCTTATTTAACTAACAAAATTGTGTATATATGAAATAATGTCAGCCACATCTGAAGGAACTAACAAGGTAAACTCATTCCTTGTTAGACCAAAACCATTGAAAGGACAGTGGTTTTTATGTGTTCAATATTAAATTCATTTGATTTTCAGCACTGATATAGTACAACTGTCTGATGTTTTGATTTTACTTAGTGCTGACATGTCTGGCCTGTGTTTTGTCCTCCAGGCCTCCACACTTCTTAATCAGCTGTGTTAACACAACTCTTCACATCTCTCACTGATAGATACTTGTATACTTACACTGTGACAGTTAAACACACACTAAACAGATTCAGTAGGTGCTGCCTGACAAGCTGAGCCAAGCCAAGTGAATGCAGCTCAAGAGTTTAGCAGGTCCACGAATACTTCAAACAACAACTCATGAACATACTCCTTATGTAAGAAAACAACTGGTGTTCCAAGACCTAAATGTTGAACATGAAACTGAGTGAGATGAGGACACCCAAGACTAAAGATGTTTTTATGCTCATCGTTTAATTAGCATCTTTTCAAATTTCCGCTATGTAGTTGATAATTTTTTAAACTCGACCATCTGCACAATCTAGGTGTTCGAATGATGTTTGTTGAATTGTGTGTGGGCGACTCTTGTCAAAAAAGCTTAGCATTAATAAAAACAGCGTTGCTAATCACTGATAACTGTCACTAGGAAATATTTGGACTTTAAGTTGTCACAACACATCATTCTCTCTCTCTCTCACACACACACACAAACAAACACTCAAGGAGAACATGAAAGGTATGAAATAATAACTAGAACATTTCAATCACACGACATCCATTCATTTACAGCCAATGCTTTAATTCTGAAATAAAATTGTACGAAATACGAGTAAAACTTTAAAGAAACACACTACCGAGATCCTATTTTTTTGTGCTGTTTAGCAACCTCTATGCATAAAAACCAGACTTATCCCTGTTTACTTTCTTTCCTTCTCTCTTTTAAACCACTGTCACAGCTTCCCACTTTAAGCTAGCATTCAACGTGCAGTGGGGTTTGCAAGTTAATTACAGAAAAAGAAAAAAGAAAAACGCACACTGCAAGAGTCACATTGTGCTCCTTGAGAAAGACTCACTAAATTTCTGGAAAAGCAACAAGAAAGAAAAATAGGAAGCATATGATTATGGCCCTTTAAATCCAGTTCTAAAAATCTTCTCTCCTGCAGTGCAAGCCCTGCCTCTTTGTCTGGAGAATAGACAGGAGAATAGAGAAGCACTGTCGAGTACTGTCGCTCAGAAATGTTGAGTTGCTGAAAGTATGTTTACACAAACTTACCAGATCTGACTCCTCACTGCCAGAGTGATACATTTCTGCCCCACAGAGAAAATCTCCTCAGCTGCTGCCCATCTCGTCTCTGAGCATAAGAACTACCAGCCTGCCTGCTTCGCTCCTAGAAATACTTGTCCCGGCTCCAGGTGGGGGGGACGGCTTTACCTCTTTAGCTCAGAGAAAGTTGGAGCCAGACGAGAGAAGTTAGCTCCTCTCTGAGCACTTCTTTGGCCTACTTTAGTCCCTGAGAGGCAGAGAAAAGACAGGCGTCTTTCCCACGCTGGGAGAACACTCCTTCAGAGAGCCGCAATAGTCCTCCAGCCCCAAAAACAAGCCCTCCCTGCCCAATGCTCCTCTCCCCTCCCACACACACATACACACACACACGAACACATATATACACTCACTTGCTTTCACACACACGCAGTTAGGAAGTAAGATCTCTGGCCAACAGGGCTGGCCTGAAAATTCCAGAAAGCACCAAAAGCAGCTGCAGAAGCTTTTTATGTCTGTGTGTGATCTGGGGAGTATGCATGTGTTCTGCTTTGCCTTACACTCTATAGAAAGAAAGGCCAAAGAATTGAATTTGTTGTTTGGTCTCAACACATGTTGCGGAGACCACAAAGCCAGGAAGTAATTATCTTCACTAGATCGACAAAATGCCATATTTGCTTTCGTCATCAACAGGACTGAAGCCATTGAAACTTCGGACCATTCATGGCACATTTCCCTTTTCATTGATAGATAAAAGCCCGTTTCTTAGCAGAAAAAGAGTAAATAAAGTACAAACTCTATAAAATTAAAGTCATATAAAAGTCAGTTGAGTAATCAAGTGACAGATTTCTACTAAACTCCAGGGCAATGCAGCTGGTGGGTACTGTAAAACAGCACATCCACTTCAAAGAAACTTACATCCATCTCTTTATGATCTGAGACACTGAAGCTGTTTTGGTTGAGATGTTAAGTACACTATAAAACCTATAAAACACGACTCCAAACACAAGTTTGGAAACTGCAACATGTGAGTCATGAGTTCCCAAAATGAAATCATAACTATTTTAAATATTCCTGTAATAAGGCAGGAGTAAGAACAGAGGAATGTAGCTACTGTATGTCTGTGGAAAAACACACAAATTCAACATAATTTTTTTTATGTCTAAGTAGATGTATAATGTTACTTTGTTAGTAGGCTACGGTCTTGTTAGTTTTTTTGTGTGTGATTTGTGGCTAGTGATTGTTGGCAGTAGTAGTTAAAAAAAATGTTTTTTTAATATTAAGATTCAGATTTTTGTTTTAACCACTTGTTTAACACCGTAGATATTTTTGCGCTCTTTGTTGAGGACGCCCTCAAGCTCTGAAAAGAACTGAATTGTGATAGCAAGACGACTGGGTCGGAGCAATGTAAACATTGTTGCACAGTAGACGCTCATGGCAGTGATATTCCAAGATGGCAGAGGCCTCTTTCACCAGGACCATTCATTCTGCCACAGTGCAAAATTTGTTAAGAACACTTCATGATGAACATGACATAGAGGTCATTGTGTTGCCATGGACTTCAGATTCCCTAGATCTCAAACGTGGTCTCAAGCTCAAGCGTTTGTGATGCCCCTCCTCGTAGATGCCATACCATAATGTGTCAGAGCTGTTCTGGCAGCAAAACGGGGACAATATTATGCAATATTATGGTTTTAATGCTATGGCTGATCCGTGTATTTGCTACAAGCTTTGTACAATCTTTAATATTACAGTAAAGCTCAGATTTGTATTTTCAGTGGTGGAAAAAATGTTTTTAGCCTAAAGTCAGTGTTATATTGTGTTTAATCAGGGTTTACCTCTTTTTGAGGATTATCATCCAGAGCATCTACTAAGCATGGGACAAATTCTGGGATTGTCATCCTCTTTTTGCCAGGACAACAGTTAGGACAAAGTCTTCTACTAACCAACATAACAAAATCACTTCAAATGTTCAATTTCTCTGTTGTACATAATGTTTTATTCTATTTTACAGTATATAGATTAAGTTGTTTTATAATCACTATTTACCATAATTCAAAAACACTTTTTAAGATGACGTGTGACCTGAAATTTTATAATAATGACAACACTTTCACAACTGTAAATATAATACTACAACGGGAGCTGGTTAGCTTAGTTTAGCATAAATAAATTTAAAAAAAAAATTTAATTCCTAAAACGTAGGCAAAAGAGCAAGCTAGCATATATCCCAATAAGCATATATTTCTTTAAACCAAATCAATCATATTCTCTAGTTCTGTTAAATAATATGTTAGCTCAATTAACTTTGATGATAACATAACAAAAACTATAAAAATGCGCACTGCAGATTCTTGATTTGTGTCAAAACTAAAAATATTCAATCTTTCATCATAAAACAAAAAGGGTTACATTTGACATTTTTGCCTGAATAAATGAAACAAGTAATAAATTATCAAAAATTGTTGTCAATTCATTTTCTGCCCATTGATGTCAGAAGGTGAAACTCTAATTAAGTTCAAGCCTGGGGCAAAACATTTCCACATCCTGACTGTGGTGACACTGGTGAACAGGTGTGTGATCTGGTGTCTTTGACTAGCCACTAAAAACGAGTTCTGCATGTGAAGCCTGCCAGATAATCAAAGTAACAGAATGTGGGATAATGATAAGGGAACGGTTTGTAAAACCAAAGTGAATGGGGAATTTAATATGGTGCTGATTTAAAATGACTGCATGTTTATTGAGTCTATGTAAGTACAGCTATGCTTGCCAAGATTTTTATGTTGAGGCCATTCATAGCAAAGTTTTAGTTTTTAATGTTTGTTGCTGATTTTAGGAGAAAGCAGTTGCAAATACTGTATTCAGCATGTGTAATGGACAAAAGAAAATGAAGCTATAGCACAGACTAGTTTCTTTACGGTATGTAATTACTATAATGTAATGATATAATGTGGTACTGTGTCACTGCTGACAGAACTTATCAGCTCTCTGAATGGGATTTCACAGATCAATGTCTTCCAGCTTCGCCAGCCCTGGGAAATCAGTGCTGGCATTGCCTTTGACTTATCGATCCGTATTAATGCTCGCAGTGACGTCAGCAGGCATTCAGACTGACAACACGGATACCTTACAAACCAGCACAGAGTAATTGGTCCACGAGGGGGAATCAATACAACATGTGTTTAACTTGGAAAAAAAAAAAAGAAGATATTTCCAACTATTGTTTCCTCTTGACCTTGACTGATACTAGACAGAAATTTTAAATTGTTCCTTAAAAATATTTGTCCTATAGAAAGAGCTGCAATAAAACTTAGTTTTTATGAACATTGGAATATATGGCATATATTATGCTAATACTTGGGTCTAAAAAAATTTGATTTGTTTGCATCCCTGTAAAGAATAACACTGGTGATTTTATATTTTTTGTTATTGTTAGTAAATAACAGTTTTAGCATCCATTCACTAAAACACCTCAATCTTTTTTTTCTTCATTTTTAATTTTATCTTATTCGTATTAGACCACTGTTGATGTTCAACAACCATAATTGATTAGGGCAGCAATTGTGTTTTTTACTCACTTGCTTAAAAAATTGAGAATCAGAAAGTAGTGATGCAATGTCACACTCGTGTCAACTGTAACACATTTAAAGTAGTTGTATTTTCTCACAAACAGGCCACATCCAAAGCCATTCAAATTGTTATAGGAGAACCAATACATTTTGAGCTTTTCAGAAACGGACTTAAATCAAATTAAAGTCTACCAAAACTGCCATGTGTTGGGTCAGATCTACAAAAAGAGTCTAGAGTCAGGTTAATTAACCTGAAGCTGATGCAGATTCAGTTGAAGTCCAGAGTTCCCGAATTGTAAAAAGGATAAATCCATTAACAGTCTTTGGGGTAAAGACTCACAAACTGACACTACAGAGTTAATCACAGTCAGTAAACAGTTCAGTGTATAATTTCATCACAATGCAGTGATCACACCTGTGTAGTTTCAGTTACAGGCTCAAACCACCAGACCGTTCAGGAGTGGGCACAGGTGTCTGACAGTTTCATGCTAGTGATTTCACAGTGGCCAGATTAACATCAAGAGTCCAAAACTAACACACTTTTCACTGATGATTTCATCTGAATTAGATATTTTCAGCATCATAACACTGAAGGCATCATAACAGGGGACAAAACGATGACAGATAATTGATTATTTTGACTCGGAGCATATCGGCAATGTCAGAAACAATATCCACAGCATCAACAGTGTTTCTTTCAAAACAGCCATTATCACAGGTCAAAATTAATATAAATGATGTTGAAGATGTTTAGTATAATTAAAAAGATCACTAATGGGCTACAAAATACTAAATAAATACACTACAGTTAGATCACTGGGGATCTGTAAGAAAGACTCCTCCAAAAGAGCTCTGCCTTGCCAAAAATGCTATTACACAAATGAAACTCTCCAAGAAGGCTTTAAGTGCTGGCGGATAAATCTGCCAGTTTCCCTGGAACTCCAGTGGTCCACCGCTGAATACAGACTTTTTTCTTCTTACCCCTCTTCAACAAAAACTTAAAAAGGCAATGTAATCTTCTGTTTAGAAACCAGAGCACAGTATTTACAGAAGTTGATTCTTTGAATGACCCTTTATAGTGCGATCAGAGCTTTTTGAAACAAAACACCAACTCTCATATACCCTATGGCCTGAACTATGCTCAAGACTATTTGTGTACAGACTGAAATACATGTGTAGCACTGATCAAAACTCAAAAACTTTAAAGTACAGATAGTTGACAGTGAATTATTAGTGTTAGGAAGATCAGTCTTACTCATTTTCATGTCTTTATATCAAATATGTATCTAGAGCGAGTTACTTAGCAAGACTGAAATCAGAGGGAAAGGACTAACTGCCTCTGTCTGAAGAAGACAATGGCAGTCTGTCTCAGGGAAGACACTGTGTGGGGCACATGAAACTCTATGTAACAGACAGATATGAGAGTAGTGTTGAGTGGTGTGAGATGACCTAATTTCTGCAGAAACTATTAACACTTCACCATCCATCCATTATTTTTAACTGCTTATCTTGTTCAAGGTTTCAGGTGCTGAAGCCTTGCGTAGCATTGGGCTACAGAGGTCACTAGTCCACTAGTATCTCAGGGCAAACACAGAGAGACATACAGAGACAGTAAAGTTAAAGTATTATGAACTTAAAGTCAGAAGCTACAGTAAATGAAAAGCATAAACCTAATATATGGCTGCAGATCCTGATGCATATTATCCAGATTAGACTGGAGAATACACCCTGGGCCTGATGTGAATGCGATTCATATCTAATGAAACCCTCAGGGCCGGCAGCCAGTATCTGACCGAGGTTACCTAGCTACAACACATGCCAGGCTACTCGAGCCCTGAGACCATCTCTAATTACAGACAACGAGAGAAAGGGAGAAAGGGGAAATGAGGTAGGGATTGATGGAGAAAAAAAAAGAGGATGGGAAAGAGATGTATATAAGCCCCAGATGTCCCGTTTCCTCTGTATCTCTGAGCAACTCTAGAGTTCGCCTGCTGTTTCTCCACTGCACCAACGGGCATCCTGCTAGCGTGTGTACCAAACCTTAAAACAGTACTGAACCTGCACACAAACTTCACAAATGAGATCAGAACTTCTCGGTATAACTGATTACAGAGGAGTGTAAATTTTTGAGCCCCAGTCTCCTAATGTCGTGTTACAACAATGACATTCTATTGACACAAAAAAAGAGCCTTACCCTTCTCAAGATGGGTTTAGTCCTTGGAGATAAAGGAAGCTTGTCAAACACCCCCAAGGGAATAAAAACCATGAGCTCAGTGTTGCTGGACAGCGAGTGTACACAGCGATTTGACTTCTGAAGTGCTGACATGTACAACGTTTGTTGGCTGCAGTGCAGTGTGTGGCGCTAACTGAGTCACTTCACGCTTGCTGAACACATCAACACATCGGCCGTCCCACATGGAGTCATAGGAAAATCTCTTCAGTCTACAATTTGGAACCATTGTCACTAATACAGTCATGCACAGGTCAGGGAAGCGCAGGAAAAGGGTGATACACACAAGTACAGATTATAGCGGCTCTTTTTTACCTGCTCCCTGGTGATGCACAGACATGTTGCATGATGAACAATTCACGAGATATAGAGGTTATCACACACTTGCATCACAGAAGCAGTTTTGGAAGCAAAGTATGGCCCAGTGATGTCTAATGAGTTTGATGTATTGCCTCATATCTGGTAATTTAATGATTAGGGTTTAGCTGACAAATACAGACGCACACAATTATTCCCAAACAAACAAGCTGTTTCTTGCTAGATAAAAGGATATTGCATTGACTCTCATTCATTTTTGGACCCACAGTACACTAACTACAAACCTGCAATGACCAACGTTTTGCCCCCTGGGGACCAGTAAACCAGCTAAAGATATTATCACTTTTGAAGTTAAGCAAAGTTGTCAGCAATTTTTCAGCAGCAATCATTCATTGGAAGTCATGTTTCTTCCCACCTGGCAAACGTATGCACTTTATATTCTCTCCTTTTTAGCTCACTTTTGCTTTCCACTAAATCCAGATGAATTCTTTCCCCTATTCATTAGAAGGAAATTGCTGCATTGTGCTGCTCTTACGTGATGGGGAAGTAATGTGCACGTTTTTTTGAAAACTGAAGTTAATTTAAGTGAATTTAAGTTCCAGCTGTAAAACCAAACCAGTGAGCAAAATTGTATGCTCAAATCCATACTTTCAACTGAGGACATATCACTTAAACTTTGCTTGGTT
Organism: Channa argus; assembly: GCF_033026475.1. Taxonomy (NCBI): domain Eukaryota; kingdom Metazoa; phylum Chordata; class Actinopteri; order Anabantiformes; family Channidae; genus Channa; species Channa argus. The sequence continues at coordinate 14,354,553 of NC_090215.1, forward strand.
TATGAAGACTGGTTTTTGTCAGTTTTTGTTTAATAAGGCTTACTCAGATTTATAAAAAGGACTTGATCAGCGTAAACATATTTCCACCTAGTCTTTGCTGTTTAAGCTGTTTTTTTTTTTCTTTTTTCAACTGAGCGGCTGTAGTTCAGTTGGTGAGGCAACTTCGACATATCCGTGGACGATCCCCAGTCCCGGCTATATGTCGAAGTGTCTCTGTGCAAGACACTGAAGCCCTAATAGCACATTCCCATCCCCAGCTGTGCATTGTTGGTTCAAGCCCGTCGAAATTGGGGAGGGCTGTGTCAGGAAGAGCATCCGGCGTAAAACCTGAGCCAAATCAACATGCGGACAATGATCCGCTGTGGCGACCATGAACTCACGGGATAAACCAAAAGGACAAACAAACAAACAAACAAACAATAAATAAATAAAGTGTTGCAATGTTTCTTGTTTTCTTTGACACTGCAGTTCATAATAATAAAAAAAAAAGTTTACAATTATAATATTTCTCAGTTCAGCAAATGCTTCCATTTAAAGAAATTAAGAACAAAAATGGAAAAAAAAGCTTCAGAATGCATTACATGGTTTTATTTTACTAATGATGTGTTGTCGCAGTAGGAATTCGAATGCAACGACACATCCACATGTGTCGTCATGTGCTCCTCTAAATACTGTACACATTTACAGGAGGGAAGGAATGATGCACCCTGCACATAATAACATCTCGGGAGTGATTGCTTGTGTCCACTTGATCCCCTGACTCACTTTGTAATGATTGCTTCTCTTTGTAAAGAGATTTAAATCTGCTTGTGACCTTTCTGCCAATCCAGGATTTAGAGTAGAAGAAATGCCTAACATGAAACATGGCTGTTAAAAGCTGTTCTGCATACCTTGTAAAACACTGTAGTATTAGGCAGCGTCAATAGAGAGAGTGTACTCACGCACTCCTGGGCAATGGACATAAATGTCACGACTGATGGTTGTAACACACAAATAAATGTAACAGTTGTACAACAGTCGCTAAAAAAAAAGAGCACTACTATGTGGTAAACGCAGATGCTGTCTACACATGGAAAGAGAAAGACGACCCTGCAGATTGTCTTACACATACAGTGAAGCCTTGTGAACAGCAATGCCTTCTAGAGGGCTGAAATGCACACAGTCTTACATTAATCCACAATCCAGATACAGGCCTATGTACTGTAAAGAGAACTTTACAGACAGTAGGCTTTAACAGGTGGAGATGGCTGCCATCACAACAAAACTGCACACAACAAGGGATCCCCAAACACAGAAGAAGCCATCTGAGCCATTATAGAAAAGCTTTGAGTAAACAACTAATAGTACAAGCTGTGGAGGCAGAAGTAAGCTCTTATTTACACAGAAGAAAGAACAGGTTGTGTGTTTGTAATTAATTTCTTTTTTTTTTTTTTTTTACCTTTGGCTTCTTAGGCATGCTCGTTCCCCCAATGCCAGAGACACCTGTGTCGCCTCTCCGTTCCACAGCGACTGTAATGAATTATGCAAATCCCATGGTTTTTGTTCAGAGTACCATGACCCAGGGGTGTAAGCAGCTGACGCCTGGCATAAAAAAAGCCAACCTCTCTGCCTGTGTCAAAAAGGGATAACACTGACTGCTGTAGTGGCTGGCAAGCTGCTCTTAAATACAACCACAGTCACTGCCGAAGTGATATCTAGAGGAGAGGAAATGAGAAGTGGTCATCCTCAACAACTTTTTCAACATCAAGTGTCATGGCTCATTTGGAGCGAAGCCAGCTGAAGAGTCTCTCAAACAGATCGCACACACACAGATGCTGACATGGGCACACACAGCATCATGGATAGCTCTGAAGTGTTTCTCTTCAGCTGGCAGGGCATTAAGCTTTAATTTATTAGTGTGACATCTGCTGCACAAGCAGCTCAATATATGACTCACACCACATACAGTATCTAAACATACCATACAGTTCTAGAAACAACTCTCTATTTGATGCTGAGCTGCAGTGACACAGCTGACCGCTGTAGTAAAACATGTGACCTCCTGCAGCTGTACATCCATGGCCAGACAGGCAGGCAGTAACAGTACCATCTGGAGTCCTAATCCGCCTGGCACTGCCTGCCCCAGTGATTATGGATGTGGCCATCAAAGTCATTAGGCTTATTGAATAGACAAGTACATACCTGGGATCAGTGTACTGCAGATGCACAGCAACTGCATCAGAAATTTCAGCATTTTCTGATTATTTAAATTACTGCTATAAATTAGTAGAACATCTCCAATTACTCATATGCAAAGAGGTTCGATGAGCATGCTGATAACTACAAGGGAAGTTGGATAGATGACAACAAAAATACCCTACAGAAATTACCATGGTTTTGGACGGATTGTTTCCAGAGCACAACCACCGCCCAGACTGTCTTTAATTTTAAACAAATATTAAATGTCAGTATCACTCCAAATGTTTTTCTTGCTTAAGGGTTCACCATGGTCCCTGTGCCATCTCCTCTGTGGCTGTGTTCACACTGTCTGAACCAGTAATTATTTAAATAGCAGACTCCAATGAAATTTAATTGAGAATAAGCCTTGATTCATGACACTTCTTAGGTCAGCTTTACTCTACGACTATGCAAGATCATCCATGGTCTGATTCTTCCCTATTCTTCCAATACAGTCATATTGAGTGTTTGGATATGCACCGTAACACGAGCACCTTACGCATTCCTACAAATAGAACAAGCATGGTGGTAACCTCGAGCCGAGTCAGATCTTTGATTTAAAAAAAATGATAGAAACAATAATAATAATTTAAAAAGAAATAAATAAACCTTCACCTATAATTTGGAAATGCTTAAAAAAAAAAGACACATTAAAAAACCATGATTTGCAGGTTGCATTGCAAACCTGTACTCTCAAAATGAGGAAACACAATTTCAAGCTAAATAAATAAATAAACTCAGAAAAGCCAGAAACTACGCAGGTAGAACACAGCAGATGTGAGACCAACAACATTGAGGTTACAAGTGTTACATAACCAAACCCACACATCACCAGAATGGGAGATGGGAGAGTTTTAGAACGATATTGCAGAGAAGTTAGTTCAATGAACACCTGTCATTATGGTCGTCACCACAAATGACAAAACTTCAAACTCAAACTGAAAACTGATAAAAAGAAAAGCTGATAAGTTTGACCAAAAAATAAATAAATAATACATTTTCATTCTGCAAAAGGACATAGAGCTGGGCTGCAGCAGCATGACATATGCACCATATGGGTGGGCTGGGGGAAAGTGGAGCACTGTTTCCCTCCGGAGGAAAACACAGAATGTGTCTCTTTATGCACATATATTGGACAAAAACTCCACGAACAGAGTTCATAAATAATACAGCAACGAGGCTGAGCTGAGTCATGTGACCATCTCACAGACAGGCAGAAGGTGGATTCAGTAGTAAACCGTAACTCCTTCACATCCTCTCTTCTCCCTTTCGCAACCTACTTTTCCCAAGTAGTTGATTTCCTCCTGCCAAAGCCACTCTCACACCAATCTCTCCTGATCCGTCTGCACTGACAAAGACTCAGATATCAAACTCTTTGGACATCGCGATAGAAAATGCCAGGATACTCACTGTTATCATTATAACAATTATCAAACAGCTGCACACTTTCTTGCAAATTCAGCCTTATGTGTTACAATATTTGTCAATAATTTCAATATATGTCCTTTTCCTCACAACATAGGCAGTTGGAAGACTGATAACCAGATTTCATTAAGTGGGCATGTAGTAGCTTGTAGTTATATAATACCTAAATCTCTAAGCCTCTCTGGAATAGCCACTGGGCACAGCAGCATCAAAAACCAATGGAAATATACTGAAATAGTCTCTGCATAATCTGTTAAACCACAAAATCGTTTCTCTATTAATAGTAATGCAAAATGTATTTCATATGTTAAAAGCCACACATGCAATAGCAAGTACTTCCAGAGCAGAAGAGGAGACTCCCACTCCACCAACACACCTCACTTACCCATGACACATTTTTATTTTTGGTTTGTTTGATCATGGCAACTAGGGGAGACACGGTAACGTGGTACGCGGAGCCCCCTCCTCAGCGGATTTCAGCCAAGGGTCGGAGGTGACGTCCGGAGGGCACGTGGCTCTCAGCCACGGGTCATCATCTGCCCTGCAAACCTGCAAGCCCAAATTGTCCGCTCTGACTAAATCCAGCATCTGTGAAGAAGACCAGGCCACCACGTCGCGCAGAGGAGAGATGAAAACAAAAAGTTTTCAGGGTTTCTCCGGCTCCATCATAAAGTGAAAAGTCAAACTCACAACAGAAATATACAGCAAACCATCTTCTTCCTGACAGCACAGAGTGACTTTATGGACTGATTATGTATTCACACTATGAATATGAAACATGCAAGCAGGTTAAACCCCGCCCTACTGAGCCGGAGCACGCATCCAATCGCAGAGCTGATCTCTGTGGCCGGCTCCTGAGGGTGAGCTTATAGAAGCGTTAGAATGAATGTACTCAGTCTCTGGAGTCGAAGACAGGGTTCTCCACTGACTGGCAGATCAATGTTATACGCAGAAACTACAAATGAAACAGCAAGCATCAGAAGAAAACTTAAAGTTCCTTATTTTCTCATGTACTAATTAATATCACTATCTTCATCTAAACCCTTTCCACCTCCGTTTCTCCCTTCCTCCTCCAGTCTCTCTGGGGTAAGTCGTCCCACCTGGCTGGTACCTGTTGTCATGGCATCTTTGCTAAGAGACGAGTAGCGTGACAGTGTATAGAGATGCACTGAGAAAATGGGACTTACCCTCCTACCGTTTATCTCATCTCTAGTAGGGCATGTCTCTAAGAGCTCGAATTACATCACTAGCAACAATTTTGCCTCTAAATGTTGTACTGACCTTCTCTCGTCTTACTCAGCTTCTGCCGCCTCATTTGTGTCTTATCGTTTTCTCTCTGACACTAAGTACTCCTCCTCACTTGCAAATGATCAGTGAGTGATTTTTAGGCTATCCTGATTTGAGAGTCTGCATCTAAGTGGAGCAACGGCAGCCACTTATCTCTGGATCAGCAGTGGCATGAAACTAAAGCCTAAAGATTGTATATAATTGAAAACACTTCGGTGGAAGGCACCATGGATACACTCTGATGAGCCTGAACTACCTCAACCAGCACCCATCTACAGTGTGCAAACCAACTAGAGCCAGAAGCTGAAGCTAAGCTGGAAGGCAAAGTCTGATGGTCATAGGCTTTGAGCAGTGACCAAAAGAATAAGATTGCAAAAAGAACGCAAATGAGATGTCACAGTTCAGACATCCAGAGGGATCTCGGTGTTATAGTTTTGTCTACAAAACGGATTTCAGTCATGAATAATTGAATATCAAACATGTGATTAAAACACGATCTGTGGTTCTAGGAGTTTAGGTTTAGGCATAACACCCATCCAACGTCTGACGCTCTAATTAACGGTGTCTAATATCCATATGGCCCAACAGTCCTCCTCTGGTGCACAGGGTTGTCTGAATGTCTCCGATGTTAATTGGCCTCAAAGAACATCTGCTCCTGTTTTACATGATGCTCTGTTTGGTGTGGGAGCCCTGAATGTCTGAGGTGGCAGTTTAATGGGCACGAGCTGAGCAAACCCATACTGCTTGTCTTCTTTGTCTGTAGATTTCATGATTTCTGGGGTGGAGGGGCTACTGGTTACAAGTGCAGGGTGCACAAGGTATATTAGAGTCACAATGGAAAATAAATAGGAGGCACAGGATAAGTGAAATTTCTTGTAATTGTGTAAAAAAGTTATGGAATTTATTATACAGCAAAGGATACTACACACATTTGTCTATCTATACCCAGTATAATATGCTTAACATAATATTACTGTAAAGATCGTGCGAGAAACTGCAAGCCTGACAAAAATGGATGACAGCACTCCAGTCCTGAAAGCAGCTGCTTTTCACTGGTAGCAATGAACCAGCCAATATGATGTGTTGGAGCAGACTGTCATTGCTAAAATTACCAATCACCAGAGGGAGTAAATTACTTCATCCTGTAAGGTTCTCAGGCAGCAGGTTGTAAAACCACTGACTATTACATATATTTACTAACTAACTAGAGCTTTAACAAAAAGTTTTCATCAATGCATTTATTTTTTTATTGTTTTCTTTAGATGAGATACAGCACTTTATTTTTACTTAGAGATTACTAATTTGAATATATTTTTATTTGACTCACATGAACATTCAATACCCTCACCAATTACCTTTCACATTCTACAGTATTTTTTGTAGAGAGTGAGCTGCATCTTTCCCCAATGACTTCACTGTTTTCAGACCAGTGAGAGTTTAAGACTCAAGACTGTCGCAGCCTGGTCGTAACTGACTAGGGGTCAGTGCGCACAATGTCACTGACATCACTGTTTCCAAGCTAGTGTAGTGAGTGTAGTGCTGTACTCTACACAGGCCTCCACAAATATACGTCACACTTTCCAGTCCTACGGCAAGATGATAGATTATGTACAAGCTGTAAAATTTCACCTAAATCTGACATTCCTGGGGGCCCATGTGGGAAATTAGCAGCTTAATTTCTTGACATTTCCATATTCTCTGTAAATGTGAAAGAACGCGTAAGTGCTGCCAAAGAAAGCCTGCCTGTTGGCTCTGTGCTGGTCTGACACTGGGTGTGCATCCCAAGGCATGGAAAACTGGGAATTCAAGGTTACGCTTTTGTCATGGGAGATGAGATCACCATTACCACAAAAGCTCAGGATTTACTGGAAAAAATATAGATCTCTAGTCTTCTGTTTAATTCTATATTTCCTTTTTCTCTTTAATTGCATTGTATATTTAGTGAAATAGCCACTGAGTGAATGAGCAACAGCTGCACTTTGTGTTCAGAGTTTATTAGCAAATATCAACATGCTAATATGCTAAATTAAAACAGTAAATATTAGTAGCTCAAAGCAGTGTTTAAAGCTACAGCGATCAGTGGTTTGATCCCCAGTCCCGGCTACGTGTCGAAATGTCCTTGGGCAAGACGCTGAACCCCAAGTTGCTCCCAGTGGGTCAGGTGAGCATGGCAACCACCGCCATCAGTGTGTGAGTGTGTGTGTGTGTGTGTGTGTGTGTGTGTGTGTGTGTGTGTGTGTGTGTGTGTGTGTGTGTGTGAATGGGTGAATGAGAAGCGACATTGTACAGCGCTTTGGATAAAAGTGCTATAAAAGCCATTTAACATTTACCATTTACAATGCTCCAAAATGTACTAATGAGCTGAAATTGTTTAAATCCCCTGAGTGGTTCGAAGGGCAAACCTCGAAAACATTTAGAAACTACAGTCATATTCCTGGAAATGATAAACGAGTCTTGATCAGAGGAATCTTCAACTAACCCATTGTGTGGGACATGGTGTTGTAAAGTAGAGTCTCTGGGTCGTGATTTCAAAGTTACCAGGGATTCATTAGCTTTTCTACAAGTTAGTGTACCATGAAACTTTTAATTTAATGTAAAAATATTACATTAGAGCTAGTTCAAAGGCATAAAGCGCTGATGAGATACTTTGAATACTTTTGGTTAACTGCCCTTGTTGCAAGGATAAGCTGCAAAAATACATTATTACGTGTATAGGACCACTATTACTTTCCATGTGTAGCAGCAGTTACAGAGCGGTGAGGCTCCATGTCAGTCTCTAGTCAATCTGAACACATTGGGGAAGAGAAAAGATGAGGTGTGTGCTGGAAAAGAGCGGAGAGAAACAGATTCTGTGATGACCACACTGTGTGACAGACTGTGGTTCTGGAGCACATTTCTAGTAAAACTATTTTCTATTAAGTTACATTCTCCATCTTTACAGCCTCACAGAGCTGCTTTTTTTTAACCAAAGTAAAGCAAAAAATAGACTTAGATGTTTAGGGAATATGCAAGAAAATGCTTTAAACATCAATGAGTTTACCAACTTTTATACCATAAATGCTTCTGACACCATTTCTTTGGCTCACTGCTGTATTACCTAACTGAGTTCACAGACACTCTTGGCTACTGTTGCTGCATCATGGCACGCAGGAAAGCCTATGCAGTAGGGCCTGCTGTCTTCAATTAGCTGAGTTTCCGTAAGGAGTGTCTGGGCTGGCTACTCAGTTTGTCAGACGGAGTCCCATCCGGCTGGGTCTCCATGCTCCACATTCCATCTAGAGCGGAATTGTGTTTTGCCCCATTACAGATGTAAAATGCTAGTTTGGTGCTGCGTATTGGAAACATGTGAGGGGGAGTCACAGAAGGAGTGGTGTGTTATGGCAGCTGGGGTCCTTTCAAGGTCAGCACCAGCAACAAACACTGGACTTGACCTCTGCGTGACAAAAGCTCTGGTTTTATCTGAATGATATTCTTTCAACATGTTTACTGGTGTGCATGGTCATTAAACACAAACACATGTTCCCACTGTTACTCCATCACATTCAGTGTTTTGTTATCATGCAAGCCACCTTACACATGGGGCCTAGGTGGTCCAGTGTGGAGAATCAACAGCTGGTTCTACACCAATGCACTCATCAGATAAATTAAAGCTCATTCAGTTGTACAGTAAATGTTGATTGGGCCAACTGCAGCGCATTTCACACGAAGCCAGATTGTGTAACCACTCTGAAGTGGTCTGCACTGGACGACTACACTTTTTCCTTACCTACAATATCTGGGAAAATGTTTTTGTCCCAGTTCAGACACTGGATCTGTTGTCTGCATTTCTAGACAGAACACATCGTAATGGGCCCCATAAGACTTGGTCCCATTTCAAAGGCTCCTCCAAAGCCAAGCAGTCTACTTTTGGCTAGATTTTGAGGGCACAACTGGTAGATTACTTGCAACTATTGTAATAACTAAAGAAGAAAATACCAAACACTCCTACACTAGTTAAAGCTTCAGAATTGTGTGGATTTGCTGTACAACTTGACAGTAAACTAAATATATTTGAAGGAATTCTCAATGGCGCAATCATCAGCACAGTTGCCACCAGCAAGAAGGTTCTCAGTTGCAGAGCCTCAACATCTGACATCATCAGTTTTTCACCACAAGTTAAACAATTTCGTCATTAGTTTTGGCATGTGTGCGGCCAGACTATGGAAACAATATACTCTTTTTTAAAAATGGAGGGATCCAGACTAGCCTTGTGGCCTTTTGGAAGCTCCAGACCCTTTATGTAGACAGACTACTTTTTCAGCTTTAGGTGCAAGAAGTTGACTAAACTGATGATTTACATTTCAACTGTAAGGCCGAGTCATATATTATCTAACAACACCAGGATGTAGTGACACAAACAAACAAAACCTTCTGTACTACTATATCATTATTGTAGTCACTCTAAGGCTACTCTGGCTCACCGAGCGCAGAACATTTCGTCCACACTCCCAGTGAGCTTCTTTTGGGGACTTAGGGATGATTCATAATTTATTGTAGACAATGAAAAAAAAAAAAAAAAAAAACTTACAGCCCATGAAAACTTATTTCTAAACCTTTAGGGTGTTAAAGAATCCTCTCTCATGCATGGAAAAGTACTTTTTATGTGTGTGTATGTGTAGGTTTGTGTGTGAGGGAGCGTATAAGTGTAACAAGGCCATCTAGTGGTTAAATTCAATTAAAATTCATCTGTATGTGCAGTACTGTAGAATGGCTGAATGGATGAGGGGGATATGCCCATTATTTTTGCATTTCCCTGATGGAAAACCGTGTAAAGGGAGTGCAGGAAGCAGAAATTATCTATTCAGTTGAACCATTAAATAAAATTGGCTAAAGAGTATATAGAAACTAAACAGCAGAACTGGACAACGTAAGGACAAAAACTCAAGCATTAACTTTACAACCTTAGAATCATACAGTTTAACACATAAACAGCTACACAGCCACAGTCAGATTATTCTGACACACAGTTTCTGATACCACTTGCGCACAACTGAGACATGAAATAAACCAGCAAAGCCCAATAAACCCAAGCTGTCAACTATGAGAGCATGTGCCTGCAGTGTGAGCAACAATATTTGAAAACACTACAAATTCAGCTCTGTGTCCAAACACCAGAATAAATATTAAATAAAAGCTGCACTCTGTCTGGCTGCATACACAGTGAGAACAGTGCTATGCAGAAATCTGTCAGGCCAGTGCAGATAAAACATTTCTGCTAATTCCTGCAGCATTCAGGACTGATTCAGAATGGAGATCTACAGTAGCAGGGAGCAGTGATCAAATTTAAGGGGGAGAAAGCTGGCAGGGGTCCACTGCCTGTTTGAGAAAGCAACACTGACATTTTTTGCAAAGTTGAGCCTGTATGCAAACATCTGCAGAAATAAATTATACATAGATCTAACCCATCGCAAACAATCAGAGTGAAGCACATTGAGTATATTAGTCAGAATGTGGAGTCAACTGTTGATTTCATCATCTTCTTGATTTTTTTTTAATATTTTTATTTTTTTAAACACACACACACACACACACACACACACACACACACACACACACACACACACACACACACCTATAACCCCTGGGGGGAAAAAAAAAAAATCAACTAACTCACATATGGAAGCTGTGCTCTCCGGCGATGGCCCAGTCCACAGCACGGCATGAAGGGGACCCGTGCAGGGAGGAACAGACAGCCTTCTCACAGACTCTCTGTCAGGCAGCAGCATTTGATCAACCTCGGTCCATGTCTGCACCCTCAGCCCACGGGAGTGTGGGCCACCAAAAGACGCAGAAGCAAAGACCAGGACACCAGGACGCCTTTGACAGATGAGTGAGCTGCGGACTTACGTTTGCCCTCCAGCCCCCTACCTTGGTTCACCCACCCCGCCAATGGTGGGCAGAGTCTCTCTCAACACAGAACCTCTAAGGATTCCAGAAATTCATATTTTGATGTCACCTCTCGTTTCTACCCATCTCCAGACGGTTGCAGCAATGTTCACCAGCTGAAGCACACGTCTGAACGGGCTCTGTAACAACTCCAGCAGATCGTCCGGGCTGCCAAATCCTCTGCAGTGCTGCTGTGCTGTGGCAGAGACTTACAGTTGCAGGCTGGCACACTGGTTCAGCTGCTGATGGGTTTAGACACACTCATCATCACACACAAGTTCCTTCTCAGGGTGGAGGAGGAGGTGGAGTTCTGACTGTCCTTTATTGACCGCTGTCCCTTGCTTCCTAACGGAGGGCGCCACCCCTTATACTCACCACCTCAACTCTCTCCTTTTATCCAGAGTTTAGTCTGTTTTAAAAGCTTTACACACACACACACTCTCCAGCTTTCTTCTTGACTTTGTGCTTCCCTCTTATGTCAGATTTTATTGCTTCTTTACTCCTCCCCTTTATTTGTTACTGTGTCATGATTCGCTCCTCATTTACATTGCATTAAGTGGTTGGGGCAGAAGCAGACATAGCTACTGGTTGCTGAAGAGACTGCATTGTGCCGTCTTCTTACAGAGTGTGTGTGTCTCATGCAGCGAGCAAAGGAGCAGCACATCTCTGCCTGTGGTGTAGAGGGAAAATCTCCTGTCGCTCTTTTCCATCACACCCCTCCCCTTTTCTCTTCACTCATGGCCTTCCCCCATGTGTTCAGATTGATTAGTGACTGACATGGAGCCTCACTGCTCTGTTGTAACTGCTTCTACAAATGGAAAGTGATAGTAATCCTATAATGGTGCATGTGTTTTTGCAACTTACACGGCAACAAGGGCAGTTAAGCACTGGCAATCAAATTCAATGCATCTGATCAGGGCTCTATCCCTTTGAAATATAATTTAAGGTAAAAATATTACATTAGAGCTAAGTTTCATGGTACTTCTTCTAAAGCTGATGGCATCCCTGGTAACTCTGAAATCACGACCCAGAGACTTAACAGCACCATGTCAAACACACAATGGGCCAGACCCTTCAAATATGTATAAGAAGAAGCTACCTGTAGATATTCTTAGTGTGGCTCAATATGGCAGCAAAAAGACCGAAGATTGTGATGTCGGAGGAAAAGAGGACAAGAAAAACAGAAAGTAACCTGAGAAGAGTAAATATGGGACAGGTTTTTACTTGTTGACGAGAGCTAAATAATAAACACATTTTAGGATGCTTGATATGTTTTGTGTTGTGCTTGTTTGATATGTGGTTGTGCGAATTGGGTTTTGTTTGTGAACTTGGGCAAGTTAATCCAGGTCGAGAGGTTCAGCCGCTTTCTTTGCTGATTCAATAACTTCTCCATCAACTTGTAAACAAATGCACATTTACTGGCATCCATGAGGACGGGTAAAGGCACAGCTGGTATTTGTGACAATGGTGTAAAAGTACACTGTAGAAGAGAGCAATGCTTAAGATGTAAGTGATTGTAAATTCTTCAAAAGTGATATTATGCTCAAATGATTCAAAGCTAATGTACAATATGTAACTTGTAACTAACTTCTACTATTTCTTCAACAAACCTATCTTTTTGTTAAGAAGTCATTTATGGATTTCTATGAAATGACATTAGGGGATGATTATTGAGATATGAAGATGACTAAAGTGGTATTTGAATAGTATAAGATTGACAACTGTTTCTAAATGCAAGAGAATCTGTGGTCTGTATAACCTACTGTAGATTTGTATCACTTATCTGTGGCTCTGTTTCACCATTCACGTATTCTCATCCTCTTTTGCAATTTGCTCTTAATACTGAGTAGGGCTGAGTCTAAATCTTTCTTCATAAAGAAAAGGGCAGCTTGTCTCATCTGCAGTAACACATGCTCCATCAGTGCTGTTCGTCTTTCAGAGCAGACACACAGTGATTGTGGTTTTGTCACCACGAAAATAACAACATGATTTCTGTTGTCAGACAGAGCTGTGTTGAGATAAAGACAGACTCAACATTCTGTCTCGAAAACAATCGGTAGTGCAGGAAGGTAGAGCCGTTGTCCACCAATTCCACAGTTGTTGGTTTGATCCCCGGCTCCTCCGGTCACGTGTCGAAGTGTCCTTGACCAAAGCACTGAACCGCAACATCGCAGAGTTTCTCCGGGTGAGTGTTGGCCAGCCGCATAGCAGCTCCCCCATCGGTGTGGGAGTGTTGTGTGTGAATGGGTGAATAAGAAGCAGTGTAAAGTGCTTTGAGTGCCAGTAGGTAGAAAAGCGCTATATAGGTGCAGTCCATTTACCACTTACTTAAATTACCTCAAAACATTGTTTTGAGGTATGTGATTCTGTGTAGGAACAGTTTCCAAACTGGTAAACATCTTCATTTGTTAGGCTCTGATTGTAAACCAAATCTCTATTTATCTTTTACCTTAAGAGAAATTGAAATGGTTTATTTTACTATTTTTCTATGTTACCTAATACACAAACACACACACACAAACACAAACACACACACACAAACACTGAAAGTTCTGAGTTCAATGTCAATATTTCAGACTGGCCTGTGTCTGCTGTGATGGAAAGGCATCATTAGAAACAGAGAGCGGTACCTTACAGTGAGAAGGGAATGAATTCAGTTAATCTGCCAGAGCCTGTCGCCCTTTGAGAAGTAATCATCATGAGCTGCGGATGACGCCAAGTATAAGGCTGCAGGATAACATGTCTGCACATAAAATACTGCCTGTTTTATTCAAGTTCATTAAGTTTTTCTTGATGCACATTTCAAGTTACACCGGACACCAATTTCCCTCTTGCTTTTCATAGAAGACAATACCGCTGCACACTGGTAGACAGAAACCCACTGGAACCGTATAATTACACAGAGAAAGCAGATTCCTCAAGAAGCTAATTAAGCTGATTAATTGTATGAGGTATTTGTAATGCAAAAGTGACGGTTTCCTTGTCTTTACAGTTAATAGTGCTTTGGGTTGTGCACTGTTGGTCAAACAAAACAAAGACTGAAGATCAAATCTTGGAGTGTCAATTTTCAGCATTTTCTGGAACTTAACAGACCTAATAATGAAATGATTAATAGAGAAAACTACTAAACACTGTAAATGTTAAGCAGTTGTTTTCTTCAAATGTGCCACTTAAAAAAGGACAACAGTGATAACAAGCAGCATCCATCCTTTTAACCTAACATCTGATAAAGTAGTCAAATGGTAGGATTTGATCGCACAAATTAGCAACAGAAAACATTGGTGTGTGGGTACTCAAATTCAATTAGGTTGCACTGTATCAGCAGGGGGCAGCACAGTGGTGGAGCGGTAAGCCCTGCTGCCTCACAACTAGAAGGTCCCCTGTCCGAATCGCTGGCAGCGGATTTTCTGTGAGGAGTTTGCATGTTCTCCATGTGCTTGCGTAGATTTCCTCCCACACTCCAAAGACATGCATGTGAGGTTAATTGCTGATTCTAAATTGCCTATAAAAGGTTGTTTGTCTGTGTATGTCTCTCTGTGTTGGCCCTGAGATAGACTGAGACCCTAAACAGGATAATGTATGGATGGATGAAGTACCTGAATGACTGAGCATAGTGTCGTTGAGCATAAAAAGCATAGCAGAGCAGTTTAGAACAGGGACTGAGAAGCTGCTCGACTTGGCAGGGCTGACTTATTTCAGGTTCCGTGCTATCACTCATTTGTTGCAAATTGTAGCCTAAAATATCAAATGTCAGAGACAAAGGCTGGAAGTTGCAGATCCTAAAGAAAACAACTGCGAGATGAGGTCGAATCCACTAGATGGCAGAATGTTGCTGCTGTGATGGTTGGGCAGCAGTGATGTTTCAGGCTCCATTTCTTCATTCCTCAGTGTCACATTAGTACAGAATGTAACCCCAACAATAATGATAAAAATGTAGATATAGCTCTACCGAATTATCTACTATTGGAAAAAACAAAACACAAGTTCCTTTATGTTCAGACAAATGTCTGACAAGATTTACACTGGCAGCTACTCCATACCATACTAGACTTCTATATTACATAAAAAAGAATCTGCCAGTGGGAAGAATGTGTGATAAAAAAGACCTTTTATCACACATTTTCCCCATTAAGCAGAAAAAATAAAGCAAGACGATGATGAAAAGGAAAAATGCCTGCAATCAGAGAGTGAGCGAGAAATGGAGCCCCCCCCACCCCCAGCCCCCCACCACACCCTCACACAGCATCGAACTGCCTTTCATCACCAAATCCAAGTCTAAAACATCCAAACAGGGCAGCTAAAAAGGGTCCAAGTGCAACTATGTGCCAGTGGGAGAAAAGAAGAGAACTAAACCATCGATACACAGATTATTATACTTAACTAAAGCCTAAAACAATTTACTCCTGTTGGCCAAATATGATTAAAAATTCACACGTGATCCAAATTGTTGCAGGCTCCTTATTTATAAATATAATAGACGCTTACTTTCAGTCAGTCCTACAAACAAAACACTGTTGATGTAAAACAATCATTGCAGCACCAAATGTGTACTCGACGATGGACACAGTCGCCATAAATGCGATATTTATAGCTGTTTGGGTGAAGTTTACTAGTTCACAGGTTTATTCTATTATTATAAACAGGTTCATTTCATCTCTGTCAAAGTCTCCTACATGTGTTACCACTCTGTTATAGAGATGATTTAAAGATGTTGATGAAGATGTTGATGATGGCCTTCTACATTTAGTGTGTTTGCTATAACAAAGAAATAAGATCAGACCCACTGTTCATTAGAATAGCCTGACAGAAGAAACATTACAATCTCATTCTTTCTTTTTTTTTTTTAATCACTACTTTTATAGTCTTGCTTTTAGGCGTTTAATCCCATTCTTTGTTCTGAGCTTTGTTTCTCCTTCTCTGTAAGGCACTTTGTTACCTCTGTTTTTAGAGAAGTGCTATATAAAGAAAGTTTATTATTATTCAGAGTCATGGGGTGCTGGATCATTTCCCAGGATGCATTAGACAGAAACAGACACTCTAAACACAGTGCCAGTCTACAGATGCACAGTCACTCACATTTACACCTACTTTAGAGTTTGTAACTAGAGAATACAGCACTCGACAGACAAAAACAACAACACTGAGTGAACTAAACGCTGACCAAAATATGACAGATTTGTCTTTCAAAAGAAAAAAAAAGATTACTTTAAATGATATTCTGTCATTTCTGTCACTCTGTCTTGGTCAGGAAATCATTTCACAAACTTTAACATCTGTACCCCCTCTCTGATATTAAGAGCTTGTGGTTGAGCAGAGAAACACACACTTCAGCCTGTGAACAAATCAAAATACAACTCTGGTTTTTCTGTTGTACTGATTACACTACGTTTCTGTGCACAGCCATTTAACCTCCGTAAAAACAAAGGCTATTCTGAGAAATCTGAGTGTGGAAGCTTTTTGTGAGTGTTAATCAGTTGCTATCTGTTGAATTTTTCATAGAGACCTTATAATTAAATTCTCTGTTTTCCTCCTAAAATGTTGGACTGTTACTAAGCCTGAGGCAGACAAACATTCATATTGACTGTCATCCTCTTCTTGCCAATATGTTTTTCCACCCCATGGGTTGACATAAATGTCTGGTATGTAAAGGAAATTAAATTATATAAAGGTTAACTGCAACCTCTATATTTACCACTTAGTAGCACTAACATCTCACACTGCAAAAAAAAGCACAATAATTTGCAACTGAGACCATTTTCCTGCTTCCACAGCAGAACTACCTCAACATGAATAAATACAAACTTTGTACCTGAAGAACTTAATTAGTTCTGCGCATGTTCCTTTTCAATGGAGTGCTGAGCTCCACTCCAGCACTGACCTCGCTACTCCCACGGCTAAGCGGTCCAGACCTCCACCCTTCCCAGCCTCCTCCACATTCTCCCCTGGGCAACAAGCCACGACCGCAGGAAACATCTTACGTATTTTTTCTGTCAACGTACGCTCTGTCTGCCCTCTGTTCTCTCTATCTGTTGGAGTATGAGTAATTTCAGGAGCTGTTTATATGCAGTTACTGGAAAGTCATGTTCATGATGCTCAGAGCCGCAGTGGATCGATTACACAGTGACCCTGACTGATATGTTCTGACGACGCCTACAGGAGTGAAAGAACTAAAAGACACAAAAGCAGGAGGCAGAACGAGAGAAAATATACAAAAGATCAATTCATTTAAAGCAGTAGCAGTTCGATTGTTGACGACAGTGAAGCGAGAAATAATAAAATACATTGAAACAAGATTTAAAACAAAATGACAATAACAGTGAGACAATCACACACACAGACAGGCTGGTGTCCTACTTTCCCTGCATAAGGTGAGTTTATTGACGTAAATACTACAGCCTCACTCTTCTGCTAAAAGTTAAAACTGTCCCATGACAATATGATTGGGCACGAGCAATCAGCAAGAAAATAAGGTCAGAATGAAACTGCTGTTATGACTTTTGAGAAATAGTATTTACAGTGTGATCCAAACAGAAGATGAGTTACTGGAAGGGCTGCTATTTCTGGGGCCCTCTAGTGGCAAATATTTAAAAGAGGATATTTCTGCTCAGCATGCAAGAGCTTTACTGAGCCTGAAACGCATTACATTCCTCTTCTGCCTCTCACTTGAATTGCCTCGCGTTTCTGTAGGATGTGGTGTTACATTGCAAATATACAGTAGACAAGGTCTCTCAGACTTACTGAGTTTATTTGTGATGACTCCAACTGAAGGGGAACTCCTCATTTGGGGACAGGACTGTGGGAATGGGCATGAGCTCCCATGGGTGCCGGTAAAGATCAGGGAATTTCTCAGCAAGCGGCTCCTTTTGAGCTCATTCAGAAGTTCTCTGTGCCCTTGAGACGAAGCAGACAGCAGACAAGGAGGTGCTGGTTTGCTCTGGTCTCCTTAAGCTTCCCTTCACTCTGCCGCTGCGTTGCCAAACACAAGAGTTGTGTGCCTCCTCCAAAAAAGGCAGAAACATTTAGGCAGGGCTGCGCATCCTTAACCCGACCCATTCTGTCCCTTTGCAAGTCTGCTCTACAAAGTCCAGACACGCTGACAGTGTACCTCACATGGTCTGTTTTTTAACAGGCCACTGAGTCACTGTGCAGTGACAAAGTGGCCCTAAGATGCAACTCAGAAGAAAGGCCTCCACTTAACTATATAGTGTACCCAGAAGTGTTTACAGTGAGCTTTTACTGCAATGCAAATCTCATCCTTAATGGATGATGATGACTGAGGCTGGGCTCTTACGCCAGTTTGCACTGTTAGGCATTTATACACACTCAGACAAACACACACATACACACAGTCAACTTTGTGTTATTTCACGTAGAAAAGTGTTACATTTCTACATGAAATAACTGCAGCCAGGAAGTTAATTAATTATGCCAACTCGTCCCTTGTTAAGGTACAAAGGTATGAGCCACAGAACATGATATTTGCATTTACAAGGTATTTTTAAAAAAAGAAAAAGAAAATGAGAACAGAAAGGCAGAGTGACAAGGAATAAAGGTCAATGGATTTTCCCTAAAGTTTGAGCCTTTATTAAAAGTGAAATGTTGCTTACCTGGCGAACAAGGCTGTTGGTTGTGGTGTCAGAGGAGGTGCTGCCATCCGAACCTTTGAAACGACCTTTTCTTCGAGCTCCTTTGCCTTGAGGCTTCAGGAGCAAAAAAAGCAAAAGTGAGAGGAAATTTGGTTTTGATTTGGTTATTTGGTCTTATCTAGAATTATCACCTTTCTGACAGTTTCAACCTAAAAACTGACAAATTATAGAATTCATTGCAGAGCCACTGTAGTGGATTGCAACAAATTTGCCAATTACTCGTTTGATTTATAATTAATATACAAAAAATATGAAAAACTTTAGAACTGCTACAGTGAACTGAAATTAATCGGTTAGTTGATCTTTAGATTTTATGTTTAAAATGATCATAACCTTGCTAGATAGCTCGGTGAGGTTGTTTTTGTTTTACATCTTCCATGTAATCAACATTACCAGCAACTGGTTTCCTTGCCAGCTGTTGTCAAAAAAAACCCTACATTGATGGACAGGACATCCTACAGCCTAATAATAAACTGTGTGATGACCTGGTGTAATTTATCACCTTGCTTCAGGGAAGCACAGGTGTAATCCAGGACATAATAAGAAAGGCTTGAAAATTTTAATCAGGAGCGCAGTAAAACTCTGCTTTTCATCCATCAATTGCTAATCTATTTATCATGTGGAGGGTCCGGGAGGGGCTGGCTTTTATGCGAACTGACATAAGTGATTCTTTAAAGTTGACATCAAGAAGCCTGTTTGCTAGCCAGGCAGGAGAAGATAAATGCTAAAAATATGAAGCCAATGATGACAGATAGTTCCTACAGCACGGGCTTGGAGAAACAATACTGATGCCCGTTAGGCGGGTAAGGTATGAGAAGTGCAGAAAAGTCCGTTTTGAATGGCAAATTCTATTTTATTTACGATCATATAAAACTGCAGGTCTTCACATTTGAAAAGCTGTAAACACAGAACATGAAAAGAAGAACCAGCAAAAGCCTCCAAAAAGGAAACCAATTACTTCATTGTTAGTTCATTTAGTTAAGTAATACTTTCATTGATTTGTTGAAGTGCAATACTATGACAGGTGTCGAAAAATTATGTGCATGGTCTCTAAAATGCAACCTGATATGATGAGGGGCCTGAAAAGTAATGTGGCTCAAGTGTGCATACCGCATGTGTTGCTAGTAGCAACTGAGAAAACATAAATTCATTTCAAATCTGCTTTTTCGTCCAACCTGTTCCCCCAGGACATGTTAATCATGCCTATAAAAAGAGAGAAAGATACTACTCTGAATGCTTTCTGTGGAGCCGGTCTGAACGGTTTGCCCTGAACAGGATGACAAATAAGAAAAAACTAAGTTGAAAAGATGTATGTTACTGCATGAGAAAGACGACCGGCATAGCCCACTTTATGTTACTCCTATTTTACCAGAGGTTGGAAAGATTTTTTTTGATAGACTTAACAATGGTGAAGAGAAACAACTGCGCATCCAATTAAGTACTATAATTAAGCACTATTTTATTTTAGTTAATAATTTACTTCATACTTCCACATCTGACTACAGCTTGAAATAGGTTATTGTACACTGCATTTATGAGACAGCTACTGCTTATTATAGGTTTTCTGAGGATTTCTTAAGATAGTTATAGAGATAGTTTGTGCATTTTAATAGTTTTAAAAACAACCACTAAGGTAACTATGTACACTTACATGAGCATTATGCTAAAGTTTACAATATTCCAACGTTACTGAAATATTTACGTTGTTTTCCCCTTCATAAGTGATCTACACTACAGATGATTTTATACTTTTTAAAACTACTACATTTAGTCTACGTGGCAGGTAACGTTACGGTAAATTTGTACATTATGTTATTTGTTTTATTCAAAAAACATGATCAGTTACTGAATATCTGAATGTTGTACATTACAAATGTCTAATGATCACGTTCGCAGTTTGATCTGGAAATGTAGGACAAGTCCTGATAAATTTGACTTTGGCTAAAACATTTACAAAGTTTGCTGACATTTCTAAAAGACTCACCTCTCTCATTGACAAAAGTTCAACAGCGAAACTACATACGATAACTGAGAGTTTCCCACCTCAGTCAGTCGTTACAAATTCTACATTTGAAATCTATTACGTAATCACAACTCCCCTTCCAGCTGGGAGCCGCCGACAGCCACCAGGAAGTGGACAGGTGAGTTCAAGTTCACCTGGTTCTTCTTTAGCACGCTAACCTTCCGAGCTATGTCAGCCAGTGAAATGAAGACTATCAAATTATCGATGAACTCAAACGGACTTACATGTACCATCGGATGTTCCAGTGAGTCCATGTGTTTGTCCAAAGGTGTGTCCGCTCCTGTTTGTGGAGTGTCAATGACGTCAGATTCTCAAATAAACCTTTCGGCTTGAAGAGCTGTATCGTAGAAGAAAGCTAAAGCGCATCTTTACGCATTCAGTTGAGGAGGGAAGGGAACTGGACGCTGCTGCTGCTGCTCCTCGGCTGGGACCGCCAGTCTTGGAAGTTTCAGACAGGATCAATAAGAGAGGGGGCTTCTGCGGAAGCAGATTTCCTCCAGTTCAGATCATGATGATGATGGTGATTTGAATTCTTGGATATTATAGCCTTCAGCATGACAGAGCCTCAGCCTCCTCATCGGTGCCCTCCTACCCACACTGGCTGAGAGCTCTCCTGCACCGTGCGCCCTCATCCAACGCCAACACTTCTGCCTTCTCTCAGCACAGAAAAATAATAAGCTTACCAGCATAAATCCTCAGGGGGAAAAAGCGTGGTTTAAACTGAAGAAATTGGCTCAGTTCTGTCACCCAATTCGAGAAATTGTTACAAACTGGTAATCTTACTGTAAACACATTTTCTCTTGGATGTTTTAAGAAAGTGGGCATCAATCAATAAAGTAGCATAAAGCTCAGCGCCAGGCTAAGTAGGTATAGTTGTTGCCAAGTGAACCATGTGACCATCTGACACTGGAGTCATGGCTGTTTCACTAGAAACGTCATACTGAGTGAAAAGCTTACAAAACAGCTCAACACTCAGCATTTTCTTTAGGCAACACCATCCATTTTTTTCTTTAACATAACACAACATAACCATGTAATGTACAGGGGAAACATTTTGTAGTTGAAACACTTACATCTGTCAGTGTTTGTTTTTAAACCTATCGGTGAAATGTCTCTGCTTAATGTTCTACATCAGATGACACAGACGTGCAGACCAAGAAAACTTGGTATGGGACAAAATCCTGTAGTTTGTCTGCTATGTTTGCTATAGTTTCATGTTTCGTGTTGCATCAGTGACGCACAGATTAACTCCAGGACACGTTCATCTCACTGCTGATTGTGGTTACATGTGTAGGTTTCCACTATTCTCAACCCCACTATAAGGGGCGAGGAAGCTGGGAACATTTCAGCCATAGAGGGCAGTAAAACCCCACCATTCAGCACTGTGTCAAGTTATTAATTAAAACTGACAGCCAGTTGTCGGGTAAGAAACGTCTAATGCTGAAACTATAAAGCAAAAATTGAGATATGAATGGTGTCTACAGTACATGTACTGTAGGCCTGATTGGGATGAGCAGCCAGGAAACTTTACTGATGTCTCTTAGTCAGGCAGGGAATGAAAAGTTCTGAGAAGTTCATGTTCATCTGAAGGGCAACATGGGACAGTCAGACACAGGATAGGAGATGTCAAGGGTTCTTTTTAATTTAATGCAGCAATCTAGAGAAATTACTCACTAATAGCCATTTTCAAATCAACGTACTCATCACAAAACCAACTGACAAAAACTGCTCAGTTTGGCCAAAAAAGTTTTTTTTTTGTTTTTTTTACACAAAAGGAATTTTGTTGGGCAAATCACATGTGTGGACACAATATGCCAACAAAACTCTAGAATTATTGGTACAGTACAAAAATAAATAATTCAGACTTTATTGTAATAGTTGCTGATATTATTTCTGTTGAGCAGCTAACTTGCCGGACTAATTGTTGAGTTCTAGGTTTAGGTGAGACATTTGCTGGAACTGTATTTTCCCTCTAACAGTTTGCATCCTCAGGTGAGTGTATTGTATGTGAGGGTAACTTAGTGAGATAGTTAGATTTTTTTTTACAGCTGTGACGTACAGACCTACAGTTGACACTCCGCAGTTGGATTGAGTAGAATAAGATCATTCACGCCATAAGCTGCTGCTGAAGTGAAAAAACACCTGCCTCAAGACGTTTTTTACCTCAGGCAGCCCTGAAGTTTTGTTGTTCGTTGTTGCCCTCTACTGGTTTAATTTACATTTGTATTTTAAAGAGGCACTTTAAAGATCATCAGAACTTAAGATTGCTGCTTTGCAAAGGTTGTTTATTTATATAGCATTTTATATTTCAAGCAACAAGTTCTGTGATTGTTAATATAACTAAAATGTCCCAATATAAGTGACCATAATATGATCCTGTGTGCTTATGTTTGGCAACGATAGCAGGAGCAAATGAATATGTTAAGTCATATCCTTTCAAATCAAAGCAAAAGCACTTTTATGTTTCCTGTTTTGTGTCCTTATCATTTAGCTTTTACCATAATTGATGTGAGCTCTGCTGCCCTGACAACCCTGGAGCTGAACTATCCTTCTGACAGGTCTCTGTAGAGTCAATGAGTAGACTCTGTGTTAACACCAACATGCCCCAGATAAAGAGCCCTTCCTTCCTTCATCCTGGCAGCAGCTGCGTTGAAAAGGTGCACACATGCCAAGAAAATGCCTCTTTAGTCCAATTGAGCAAACATACACACAGACCAGCAGGCCCAAAGATTTCCTGGAAATGCCAAGGGGGGTTGGCATTTCCAAAATAACAATTGCTAGAGTAGGAGAAAATGCAATGGACTTCCTGCTATTGTTTCCACATTACTCGGGAAGTCAGAGTAAATGGTGTCAGCTTTTTCTGACATGATAGTCAAATAATCTCATGACACAGTCAATATAACTGACTTTGCACTTTGATAGGGGGCTTAGAATGGCAAATTACCATAAGCACCATGGAAAATGTGCAATGAAACTAATCCCCACTCACAATTAAGCCGAATGCTTGACAGCTGTTTGCTGGCATTTTACAGAATGTGTTTATGCACTGAGCACTAGAATGTAATCACAGCAAGCTGATTAACAAGAGGGGAAAAAAATCCTCTCACAAACCCACTCATTCTCACAATATCACAAATCCAGTTTACGTACGAATAAGTTGATTAACTGTGTTTCTTTTGTTTTTTTGTACTGATATATTCACCATTCTCTCTTCTTTCTCCACCTCCTGCAGGCCCACTCCGGTTCGGTAAAGAGCGTGTGTGCTGTGTGGGACGGATCGCTCCAGAGTTTTACAGTCTTTTACACCAAGCATTAGTCATCCAGGTTGGTGGATGCAGAGAACAAGTGGCTCAGGTGGGTGGAAGTGCCCTCATATTGGATCACAGAGGCCTCAAAAACAAAGAACAATGCCTCTGAGATAAGAAGCTGAAAAAGAGCATTGGTTCTGAAAACAGGGCTTAAAAAAAATAAATGTATTTAAGTCTAACATGGAGGTATTAGTTCTTTTTTCCATTTAAGCTATTAAGATATATTTATGTTTTTTATATAAACATAATTCTCTGCAAAGGAAATGTAATTTTCTAACAAAAAAAGTTTCCTGGAAAGCCTTGTCTGGGACTGCACATAGGTTTTTACTAGGAAGTTAAATTCCATGAAATAAAAGGGCATGTTGACTTGGAAAGATGTGGGAATTTAGCAGTCAGCGAAAAAGTAATTACTGTAAATACCAATTAAACAATAACAAAATAACTTTATTATGCACATTTAGAACTTTTTAAGAACTTGATACAATGTTCTTTACAAAGACATACAGTACTAAAACCAAGAAATACCACATATAGGAACTAGAACTTCCACGTATTTCATTGAAAGCTTATCTTTTAAATGTTTAGAATTTGTACCAAAGTTTGTTTTTATCAAGTTGCTTGGAATATATTTAAAAGTTACATGTAAATGACAGTTCTGTACACAAAAGCATCAAGATATAAAATAAAACATTGTAGAAATCAACAGTTCCCCCACATTACCCTAACTACTGACAATCATGATAAAACCACTGCAAAAAAAAAATAAAAAAAAATCCTTTAAACCAAAATAAGTACATTTAAAATAATTTATAGTTTGCTGGTGAGAAATGATTTCAAGATAAAATGATTCGATTGTTGGGGGCAATATGAATATTTTACTCACCAACAGATTAGCACAATCACACCTGATACTGCCAAATTAGTTTCAAAACTACACATCTAGTCTCCACATAGATAATACCTCACCCATTATAGCTAAAATACAAAAATAAAAATTATGTATGAAAAAGGGATTCGTACAGCTATACAGTACATATTTATAATCCAGTTTTGAGACTACAAGCTCATGAAAGACTCACTCGTTGACCAGTAATAACTTGCTTAAACATCCTGCTGCACACACTTTTCTACGTGCAAAAAATGAATAAGTCAATGAACAAGTCAAAGAACAGATACTATATGTCACATACACTTGTTTGTGTGTTTGTGAAATTCTAATTATACACACATGCGTATAATTAGAATTTCAGTTCATGTTCAAAGAGAGCAAGAAGCAAAAGGCAGGCCCAACCCATCAACAGACCAAGGTTCTGCAGGAAAAACATGAGACACGGTCTGTCCGTCTTCACTCGACTCATCTCCGGAAGCTGAAAGAAGAAAGAACATAACAGTAAAATCAAAACAGTTTACCAGGAGAACAAAAATTGGCATTAGTCTATGCTTTACTTACTGAAAACAAATCATATGAACTGGGAAAAAAACAATGATATGGGTGATGTGTTTTGCAGAAAGTTGATTTTGAACCAAAGTATGTGACAAATAAAATTGGTGACTGCAAATAATTCCACTGTTTTACATTGTTTTATTAATATAAAGTAATTGAAATTATCTGGTAGTTGTTACTAACGTTTACTCAAATCCCCAAATGCAGCCTAATAGAAAAGCCGTGAGATCATCTTCTGGGAGCCATGAGTGTGGGTGCATAACTTCATGGAAATCAATTAAGTAGTTAAGATGCAAACAATGGAATTTAGAGTTTAATTATAATATAGAATAAAATTTTTTGAAACAACTTTACTTTTGGCACATTATTTAATAAGGAGTTTTTGCTGGGGTACACTGTATTTTCAACCATGGATTAAAATCATAATCATAATCAAAACCATAAGGGAAACTGTCTTCCAGTGTAAAGGTGCATCCCATTGATGTGTTTTTTTTTTTTTTGTAGTTTTTAAATAAGGATGAATATCTGACACCAAAAAAATAAACATATTGTGAACCGTAGCCTTTTTTCTTTTCATGAGTTTTGTTGAAAGTAAGAATAACAATGGACTTTAATAGGGCTACATTACCATTTCTACCAGTGACAAATAGAGGAAAATCCCAGCAGTTACAGCGAAGATCCACTTCTGTACCTCTATGTCAGAGGAAACAAACAGTCCAGTATAAAGCCCCATGAACGCTGTCAGGGCGCTCAGAAAGTTCATTAGCACAGCAGTCTTCACTGAGAGTCCGGAGCTGAGCAGCACTGCAAAGTCTCCTTTGAGACAAAAAAAAAAACCAAAAAACGATAAGTCAGTCAGTGTTTCCTGGCCTCAGCCAAAAAGCAACAAGTGTGACCCCAAAGTAATCAGTGTGACTTCCTCACCCATCTCATGCGGGATCTCGTGGCACAGCATAGCTACGGTCGTCGCCATGCCAGTCTCAGCTGAAGAGGAGAAGGCCACGCCGACAACCAGGCCATCCGCAAAGTTATGAAGGCTGTCTCCCACGATTATCATCACAGCCAGAAGAGGAACCCCTTGTCCTGGGAAGACAAAGCGAGTCTGTGTTGTTAAAACTAGTCCCCAGACCGTGACAATGGCTTTGCTAGAGCCAGGCGACTAATTACAACGTGCATCACATTCATCTCAAAGCTCACATTGAAGGAGCTTACTCTCATGTGAAGGGCTCCGTGTGGGTATATGTTCAGGAGACATTTCCGTACACTCCAGGTCGTCCACTGGTCCCTGCAGAATAGATAACTATAATTTACAGCACAAAAGTTTGAAGAAGATATGTTTTGAGCATGAAGTGCATTCTGAAATATTTAATAATTCATATGCTGTTCGATTCCTTTACTTCCTCCTACACAACTATAATTTTCTGTTATATAAGAGCAGTGCTGGAAAATTGGTTAAAGTGAATATTAGTCAAAATGTCAAATTGTTTATGCTATATAGTTTTTTTAATTAATTTTTTGGTAACAATGAAGGATAGGAGCATGATCAGAAGTGGGTCAAAATGCTGACAGTACTGTAAACAGTGCCACAACCAGTAGAGCAGTAGTGTGGGAGTGAGGCATAACTTGAATGAATGAAGATATGTGGAAGATATGCTGAAGATATGCTGACATTAATAACAACACAGTGCTACAGCAAAAAGTTCAGTCAGTGCATGAATTTAACCTCAGCTGCTTCTTCCTTACTTGGGAGAGTAATAACCTTTGTTACACAAGTGAAATTAAAACCTTGAACTTAAAACTAGGAGCAAAAAACTGAGACATTTCTGATGCCGACGTAAATGGCTTTGTGGATGCATGCAGTAATGGCTTATTTATTTATTTTTTGTACAGTAGGAACAACTCCAACGGCAGGACACCGTGCTGCGTGCAGCCACGCAGCCTTCATTTGTTGGCAATCGACTCATGAACAGAGATGTAAACCCTGTCCAAGATTTCTTCAGGGCTTTAGCTGTAACCCTGTGCTTCTCATTTACCACACTGAGTATTTTGCTTTGTGTGTTTGGAGTCATCGTAGCGGGATTCCCATTTCTATGGAGAGTGGCCACAGAACAAAATCATCTCCATTTATAGTCAGTTTGTAGAACTGCGGATTGATAAGGTTATGAACTCTCTGAGAAAACTTTGAAGCATATAATAATTTGTGTTGTTAGGTAAAACAGTTTTAACAGCAAACGGTTTTTGTGGTTGATGAGGATCTGAGCAGCTTTAAAGATTCTTTTATAGCGTTCATTTGCTTTTTCTTGCCAATATAAAATAGTGTAATATAAAAAGGTTTTATATTTGTGTTTAGAACAAAAATGAACTAATGATGAACTTTGGTATATACATTTGGTCACAATAGTCAATAAATGAGCAGCTATAATATGCAAACTACCAGAAACTACCAGGGGCAGTAACATCTAAATACCATAGGTTTGAGGGTTTGTGGAAAATAGTCAACAAGCAAGCGAAGAAGTCATAATAGATTCTTAAATGTGATTGATAGGTGGTAGTACTTACAGGAACTACTCTGTGATGGGAGGAAATTGTCATAGTAAGAATGAGAACAGGTATTTCCTGCCTTAAAAAACTGACTGTACTGTGATTACAGTAGTGATTACACTCACCAGCTGTATGGTGGAGATGGACTTTCCTCTCTGTGACTGACCATTGCAGTGGAGCTCTATGGAAAGGTCACCAGAGTGACTCTGCAGACAAAAGAAAGTCATGAGACCACTGTTGCTCAACATTTAGAATCAAGATGAACTTGTTAGTTTTAGTGAAAATTCATCATCTGGTTAGGTGAAGAAAATCCGACACCGCCCTGTTCTTTACAAACAATCTTCTTCCCGTCACAAAACTGAAAAAAATCTACAGCAACACAATCCTTACATGGCCACGTGAAGGGACAAAAAAAGAGAAGATCCTTTCAATAAGGAAAAAGCTATAGATCGCAGTGAGCATCCCCAGCATCAGCCACAGGTACTTCTGTTTTTCAGAGTAGCGCTCATCGTCATGACTGTGGGTGTCGTCGTGAAGCCCAAGGACCTCCAAAGGACACGAAGAGGAAAGAAGTAGATAGTTACTCACTAAAGACCTGTACAGTATGGGGTGAGTCTTGGCCGTGGCCTTATACCTGTGGTATGAGATGCAGGAGAGCGTCTCCTGAGAGCGTTCCCACGGCCAGCCCCACAAACAGCTGCAGGATGAGGGTGTAGGTTTCCTGGCAGGAGTTGAAGAAGATCAAGCAGATCCCAAACATGGAACCCACTGTGATGAGCAGGACAGCAGCTGTGCTGTAGCCATATTCTGCAATGAGCAGAGATGTTTTCATGTTCCTTTTACCTTCTCTTCAAAATTTTATTTAGCACTTTAGAAACTGCTTCACAAAATAGGAAAAACTAATACGTTCAGCACAAAACAAGAAGCACAAGAAGTGCAGTTGAAGTAAAAATACCTGTGTGTCTGAATCTCAGGTTCAGTTTTTACTTTTTGGTGTTTTTATTCTTTTATGATACTTTTACAAGCACAGTACACTTTAACCACTTTCAGTAACTTCGTGTTATTTTTCATGAATGACTCTGTTCCTTTTTTATTATTTAACAGTTAACAATTGATGATCTAAAATGATAAGCTCCTCTTCAAAAGAGTTGCAATAATTACTGAATATTGTATTAATTCGTGACTGTTGTTTACAGAGAGAAGTGATGGGGTATAATATCTCACTCTCAAAAGCAGTGGGCAGAGATCCTCTTGTTTGTTGCTCTGCAGGCTCACAGGCATTGCCTAGCAACTGCTGAACGATGGCTGGGCAAATTTGTCTGAAGTGCTCCTTAGAAATTGGCAAATGAGGATCCAGGGCAAAAATAGCCACCAACTGATTGGCTGAAAAACATACCTGATTAGATACGAGGGAAAAGACACATTTATGGATGAGTAGGGGGCTCAACCAAGGATTATAGCACATGCATGCAGTTTTCAGTAGTTGATAAGCATTTTCTTTTCTACAAATACTTATCTCAGCTTTACCTTAGACCAGTCTCTGCTTTTTCCTACAGTTTCATGATTGCAATCGTCCACCTGATGCCCGACCTCTTTTTGGGCACGTCCTGCAATGCTCCGCTTTTTCCTAACGTGAGAGTGCTCTGCACCTTCACGTCCTACACCGAGCTGATGCAGCAACTCCTCCAAGTCTAAACAGAGAAATGACAACATAAGATCATACAGGATCCTGTACCAATACCTAAGTTAGTGTTTTGGTCAATTTGTTCATGCATGGTTTTATAAAAGACTAATGAGAACAATTGGGACAAAAATACAGCTCATATTCATCATATTCATCATTATTCATAAAATGTTAAATATATTATTTTTTGCAATGTAAACACAATATTTGGAATCTATACTGTATGTAGAAGTTGCCCCCTGCAAAGAGACCGAGCCCATAACCCACTGTAAAGCTGTGTTTTGTCATTCTTACTTTTACTTTTTTGTGTTTAGTACAGATCAAACAAAGCAAAGCTGTTATCCCCTGTTTTCAGCCTTGGTGCTAAGCTAAGCTAATCACCTGCTGGCTGCAGCTTTACATACATTTGAGAGATATGATATGAATGTAGTATGAGTCTTCTCATCCAAGAAAATCAATACTGTGAGTACATCTTAAAAATACCAAAGTTTAAAATAAAGGTAATAAAACCTGGGAAAAGTCTAGAACTCTGTTGCATGTTTTAATACGTGGTATGTGTGGTGATTGTGGTCCACACGATCAGCATAATAAAGAACATGCAAATGTTTATTGTGTACTGCATTTTACGGCAACTGTACTTACCTATAATTTGCAGATTACTCGTGCGATTTAGGGATTGAAAGATGTATTCGGTGAAAAAAGCTGGAGATGGGAGGTTCCTCCGTTTGAAACAGTGGCCCTGCAGAATATGGCTGACGATGGCTGCGGCCACTCTGGGCACAGACGACTCATCAGCACCTGGATTTTCTTTTATGGAAACATCTTCAAGTAGATGAAAGGCATCAATACACTGTGGGGTCAGAGATTACAGTATGTTATCGTGTTTTCTAAACTTGCATGTGTTACTGCCTAGTAGATTTTTGTTCAATTCTTTACTTTTGAATCAGATGGCGCTTCTTGGCTGGATGGGTCATAGTGTTGATTGATGAGCTGCAGAATACTTTCTGTTTCTCCTGGTGAAAGGACATGGCTGTCTTCAGCTGGGTGTAGATTGGTGAGAGCCAGAAGATAGAACTGATAGTTCCCAGATGAGGTAGAAGAAACAGAGGAAGGTGAGGCTGTCACACAGAGATCTTGCAAGTTAATTATGTAGTAGAGCAGAAGAGTTGAGATCTTCTGGTAGTCCTCTTCAGTGAGATAAGCCTTCCCATTTTCTTCAAGCACAGAGAGGACAATGTTTGGTGTAAGGCACTGTAAAAAGAACAGGACCAATTAAGAGGAATTTTAGGAAGTAAGCTGCATAATAGCTGCTGTGAAAGTCATGGATGAGAGTGACCTTTGAATTACTGCCCCTCCTCACCCTACACAGCTCTGCTGCTTAGAAAAATGCTAGCTTTTTGCAACTGTTTGTGCTGCTGAGTTGAATAAGAGCCCAATTACAACCCCCCTACACAAAATATACAGTAGACGTGTAGGAGAGGGGGTGAAGGACTTTTCCTTGTTAGAGGAAACAAACGATTCATTAAACAATGACAAAATATTGAATGTGGCTGTCTCAATTCGTCAGTCTCGTGTTTAAGTCGACACATTATCCCATTGTCACCCCACATGCACAAACGCAGCATGAATACTGCATACAGATGAAGCAGTGAAACCTCAACATTCACTCACATGAGGGAATGAGGTGAATACTATATAAGCCCCTAACATACTGCATGTGACAGTTCAGAATCACATGGTGACACTCTATGATAACAGAAAGACAAGTATAGACCTTACCTTCTCACAGATGTCCTGAGAGGTCCCAGTCTGCTCTGCACAGTGCACTGCTGTAAGAAGCGTGGTGATCAGAACACCAATGTGGTTCTTCTGCAGCTGAGGCTCCTCTTCTGCCCCCAGGGGCAGATTCAAGGCCCTGAGAGCCTCCTGCAGATACCCTTTCTCCTGCCCTCTCGCCTCCAGAACAGTCCCCAGCACACAAATAAGCATCAGCAAAAGGGGAGCACTGTCCCCAAAGTCCATGTTCCCACGCAAGCTGTGTGGTTCCCTCAGGCTCCCAGGACTGGCTAAGGGCGAAAGGATGATGACGGGAAAATGCAAACATGCATACTGAAGAGAAACTTGAGTCAAGGTGAATGAGAAGAGAGAAACAGAAAGCTTGTGCAAAACAAAAGACGTGTAGATGTGTTATTGCTGAGGGAGGAAGGCTCAGTGGGCACACT
Source organism: Channa argus (assembly GCF_033026475.1). Lineage (NCBI taxonomy): Eukaryota > Metazoa > Chordata > Actinopteri > Anabantiformes > Channidae > Channa > Channa argus. The sequence continues at coordinate 14,386,275 of NC_090215.1, forward strand.
CCAGCTGAACCAGCCTTCAGCAGTGCCGAATGATCAGCCAAAGCCAGGGCCCCTCAGTCCACAACAAAAGGATTAGTGCAAGCAAGTGAGAGAGCATAGGGGCAGAAAGAAGGAGGCATGAAAGGGGAGACTGTGGAGAAAATAATTAGTGATGAGGAAAACTGGGGACTAGGGAAATGCTGCTGTTGAGGCAAAGCAAAAACAATCAGACCTGCTTTGAAATCTTGATGGTCAGACTGAAAATGCTGAGCACCTTACAATACACTATATAAACACTTCTTATGTTTTTGTAATGTTATAAACCTCAAGCCAGTTTCCTTAGTTCCTTATTTAGCAGCATCAGTTGTTCAGGAGGAGTGTGTGAGTACATGTAGTATGTAGACTACGAGCTCCAGAGCCTCCTCGTGCGTAAAGCGCCAGTGACTCGGAGGTTTTCTCATTCGGCTGATCCCTGAGTCATCAAAGATCAAACACACAGAGCAAAACATGCCAAGCTTTCTCGCAACACTTTCCAACATCCTCCCACACTGTGCGCCCTTGCAGGTCAAAGCGAGCGAGCCGTATGAGGACAAAACTGCTCAAAAATCCTAAAAGCTGCAGTGATACCTGAGAGAGACACGATGGAAAAAGCTTACCTGATGAACCGGGCCTACGTTCTCCCCTTCGCTTCTCTCAGCTGCACTGACTAGGTTTGTTTCCCTCCTCCGGTAGAAGAAACTGCTCCAGTGCCTACTTGGGGAGAATTCCTCGGCATAGATGCTGTTGGTAAAACCCTCTTACGAAAGAAGGACTTGAGTATGCTCCTGAGGATTAGCTGCGACAGCCTTAGAGGGCTATGGTTGACATGGAGAACACTGCCTCATTTTCAACAATGAGGTGATGAGAGTGGGGGGCAGTCGCTGGTAGGGGTGATTGAGTGTGCTGCTCACTAAAACAGCCATATTCTAAAATTCTGCCTGAAGGCTGATTTCCTGGACAACAAAGATTAGTTAGGTTATCATAGTATGTAGAAAACAATCTTTACTATTATATATTTTCACAACAAAAATGCAGAAACTGTGTTGCCATCTTCATACTAGTCAGCATCATGTATGTGCAGGGTTTGAATATGTTGCTTACCCCAGTCTAATGAGCAACTAAAAGATGTGTGAAAGGCAGCTGTACGGCTTCTGGTGAAATTGGAGACCTCATGAAATGCAACACATTGCATTTCATGAGGTATAATCAGTGATTAGAGAGATTAATCTGTTCATTCTTTAATGCTTTCATGTTATGAGACAGTTTTAGTGACATTTGACATTTGCAGTAACAACGTGGTCCTTTGCTTCAGTTCTATCCACAATATCCATTTGAATTTTTGTTGTTTATACCTGTAACAGAACATTTGCAGATGTCTTGCAGCATGCCCAGGACGACAAAACCTGCATAACTGAACTGTAAACTGCATAGTTTGCTATCAAAAGCAATAAGGCTTAACCTTCATATCTGCTCAGTATTGAGAGAAGTGGTCTTGGTCACACTGGTCCTGGTTGATCTTGTCATTTAATAAATATGGTATCATAGAATTTTCCACATAAGGAGAGAAAGACTTCAAACATCCTCATCTTGCTTTTATCCTAAGAGACCCACGACACAATCATTTAATCCACTTGTCCAGGGATTTTTTTGCGACTCTCTTGTCATCAATTAAGGTTAAACGTTACATGTTTTTGGTGAACAAGGAAAAACAAAGCTGCAAAAATTTACAAACCAGTTTTATTTATTTCATTTTATTGAGCATCTATTTACAACATTACCATCCAAAAAATAAGCTGAAGAACAGCCCTTAGATAGAGAATAATAGCAACCCAGATTAGAAAGATTTGGCTAATTATATTTCAAAAAGATCACCTTTACCTGTTTTTTGATTTCTTGATTGATTGGTCTAAAAATGTTTTTGGTTATGCTGATTGGCAAAAGTGAAAAGAAAATCTCTACACATTTCACAAATCATCACAATGTGTGCTATTGTTTGATCTTGTTTTGTCGTGCATTGTCAGAGCTTTTCTATTATATACCAATTATAATAATCACTATCTTTGATTCAGTCTCTGTAAACACAATGTGTGGTGGAGATTCAGTTCCCAATAAAGTGATCCAAGATAAAATATAAAACTCTGCTGATGGCCACTGATCTTAAGTCTCTCTATGCCTGTTCATTCTGCTCAATGTTGGCCACCAGGCCCTTGGTGTCAACAGGGGTCCGGAATGGATTGTTGAAGTACAACTTGTTGTCAAAGTTGCATTCTCCCAGGACTGGGGTCGGTATCCGTTTACGCAAGAAGATAAAGGCGCCAAGTCCAGCAATGGCAATTACAACTAGTAGTATAGCCACAGTGATGCCAGCAGAAGTATGGGATGGTTCTTTAATAACATGGGCTAAGGGGATATAGACATTAAAGTATTAATGAAGATCAAACGGCAATTGAAAATGTTGTATTAATTAGATATTTTAATGTACAGAAAATGTAGCTAACTTACCAACTGCTGGGGGCTTTTCTGTAGGTTGAATAACTAAAAAAAAACAAAAAAAAAAAACATTCATTGCTCAGTGTAAATAACTCATGGGTCATTTTAAAATGGTAAAACAGATGATGGGACGTACCTTTGGGTGTTTTACAGATGTAAGACCTGTATCTGGAGCAACTGTTTGTACTCCACTGACCACTGTCAGAATGGATGTTCACACACGTCTCTGACTTTGGCATCCCCGTTTGCCAGTTGGTGTAGTCCACGATGCTGTTATCGATCCACATCCACTCCCCTAAAACAAAGACGCTCATTATCTCAATGGCAAAGCAGGGAACTGAGACACAGTGAACATTAACTGTACAGTGGTGTTGCTATGTTAATCATCTTTTCTTCTGAAAAAGAAATACTTTGATTTTAATTAGTATTGTATTGTTGTTTCATATTTTTGTACAAAGACAGTATGTTTACATTGTGGTGTTTGTACCTTTTCTTCACTAAAAGGCCTTGAATAATTCTTCAAACACTAGTATTATTATAACTCTACTATAATTCATATTAATCTAATTCAGTTATGAAGGCGTAAATTAATATGACTGTTTTAATATGAATATTCTATGTGAACAATTGATAGAAAATGCAACTTCATAATTTTCTGCCAGCTAAAGGATAAACAAACAACCACACTGGTACACTCACTGTGAAAAAACTAAAATTAGATGCACCTCATTCCTCACATTTTGAGCCTCAGAGCTTCAGATGTTAAAAGTCCACGTGAAACACTCGCTTTTTCACTTTATTTAACACCAATATCCTCACCTTCATGGGTTTTGTACAAGCCAATCCAGAAGGTCTTGGCACCGTCCTGCAGAAGCTCCAGATTCTGTTGTATGAACAGACCCTCTTGAGGGTCCTGGATACTCGCCAGAGAAGCACCTGATGGACATATTGTATTTAATGTCAGAGTTTGTGCGCAGACAAATGCTCTAAAATAAAATCTTTATAACATACCCATTTTCAAGCATTCGACCGAAGCATGGGCCCAGTTGTCCACCACTGAGCTGAGGAAGGAATAACAATGGCCTCTGAAAGGTATCCACGTTCTTTGCTTCTTGGTCTCTGGACAGTTGCCAGGAAGCTGCGGGGGCTCAGTGGCAGCTATGTCTGGAAAATAGACAGGAGGTTGTATTATATTCTTAGAAAGGGCTGGATACCCAAGCTGTACATACTGGTTATGTACTGGCTACATCTAACCTGGTGACCTCTTGCAAAGGGAATAGTAGCTATCAGTACATGGTGCAGTCTTCCATGTTCTGTCCACGTCCATATACACACAGCCGTAGTTGTTTTTAGGCTCATCTGTGCCCCATTTGGTGTAAGACAGAAGCCAGTTATCCACCCACTTGAACCGACCACCAGTCTGTCAAAGCCATATCATTAAAGAAAGATGATGCGGAACTACATGTATCCATGTGTCAATTTGAAAGATTGGCACACAATAACAGGGGTCTTTACCACGTTGCTGTTGAGCCCGATCCATACAGGCTCATTGTATTTGGAAATCTGCAAGGTGATGTATGCCTGTGTGATGGGGTTCAGGATACTGGCCAGATCCGCATCATCTGCTTGGCACTGCCTCCTCGCCTCATCCCATCTCATCTTCTGGGCTACCAGCTTGTAGGAGTCATTGCCGAGCTTATAGAAAGCCTTCGGTGACACGGTGGTGGGTGGGACCACAATCTGAGGATCTTTGTAAACAGGACACGTCATTGTTAACCACATTAAAAACATTAAAGTGAAACATGTAATGACTTTTAACATTAAATATTTCTTAATGTTCCACTCACCTATTTTTCTTTGGCAGATAAAGCTTTTCTTTGAGTTACAGTCTTCCACCTTCCAGAAGCCTGTTAGTTTCGAAATGCCCCCCACCATGATCACACAGTCAAACGTCTATCGGGAGAAAAAATAAATAGCTTGGTTGTTCCATTTTTAAGAGGGGTTTCCATAAACCTCCTTTGTTTTTAAATTACACAGTTTACTCATTGTTAAAAGTGGAATTAGTAATGTGAAAGAAACTGACCATCAGATTACTGCATTTTAATATTGGACAGTTGTAAAGAAAAAGGTTTTGGGAATAAAAGTTAAAATAACCTCATCCATGAATGAATAACGTCCATCCGGCACTGTCGTTGGGTGCCCTTTGGCCCAGTTGGTGTATGAAATGCTTTTGCCATCTGTCCACACAAATCGCATCTCCCAGTTGACATCATTCATGCCAATCCAAAAGTCGTCTTTGTAACTCATCATCTGCGTTGTAAGGAACGCTGAAGAAGAACAAACAATACCTGTTAAACTTTCCCAAAACTGTGTTTTATCTAAATAGGGCTTTACCATTAGCAACAATTGGCTCACCTTGCTCGCTCTCGCTGACGATGGAAACCAAATTTCCACCCTGGTTCAAGCAGTATGTCCGGGCATCCTGCCAGTTTTTATTGTCATTGTCCACAACAAATTTATAGCACTGTGTAAACAAAATCAATTTGTAATGACAAAAAGCAAAGGGATGAAAGAAAGGAAATATACATTCAAAGTTTGTGTTGGAAAGACATTTTTACTAGAACAGGTTTAAATACATCTGAAAGTTTAAATCGAATCCTGATGGTGGAAAGAAACCTTTATATTAGTTTATTTTAGAAACATGCATATTATATAGATTGTCAGCATAGTTATACTGGACACAATTACCTTTCCTCGGAAAGTTAGCCACTCGGGTGCACATCCTCCCTTAGGAACAGTGGTGGGGGCCATTGTTGTATTGATAAAACCACTGCTTCTTTTGCAAATTGAAGGTAGCTCGATACCACAGTTAATATCATTCCAGTAGCCTGTGTGTGCAGGGTTTACACAGAGCCATGAAGGATATGAGATCAGGTATTGGCTAATCTGCACAGAATGGTGTATCACTGCAATAAACTCACCCATGCTCTTATATATAGTCACACAGTTTTCATCGTTGTTAGCAAAGTTGGGCTCATTCTGTTCCCATGCAGTATACGTTACCGGGGTTCCATCCAGCCAGCTAAAAGTGCAAAAAAAAGTATATATAAATATTAGAACATCTGTAGTATTTAATCACATGTTACACTACTTGATGTGAGCCAAATGGCAAATATTGTGGTGCCTTAACAATGTACTGTGCATGATTTACCTAAATGACTTGTCCAGATTCACTACCATGCCGATGTAATACTGTGCTTCGGTGCCTTTGGCTATCTATTTAAACACAATAGTAAGATTAAAAACAAAGACAATTGTTTCCTGTTTTTGCCACCATAGAACATCCGATTTTTGAGAACATACATGAGCACGTTTGAAAATTTGCAGCTATTTTAAAAATCCCATGTTAAAGATAAAATATTAAAAATTTCTTGCCCTTTTCCAAAGGAACTTCCTCTCACTATCCCCTGTTATGACTGCAAGTTCTCCAAAGTTTTTTTTGCAAAAGGCTCTGGCAGCTTCCATACCAAGGTTGTCAGCGTTGATAAAATACTGTGAGTCATTGTATATGAGCCAGCCATCTTCTGTGGTGTTGAACACTATGAATGGAGGAAAACTGTTGTTAGGTGTTCCACGGATACAGTATTCAGGATTGATGGAAGACAAAACTGCATCTCCAGCCATGCTACAGTATCAGCTCTGAGCCTGTAGCAGCTATTCATGTGTTTTAGCAATAATATTGTGACTTTTTTTAGGATGGATTCTTCGAACAAACTTTTGGATAAGTCGATTGGCTATAGATATATTCACAGGAATCCATCCAAAAGTGGAATTAGGATTAATCTTTAATTTATCTTCTCGTTGAGTGGAACAGCCAAGAAACACTGGAGGAGCAGTGGAACAAAATGTTTGCAAAATTAGGGAAATGAAAAGAGAGATCGACAGCGGCTGTTCAGTGGACAGTACACTGCTGGAACGTACCTGGTGCAACTATGACAGGTTCAGGTTTGGGAGTCACGCCTAAAAAAAATTAACCAAAAAAAAAACCATAAGAATAGAAAAAGCAGAACAGTTTTAATCGAACATTGAATAACTACTTTTGCATAGATGACTGGAGCTCAGGGGGCTCTACCTTTGGGTAGCTGGCAGATCCAATCATTGTAGGACTCACAGCAGCGGTCGTTCCAGTGCCGCCCATAGTAAAACTGGACTTCTGCACAGTGCTCGTTGTCATTGTAGTTGTTTGGTTCCCCATAACCCCAGTTATCAAAGTCGTTCTGTATCACAGTTATTTGAAATGCACATTATTTAAACAATGGCTGAGAATAACAGTGAGGAAAGTGCTATAGTAGGTGATATCGATTAAGTGTTACTTACAGGAGAGCCATCAGTCCAGACAAAACCTTGGCTGGTACCAAGGGAGTTGAAGCCGATCCAGGCTGCATCAGAGGCATGAAACCTTCATAACAGCCGAAAACACCAGTTGATTATTTCACTGGTTGATTGATACGATCATAAATCTCTTATACAATAAACCAACATACGGAGCATTGTTTAGGTCCTGCATACTGTGTATGCTCATCAGGTCCCCGCCTATCGCCTTGCAGAAGTCATTCGCTTCATGCCAAGTCTTCTTTAGGTCCCCTTGTTTTTTGTAAAGCTTTTACATTTGTGAAAAACAGACATGTGTTAAGTTCTATTTACCTAAAATATTACATACTGTAAAAGTACTGTATGGCTTCCTACCTTGTAGCACATGCTCCTTTTGGCAGCAGGGGTCCACCCAGATGCACAACTCAGAGCCGGGGTTGTGGGTGGAACCGTTGTCATCTGTGCATCTGCTGCCAGCTTCTTGCAGATATACTTCTCCTTGTTGCTGCAGCTGACTACATCCCATAAACCAGCAAACATCCCAGTTGTCATGGCAACACATCCTTGGATTCTACCTTTTAACAACAAATGGGGATGATGCTAACAAGTTAATTGAACATTTTTGATCAGTCAAACATATGTTATCAAGCAAATTAGGAATCGAAGGGAAGGTACCTGGCATGTCCACATTGAAATGAGTGAATGTGACCTTTCTTGCAGTGGTCCACTTGAATGTGGTTCTGTCCACTGTGTTGGAAAAACCGGTCCAGAAATACTTCTCTGGTCTTAAACCCACCAAACTGACCAGGAAGGCATTCTCATATCTATATGAAAACATGAAAAAACTGAAATGTGAGTAGTTTTTCAAAATAAAGCCTGATACCTGATAGCCCTACTTTAAGATGGTTTGTTTTACAGTACAAAAAAAAAACAAAAAAAACAAAACAAAAGCTATTCTTACCTTTCTCAATATTTAATTGTTAATTGTTTTCTATTTAGACTACAGTATGGAGACAATTTCACATACTTTACACACAACATAAATATGAAAATGTACCTGTCGCCCACATCCACAAGGTTAGCCCCGGCCTCTGAACACGCCTGCTTTGCCTCATCAAATGTTTTTGTCTTTGCTCCAATGTTGTAACAGTATGAACCAAACCTGACTGAGCCCTCAAGATGATGGGATGAAAAAGAACTGTGAGTGAAGATCTGATAAAGCCTTGGTTGCACTGTATAATTCATAGCAAATAACACTTACTAGCGTGCATCCTGGGTTGGCTTCTTCTTGTGTGCCTTCAGCTGGTTTAATAGAGGCCTTTTTCTTGCAGATGTATCCATACGACTTCTCACATATGTAATCTGACCAGCTCCCATCCTGTGTGGGGAACATACGGATAATACTAACAGTACCACTTGACTGATGATCAACTTTTTAATTTGCTTTTCACATTTTGACAGTACCTTTCCTCTGATGAGGACACAGTCTTCCTGGAGGTTGGTGGCATGAGACGGCTCCCCCGTCTGCCACTGGGTGAAGGTAACATGAGTCTGGTCAGACCATTCAAACAGCATCTGGTTCCTCTGGTCATTCAGGCCAATCCAGAGCACATCTGTTGGCACTGTAGGATTTAAACACACATGTTAACGTGGTACTGCATATTTTCTGGAGTGTAAAAAAACAACTTCCTGTCACAGGTTTTGTTGTGTGTGGAAACACACCAATTTCACACTTACAGTATCCAGATTGAGAAATGATGAAGCTCTGCTCTTCTATGCTGTGTATGCTGGCCAAATCTCCTCCCTCTTTGCGGCAGGCAGCCGAAGCATCTCTCCACATCTTTTTGTTCCTCTCTAGGTAGTAACAGTTACCTCCATAAGGAACCCAGTGACTGGGACAGAAGCTGGGCTGGTCTTTCACTGTGGATTATGGAGATTAACATAGAACAGACTCTTTGCATTTGGTTGTGCGTTTCTAATATGAGCAAACATTTTAATAATAACTAGATTCGAGCTGTATATTGTTTTACCTAGTGGAGCAGGTAGACTAGTAGAGTTTCCTTTGCGGCAAATGTAACCAAGCTTCTTGGTGCAGGCACTACTCTCCCATTTGGAGGCCTTTGCAGCATTAAGGGTTGCACAGGTGTAGCCGGGTTCTGATGACGGATGACCTGTAGAAACGTAATTCTGCCTATTATTACTTTAACAAACTCTGACATTAATTGTGAATTATCGTTGACTCTTAATATGTGGGCTTAGTTGTGTCCTCTAAGAGGACAGCTGTTAATCTTGCAGTCACATTTGGTCAGTCACTAACCTGGAGCCCAGTTTAAATATCTGAATGGGTTTCCATTGCTCCACTGCCAACCGCTGTCAAAATCCAAGCTGTTCAGGCCAATCCACAGAGATGTGCCCAGATCACTTGTCAAACCTGTGTGAACCCATGTGTTAATAAAACAGTTAATAACACCTGATGGTCAATACTGTGGTATGGGTGACTAATACAAGGCTGACTTTGTACCTGAGATGTATGACTGCTCGTGAAGTTCAACGATGCTCAGCAGGTCAGCTCCCTGCTGCTGGCAGCTCTTCCTGGCCTGATGCCAGGTTAACACTGACTGTGTGTTTCTCTGATATTGGACCCCTGTAACTGGGTCAGTGTCCCAACCTGAGGACACTGTATTAACACACATTAAAAAAACATTGTCAAATTACTTACTTCATCTATAAAAAATGCTGGTAATTGATTGCTGGTAACTTAGATCTAAGTTGTGTTGGGAAAAAAAAATTTGTAAAAGTGAAAATTTTTTTTTCCTGTCCTCTTCCTGCCCCAGTTTCCGAGCAGAGTCAGGGAAAAGTCAGAGCTGTGAGAAGAGGAAACACGGACAGTGCTGTGTAGACAACTCATGGGAGGAAGTAGTACCCCCAACTCTGCTCAGCATGAGGATGTGTGGGGTCAGAAAGCAGACTTGTGAGCACTGACCTCTCCAATGATAGCACTAATTCTGTTTTTTCAATCCAAAGGTGTCTTGTCTATAAGCCTCTGACTTCTTTGCAAAAATAATCAACACTGGGCAAAGATGTCACAAAGTTATCAGGAGAACTGACTGTATAGATGTTATTTTGACCAAAGCCATTTGCAAGGTTGATTAGATTAGTCACTCACACTTACCCTGGGTAGGACAAAAGCCCCACTTCTTTGCTTTATTGTAATCTGTCTCTGATGCACACCACAGCTGTCCGTCTGAGCGGCCGTCCTTTGTGCATTCAGCATACCACATCTCCAGAAACTTAAATGGGAATTGACAAGGGCTTCCAAAAGCATTGCCTCCTATTGTAAAAATCTCTGTGGAGAAACAAAAAATACTTAAGAACATATTTGGAAATCAGCTTACCAAAGCAACACAAGCAAAACTTGTCGCCAAATATGTCAACACTCGATTATATGCGATTGTTGATCATAGGCATTAATGTAATGCTCTAACAGCTACTCTTCTGGAAAAGGCGAGCACAAGATTTTTGGACCCTGGCTGCAGCCGCAAGAGCATTAGTAAAGTTGGCCACTGCTGTTTGGTGTATGGACTGGCTCATAGTTGCAGAGGTGTTAGATGTTGCATATGGTTGAGCTCACGGCCCTTAAAGTTAATAGTTAATTCTTCCATACAAAAGAAGACATCTTTATGGAGCTCACTTTATGCACAGTGGTGTTGTTGCCTCAACATTAGAAGATCACTGTGTGGACCAATTACACGTAAATGACGACTTTTGGCTATTTGCTATGCAAGTGGCTACTAAATAGCTTACTATGCATTTCTAATTAGTGACATTAAACAATTTTGCTGATTATTGGCTACTTCTGACACCGTAGTTTTCAAGTTTTCACTTGGTTTAAACCCAGTAGTCAAATTCAGCAACACCTTAATGCCCCCTGTCCTAAAGGTTACTACTGGTTTTAGAGTGAGTCCCCTGCTGTCAAACACGCTTGATATTTGACATGCATCACATATTCTACGTTACTGTGTCAGACTCTGTTCTGTTTGTTGGCTGTGAGGACAAATAGAGAAAGATCATGAACCTAAACATCTTAAATGTTTAAACATGCATGTATGCACGTATAGCACTTGTATACGTGATGTGGACTAAAAATAGCAATTAACACTTTAACAAAAAGTTATCAAGGAAGTAAATCTTGAATACATCCTTGTTTTCATTTTTAATTATAATTCATAAACAGCCATTGCACCTTTTTTTATTTTTTATAATTTATATGCATTGCAATGTTGATATGAACTGAAGTTTTTGGCTTTGTCTCTACAGATCAAGACCCAGAACTCCTACCTTGATACCCCTTGGAACAAAGGTCACCCAGAGTGCCAAATATTCTCCAGCGACTCCAGAGCCCAGAGCCTTTGTAGATCATTACATTCCTCTCATTTCGGTTGCCCCAGTTTAAGTGCAGGTCCTGGTTTTTTAGGCCAAAGAGAGTCTCATTCTTGCATTGCCAATGCTGAAGACTACTGTTTTCGTCACATTCAAAGAGGAGCACCTTTACCCAGTCTTTTATCTCTGTGGCGCCCAGACAGAGCTTGAGGGACAAACTGAGGAGGCGCGACTCGGACGCCCAACGAAATTGCTGCTCCTTGGCATGAGGGTCACAACGGGCCACAGTTACTGACGTGGCGCTCTCCACTTTAAGGCACTTGTTGTGATTCTCGTTGAAGATCAAGAAGGAGCCACTGTCTGGAGCAGATCACAACAACTTCAGCATATCACATACACCAACTTCAAATGAATTTACTGGATTATTAGTCTCATAATTTCAGACAAATCCAAATTGAAGAGACATGAAATGTGTGAGGGTACATACCTATATCTGCAGTAATACAGAGGACTTGCAGAAGACAGAGGACCACAGCAAAATTTAAGTAGGATATCATTATCCTTTGTGTGTTGTTGGCAGTCAGTGTTGGAGGAGGTGGTGGGAGAGTTTTCCACTGATGAGGGAAGAGGTCTGCTGTGTGCTAAGGTGTGTGAAGAACAACAGTGACACAGAGGCATAGTGCTTTCCTCCCTTAATCGCACTGATGGATATCCTGTCACATGGGTGGTCAAGTGGCTGTAATTTCCACCCGTTTTGACAGAATTATTATCAGAAAAAATAAAGGCAGTAAGTGAGAAAGTCTCTATTAAACAAGAGCATTTTCATGCAACCGGGGAGAGATTTAAGGAAACTGTTGTCAGGATTGTACAATTAATCTATTTTTAAATAAATCAAAGACAAAAGATAAAAGACTAATTAAATTAAGGAATAAATTTATCCTAGTAGACTTTGGGTTCAATTTGTTGCCTTTATTTGAGATTTTCTTTTTTATCTATTATTAAAAGACTTCGATATGTGCTAAATCCGTTCCTGGATAAACCCAGAGGACAAATGTCACTTAAGGCTGACGGAAGACGTTTCAGGTGTCAGAAAATGTAGGTGAAGCATATGTGATTAAAGGAGTGAACACCGGTGTAAACAAAGATTAAAAGAGGTTTGCGGCACTTTGCTGATGTGGCTGTTTCTCTGGTAAAGTAGCCTCCACGAGGTCAGCAAGGCTTTGGGTGAAGAGTACAGTGATGATACAAGCTACAAGAAAGAGCTGACAGGAGGAAATCCTGCTTCCTATTGAGACAAGTAAGTGAAGTTCTCACCACTTTGGCCTCAAACTGCAGGAATGCCCACTAGTGCTGGGCAAATAGCTGTAAAATATTTATTTGGACAATGCCGAAGTTAAAACCGAGATGTAGGAAAGTCTATCTATACAATATTAAAGTAAGCGCTGGAATAGTGGTTGAGAATGGACATAACTTATAGGTCATGAGATCACGTATGATGTACTGTAAATCCTCAACAGGACTCACTATGATCAACAGTGCTTTTTTGGTTGTGCAGCCTAAGCAGATGTTTGTGCTGTGAAAAAACTACCTTTTTCATATACTTGTATTTTGTGCCATTTCTGTGGCAGAAGAAATGAGCATTCCATAAGGTTGCAACATTGTGGGAAAGGACGAGATAATGTTTTGTATAATGACAGGAAAACTTTTCTCTTGGGGGATGATTAGGGAAAAACTGTGATAAATTCCAATGTAAAAGGGTTCAATAGAGTTCAAAAACCTGCACATGCAGCACACTGTATGCACCTGGGAACATACTGCATCCATTTCACATGAGTGCAACTGTTTTTCTTTATTAATCTTACCGACACGTATGTTAATGATACAAACTCACACTTTGTTTTTCTTTCATGAGTATAACTTAGCAAAGAAAAAATAAGGTTAACGACATGCATTACTTTTGATGGTAGAAAACAAAATCGACCGAAAAAGTGCCACGCTTGGTGAACAAAAAGTAAAATAATAATACAACACAACAGTAATTTGACACATAATAATGGAAACACATTGCCTTACAGCTCCCTTTTGGCCTGTAAAAAGTACCGTCATGTATTCTACCAAAATATCTTTTCTCCGTCTTATACGCACAATCATTTGGTTTGGTTGCACCAGCTCTTCTCAGATTAATAAAGTAACTATAGAGTTTACTTAAATGAGTTGCGTCATTAGAAATAAATGTCTTAGCGGGACCTGTAAATTCCTTACTTGGAAATAGATGTGGTATTATTCAATAACAAATGAAACAGGAAATCACTGTGGTGTTACAAGACGTATAGTGTTATTACAGTATTTTATAATGCGGTTCTATAAAAAAATGAAATGTAGGAAATGTTGGGGAATCCCATCCATGCCACAGTTTAAACTGTGAGTCAATTATTCTCAGTTTACCTTATATCCTGCATTTCAAAGCTGCAGCAGATTTAAAAGGAATAGCAGAAATGTCATTTAGAATTATTAATATTAAAACCTGAACTATTGCATTTTCTTTAGTCTTCAATGCCATTTTCACAGAGGTCACCATGTTGCACCACCATGTTTCTACAGCAGCACCGAATGGACAAAACAGACTCTTTTATTCATTTTTATTTTTTATTTTGTATTAATTATTTATTAAAATGTAATATCTACTATAATTTTTAAAGTTACAGTATATACAATTAATTTGAATATTTTTTAGTAAAAATGTGTGGGGAGGTCGAAGCCTTCAGCTTGGCACTTGTGCTGAAATGTTTTCTTCCAAATCTCTTTGGCCAAGTTTTGGAGAATGGCAACTATTTCTGCTTGACTGATGAGCTTTGTAAAAGTAGGCTAATGCATGAATGGTTGGGCAGAGTATAGCAAAGTACAGCGGAGCAGGAAGTGAGAAGGCCCAGTGCTTGATTCCTAACATTGCATATTGTAACATTGATTGATCATTTACGCCACACATGTTAACCCTATTTATGCCCACTTAGTTAGCAAACTAACAATATGGTTGTTAACTGGTTTGGTTAGCTGACTAAACCCCCTTGTCACCCCGACAGTGTGAAAACACAACTCTCTAAGTACCAACTAGATTGTACTTTGCAATTAGTTTTAATTTAGGGACTTTTTACTCACATAGTAAAACTTTTGCTTTAAAAACAGCTGGTGCAACCAACGCCTGACTCAACTGCAGGTCCTGATTGTGTCAACATATTGCTCTCACAATAAATTTAACGGTGCACTGTCTTTCTTGAAGTGTTGGTCTTAAAAGAGCATCCTCTCTGTGTTAAAGACTCTCATCTTGGTAATGAAGTTGAAATAGACAAAGGCCAGGCAGACCAACAGGTTCTTCATTAGGTAGAGGATGGGTGTGACGAAACCAAACAAGGCAATGAGACCAACACGGACAAAGAAAAAAGGCAAGTCTTGCAAGGCTACTCCTAGTGAGGAAAGCAGGGGGCTGTGGGGCATAACCACCACACGCAGGCATGACAGGTAGCTGAGAATATAAATGGGGAACACCCAGCCTGAGTAGTAGACCAGGGGGTGTTCTGCAGTGCGTACCATCTCCACTGTGTCCATCCAGAACACAAAGCTGTCCACTAACACGTCCGCTCGGGCGTCACTGGCACACAGGAATCTGAGTGGGCCTGTGTAAGTGTATGGGGAAGCATGGTACGCTGTGGTGCCTGCTGATGGTGAGCGACTAAATGGTCTTTCAGAATTAGTAGGTTTCCCTGGGCCTATCCCATTTGTTTCTGGTCGAGTCCCTGATTCGTTCTGGTTTCTGTCATTAGACTGGTTTGCCTCTGGTTGCAGGGGAGCAGACACACCTTGATCGCGCACAGCTGGCCCTGACAGAGCTGGAGCAATGGGTGTTAATGGTGTTACCTGCTCCACATGTGTGAGGACATTGGAGGGGATATCAGCGTCTCTCTCCGTGTTATTAGCTGGAATGAGAAAAGGAAGGATTTTCAATGCAGTGGTCAAGTCAAAAAAAGAGTATGCAGAACAAAACAAATCTAAAATTACATTTGTTGATGTGTCATATCTTTAGGTTATGTTTTTTTTTTTTAATTGTTCAAACAGGAAATGAACCATCATGTTGCAAGTGTGTACAAATTAAAAGTGGGTACAAATTAGTTTAGATAAATGGAAGTGTTTTCTGTAAGCAAAGCTCTTGAAATTTAAAGTCAGGCTGGTAACACTATATAAAGAGTCGGCAAAGGAAAGAGTGATTTGTGTAATGTGTTGAGAGAGCTGTGCTCACCCTGGCCGGTCAGTCGGCAGTGACGTATCCTCTCCAACACGTCAATACAGATGAGAGAGAAGAGGACAAGTGACACCGGGAGCTCCGTGAATGTATCATGTTTAATGTTTGTATTTATCTGAACCTTAACAAAAAAGCACAAATTGATTTGTTATTAACAAACATTTATTCAAAACATTCAATTACATAATTCATTTCACTTTTTTTATCAATACAGAGCCCATCACCTTGCCCATAATTAACAATGATGCAACTTTGCACCAAACATCTTGGATCTGCTGAACCACAAGTTCTGGTCTATGAGCTAAATCACTTGCATTTCTAGAATTTTCCTGAGTCAGACTCAGAGCAGCCAACAGGACATAGAACAAAGTGGACAAACTGATCATCTTGGCAAAATTTACGGCTGTCATGTAAAAGAAACCAGCTAAGCAAAGGCCAAATATCCAACTCGAGCTTTAGAAATGGCCACATAAAAGAGCAAATAGGTTCTGGGCTGCAGCCAATCAGGAAGTGACAATGTGCATCAGGAACAGATAATTTGTCAAGAGGAGCCCGGACAGGAAGAGAACCCAAGCTGCTTATCAGTAGCTCCTTGTCCATTTAGGCTGGTTATTTCTCCCCTGAGAACCAAAAGGTTCTTCACAAATCATCACATTTATTCCACTAACCTATAAAAGGTTGTAGGATTTCTATCCCACACTTGTTTTTGACGATTAGGAAAATCATATGCAATAACTAGGAAAATACTGCATTTATACATTGTTGTTACAGAGAAATAAAAAGGTCAAAGTTCACTTTAAGAGTACTGATGCACTGATGTGAACAAACAAACAGCAAGCAATCTACAACATGCTGTACCTCAGAGCTGACGATGAGAAAGGCAAAGCAGGGCAATGTGGACAGGATTACATAGACGAGGGTCACGGGTCTCCTGATACAAAGACAGTAAAAGAGAAAAACAAAAATGTAAGGAAGGAAGAAAAAGCTGTTGCAGGATTTGCTAACTCATGATAATCGCCAGCCAAACGCAGTGGAACCAGCCGCAGGCCTGTTCGGACTCAAGCCAGCCAGCCTGGTCTCAGTCAGTGCTGCACTGGGATCCCAGTTTGAGACCTTACACACAGTCAGATTCCTGACTCCCCGTGTGCCTGACATGAAGGCTGGAGAAACTCACCACTTCTTCCTCCCAATGACAAACTTCTTCTTCATAAACACCATATACTTCAGGGGGACCCAGAGCAGCAGGGCAGTGGATGTGACATAGGCAATGGAGGAAGCCACAATCAACCAGTAGGCCGTGATTCCATCGCTGGGAGGCTTCGCTGATGTTTTGACCTTTCCCACGATGATGGCGAACCTCTGCATGACGATGAAGAGTGGCACACAAAGGCCTGCAAACTGCAGCACCTCACAGATGGCAAACTTCAGCATCCTGCCCGAGCCCATGCTGTAGCGGTTAAAAAAAAAAAAGAAGAAAGAATGGAGGGATACAGGGGGCTGTTGTCGCTGAGAGGCGACCCCCTGTCCCTCTGAGGGCTGGTCCGGCATCGGACCAGTGCATTGTCTGTCTCCACTAGCATTTTCCAGACACCACAGCCCTCTTTGCTCACCCAACCGCTTACACTGCAGTAGGCATTGTGTACCTCTGTGTGACGGGGATGGGACTGGCCCTTTGCTCGCGTTATATACAGGATACAAACAAGGTTGTTTATGCTGCACCCTTAAGGATTTTTAAATACTACAGTCATCTCATTACATTTCATTTCACATTTCTTGTGGCTAAAATTCAATGTTTTTTAATCAACAGGACATATTTGATATTTCACATTAGTCAGAATAAACGAAACATGTAGTACTGTATTTCTTATATTTTATATTCTACCTGAACATTCTCCAGAACCCAAAAACATACAGTAAGTGGACTTGGTAACACCCACAGTGGAAATCCGACTGGCACTTCTTATATTTAAGTATTGCCCTCTAGTGGCAGAATGTAATAACTGTCAAATATCAAATGCACAATAAGATAACAAATGTTAGAACTTCATACAGTATATCACTCGTTTAATGTGTAGAAACTGGTGAGGGCTGTGTCAGGAAGGGCATCCGGTGTAAAAACTGTGCCAAATTAACATGCGGACAATGATCCGCTGTGGTGACACCTGAACTCACAGGATAAGTTGAAAGGACAAAAACATTTTTTTTATCTGATTGACTATTAATGCAACACATTATTTTTCACAAAGTTTGAGAAACTGATTAAGACTTAAGTCTTAACAATGAGAGCATTATTAGTCTTTTTGTGGTCAACAAGGCCCAGAAAGCCAAAGTTAAATGCTAATGCATAGATTGAGTGGTTGCATTAACTCTGTCTTTAGTTCAGATACACTTTGGCCCCAGTTTCCAATTTATGTTCAGCCACATTTAAGACAATGATGATGTGTTGACGTTTGTCTGGAACCCACAATGTCAAACGGCTGGTCAGTGCACTGTGGCTGACGTCAGACTCCCGAACACTTGACCAAGTAATTGCATGTAATTTAGATTCTGCGTTAATGCAGTTTCTCAGATGTTGCCTCAATGAGAGCAGATTTCAGTCCAGCAGATATTGACTGTTGTGCACTGTACACAGTACATGAATGCTGACACACACACACACACTCATGTTTAATTTCAGTTTCATAATGAAAAGGACGCACTCTGGGATCTGTTATGCATATCAGGCCCTGCCACTTTCAACCAGTGTCATGCTGCAGATTCTGCAAATATAACAGTTCTATTTATCGTGCATAAGGAATTTGTATAGATTTTATTGTATTTGAAAGTGTATGTGTACATACAATATGAACCTGGGGTCTATGCGTTTAGAGCTGCAAGTAAATGGTCCTTGTGGACATTTACAGATGTGGCCAAAATCATAATATTTAACTTATCTCCAGCTCCTCCTGTTCCCAGGAAGTGTCCTGGGGAAATGAGCTCAGTAAATTGCTCCCAATGGTCAGGCCCACCATGGTAGCTTGTTGATGTTGGCATGTGAATGTGTAAAAGTGCATTCGGTAAAAGTGCAACATAAATACACATATGGGTTTTATATGGGCTTATTCAAATGTTGACACTGGCTGAGATGAGAGGAGAAGTCAAGACACTTTTGTTTAAGGAACACAGCTGCACACGGGCCAGGCTGACTCTGCACCATATGAGCATCAGCACAGCAGCTGATTTGTGTTTCTCATGAGAAAATAATTGATTCTATTTTGAAAACGAGCAGTCGTATGCTTCTGTAGATGGGTTCACTTCCTACATGCTTGGTTAGCCACATGCTTGGTAACGGTTGGGGTGGGGGCTTTTCCGCAGGGTGGGGTGGGGGGCCTAACACCCTGCTGATGGGTATTTTTTCAGGATCATGTCCTTTCTGTGTGGAGTTTGCATGTTTTCCCTGTTCTTGTGTGAGTTTCCTCCCACAGTCCAAAGACATGCATGTTAGGTTATGTGGTGACTGTAAGTTGCCCATTGGTTGTGTGTCTGTGTATGTTTGTCTGTGTTGACTCTGAGATAGACTGGAGACCCAATGACCCAATATTACCCAAAGCTGGGATAGGCCCACCCCCCGCAATCCTATACAGGATAAGCGGTTACAGATACTTGAAATAGCTGGAAAAAAAAAAACACTGAGCTAACTAAATTATTTCAGAAACTGCTAAGATTAAATTTATATTTTAAAAATATTATTTGTAGACCAGCAACAGGGGCCTGGTGGCTCAGTGGTAGATCATTGGGTTGGGATACAGAAGGCAGAAGGCTTGAATCCCACCCCACCTGGTGTGGCCACCCCCCCCCAGCCACCAAAGGCAGCACCGTTGCCGGTCCTGAGCCCCGGATAAAAAAAATGGGAGGGTTGCAGCAGGAAGGGCATCCGGCGTAAAGACACATGCCAAATCTACATGCAGAACACGTTCCGCTGTGGACACTCCTGAAGGGACAACCTGAAAGCCGTTGATTTATATCGGTAGACCAGCAAGAAGAATATCTGATAAAACTACTTTACTGTATTTTTACTGCTCAGGTAGTCTACTCCTGGCTGAGAGAAGGGTAGGTTTGGGTGTATGGGCTGCTGTTACACAGAAAGTCCACCGCACCTTGCTCAGCTTCAAGATTTGTACCAAATCAAGCTGAGTGGTTAGATTACAGTAGCCTCTGTGCAGTCAGCTTTTGCTTTAGCACGTTCATATTAAATAGTGATTAGCAAATTAATGGTTAACACCTCTGCGAATGCTGTCAGAGCTAATGTGACCCTTAGTTTGACACTTTTACTTGTTCAACATGCACACATGAAGTAACAAGCCAAGTGTAGCGAGGAACAGTTGTAATCTAACGTCTCCCTTCACCTGGTTTCCCTCTGTTCACCAGCATAAAGACCACAACTATATTTTCAGGTCCACTAACCTTATACTCACAATTTTCTTTAATTAAATGCATCCCGTTGAGTGTCAGATACTGTTGTGCCCAAATAATTTAACACCTAAACACACCGCATATTTCAGTGACATGTGCACGTGAAATTATGTTACTATAGTCTGCACATGTGTCTGCCGACATTTTTGTTAATCGGCTGGCATAAGTGCGGAGCTGCCCTTTTTTCCTTTTTATTATTTATATCAAGAAAGGTGACTGGCTTCAGAAGTAGAACAATTGGCCGCCAATTCCTAGGTCGGTGGGTTGATTCCCAACCCTGTGTTACTTGCTCCACTTGGACGGGGGGTGCTGCAGGGCAACCAACCTATTGGTGTGTGGGTATGTGTGTGATTTATCAAATCCACCATGAAGATAAGGCAAGATGTATTTATTCTAAAGAAATATAAATATAATGGGAATAATTGAGAAGGAGTTCAAATGAGCTACATAATAGATTTGAGCCCAACTACAATACGATTTCTATCTGCGCCATGTTAATGATACCTCATAAAGACTCAAAGTCTTCAGCAGCTCCTGGCTTTGCACCGGCAGGCCACGCACCAGTCCCGCGAGAGAGTGGATGGATGGATGACCCTGCTGCTCCCCTCCCTCCCGCCCCTGCCTGCGCGCCCCCGCCCCCAGCTGTCAGCTCCCCTCCTGACTTCCCCAGCCTGCCCCCGGTACCATGGCGTTCAGCGAGGAGGACGGCACGGCTGAGGAGAAGGAAACCAACAACAAGAAGAGAACGAAGAGCACCCTCGCTACAGCATGGCTCACTTTCTACAACATCGCCATGACCGCAGGGTACGTGCGTAATTCCGCCCCTGACGCCTCTGAATAAGCAAAGCCTATAAGTTAGCCGCTCCCTAAAACCTCTACGCGTGTGTTGCTGTTTATAGGACTGTGTGTCCAAAGTGCCCGTTCAGCTGCTGTATTTAGGCCGCTTGCCTTCACATCGGAGCTGGAAAAAGTTGGGAAAACACCTTTTGTTGTAAATAAAAAAAGAAAAGAAAAAGAAAATCTAAAAACATGATTGATACACAGTGGTACAAAATGAATGAAAGGCGTTTTGTTGGAGTGACAGGCAGCAGCCGTGTCCAAATAGGGCTGACTGCCTGCTGTCAGGCCCACGACGCGGCCGACAGGCGCACGGATAAGTTTAGACGGAGGGCGCTGACTGTGGGGATCGGTGACTGTAAAATGCTCAATGGGCACATTTCGAATTAACAACGTGAAATAAGAACAAGAGACGTTAGATGTGTGTGTGCTCGTGGGATTTCAGCAATAGAAAATACAACAGCTGTCAGACAAAGCAAATGGCAGTTTGACATTGATTCATTTAGGACCTAGTCTCTGTCCGTATGCAAGTCTGCTTTTATTTTGGCATCGTCACTGGTCAGTAAGCGATACACCGAACTTTATCTTGCTTTTCCTTTGCTTCTCGTGGTTCGGGTTTTGAGAGGGCTTGTACTTTAAAAAAAAAAAGAAGAAGAAGAAGAACAAAACTCTAGATGACACCATGATGTGGTTTTTCATCATCAGGAGTTCAGTTGACGTCATCTGGAGAAGTTCTGGAAGAGCAGGTCGACCAAGACCACAACCTCCTAATATGAGCAAAGAATTTACATCCTCTGAAGGTCAAAAGATGATGTCATTTGGAGGGTTTCATTTTAAACCTATTTCAAACAATGAAAGCAGCAAGAAAATTTCCCAGATTTTGATATGAAATGTAATTAATGATTAAATAATATTGAGCATACATGCTGATTGATTTTGTTGTCAATCCAATAAACTGTTAATTGTTGCATCTCTGTTAACGTTTGTTATCCACCATCTATGTGACTATTAAATAGTGAAGTTTGCACAAAAATAATCATTTCTCATGTATAATTACCAATAATTACATCATGATACATACACTAAGGTTTGATTTAGAGACATTTGGCTTGAACTCAAAACAGCCCTTGAGTTTGCCAGTTGATTTATTGATACATTTTTCATTATTTAATTATATAGTGAACAATTGGATGTTTTTTCAATATAATTCTTTACTCAGTATAATTGAGTTTTAGGTTGGTGGTCAGATTAAAAAACTATTTTTAAGCTGTTGCACATGAGGCCAACAAAGTATAGTTAGTTGTTATTTTATTGGATATTTAAAATGGGACAATATTGACCAAGATATTAACTAGCAGGTTAATATAACAGTGAGAAGTGAAAAGAAACATTAGTTGCATCCCTTTATTCAAACCATCCATCAGCTCACTACGTGTTTTAAAACCGGCCTCCCTGTCAAGATCATCTCTCCCTGTGAGATGATCTTTCATGGCTATAGTCTGTTATAAATGCGTGTCTGTCGTGGTTTCAGTTTGGGTCAGGGTTCTACCAGCTGGGTCAGGGTTCAGCAGCACACAAACTGGCAGTGTGAGGAGACGGATGACATCACGACAGTTTTTTCTGAATTTGTCTTGATTGCATGTTCATCTTTTAACGTGCATTTTTCAGTTCTTGTGCTTATCACTTGCATGCTTTGCATAATTTCTCTAGTCAGGCTAAGTTATGAGAGTGCAGAAATATGTACTCCACATAGTAGTGTTGATATTGGCCAGAAAACAAAAACTGAACTGCATGGCTGCTGCTGTGTTTTCATCTCTTGAAGCAGATATGTTCTATGTTCTGGTCGCTGAGGAATTCATCTGTTTGACATAGACAATAATCAGATGCCAGTTTCTTGAATCTTATACTGCAGAAAATAGAGACAAAGGGCTGTGAAAAGATTCAGTGGGTTTAGGGTTCAGGTTTTAACCTAATGAGCCTTTTCTGTGTCAAAAAAGACACAATGGACTGATACAAGTAGAGCTGAATTTGATTGTTTTCATTTTCTTTTAAAAGCAGATTTACAGCCTTTCTCGTGTCAGTGAAAGGACACAAAGAAAATATGGACCAATAAAGATTGTGAAGGGGACTTCAGGCCATATTGAAGTTTTTTTTTTGTGCACCGTGTCGTCAGAATCCCCCTGGCTTTTGGTTTTTGTGGTTGTGACTTTTTGTCATGATTCTGAAAAGCGTTGCCGCTGCTGCCGACGCTACCGTTGCTGCTGCTGCTGCTGCTGCTGCTGCTGCTGTACCTTTGCCTTCACCTTTTGGATTTAAACACTTTCTAGCCAAACGCAACAAAACAAAAAGTCTTCGGCTAACCCATTGTAGCCATTGTAGCTGGCTGAGGAGATGCCTCACAATGTGGTGCCTCCATCCCCCAACATTCAACATGATGCGATGTTAACTCAGTTATCAAGCCATCCATATCGTATGGCTCTTTCTTCGGTTTTATCGTGCATAGTTAAGCTGCTGTTTTGCAATATTTCCTGTTTTTTGTGGTTGCAGGTGGCTGGTTTTGGCCATGGCAATGATGCGCTTCTACATCCAGAGAGGGACACACAGGGGTCTGTACAGGAGTATAGCACGGACACTCAAGTTTTTCCAGACCTTTGCATTAGTCGAGGTAAGACATTATAGAAAAAATAATGACAGACGTCCTTATTTGAAATGAGAGTCGTACTAAGAACTCCACTTATTTAATAAGGTGATGCTGGTCTTTAGCTGTCAAAATCAAAAGTCTGGTCATATCAGAATCATAAATAAAATCATTAGATAAATAAGGTAAAGTTTGTTAAGAACATTACATCTTTATGTATCTTGTTTTGCAGGTGGGACATTGTGCCATCGGTATGTGCATGATTTTTAAACAAAACGCTTAAACAAATTGCCTCTCATGCCAACACCTGAAGCTCTAAGCTTAGTTTTGCTCTTGGTCTGTTGTAGGAATCGTGAAGACTAGTGTGATTGTAACTGGAGTTCAAGTTTGTTCACGGATTTTCATGGTTTGGTTTATTACCAACAGCATCAGACAGGTGATTATTGTTTTCACTAACTCACCAACTGCTACTCTTTACATCATCACAGAGAATGATAAAAACCTGGTGGTCTATCGTGGTTTTGTTAGTTTAGCGTTTACTTTTTCACTTTCTTCCCCACAAACATTTGCACATTTTACTTTTTCGTCCTCTGTGTTTTTGCCATTTTTCGGACTTAATGAAGATCCAGAATGAAGAAAGCGTAATCCTATTCCTGGTTGCGTGGACAATGACGGAGATAACCAGATATTCCTACTACACATTCAACCTGCTCCACCACCTGCCGTACTTCATCAAATGGGCCAGGTGGAGATGTTACCTGTGACTGGGAAGAGCTTGAATTGTCATTACTGTGCCTGAGCATGTCGACCCGTTCTGGTGGTTTCACGTCTGGCATGCTTCTGGATCTAGACCAGCTTTATGTCAGCAAGTAGTCCAGCTGTGTGTGTACTAAGTATCGCCTGGCTCACACGGATAGGTGAATCATGTGTGTGTTTATTGATTAGGGAACTAACAGCTAACACTATGCTCTGACAAATCAGATAATGCAGATCCGAAAGTTGATAATGATGTTATTTTAGGGTTTGATTTAAAATGAACTAAAGTCCATATTTAAAACCTCTATCAAGGGGGATGCAAACTTTTGCACCATCATAAAAGTAATTATTTAACGTTTTTATACACTCCCTGACAATCTTTGTTCATTCTGATGATAAAGGTTTATTTTGTTAGATTTAGGGTTCACATCCCCTCACATGCCATTTCGATGTAGGGGGATTTGCTGGCGATATTGTGACGTAACGCCTGCCCATTATTTGTGACGTGTCAGTCTGGCCTCGCATGTCCCTGCTCCGGTCCTAGCTCGGCTGAAATCGGAGTCGTTGGGAGGAACATCAGCTGTACACGCCGCTAGCTGTCCAACACACAGGCTTGGCATCTTACAGCACAGACGGGGCCATCTCCCTGCAGAATAGAGAGGTTTGCATGTTGCATCTATGCATTTACTCGGTGAGACATTGTTCTGTATCGCTGTTACCAGCAATATACTGTATAAGGATTTCTGCCATTTTACTGTGTCATGGGAGTCAACTTAAAGTAATGCCAATAATTTTTTGCTATTGATCTTGATTCATGCCCTGCCCCCCAACCTTCATGTCTTTCTCTAAGCGTGGAGGAGACGCCAGGCCCCTGGGAGAGGGGCTCATGTTCAGCTGCTCCTGTTTTTAAGACCATCTGTTTTGGTCATGGAATGTTTGCGTAACGTTTCTCTCACATCCGCTGAGACGCTCCCCCGAGCCTTTGCTGTGCTCTTGACTAAATAGAGGATCCCTGTAGCCCTGAGTCATGGCAGGAAACATACTAGAAAGACCACATGCTGTCACAAAGGGAGGGTCACCGTCTCACATGTATGTGGGGTGACGGACAGTTGTAGCACAAAGCCCAGAACATTTGACAGTTTGTGAATAATTTTACGCAACCAGCTTTTTTCCTCCTATCAGAACTATTTTAGATCATGTTGTGATACACGTGGGCTCAAATTTGTGATGTGGCATTTAAACTGCTTACTTTTAGCTGAAAAGTACCTGCTTATTGAAATATTTAGGTCATTTAGGTCTCTGTATGCCAAGTAACCAAGCTTCATCCACTGATTCCGCAGCTTTACCAACAACACCGTCTGCTTAATCAAATCCTCTTCCCATCTGCGTTTTAGTCGCTTCCCATCACAAGCACTTGCCAACAGTTGATTTGCTAAAGCTGGTAACATTAACCAAATGTACAACAACATTTGATTCTTAAAAAGTACAACCGAGGAGTTGATCTCGATGACTTCGAGGTCTACTTCACTAAATTCTCTTGGTGTCTCAGCTGTGAACGTTACCTTCTCACTCGGATTTCCCTGCTTTTCTCTTCCGTTGTGTTCCTATCTGCCAAATCGTGTCAGTCTGTCATAATTCTCCACTCATTAATATTTGATCTCATTGAATATAAAGCAGATATTTGAGTTGTGATGGGTTACATTCAGTCATTTATTTTGACATTAAAAACTTATGACTTATGAGGGGAACTCATTTTACAGATCACATGTTTACAGGTCCAAAATGAGCTGTGTGATTAAATTATGTCATTAAAGGTAGTGTGGGTTTGGTCTGAAGATGATTGTGGAAACAATGTGGAGATCTGAGCTTACCAGACCTCTGTAGTTCATTCCAAGTCTTTGCTTTGTTAAAAGCATTTAAGCATTGAGCATAAAATGAGAGTAGTACTGTAGCAGACAAAAGACATATTCATCATATAACAATTCTATTGTATGTGAAGATTAATGCCAGGGAATGTTAGTCCGTGAAGTTTGTGGTTTCCGTAAAGATCCAAAAAATTGAAGTAGTTCTTTATTTTTTACCTTGCATTACTTATAACTGCTTGTTTTTGCTCAAATCCATGATCTATAACATTAGGTCAAATGTATAAATGAAGTCTTTGCAGATTTTACGTAGCAAGTGCTTATAGGTGAACTCGAACGTTCAAGGTACAGTAATATTTGTTAGTGTGTGCTCGTGCATTTTGGCTTCCTGTCACTTAATTGGATTAGTACTGTGTGTTTTCTGTGTTTAGCCGCATGTGAGTGTGTTAACATCCTGTTTAATATATCTGCAGCACTGTGTGCTTGAAGTTGTGTGAAACTGTAAATCATTTGGCTCCTTTCGTTTTCCCAGATACAACCTCTTCATCGTTTTGTACCCGGTGGGAGTCATTGGAGAGCTGCTCACCATTTATGCTGCTCTGCCATTCGTACGCAGATCTGGAATGTACTCAATGAGGCTTCCCAACAAGTATAACGTATCATTTGACTACTACTACTGCCTCATCATCGTCATGCTGTCCTACATCCCACGTAAGTATCATTTCCTATAAACCTAGGCTACTTTAGATTATTATAGTTAATCACACTTTTAATGTTTGCGTTTTACTTTTCATGTCCCTTTTGCAGATTGTATATTTGTAGTTTTCTTTTTTCCTTTTCCCCAGTGTTTCCTCAGCTCTACTTCCACATGCTGCGGCAGAGGAGAAGGGTGCTTCACGGGGAGGTCATAGTGGAGAAGGACGACTAGCGCAACCTCATGCCTACGTTTGAGCCAGCCTGCCTCCACATCTCCCTCAGCTCCATCATTTTATCTGTATCTTATCTTCAGCGTCATTGGCTGTCACAATCTTCTTTGCACAGGACCGGAAGAGCTGCACAGCTGATGACCTAACCTGAAATAATCAGCAACAGTGAACAAAACCATTGGTTCTTTTTTCTTTGCATCATTAATTCCTATCCAAAGGGTAATGTTGGATTCATGTTTACAGTCCCAGTATGTACCGTAGCTGGAGCTTGAGACAGAACCTGGCATCTGAGAGGTTCTGAGTTCACACATTGGCCTTATTGTATGTTGTTGCACTGAAGCATTGCAGCCTGAATCACGCACTGATCAGTAAACACTGAAACCTGAAGGAAAAATAGCTAAATGAGAAGCTTCCAGGGAAATGTGACATGAAACATTCGAGGAATTTGTCGGTTGTGTCTCGTGAGTTGCCCCAATTTCAAAACCCAAACTGCTTAATTGGTTTGTTTTTTTAGTGTATTCCTCTACAGATATAATTTCCAAAAATACTGTGGCTGTCCAAAAGAAAGCTTCAAAAGATAAAATATAGTTTTACCATACCTCAAAACTAAATATACATTTAGACGATATGCTGCTTTTTTGTGTATAACCTATGTGTAAATGATGCAATGTGAAACAAGCAGTTATTATTAAGCATCTTTCTTAAAGATAAGTTATTCGCATACTCTCTCACTTTGAGCAAACACAGCTCAAACTTAAAACTGTCTGCTTGGCTCAGCTCCTTTTATGTGGCTTTGATGTTTACTATGTCTATTTAATATACAACATTGCATCTTAATATAATTTGAATTTTTCAATAAGTACAGTAGTATCTTTTTCTAAAGACCACTGGGGGTGAGTCTACATATAAAAGTGTTGGTGAGCACTCGCAGTCTGTCAGTCGCTGTTTTGCTTGTTTTTTAACATAAAGATGTGCTTGTTGATAGAATGGTAGTTATCTTCTCTCCTACTCAAGGTGCTATAGTACGATCATTTCAATCTTCTGTGCAGCTGACAGGGTGACTGATTGGAAGGAAGGCAACAGGATGTGAAAAGATTGAGAGGAATTGTTAGTCAAAAAACTGCATAGCTCATGATTATTTTAAAAAAGCAAAATTTTTGCTTATAATCTGGGTTAGACAGAAGAAAACTAAAGTCAGTGTCAGAAAATCACTGGAAAAGTTGTTTTTCAAGAAAAAAAATAGAAAAGTGACAATAACTTTGTGCATAATCAATAAATGAAATTCTACAATACTTAAGAGAGTTTTGTGATGACCTTCACACTTAGTTACGCAGACATATCAGCCACCTCATACTAGATCTGAAACTGTGTATAAATGTAGGAAAAAGGAAACAAATGTAAACGTCTTATGGGTTTTACATATTTATTTGTGAGCGTTTCCTTCATCTTTCCTAGTTTAAACCAAAGTGTTTTTTTAAAGCAGTACCTGAGTGCATAAAATGGCACATTGATTTTTTTTATTTTTAAGTGGAAGCCACACATTCTTGTATATAAACATACAGTATGTATGTACTGTAGTAAGAAAAATAAATCTCATAATCACAAAATACTGTATTATACAGAGTATTTAACTGCTACCAAAAGCTTAAGCTGATTGTAACACTTTATGTTTGTATATGCAAATACTATATTTCATGTACTCTACGTGTATAAGTGAAAATGTTACATAGACATTCATGAGGTTGACCGAAAGGTCAACCTCAAAGATGGCATATCAGCGACAGTATGTTTTTTGCGCATCATTTTGCATCTTTTTGTTTAATTTTAAGACAATCAGATATGAAAAGCCCCGCGATAAATCCATTTGGCTTCATAATATTTATATTTTCCTTAAAAAATTGCATAGTGAAATATACATTCCGATATTTATTTGAACATGGAATAATGTTTCATAAAATGTGTTCACATAACCATAAAATATGTGTTCACATAACTATATATATATATATATAGCTATTTTGGTAAGATTCTCCTCCATACTTGGCTGCCCTGCTGTATTGCACTTGCTGGTAAACTTGGATTTAGCTTCACTTTGGAGGACTAAGGCATCTCTTCAGCACTGGAGAGACATTTTCACAAAATTGTCCCTTTGCTCTCTCCATACTGACTGCCCATGTGCTGTGTCAGTGGACCAGCACCACATGAGTGAAGACTGTAGCTGCTCGGTGCACGCTGGCTTTCAAGATTATCGCTACAATCCAGTTGCTTCTGCTGCAGAAAAAAGATACAGAATGACATTAGGACACCTCAGAGACACGTACACCTGTTGAGCAACAAGGAAACGGTGGCATTTGGAAAGAAAGCAAGACAGAAACAGACGTACAGGTCTTCATTTCCTTCTCACAGATGTAGCTTATGAGATCTTCACAGAAGAAATCATTCCACAGCCCTTCATGGATGAGACCCGCACAGTCTTCGTCCTTTTCATGGCCATGACCCCAGTTGTCAGGCTGACCAAGCTTCCACTTTCTGCAGGCAAACAACAGGGGGCGATCATACATCAGCTTTAATGGTTTTCATTAACTACAGCTGGAATTGTTGGCTATTGATCACTGAGAATAACTTTACTTTTGTCACATATTGGTTTGGATAATTGTATAATTGTTAGTAATATTGTTTACTATATTTCCAGTTGTATAATCTTACAAATTTATGTAGTGATTTTACATCATGGTCAGCAAGTCAGTGCAATAACAAAATATTAGAAAAGTTAAGGATTTTTAATGCTTTTGATAGTTTTTATGGGTGTTGTTTTATGCATGGCTTGATCTTTAAGTTGTTTTCTGATCTCTGTCTGTGTTATTATTACTGGGAAAAAATATTAGCACAGCTCTGAAACTAAATCCGAGGAACAGGAACTGTTCCCTTCAAGAACAGCACTTTCTGATTTAATACTGACGTGAAAGCAGGTTTAGTTCCGTCCAGCCAGCGCCACACATTCTCCTCCTCTTTGTCAGTGAGACCCATCCAGAAGTAACCCTTTCCAGTGATCTGTTTCTTCAGCCATTTCTTTTGTCCCACGAGAACAGAAAAAGTGCACACAATACAGAAAAGTTATTTACTTTCAGTAAAAAGCTCAGATTAGGGGATTTCATTGTTTAGAGACAAAAATGCAATAATAAGTTGTCACCTGCTCCTCCATGTCATTGATGATCAACAGCGAAGCCGATTGGATTTCACAAATTGCTTTTGCATCATCAAAACTGTGCAGGACTCTGGAGAAAAAGTAGCACTTCTCTGTGTAGTTTACCCACCCATCAGGACAACCTACAAAACATGGAGGGGTTTCATTAAATACATTCAATAGCCTCATATTATTATTAAAGATTAGATAATAGAAATTTGCTTCTTCTGTAGATAAGAAGATTACTCCAATGACTTTAAAATTATTTTAAAGGCAGAAAATGTATCTTAATTTAGCTCAGATCAACTTGTGCTCAACAAAACTCCAACCTGGACATATTCAAATATTGAAATTCTCACAAAAATGATTTTGCTTTTCTGGAATAATAAAGGTCATCTTGGAGATCTTCCTGCAAATATGTACCACCCAAGACCTGTTTTCATAGTAATAGATTTTCATATTAGCTGCATTATCTGGTGCCTAAATTGAAATTGTGTTGCCTACAGCAGAGGAAGGTTCAAACTGAATACAGGACTAAATGAGGAAAGCCTTACCTGGAGCCCATAGTGTAGGAGCTATTGCCTCATCCTGCAGAGACATAGGGCCAAAAGGAATTACTGCACCCTGGATTTGGATCGGTTGCCCTGGTGGTCCTGGTGCCCCTGTAGGCCCCGGTGGTCCTGGTAGTCCTCTTGGCCCCTGCTCCCCAGCTGGTCCTATTGGGCCTCTCATACCTGGTGCGCCCTGTGCTCCCTGACTACCAGGCTGTCCATCTCTTCCAGGCAAACCGGCGGTACCTGGCTCTCCTTTAGTTCCAGGGGGTCCAGCCCTGCCTCCTGATCCCCGTGAGCCCTTGGACCCAGGAATGCCAGGTGCACCTGGCAGACCTTTTAATCCAGGCAAACCTGGTGGTCCTGGTGGACCCTGCTCCCCTCTGGGTCCTCGTATACCTGGAGAACCCTTTTCTCCTTTTTCTCCCTTTTGGCCAGTCTGACCAGGTGGTCCTTGAGATCCTTTGTCACCTCTTGGCCCTCTCGGACCAGGGGGACCTAAAACATAAAACATACTAATTAAACTTAAACATTTTTTTTTAAGAAATAGCAACACATTTTGGGAAATTATCATATTTGCTTTCATGCTGAGAATTAGCTGAGAAGATTCTGTTCTGTGGGATAAAATACAGTCACTTCACTTAGCACCTTTAGATAGAACCTGTGGTTGTTTCCCTCAGCCCCTCTGTCTTTGTGCTAAGCTAACTAGCTTTTTCACATTTATCATACAGACATTACAATGATATCAATCTCTCAACCAGTTCTTTGCATGTAAGCAAATATTGTGTAACACACTAAAGTCAAGTGTCACCCTGTAAAATAGTGAAGTTGGTTATTAGTTGTGAGTGCTTGGTGTCAACCAGTTTCATCTCCTCCATGACAATAGAGAGGCTGGTGACCTCCTTGTCCAAACGTGCTGCCAGCTCTTCCTGCTGGGACCTCAGACTAACTGCATCTGTCCTCACATCCATCATGCTGCTGTTGAGAATTAATAAGAAGTCTGAGTGACGGCCGACTGTATCAGAACAAGTGCGTAACTCATTCAGATTACGGTTGATTGCACCCAGGAGCTGCGTGGTTAAGCTGATGTTGCCGGTCAAACGATCCATGTTTTGCTCAGACTCATCTAGCTGAATTTCCAGCCTGTCAAACTTTGTAGATGTGAGGTTGCCGAAGTCCCTCTGCTGGTCCATAATCTCCCTTAGGGTTTGGTCATGTGCATCTGCCAGCCTGCTGGTGTTTTGGAGTTGGTTGGCCATAAAGGTGAACTGTGAGCCCACATCCTCCAGGCTGTCGTTGTTGGCCTTTGCTAGAGCTGAGGCATTGCTAGCCAGAATTTGCAGGTTTTCCACTTTACTTCGAAGCCACTCGGTATCCGAGCGTGTCTGTCGCGTTGTCTGTTCGAGACTCTGAAAGTCACTGCGCATTTTCTGGATCGCCTGGCTGGTGTCTTCCACTGAGCGCTGCAGAGCAGCGATCAGGCCTCTCTGCTGGGCCTGGGTAAGGTTGAGGCTGCTGATGCTGAGCAGCGCCTGGTTCTGAAGTTTCACCTGCTGGTGAAGTTCTCTCTGCAGCCTGGATGTGTCATCCTGCAGACCCTCAATAATGCTGCCATAAGACTGAAGAGTGCCATTGACGTATCGCAGGTTGGCTGTGTTGGTACCCAGCAGTCCCTGAATGGAGCCCTGGCTGCTCTGAATGTTTGAGCCAATGTTCTGCAGCTGATTCAGCTTAACTTGATCGCTGTGGATGCGTTCCTCCACCACAGACAGCTGCCTCTGGAGAGCCCAGATGTTGTTCTTGAAAGCCTGGATCTCTGTGGTGGTGTTTTCCGACTTCTCTCCCGTTTGATCATCTGAAAATGGAAATTTGTATAATAAGTAAGTTAATAGTAACAATAAGTTATAATAAGTTTTGCTCAATTTAAGGTACATGAAACTTACCTAACTTTTTCAAATCAGTCTCAACAGCGATTATCTTTCCACCATAGTTTGCTATACCTTCAGATACGCTGTCGACTTTTTGCACCACTGTAACAAAACAGGATAGATGGTGCAAAGGTCAGCATCATATAAGCAAAGAATTACAGAGGAATCCAGTGAAATCCACTCATGGACTATAATGGCATCCTGTAGGCATTTAATAACGGTAGACTGGATTAATGTGGTCTCTTGTATTAGACCAGATTTAAAGTGTGACAGAGGTCAAGAGATGTAGACAATGCAGAATGTGGAGATGTAGGGCAACTAGGTTTAGCATGAGAGACAGAAAAAACATTTCGAAAAAGATAAACAGGGAGAAGAAGAAACTTTGATTCAGCAAAGATGGAGTGTGTGGTCAATGACAGAGACTGAGGGTAGAGGTGCATGTGGAGACACTGCTGAGGGCCCTAAGCGACAGGAAGTGACCTGTGGAGGAGGTTTAAGTAAACAAGCACATCAAAGACAGCCCAGAGGAGACAGACGCTGTGGCAAGGAGGGTCTTCACGCCCCCACAGGCGACACCAGCGTTCAGACCCTCTGGAATGTGTCTCCAGGGAGTCGGCCCACTTCTACCACAAGACTCACCCGGGGTACGCTTCCTTTAAATGGAAACTGCATGGACTTATCTGCTGGAAAGCTGCTTCCAAGCTTTTTAGTTAAGGCAACAGCTCAGTCACAAGACGTTCACCTCCGGAAGTCACATCAGAACAAGTGAAGATGAGCTGGTTCAAATGTACTGTCAATAGTTAAAAAAGAAGCTTGACAGAACTGTGTCTGTATGCTTAGTGTTAGTGTCACACAACAGTAGTAGACCAAAGGGTTGTATTTTCACTTTGTAGCTTTTGTAAAAATTAAACTAAAAATACATACTACATTAATTAGTAAGCTTTGGCAGCACTGATAACGTTTGGTTACTGCTGGATAAATCCAGGCCACCTCCCTCCATCTGTTTTTCCATCTGTCTTTATGCCAAGCAATGCTAACAATCTCTTGGCTGGAGCATCACTTTAAAGATCCAGACATGAAGGTGGAATCAATCTTCTCATTTCCCCTTTTTCCAAAAAGTCAATGAACAAAATTGTCAAACTATTTAAATCTGAGATGAAACCAAATGAAAAACATTCTCTAAGCTGCAAATATACCCTAAAAGAGTCTCAAGGTGCAAATAAACAGATTTAAAACAATGTGAACTTATAAAAATATCCCCAATCACTACATTATTTGTTTGAGAGAGAAATAAGTCGGCTGGCAAATTGTACACATACAGATACTGAAACTAACACAAGCAGCCTTTAGCATAGTTCCATATTTTATGTTCATGTATTGGCCTCCAGAGAACTCACTGCATCCTGCTGTCGCAAAAATAACCATGAAACACACTGTTGAAATATAAAGCAAACAGGCAAAGAATGTGAAATGCAACAGGGATGCAGAGGGAGACACAAATGCACTATTTTGTATTCAGTTTGAGCTTTTTCCACCTCTTGTGAGGATGTATTGTAAAATCCAACTTCCTTATAAACATAAAGTCAGAAGCAGTAACAATAAATAGTGATAAAAAGGTATGACGTGAGTGAAATGTAAACTCTATACATTGACTATTGTATCATTTCTAGTACTAGTGGCCTTAACATTTGTTTATCAGTAAAATCAGATTCCAGCATTCTGCAAAATTTCTCATTGGCCTCATGTTCAAAAGACTGAAACTGGGAATCAAATGTAGAGCCAGTCTGAGAGAGGAAATGGGCAGGACAGACCTCTCAAAGCGGAAATAACGTTTGTTAAAACAATCTACTATTGCAATAATACAATCTGGAGAAAGGGCGAGGACAGTGCAATCAACCCCCATCAATCACATTGCAGGGTTGAACCTGCAGCTTTTATTGTGGTCTACACGACTAGAAAGCATCTGCATACTCAGTGTTTTAGGGTATTTCACAAATGTGAAAGCAAATGCAAAACGGTGTCAAGTTATTAACTTTGCTCACAAAAGTTTGACAAGACAATGGTAGCAATTAGTTTAAGTCATATGATCTGATAGAGTGTCAGCATAATATGACAACAAGCAGAATCCAACAGTTTGTCTCTTTGAGTGAAGAGGTGTATACGCCTTGTTTTAATTTTGCGCTAAAAAAAAACCCTGTGACAGATTTAATCTGTGATATGTTAAAGCTGTGACCACAAAGTCTCTGACGGGGTCGTTTACTTTCAAGTTATGTTGCACTGCTTGCTACCCTACATGTACAGAACATGTCCTTTCCCAGTCACTTTTCTTGTGGTCCTGAGGAAAATGAATGAAATGGAAATCCTCAAGAAACCAGAAAAATCACCTCATGTTGCCTTTGGTTGTGTCAATCATGACAACAGCCTGTAGGGAGAAGACAGAGGCCACTGAATCCCTGCCAAACCTCTCAGGTTAAACTGCATCAAAGCAAAAGAGCCACACAGAGGACATTTCTACGGGTCAGTGATGGAGGACAGAGAGAAACACACATGTTAAGTGCATAGAGCACTCTGGGCCTCACTACATAACCATCTGGAGCTGGGAGTGTGTTTAAACTGAGCTGTGGTTCCCTTGACAGAGCAGCGCTTCAGTGCCAGTAAAAACCCAATTTCAGTGGGTTCTGCTGGAGTTGCACGGAGTTCACTCACTGCTCATCTGGGATCAATTAGGCCTGCATGAAAACATGCAGTATGGAACAAGTAGGACTGACTGAGCCCAGAGAGTGAAGGGACATTGTTGTTAATGTACTCAAGACACACAGATAACCCCTGAACATGTTAACTTCATGCCATTATCACAAATTGAGGGGACACAGAGCAGTCACATATGGGAATGTTTAGCACAATTATGGCAGGAACATTTAGAGTTCAACTCTCTGAAAGACGGCGGGTTCGTTTCCCGACCTGAAAGAATGTGGAAAAGTCAACCAGGACATGTAGCTCCACAGGACCTGAAGACCTTCCACAGGGGTGTGAGCTTTTCGGGGTGATGGTAAAATAAATGGAGACTAGGTTGTGGGTTGGAGCCAGAGGGGGCTAAGCACAGACAGAGAAGGGACAGGTGGATAGATGATGCTGAAACCTAATGCTCCGTTTATCCAAATTACAAAGAAACACATTTTCTTACTTACCTCTGGTGATTATATGTTAGATTATGACATTTCTACCTCTGCCCCAAAACAGTGGAGGTTTTTTTTTATATGGTTAAAAAGAAGGTAAGCTGGCAGCTAAGTAGCATAGCTTACGGTAAAGAGTGGAAAAAAGGCCAAACAGTGAGCATGGCTTACATAATATGATGATCAGAAAGTGAGCTTCAGAAATGCTGGATTCAGTACATCTCAGCGAGGAAGCTGCCCTGTAATGTATGCAACCCCAATACAGAATCAGATCCTCTGCAAGTGTTTCATGCCCAGGTTCTACACAAACATGCAGCCCGATGAGGAAACGGGTGACCATTGTTGGGGCTCCATTTACCTACTGAAGCTGACTATCAGGGACCAACTGAGGTTCTGCTGCTCTAAGTTACATCTAGGAAGGCATTTAGTAAACCTATTTCCCAATATATAAAATTATTTCTTAGTAAGAACATTTGCTTTTTGAGATCAACTGTTGCTTTACGTGCATTGCAATGATTTTTCTTGCAGGTGTGGTAGTTCTCTCCTCTTGTTTTCCATGACTCAACTTTTGTCCATTAATAACAACAAAGGAAACATTGCCAAAGAACATTCATGTCACACTTGGGCACTCAGAGGGATATAGAGCTGTTTCTCTCACACAAACACAGGAGGTCTCAGTGTACTCATAAACAGCAATGCTCTTATTCCTTGGCAGTATCAAGAGAAACCAAATTATATGTTTGGACTTCGACTTCGTCAACACACTGTAACTGAATCATTTCAAAAGTAAAAAAAAAAACCTGCCTCATCGTATTGATGTTAAGAAATGTCTCTAACTGTACCCATCGGGTCACAGAAAAAGTAGAGAAGAGTGGAGTTTAGTGGGAGACCACAAAGGAGAATAACGTCATCCTACCTTTATATCCAAGTACAGCGACAGCAATGGTGAGGAGAGTACACAGCACATATAGCAGAGCTATGGAGGTCTTCAGAGCCCATTCATTCTTACACTTGGTGCACTGGGTGCCCTCCTGGATCCCTGTGTAAAACAATAAAGTATACAACATGATTTAAAGCATTTTACTGCATATTTCTGAAGCAGAAAGGGATTCAAAAAGACATATGTGTAGAATTTGGTGTTGGCTAAGTACTCTCCATGTCCCACATCTGGACAAACAGCCCTGGAGTCTACATTAAAGAGTCCAGCAGATCCCTCAGGGGCCGGGTGGTGAAGGGGCAGGGGACACAAAAACAACCCCCCCCCCCCGCTGACTTGTTTATATTTAGCTCTATGCTTATTTTCCTGAACTCTTCACTCGACAAACTGCCTCTTTCCAGCCGATGCCTCTCTCACATGCACATGGATCACTTCCCAGTGAGAACGATAACTGAAATGAAATCATGTATAATGTACATTTGTGCAAGGCCCCATCTTGTTAAAAATTGCACCTTTAAGCTTTTGTTTTGCAGTGTTTGGATTGTGGAGTCCAAGGGAAAGGCCTCAGTGAGTGGGGACACTTGTGGAATATTTATTTCTAAAGATATATTTCATGACAGGAGAGTGGCGAGGTCCACAGTGCTGACGGGAACACAGCTGCATTTCATTTCCAATACAGGAACTGTGTGTCTGTGTGTGTGGAAAGGTTGGGTTTGCAGTGTATGAGTGTGTATCTGTGTGTGTGTGTGAGTGTGTGTGTGTGTGTGTGTGTGTGTGTGTGTGTGTGTGTGTGTGTGTGTGTGTATGTGTGTGCGTTTACCTGCAATGAAACTGACTTCACATGCCACAAATTAAGGGTCCAGCTCTCATTCAACACGACATGATGAAAGGTGCAACACTACTACAAACAGTTTTCATACATCTAGGTTAATAGGATGGCAACTGAAAAAGCTGTCAGCTACCGTCATTCATCAACCGCGAAAGTGCACGAATTGCTTAGTGTTAGAGATTTCACCGCACATCTAGTTCAAGTGAACTTTAAATTAAAAACACAGTGCTGATTGGCTCTTTAGGATCTCCTCAGGACTTTATCTGCCAAAGTTAACAACTAGGGTTGTTCTTAAGGGTGTGAAGGGATTTTTAATGATCGCTCAGCGCTGGACTCCAGCTGGAAGTGAGGTCTCCTCCACCCTGGGCCAACCTGACATGTCATGACATTTACCGTAAGGACCATGAGCAAGTTCGGCAAATAAAAATGGTTTTAAGTGCCCAATGACACCACTTCCTCCTACACAAAGCCCTTTATGACATCATAAAACAAAACCTACTTGGTCAATTTTTGTGCCAATATCGTTACGTCTTTGAACGTTGATGAAATTTTTGTGCACTTTGGAGCACCAAAGCACGCCATAGATACAGGACCAAGAGAATTTTTCCCTTTTAAAGTTTAGTTAGCAAATAGCAAAACATCCTGCTGATGTGGAGCAACATCAGCATAAATTTATCATCAGGTGATCTAACAAATGTACATGTGGTCTTTATTAACCTTTTAGCCTTTTTTTTAGGCCTTCACCAGCTCCTAAGGGAAAAACCTGTCGCTATGCAACCCTCTCTCCAAAAAATTCTGTTCCTATACAACTAAACTGCAAATCTGATTAAATTAGTTGATTAATTATGTTCCTGTGAAACATGCATTTGAATGCAGACATGCTACAATTAGGGGAAAGGGAGTTACAAAGCAGTGGTTAGTGTGGGTGGCGGGTGTAAAGTAAAGAACTGTCAAGCCACAGACCCAAGATCAGATCCAGAGTCCTGGTTAGGATCAGGGGAGAAAACCACTTAGGGTTAGAGAAAGATCGTAGAGGTGTTTAAAAACAGTACAACTCATTGCGTGTGAGGTGACAGTTTCATTTTCCTTTATTCAACCAACAATTGGTTATCCTCTTACCCTGACCAGCTGCTGTAGCTGCCTTAACACAACCACAAAGTGCTTTAATAAAGCTTGTCAGATAAACTGCCTATCAGCACAAAACGAAACACAAACATATATTTCAAAAAATGACAATGCAGAACTCATCAAGCAGAGTCGTTATGAGGGTCGTTTGGGGCAAACAGGTTTAAAATCTGAGAGGAGGAAATTTTAGATTTAAAGTGAAAAGCTATGTTTTTTGCCTACGTTTGATACACCTGAGAGTGACCCCAGCCGTTAGAGCTCCAAACATAGCCCCCAAACATAAAGTATATTTATACGTTTTCAAGCCTGAAAGACAAAAGCTTGGCTCTAGCTCTGGGTGTGGAGTGAGTTACTAAACACAAAGTGGTCACCACAGCTGTGTTTGAGACGTGACCAAAGTCTTCCCTCACCACTGGTTTAACAGTGAGCAAGGAAGTGCACTCTGGGAATACTGCCATAATAAATTATTGCATTTCTGAACCATCCATAACTGCTGACAAGTGTCAGCTCATGCATGCTTCCACAATAAAGCACGGATATCAGTTCATCAGTTCACAGTAATCAAAGCGCTTGTTGGCCAAATTTGCTGTTCCAATCCAAACATGCTGACAGTGTTTACAAATCTGCTGCGCTGAAATGATACCAAAACACTTTGAAAGGGTAAAAACTATTACACATGCAAAAGGCTTTTCCATTTCATTGCGCTCATGACTTATGATCTTCAGATGCTCGTGAACAAGTGGAGAATTTTGGTTTTCTGTCAAGGTGGAGGACACCTGGCATTACACAAAACACATGGCCAACCACAATAACAAAAAAAGAGATCAGTGATTCACGGCTCCTTCAGCTCCTCAGAGGGAATAGGCATCAGATGGAGCAGCTGCGGTCTTTTCAACGCCAGAGTGTCATTGCACTAGTGAGCTCTCTAAGGCGCAATCATTGGTGACAGCATGCTTTCTGTTTGTGGGTCACTTGCTGGATGAGCCAGACAAATAATGAAAAGAGACACATGCTAAATTTAGCTGTCAGCTGAAGCCTTAGCATTATGATTGCTTTTTATTTTTATGCCAATTATGTGTTTCCTGTCTACATTGGTCTTAGTGATGCCTATGTATACACATGCATCGTCAGCGTAAGTGAAGAAATCAGGGCTTGTTTTGTTCCCCTCAAAAAGCTGTTGGCGCAATGGCAAACATCACCCTGTTCCAATTTTTTTGAGATCATAGAATTCTAAATGAAAAATATTTTTCCATTAAATTATAAAATGTCTGAGTTTCAACATCTGGTATGTTGTTTATGTTCTATTGTGAATAAAATATGGGTTGATTTGCAACTCATTGGATTCTGTTTTTATTCACATTTTACACATCGTCCTAAGCTTTTTTGAATTGAGGTCATTAGATAATGGTGTAACCAACAATTTTTTGTGAGCTTAATGAATGACATACTTTGCACATTAGCTCTTTAACCAGAATTTTAGTACAGATTAAATAAAAAAATGAATAAAATAAATCTTTTCTGTACTTAAATGTTTTGGAGATATTTTGGCCAGTATCAAAAACTGTCTCACATACTACAGGGGGCATATAAGACATTGAAATTATATGTGAGGCTCACTTTTTAACTCAGTTTAGTTCTGTTTTAATGTAGATGCTTCAGTGCTTTTAACCTCCATATTATACTATGATGTGTCTAAAATATTGGGACATTTAATTCTCCTTGCTTGCTCTTTATGATCTGAAGATGTTATTTGGAACTAGATTTGACACTATTTATGTCTTTAACCTGATGAACACCAACATAAACAACAACAAGAAAGAAAGAAAAAAGAATTTTCAACTAGTATAAACTAGTATCTAATAGGTTTAGAATTAAATTGAAATTAAATACAATAGAAATACAATCAAAACAACACTTTGCGTATGACAAAGCCCCATATTCTCCAAATGGCTGTTTGCATGAAGAATGGCCAGATGGATACATGAGAATCAGGACAATCATCATTCACTTGAATAAAATATCTTGAGGTTTGTAGCACATGAAGTCTCTCCGCAGGAGGAATTATGTGTTACAACTTCAGGCCAGTTGATAACATTTAAAAAAGGAACACATTTCTCAATAAATATTAAAATCAGAAAGATGAGACCATGACGCAGACTGTGGAAAAACATTTGTGAACAATGCAATTCTTGTTCACAGTTTAACTTTAAAGGCTCAGTTTCCTTTGGCTGACCATCATTAAATTGGACACCGATTTGTCATTTTTCCCCTTTTGCCTTCACTGTTAGAAACAGTCTAATCTTACAGACCACAACCACAAATAAAAAAACATCCAGGATGCTCAGACCACAGACTGACAACAACACTCTCACTGCTTGTAGCAAAGCAAAAGCAATACCCTGAACAGATCCCTGCCAAATCAAGGACAGCAGACCAATTTTTTTTTTTTGTAAATGTGAATGTGTTTCCTTTTTAAATGATTTTAATTCACTTTTACTTCTGTATTAATGTGCCAGGGTTAAACCAACACCCGCTGCCAAATTATACCAGACAAATAATTAGTATTAATAATAAAGTATTTAACATTTTAATTCAAACAAGCATAAAAGACTGCAAACAAATTATTACATCCTGAAATTTCAACAAGCCATACGATCATAAATGAGCCATAAACAAGTCTAAATAGATTTTAAACATGTTTAAAGTTTAGTTTTTAGAATTGCTGTATGTTGTGCAGATCCAAGTTTGCTGTATCTAGATGGAACATTCAGTCTCAAAAAGTTATACCTCTAAATGAAAGTATTTTAATGTGAATTAAGAAGTATTTTAACCTGAACCTATGGCCTGAATGCAAAGCAGTTTGAGTATAACTTGTAATACAGTAACACGCAGCAAGTGTAAAAGGATGATTACATGAATTTACAGTTGGATGCAAAAGTTTGTACCCCCTTATTTTGAAATATAAAAAACACAATTTTTTCATCAACATAATATTTAATGCAAATTTGGCTAGTAGAATATTCCTTCATCTGAAACTTTTACAATTTGTACAATTCTTTGTTTTACTCTTTACTTTACTTACTGTTACATCAGGTCAATGAGCATTTTTAGAGAACAAACCATTCAGAGATACCTGAAATAGCCCACAGTTCATTTTTTAGCAACTTCCTGTTTCCCCTGGATGTGAACATAAAGAACAGCAATTTTTGTGCCTGTGCACTTCAGGGCAGGCTAAAAGCATATCATTTATGTACACAATAACCACTAAAGGCCCTCAAATAGAGCCTTGAGGGACTGTGTGTTTTGTTTAGAGAAAATCACTTATTATTTTTGCAAGACTTCTATTTTAAACCCATTTTAAAACCCATTTACCATAATAAAGGAATCCCCAAACCACATCTTCATATCAACATGGTCATTAATGTCCCCCTGCCAAAGTAATGTCCATGAGACCACAGGAAGCACAGCCAATACGTGGACCCTGCTCATTAAAGAAG
Source organism: Channa argus (assembly GCF_033026475.1). Taxonomy (NCBI): domain Eukaryota; kingdom Metazoa; phylum Chordata; class Actinopteri; order Anabantiformes; family Channidae; genus Channa; species Channa argus. The sequence continues at coordinate 14,428,523 of NC_090215.1, forward strand.
CTGTTTATTTACTGGAAATACAGAACGGACACTATAGTAACGAATGAAAACACAAAGCTCCAAGCTGAGGTCACATAAACTGTTATTTGGATCTCTGCCTTGCTTAACCCACACACTCAACCTCTTTACAGGAAGCAGAGTGCAGATATCCTTCAAGAGGACAATATATGAGTTTTACCTGGCAATTCAGGACAAATTGCAGCAGTGGATAAAGTCCTCAAAGACTTTACTTAGATAAAAGTAGTATTGATATCCTTGGGGAGGGGGGACAATGTTATAAGGAGATGGGGGGTGATAACAAATAGAGGAAAGTTTTAAGGAAAAGAAAAGATTGAAAGTTGATTTTTGGCTGCTTAGGAGCAGCACAATAAGCTGTGTGCACAACATTAACATGTTATCATATTTTAGAAATCTGTTGCCTAGTTACACATAAAGCAAATGTGGCACAGCATTAGTAGTTATTTGAAGCCAGATACATGTCAGTGCATTATTTCCTCTCTTTCAGCTCTGTTGTGGACTTTGCTAACTCCTGACTGAGGCTGTTAAATGCTCTACAATGTTAACCAGCCAATGGTCTGCATGACGGTGGGCATGTAATTGCTTTTAGGGACAAAATAAGCTACCTGCTGGAAATTACAGCAAGAGAGAGCTAAGAGGGAACCAGAAAATGTTGCAGAATCAGCAATGAGAAGCAAAAATACCTATTGTTAAAATACATTTGCTCAAATCTCAGTGGAATTAATCAACACCTTTTACATTATACATAACATTGCTAATACAATCCATATATATATATAAATTAGTAGTACTTGAGGAAACTGAAATGGACATGGTCAGCTCCAGCTTTGAAACATTTATGTGAACAGAAATAATTGTGAAAAACAACACGAATTACACCTGTGACTCTCATTACATTACAGACAAAGGAGACTACTCTCAAACACACCCACTGACAACATCTCTGCTGACCATACATTTTTTTCAATGCATGCCAAAACTGTAGTTGTTTGTTTGTAATTGGCAGTCATCTATCATGCCATCTGGCCTCCATTACTCAACAGAAACAAGGATTTTACAAGATCTCTGAAACACTGTAATCCCGGCCAAGATGTTTTACAGTCAGGAGGGAGATGATGGCTCAATGAATGACTCATGCACAGCCTTGCATTCTCAGTGTCACAGCGTGATGGCCTGCACTGCATCATTTGCTGCAGCAGTGTGTGTGCACGAGTTTAGGAATGTCTAACTGCAGCTTTTATTTGAAAGAAAAGAAAGATTTTTTTCTGTAGATATTTTCATCATGTTAAATTTGACCAATCTTTTAGTAGATACAGTCCAGGGTCAGTTTTAATTCACGTCCTAAGTGAAACCATTTCTTTGGAACCAGTTTTAGTGAGATCTAGTTCAGCAGGTGATTTCTTTCTGCAAAGTTTTCTAGAAAGCCTCAGAAGAAAACCTGTAACGTGTTTGTAACAGCTTTAGTAGTGTAACACTACCGTCGGGTTATGAGTTTCCCTCTCAGGGAACATACAAAAACAGTTCCTGCTGAGGACCATCTACAGCAAATGTGCAGTACTTTCTCGCAGAGGAGGTCTTGGCAGCTTGGTTACCTCACTTAATAACTGCCTGTTTAACAACTTGGACAAAGTATTATGCCCACTGCACTCCCTTGCCTGTACCTGCCAATGATGCAATCAGAGGAAGTGCAGAATTAGAGCCAATGGCTTCTGAGTTCACGGGACAACTCCTGAGGCCCAGCAGGAAACCAACACCATCCCGACTCCATGTGTGGCCTGATTCAGGCTGCATCTCTTTTATTGCATGTGATGGAAACCATACGCCTCCGTAGAATGAGACAGACAGGATGATGATCATGGTTAGAGTACAAGTATGTGACTTAAGGAAAAGTGCAGACAGGAGTGACAAGGCCAATGCTCAGTCAGAGAAAGATGAATTTCAACAAACTCATTGCATTGTGGAGAAGCTCAGAGATTTCGGAAAGGTGGAGAGAAAGCAATGATAAATGAATTCTAAAAGCCTCATTTTCCCACAGAGAACCGAGGATCTCTATGGGATGGATCATCCACCTAAAAATGAGATAGAAGGCTGAAGTGGTGCCATTTCTGACAGGACAACTCTGACTGGGCTTTGTATCACATTGAGTGAAAGGGATTATCACACTGTGAAGCAACCATGATTACACCATCTCGCATCTCTCCAAGGCTCCAACCGTCTGCCGCCTCACTGTGGGGGAGGAAGGGAAATCTTTTTCCCCCCATGTAAAGATCTAATTCCTCTGTCCTTTCATCCGTTGACATATTTATGGAGCTACAGCATATTCAAAGTTGAAAACTTGAGTTTTAGTTAAAACAGAGTTGTATTTTGTCTTAAAGACCATGCACAAGGTTGAAAGATGTAGAGAGTCATTGATTATGGGAGGGAGCAAAAACGAATAAAGTGACAGCTTAGAGAACGAGCATGTTTAAAGCTGCAATAATGTTTATATGGATGCAATAATGGATTCACACACCTCTCAGCACCGTTTCTTCACTTGTTGCACCCAAAGTTTATCCTGCTCATCCAGGAATTGATGTAGCAACCTTCTGGTCACAAGGTCACTTCTCTAACCTAAACTTTAACCTTTAGCCCCCCCACTGCCCCCACTCTGCCCCCAATGGACAGTTGTTAATGTGTTTTAACAAGTCATTTCTGTTTTTTTATGTCCCGGTAGCTTGTTTAAGACATACAATACGGATGATTAACTATTCCTGCAAAGGTAAAAAAGGAAGGTCTCATTCACTGTGAATAGCAATCATTGTTTGTCATTTGATCCTAATAGAATAATGATTAATGTAGCTTTACTGTGGAGCTATAATAACAAATAATGGCTATATTGAGCTCAGATAACTATAAAATCTTTTCTTTTTGAAGAGCAGTAAATAAAAAATTAAATATAAAAAAGCTTGCTGGGGTGAGTGTGATATGTACTGTCCTTCAGCTCATAAAAACCTCTGGTAAGACAGAGAGCTGGCCTAACTACACACTATTTATTTGACCATAATGATGTCTCTCCAACTGATAACATTTGCTGATAACTGATAACAAAGGGTTTTCCGCCGAGCTGTAGTCAGGCAGGCATGAATCCACTGCCTCTTTCGTCTCACCCGGAGGCCCTCCCTCGGTTTTGCTCAGACTCAGCACTAGCTGCAGATACAACTTTCTTTCCAGAAAACTACATCAACAATGGAGGGGAGAGTGGGAATGGTCTTACTGAGCTCAGGGATTTGAGGCCCATGGAGTGACTTGGGTTTTAGTTACAAAGCAAAACATTGGAGCTTAAGCACCCCAAACTTTGCAGCTTTCTAGTAAGTGAGTGTGCTTCTTTTCATCTATGTGTGTGTGTGTATGTATGTGTGTGTGTGGCCCAAAGGCTAATGAACATCACATAAGCCTCCAGAATTTGATATCCTATCCGCACTCAACTTTGAAAGAAATACAAAACCATCAGCAAAAAGAAAAGTGTTCAAAGTCAGAATGCAGGAAAGCAGGACAAGAAAAACAGAAGAAACACTTTTTCCAGTGAAAGACTTGAAGGTCTTGCTCAGTTAGCTGCTGTTCAGCTGTACCGTTAGTTTGACAATAACGTTTTTAAATCTGCATCCTGCTCCGTTTTAAATGTAAATGTAACACAAGAAAAACTGTTAACTCAGTCCTTTAGTTGGCACTGTAAATATTAAAAACTTCCAGGAAAGATATAGAACTTTAGAGTTCTTGTCCCCAGTAGCTTATCTGATGGATGTTGTCTCCTCCTAAACAATGTGTGACAACTACAAAGGCACGGAACACTGCTAAGCACTTCAAAGAACAATAAGCATGTAAATGTTGCTGGTCTAAGAAAATGAGGTATAAAATAAATAATATTACATTTTCCCCCTGATGAACAGCTGGAATAATAAACCAAACGGCCCTTTCTTGTTTGCATGGACAAAATTTTATATAGACTGTCCAAAAGTACCCAAAAGTAGTACACCATATATCTGGTAAAGAAATTTCATTCTACAAACAATGGACCCTAGATGTTGTCACCACTGCCGGTGCTCTAACATTTATATGAGTGGAACTTAGGTTTATTTGCTCTCATACATGCAGGTGATGCAATACATGTTCCTGCCAATGGCAGTGATTTATAGGTGGTGGTAACATGCCAGCAAAGGCAGGAGAGAAGACTGCCAACATGGATTTAGACAAATAACATCCCAAACTGATGAGATACACTTTGCAATGTTTTTAAGAGACCAAATGTTTAAAAAAAAAACAAATCTACATACACAGTGTATGTGCAATCTCAAGATGCAGTTTTCTATTAGACATCAGATGTTGGCTCAAAGACAGTGAAGTAAAACCCTTTAAAAATGCATATTCACACACTTAGTTAACTTTCCACAGTATTATGAACAGAGACAGAAAGAAAGTTGTGGGTTTTAGCATTAACACAGAGTGTGTGTTCACACTAAGCTAAGTCAAAAATACCAAAATACTGCAGTTTGGACCAGTTCTGGGATTACATTGTCACTTATTTTGTGATCAGTGTGAAAATATTGAACTTGTTTTACCAACACATTAATTCAGATACTGATGGGCAGCAGCAGAATGAAAATGGTTAACGCAGTCAGCAAAAGTACACAAAACAGCTCCATATGCTGCTATGACTGAACCTCAAGAAACATAAGGATCTGGTTAAAGCTGTGCAGGGAGCACGACATACTCTGATGTATTTTCATGCACGCACTACAAATCCAAGACAGACAGGAAAGTGTGATGCACTCTTTTAAAGGTTGATTTTATCTTTGAAAAATCCTAACAATGTCCATCTTCATACATCCATCCACTATCTGTAATCGTGTATCCTGTGTGGGGTTGACGGGGGCTGAAGCCTATCCCAGCTGTTATTGAAAGGCGGGGTGCACCCTGGACAGGTCTCAGTCTAGATCAGGGCCAACACAGAGAGACACACACAGGCAGATAACCATTCACACTCCCATTAACAGCTACAGGCAATTTAGAGTCACCAATTAACATGACCGTAGCTAACCGCCCCGCCACCGTGCTCCCCATCTTCAAACAATCAAAACCTAAAATATACAGCAGAAAATTGGACAATTCAAAAGTATTTTTCAGCTGCTGTAATGTTTGAGTTACTGAGTCGAGTCTCCTAGAACAGTGACTGACACATGAACTACAGTTTCTGCTCTGTTGTGAAAAAAATTGACGAAAATGGACAGACATTCTTTATCCGACCCAATGGTTTCTGCTCCCCACCACTGGTGTCACTTGTGGATAACGTGTATAACATTATGGTCACTGTGGAGTAAGCCACTTTATGATTGAAGGGCTGCTTGTTATAAGAAGCCGTATCATTTATCAGTGGCTTTCAGAGAACTCGTAGAGCTGTAAAATATGAATACGACTCTGGTCTGGTGTGTTGACAGGTGGTTAAACAATTTTGTTTGACCAATTTGTGCATTCTGAATTGACAAGTGGAGGTGATGTGTAGGTTGAGGTTGTATAATTGTGTTATCGAAAAACTTTTACAACTGTTTGAAAGTTCAGTTTAAAACTCAGACACAGTATCAGTGGAATTTTGAATAAATAATGCACTGCTCAGAATGTTGAAAGTGTTCTGGAAACAAACAAGTTATAAACCCTTGTGTGAATCACTTTTCACAAAAAAGAGTGAGAGCAGAGCACATGCAGAATTGCAAAGTCCCCCAAAATCAACAAAATAAAATACGAAGAGGAGCAGGTTTAACGACTGATGGGATGCTCTCTGAGGTGGCTAACAATGGAAAGTCTCTCTTAATGCTCACTCATGGGTGTTGGAGTTCCTTCTGGGTGGTCCAGCACATCTGTGGTGGGATGTGGGTGTGTGGCGCATCAGTCTCAATGACAACAAGCCACCCTGGTCAGGAACAAGAGGGAGTTTTTCTGCCAAAATGTACTCAGACAGACACACTTCAGACGTGAGGGTGGCACGCTGTCCCACCTCAGAGCAGCCTGCTGTGAGACGTAGCATCAGGGGGAAGAAGGAGCTGTTTGTCATCTGGGCAGTGAATCACATGGCGACAACATCCCTCGACAGAACAATAATCGACACCAGACGATGACTTTAAATGACTCTGCGCAACAGTTTGGCTTTATGGGAATTTAGAGGAAGTGCTGGAGAGGAAACTTGTCTCTGAAGAATGGAAGAACTGTGTCTGTGCAGCACAGGCATCACCAGACACCAAAGCTAATATCTCAGTACTCCGAACAGCAAGATCTGATTACCACAAACTGCTTGTTAATGAAACTACTGGACCTTCACATGCTTGTCAGAAAACAATTGCATTTACTTTAAGGAAAAATTTGACGGTGAAAAACAGAGACTCAGAAGTTCCTACAGCAGTAGCAGGTTTTTACACAAACGTATCCCTGAAGAACGCTTCCGTCCAACCCCGAGTGATAAATTCTATTCATCTGTTTGTCTCCACAGGGAAGGCTCAGACTCTAATCATACACAATATACAGTGCAGTACATGAGATACGAATGTACAGCACGAGTCATCTAGGCTATAGCATATTTAGGACATCTCTATAGCTACTGCTGCAGCAAGTCAAAGGCAATAACGGTGGCATTTTGGCAACAATGACTCCTAGAATTTAACTTTATATATGATTACAGTGTTATTAAACTGTTTATGGTTGTGTGTGCGATGTCATATCCCTTGGTTAACATTAAATAATTACTGCAGGATTACTGAAAGCATGATCTTTCCCTAAGTCAAACATAGAAGAAAGTCATGTGGACCTGTGCTTCGGTCACATGACTTACCCAAAGGTGCCATGCTCACATCCTGTGTTTAACATGTTGAGTAAAACGCTGGTGGCTCAATGGTAATACTAGCTTTTCTTGAACACAAATAACATTAGACATGGCCTGGACATGAACTTAAAATAAGCAATTAAATTAAATTAGATGTTGTACAAGAAATGACAACCCAGTGATTTTTAACAGGGGGCATCTGTCACTGAACATGGACTAATGAGAACTACATTAACCAGTACAACAGAAATGCATTACTTTGTTAATTGCGCATGAATGCATGAAAAATATTGTGTAGAGCGCTGAAAGGTGCCAGAAAGTGGAATTTTCTCCATCTGCAGTCTCAGCCACACATGGAAAATGTGATAGCCCTTATGCATCTGACAGAGTTTTGGATCTGAACACTGGTCCTCACCACTTCAACTCCCTTTTGCAAACCAGGAAGCTGTAGGTTGATCTTGGCAATCGTCAGTCATTTATTTTCCAGTTTTTATTAACATTTTGGCCTGTGAATCATGAATTTAGTGAGCTTTACAACTTATGCTAAAAGAGGAGAAAATACAATCCCCAAATTCATTGTTAAAATGTGCCTGTGTGTTCTGCTGCTGGAGGTGTTAGGGGTGTTTTAGTGTTCACAGACACAGGAGACTCACACATAAAAGTATCAGTTTGTTCTACCAAATGTAGGTACTGTGTGTTATTCTAACGCTGAACAAACACATGCACAGAGACACACTGGAGTGGATACATGTGTAAGATCTAGTGTGCAAGCATGTTCCCTAAAGAACAAAAACTTGGAGCTCGCCAAAGCGATCGTAAGTCTTTTCACAGGATTCGATAAAGGAACGCAGGTGTCTTGGAGTGCCTTGTCTCCGCTCTGCTGTTCTTTTATTTAATTACTTAATCAATGAGTCAGCCCCTAGAAGGCACTTTGAGAGTCCATACTGAACTCCAGAAACCCTCTCCTGACATCTGCATGTGGGTCATGTCAAGGACACTGGGGTTATTATGATGTGTGAGAGCTGGAACTGTGAGAGCTGGGGGTGGGGGGTGGGGGGGGGGAGCAGTGGGCTTTGCTGCTTTTCCTCATTCTCAAAGGTGAGTCAGAAAAATCACTGACGCTCAGATGATCACAGGCCAGATTGAAAATATCAGCTAACTACCAGCACATGTGTTTTCCTGGCAAAAACATCCCCGATCGACGCCTGCCGTTCACATTCAGAGCCTGGAGTCATGTTACTGCTGGTTTATTCAGCCTAATGGAGGTATAACAGAGAACAAGAAAGAAGTGGAAAGTTTGGACAAAAGTTTACAGAATCTCTCAAAACTGACCGATGGTAAAACCATTCATTGTGCTGGCATTTGTCTTCTGGCTGCCCGGTAGAGAAACGTGTTTTTAAATCATTTACTTCAGTGATTTTACATGTCAACATTGGTTAACTAGGCTTGAGTATGAGTCAGTTGTCTTAAAAGGGTAAATGGTCAGCTTATAGAGTCCTTTTGTCCAAAGCACTTTGCAGTGTTGCTTCTTCTCAGTGAAGTGCTGCAAGTGCTTCCTTAAATCGCAGTTTGTAATAAAACTTTTAACAGCCTGGGAGTGTTGAGTTTGAAAGACATTAACCAGAAAGGGGAGATCTAATAAAAAATGCAGTGAGGGAAAGTTTACAATAAGATTTATGGATCATCTTCTCATATGTTTGGATGTCAAAATAACACGTGAGGAAGTGATCCAAATTAGATTTTTGATTCAACAGCCACTAAGTGATTGACATTAGCTTCATGGTGTCAAGAACAGTTGCCTGTTTACACACAGAGAAACATTATCAGATTATCACTGTGTCTGTCTGTTGTGTTCTGCTGAGCAGGTATTGCACAATTGGTTATCACAGAAGACAGATGCCTGCTGCAGCCACTATGAGGGCGGTGAAAATGAAGCAGTGAAACTAAAACAATGAGATGTAAGACGGTGAAATGTGCGTCATTAACTGAGCGGAACCGCAGAGTGAGATCATCTCTGTGGCCACCTTTCGTATTCTACTTACTTATTCAACTTATTTTTTAGTAGCCTTTACAGCAGCTAATTGGAAATAAAAATAAATGTGCAAAGAGACGATGCTCACTGTAAAGATTTGAAGAAAGATGCATTTTAATGTTGCACCTTGATGAAGGAAAACTAGCAAGAAGTATTAGATTTATAAATAGTCAATTAAAGCCCCTCAAAGGTCAGCACAGAATGTACATTCACGGCTGCTGTCATAGAACATACTCAAGAAAAAAGAAAGCTGCCATTTCCCCTTTTGGCTGCCTGTTGTTTCTACAGGTTCCAGGTTGAAAGGATTGAACTATAACAGATAAAACTGTGTCCAAGTGACTGCGAGTGAGCTGAATGGAGGCCTGGCGAAGAAAATACAAAAACGTCAAACTAAGCTAATGTTTTTTTTCCTTCATATGTGAGTACATATGTTCTTATGTTATAAAGGTGTGGAGTTTGTGGTTCAGACAAACACTTCCAGCTGGCTCTTGTACTGTTACAGCTCCGTCCTTGTCTTTATCTACTTCCCTCACATTCACACTGACTAACCTTATCTCCTCACAAAACGCTCCTCTCATGCAGCTCCAAACCAATCCATCTACTTCCTGCTCGTCTCTTACAACCGGCTGCATCTCCTCCACCTTCTCCCACTCACTTGTCACTCCCTTAACATCTCTTGGGATTAAATACTCTCTCCCAAGCAGCTCCTCTTGTTCATTCAGCATCTTGGTGTTATCTCTCCTCATGTCTGTCTGTCTGGAGGAAATCCCTCATCCCTGGCCTGCACTTCATCTTTTTGTTTACACTCTGAGACCTCGGTTTTACAGCACACTGTCTGGGTGAACTCTTTTCCTGCGCAGAGAAAAAGACTTAAGCTCGACATGAAACTGAGACGTGGAGCTGGTTTCTGTAAGCCACTGGATGACATTTAACATTACTATTCAACTTTATTGTTACTGGGTGTCTCCTAGCATGTGGTGTCTGCCTACATTTTTCTTGCTCTCACTCAGACAAATGTGCATATTTAACTCCACATTAATGTCTCTATTCTTCTCCAACATCCTTAGAGGCCTTTCCCATGCTCCCCTGGGCTTTGAAAATACTTCCAATGCTTGCGGGTATAGACATTTTCGAGACAGAACGATCAAATAATGAGTCTGTGCCCCGGCTATACAGAAGAAAAGTGAAGAGAGAATCTCCTGCAGATTAGACCAGATGGAATAAACAAACTGAAACCTAAATGAAACCTCTTTATTGCTCTGGAAGTTTTAAAAAGCCAGCAGACACTCTGACTCTCCAGGTCATTATCTGAGCCAAGCAGAGCAACAACACACAGTCCTGCATGAACAGGATTAGTGAATAAGCAACAGTAAAGCACTAAGAAAAAGAAGAGACATGATACCTTTAATGTGATGGGACAATTATAATTGTAAGTCCAAGTATTATGACTTTTTGGACCAATTTTAAATACTTATCCAGGACATTTTATTGCCAGTTTTTTTACTATAAAAACCTGGATTACAGAAGGTATGTACTTTAGCTCTGGGCAGAGCAAAGCATCTTTAAGCACTTGTCTTCAAACTGGCTGTGTTTTCTACAGGAGTCATTTCAACAGAAAAGGCCACTGACTACGAGCTGTAACATGTCACTTAAAATGCAGAATGAAAGTTTTATACTTTGTTCTGTTTTGGCCTCCACCAACAGCCAAGCAAAATATCTGGCTCTTGAGCCACTAAATGGATAAGTGGTGTACAGTGAGTTTTTTAAGCTTTTTTGCTGAAAACAGCTGCTGGGTTCCTGATCGGAAAGGAATCAGCAACTGATGAACAATATCAGCTCCCATTAGTCTAGAATCTTTAATGGGTAACCTGCTACCTCCTGGTAGGTTGAGTAGGTTCTTTTCATGCCATTAACCATCCAGTATAATAAGTTGGTTCCCATCATGTGCTATGGTGCATCCAAAATGAACACCATCACCACCACCTCCCTCTACACACTTTCTTTGACTCTAAAATAAGTCACTAAAAGTCTCTCCTGCATCTGTAGTAATTAGCTGGAAGTGTCATCTCATTATCAGATGGCGGGAGGTTGTTATCATTTGATGCATTTTTAATGCATTTTAAAGGATCCACTCGCTTTAGTAGCTTCTACCAAGCAGAAATAAAAATTAGAAACGTGTATGAATTATGAGAATGACTTAAACAGCAGAAAGAAGAGCAATAAAAGAAAAGCCAAACACAGATGTGCTCACCCAGACGCATAATGAGTATGTTTGAAAAAACATGCTAACCATAAAGTCTCAAGGCAAATTGATGTTGGTATGGCAGCCAGTGAAGAAAGCTTTGTATGAAAGTATTAAGTGATCAGGACCTGCCACGCAATGTTCAAGAAAGAACCAAGAGGCAGAATTTGAGAAAACCACAACACAACATTGCAAAAAGTCCAAGAAACCACAGCAAAGTGCATAAAATGTCTCATCAGACATTCTGACAAACACACTGTGAAATACCACATTAAATGTATTAAATATGTCAGTGCCCGACAACTGGCTAGTAATGTTACTGTAACCCTACCTGACTCCATTTTAACCAAGATGGATGAGGTGTCGCTGATCCCTCATTACAACTACAGCTAAAGGTGCTTGTGATGCACAGGTTTATTCTTTGCCAGCGAAACCCACCGGACAGAACCGGGGCCCGGCTGTGCTGACACAGCTGGCTCCAGGCACAGACACCCATGCACCGTACTCGACTCCAGGAATGTTCCAGGCTTTGCTGGAGAAACCATAACATGTGCAGGAAATAGATTAGTGGACTCTGGGTTCCGCAGAGGCCGGAGACCTCCTGAGCCCGGCCTCTCCAAACCCCCATGTGTGAGAACAGGAGATGCAGCAAGAGCAGGAGTAAGACCCCCACCCAGGCATCAGTGCAAATCCCAGGAGGACCTTCTGTGTGTAGCAATCATTTCTCCTTTACTTCATTACTGACCCTGACTCCTACCTGGACAAAACCTTCCACATCCAGTTTTAGTATCAAATGTTAAGGTTAAACTTTCTTGAACCATATGTAACACAGATCTTTGGCCTTAATTTTGCATATTTGAAGGTTTGCCAAAAAAAATCTGGACTAGATTTATACATTTGTGTTATCAACAACATAAAATTCAATATTTTAAATATTTACTCCATGATGGACACGAGTGAGATGTTAACACTGCCTCTAATATTACCCGGTAAAGAGGCCAACAGGCCATGCGCCTTGATAAATAACATATAGCCTACACAAGCTGATTAATATTGGTAATTTACTGTCTGACCATAGATTTTATATACGTAGGTGTCGCCTTATTTACATTGGCCAATTCTGGCTTGTAAATTATATAAAACCCGGATCACAAAAACACATTTTGTTGGGTTTGTCAAACATGGATTTGGCATAACGTACAACAACTTGCCCAAACGAAAAAGTTTCAACTTAAACTACAAATAATATACATTATATTGCACTGTTTATGGGGGCGGCCGTGGCCACCTACTGACCTCAGGGTTGGAGGTTCGTGCCCAGCTCTGCCCGACCACATGTCGAAGTGCCCCTGGGCAAGACACTGAACCCCAAACCGTCCTATCCCCATCCCCAGCCGGGTAGTGCCAGCCTCATACCCGGTAAAATAGGGGAGCGTTGTGTCAAGAAGGGCATCCAGCGTAAAAACTGTGACAAATATACATGCCATGCAACTTGATTTTGTAAATTTTATCTTGGGGGGGTTAAAGTCTTACCTGGGGGAGATATACCCCCCTCAGTTATTTCAGTATCATCTAGCAATGCAGGACAGACTGGCAGCGGTGTGGAGATATTCACTTCTTACCTCGTCCTACCAATCAGAGAAGATCAAGGCCTCTCCGTTACATGGGGATGTATAAAACTACCTTGTGTGTATTTGCATTATGAATCCAAATGTTTCATACTGCAGTTTCACCTGCATGTGCCATTAATGAAAATAACAAAAATTTTATTTGACTTTACCAACAACTTACAGCATCTCTTGGCTCATTGGTTCATGCTCAGTCCGGCTTCTCTGTTTCTTACCAGTAACTTTCAAAGCAGCATGACAGCACCGAAAAAGTTTGAAAATGAATGACTGACACTTATGCTGTTTGTATATCAGGTAATGCTCTAAGCTCAGTAACGTGTTGTGTGCTCTTACCAGGCAAATCAGTTGAATTGCTTTCTTTCATCCTTTTCATTTCAAGAATGACTGCACACTACATCACAGTTCTTTTGTGGAGCAGAATAACTTAGATTAGTGCATTACACATGTAACTAGCTCCAATCTGGTCTTTTTTGGTTGGTTCGTTGTTCTTGCCTCCATTTCCTCAACATATTTGACTCTTCTCTTAACTTATTTTTTTAACTGATATTTATATGCACCACAGAGGTTTGGTGGATGCACATAACTCCCCTCACCTACTGAATTTTTTTCAATTTGACAATGATGCGACACAGACTTTACGGTCACTAGGTGGGGCCAATGGCAGCGATTAATATACCAGCTCTAGAGGAGTTCAGCCAAAGCTCAAGTAGATTTTGTTTTCATTCTGATGGCCTTCTTATGTCAACCCCCCACAGAAAAATAAATATGTTTAAACCTTGAGCACTGTGGAAGCTATTCCGGCCTGGCTTCAACTTGGCAGGGACAGAGATCGCATTACCATATGAATTCACTCAGTGCAAGTGTTTGTGTGTGCGTGCGTGGGTGGGTGTTGTGTGCATTTCCACTTGTATACAAGTTAGTAGAAAATGTGCAGCTACGTGTGTGTTTCTGTAAATATACGTGATGTATGCATGTCTTCTGGATCCTAAACAGTTCTCTATGTTTAAAATGAGTGCGTCCATGTCTTTTTATGGTTGTGTGGAGACATTTTTGTTTATCCGTTTAGGTTATTGTGAGGACATTTTGGCTCATTCAAAAAATATTCAAGGGTTGAAACTTTGTAGTGATAATGTAAGTACAGGTAAACTTTGATCGAACCTTTTTAAATGGTATTACATTTTTGCAGAAGGGTGAAACGTCCTTGGACTCATATAATTTGTTACAGTCAACATTCAGTTACCTTTATATTTTCCTCTTGCAAAGTGGGGCTTTCGTCGTGATACGTTCAAGTGCTTCCATGAAGATCCAAAATGATTTCTGTTTTATTGTTGTCCATGTTGGATGTAACCTGCACACACTGCTTCATCAATGTGACTCTTCTTCACCTATTCACACATGAATGGCACTGGGAGCCACTGAGCCAAGGGGAGGCAGGGGAAGCACTACCAAACACTTTGACTACTCAGCAAGTCACACTAACAGTTTTAGGACAGTCACTAAGTTATTGAAAAGTCAGTGACTGTAATTTGGACTTGCTAGTCTATTCAAGCTTTATTATATGAACAAGTATCTACTTTAAAAAAGAACTCTTCAGCTGCATTGCTCCTTAAACTAAAAGTGACTAAAAATGTTACAGTAATGGATTATTTATTCGTGTCATTCTGCAATAGAGTTGGTGGATGAAAAAACGTCAGAAACGTGTATGTAATTGTACTTAGAGGAACAAAAGCCCATTGGCAGTGCACAATATATGCTCAGTCCTTAAAAGCAGCAGGATTAAGTGTTCTCTGTTTGAACGTGAAGTCATCCTTCACAAGTCCATCTTTTTTTTTGCTCAGTGGTGACTTTATTAACCAGCCGTATATTTGCACAACAGTCACAGCTTTGACATGTCTCAACAATTAAACATTGTCTTTCCCCCGGGAGTAGGTGATGAATTGAAGCAAAACATCCACAGAGAAAATAACTCTTTGAATACTGAGATTATGGTGCTAGACGTAAAAAAATGTGAGTTTTTGATGCTGTGCATGAATGCAGCTTTATTGCACAATGAAGTCCCTGGAGGGGTGAGGTGGACCCGCAGAGCTGACCCCTCCACACAGCTGCACTGTCCCAGAGACGACCAACGGCACTCAGCTCAGAGTTCAACAGCTCTCTCTTCCTACTCCAAATGTCAAGAGTTCATTTCAATAAAGTTAAAAGTGAAATGGATTTGGCTGCTCTCCCCACATCTCTCTATTCTAATCTATATTAGGGACTCGCACGCACTCACACAGGCAGACAGACAGGATGCTTCTACTCGGGTGACCAGGATGAAAGAGATGATGTTTTTACACAGTTTGAGTTCACCTCTGCTGGCGCTGGTACCTCCCATCCAGTCTCGTGGACCTCGGCCAGACTGTGTGTGAATGAGTCATACTGCAGCAACACCCCATATACAGAGACACAGCGGCTCCTCATCCCAAATCAGTGCTGAATCAACAGAGCGGTGAAGAAGCACGAGCTCAGTCTCCATGGAGAACAATAATTTGTGTGTTTGTGTGACACAGCGTTTACCCTTTGCTGCCACGTTTTTCTTTCTCTTTTTTTTTTCCCTTTTATTTCCAAAAGCATGATGCAGCAAATGGCCAACGTGCTACCTAATGAAACTCATTCTCAGCAGCTGCACAAGTCTTGGAAATAACCAAACTGCAAATCTTCCCTGCAAAAAGCTATTGGCGCTGGAGAGACTTTTTATGATTTCTTTTTAACTCAATGAGCAAAAAAACTGCACTTTTCCAACATAAAGCATGTAAACTTGTAAGGAAGGGGGGAAGGAGTGACTGGACCAAAGGAGAGTTACGGGGGGAAAAGGATGGGCCAGAGATACTAATTTTAAAGTTGCAGCTCCGCCAAATTACAAAAACATATTTTTCCACTTTCTATTAGTCACTGGAGCTATTTGTTTGACAGAAAAGACTTCCAGCGAACTGTTGACCCTGAGTCTATGGGTTGTCCAGTTTGATGGGAACCTTTTCTGTGGACAGACATGTTGCTCCTGCATTTTTTGATTGTTTGAGCATCTTAAATGTAATGAAGCAGCGAGTAGGACGCGCGCAGATACAGTATTTGCAGTGCTGCTGCCTGTGCCAACCACTTCCCTGACGGCAGCATCCGTCTATGTCCAGTGGTTTATGTAAAGAAGAAATATAAGACTAACACCAAAAGAGAGCCTTGTTGTGCTGAGTTGTCCACAACGTTGCTGTTAATTCTAAAGTTTCTTTGTTGTTGCTACAATTACTGTAAGTCTAAATAATGACAATGCACTAACCTTGAGGCGAGAATGTCTTGAAAGTAACCTGGGAAAACTACACCACAACTATCTGCTCATGTATGTACTTTGGGTGACTGAAACATAACTCTATATAGGTCTGTTGGGAAAACTGAGCAGAAAATGTGCCAGTTTGCGTCTTTAAGCTACACAACCAGGCTGCATTCGTCTATGCGGTTTCTCCTTGGTTTGGTTGAGGTGCTTTTCTTTTCTTTTCTACTTGTCTTGCGGAGAGCAGCTGTGACAAGGCAGCGCGATTTCCTTCTTTGAATCTTGAATCTTGAATCTCGAATGTAATTGAGACCACTTGCAAACAAAACCCAAATGCGTGCGAACTGTGTCTGCGTGTGCCGCCCCACGACAGTCAGATATATGTTGACTACAGTTCTGCTTTGAGTGACTCCACATTGTTGAGGCGTGGCTGTGTGTTTAAGTGACTCAATTGAAGCAGATAAAAGAGAGCAGAGAGTTTTGAAAACTTTTGATCTGGCGAGCTCCTTTAACCATCACTGGGCCTGTGGTGAGCTGGACCTCACAGACCGTCAGCCACATTCAACACAAAAGGAGCAAAACCAGTAGTAAGTGAGCCAAGCATCAGGACAGATGAAGCTCACACTGGCTTCTGGTTGTTCTGATTTTAAAAATCAGTTGTTTACTGGAGGTTTAATTAGATATTACATCCCCATAAATACTGAGGTAAGTTTAGGTAACGACAGAAATGTCAAGCCCACACACTTAGCACCTTCAATCCACAACATTTTAGAAAAGCTATAAAACAAATTGAAAACTGTAAAAGTTTTATGATTAGGGCTCTGCGTGAGTTGTTTTTCCCTCTTCTACCTTAAGAAAAAGAACGTTTCACTCACCGAACCTCTTGTATCCAAAAGACTGAACTTCCTCCTCGTCTGCAAAGTCGTCTGTGTGACATAATCAGAAACATATGACAGAAATGGGTCATACACACGCTACTTGGGGTGCTTTGTGTGTAAAGCAGTCGGTGCAACTCTGCAAAGAAAATAAAGCAAAGAAATGCTACAGGGCAGCCGCACAGAGCCAACAATTCACTGTGTTAGCCCAGAATACAGCAATCTCACAGTGGAGCCAGCCAAAGGGGCTTTACGTTGGAGCGCAGTATCATCTCTAGGTCTGGAGAACTGTAAAAGCCACAGGCTGCGGTTTCTCTGGGTTGTTGACAGTAAACCCTAATTGCACTCTGCTACACTGCACTCACGACTGGAGCAGAGCAACGACAACATCACTGGTAATGGTAAACAGATGGGGCCGAGGGGGAGCGACACGGGTGAGGAGGAACTACAGGGAAGAATTAGCTGAATATGTGTTTGATGGTGGAGTTAGACTAGATGAACGGCCACTGATACCACGTAAATCCGACCAGCCTGAGTGTGTTTACTCCTCAGTGTCTCATAAGGGAAGTGGTTATTAATGCTGATGGATGCAAAAGTTAGTATCCCCATATTTTGATATTTTTACAATCAACTTAATATTTCATTTACATTTAGGTAGTACGAATGTTTTGTAATGTTCAGTAATTAGTTCAACTTCGAGTTTATTTAGTTTATCAAGGGACACGCAACAGTTTGTGCTTGATGGAGCAGAAACACAACCAGTGATGAACTCATGCACTACAGGTGCCGTTCACTGACCGTCAGTCGTGCAGGATCTTTGGATTTGAGGGAAACCACCTTTTTTCCCTTTAGCTATCACTGTGGGATTTTTACACGCCTAATTGTGCAAACGTTATTTGGTCTTAATTTAGTTCAATGGGATGCAACTAAGGGTGGGAGAGAAACAACAGAGTATTTCACAACTTCTGGACCATAGTACCGTGATTTTATCCAGATGTGAAGTGCGCACCACAAACAAATACGCACAAGCTGAATGAAGTAACAATGAGGGAAATACCAGTTTAAATGAAAAACGTGCACTTAACAGTCAACAACACAGAGGCTTCCTACCTTTCATGGCGTTTTGTAACTCGTTGAGGACTGTAGAAGCGATGAGGAGCCCTGTCACTTTCTGCGCATCTCAGCATCCAGAGCAACAGTGTAAAAGTGGTTGCACGGAGAACGACACGCAAAGGAAATAACACAACTATAAGTATGTCTTCATGTCGGGTGTCGTGTTTAAAATCCCATCGTCTCGTTGCTCGCTGTGGCTCAGATGAGTTTGTCCAGAAGTGAAGTGAGTGTCCCCGGAGCGCTGCGCTCTGAGAGGGAAGGAGGCTGATCTGAGTGCAGTTCTGTTACCACAATGAGTTAAGTGACACAGACTGACAAACAATGCTTCCGGTGTGGCTTTCAGAATAAAGTGGGTTTTTTTTTTGTTTGTTTGTTTGTTTTTTCAAGAAATCGTATTTAAACCATTCATTGTCTTTACAAGCAGTACCAAACTCCTCATTAAAAGACAATCTTGACCAGAAAGATTAACAACTGGACATGTGCCAAGCTTTAGAGATCCTTACTTAAGCAGCCAGCAGTTATGGTAAAATAAGATAACATGATGGATATCCTTCTTTTTTTCGCTAGTGTAGCCTATGGGGCACGTCTCCGGACGAGCAGGCACAGAAGCTTATCATTTAATTTTCCAAAGAATAAAACACTGACTGAGTTCTTAATGACTTTCTCATAGTCCACATTTTAGGTTTGTATACAATGCACTTAATGTTAGTTGAATAGTTGAATAATTTGCAAATGCATAATAAAGAGGATACAAGCCATGTTTTAAAACAATTTTTGTGTTTCCAGACTGCGAAAAATCCTTTGGACAGATTTGTCACACGTCTTCCAAAGCAGAATTGAGACACTGCATTATACTGTAACTCATCTTAAAAGCATTTAAAGCAAAGACTTTTTAGCCATTCACATGTCAGGTTTATTTTATTTTTCTGACTTTCACATGCAGTAAAGAAAAAAGCCTGCTCAGTTTTGGCCTCTACAACTAAATCCACCCTAGACAAAAAGGACACATCCATTCTGAAGACCAAGCAACTTTATTTCCGGCATTCTCCCATTATTCTCCCGGACTTTCCCCTCACAGCTTGACGCCACCAGCAGTTCGTTTTGGGGGCCGTGTTGTCCCAGTTTTTTGAAGTCGGTCACTCACTGTCCGCTGGCTTCTTTCATCACCACAGACCCCGGGACGTCGTGCAGTAATCCAGCCGGAGATGAGATTTACCTACTGGGGGGTTGATGGCAGTCACGTCCCCGGGTTAAAATCTGGTTCCCATTAGAGGTCATTTCAAAGGTTTGGGGGGGGGGGGGGGGGGGGCACGACGACACGACGACATCCTGTGCTTTTACATATTCATATAATTTTCTTCAAACATGAAAAAAAAAAATTTCTTTCGGACTTTTGACCACTCAGATATTTTCTTAACTACTACTCTCCTTTCGGCTTATCCCGTGAAATTCCTGTAATGAATTGCAGAAAAAGGATTGGGCTGCTATTTCCAGAAATGAAATTAAGAACAAATCGTGCTAATTCTTCGATTAAGTTGTTAATTATATACATATATTATGCATATATTCAATGTACATCTATTATTGGTATCCACAGCTATTCGTATGATTATCATACAGCTTTTTAGAATATATTCTAAAAATATATTCTTTTACTTTTATTTGTTTTTACAATTTCTTTAGTCTAATGAGTTAAACAAATACCCTTGACAGTATATCTTACTTCTTGATGGAATAAGCTTAATAAAGCTTATTCCATCAATAAAGCTTAATTAATAAAAGCTTAAGGAATAAAGCTTAAGCTCAAAGTGTGCTGATGAAAAAAATTAATGAACTTTTGTATCAACCTTGATAGTTTGATCATGTGCATTTGTTTAGTGTGATGCCTTATATATATATATATATATATATATATATATATATATATATATATATATATATATATATATATATATATATATATATATATATATATATATATATATGCATATATCAATTATAACTACTAATAATATATGATCAAATCAAAACAAGTTTTATTTCTTTAGACCAATTCCTAAATTATAAATGTGCCTCGGTTATTTTTACAGCCACTCACTCCCAATATTCAAAAAACTAAAAAAATAACTCTTCTGCATATTCCTATGCACTTAAATCCATTTTTTTTTTTAAATACCTTCCTTTCTGTTCTTTCTTGCACTTGCATCTCGTGAAATGTAAACACTTTTCTGATAGGACTTTGCTTTGATGTTTTCTCCTTGAGTTAGATTGTTGCTGCCTTGTACCTCACGTGTTAGTCGCTTTGGAAAAAAGTGTCTGCTAAATGACTAAATGTAAATGTTACAGCCTGTGTTAGAATCTCACTTCAGATTAGTCAAACATAAACAAAGACTTGAGACGAAAATGGAAGAAACCTGTGGAGGAATAACAAAAGAATCCCTTTGTTGCTCTTTACAGATGTGGACAGAACAGAGATAGAATGTTCTTACCTTCTGTTGCCTGGGATGGTCCCAATGCAGCCAATTAAGCTCCTCCAGTGGCCATTTCTCTATAACTCTTCCAGGTGCGGTGCTGATTCCAACAGTTCCTGTGTTCATAATCTCTGGCCTGCAGATGCAGATGCGGATCACTGATCAAAGGCAGAAAGACATCTGCATCCTCCCAGACTGATTAGGAACATTGGCCACAGTCTAGGTTAGTGTCACTGGGTTACACAAGGTGTCCTGATGTTAGTATTTTTACACTTACTTCAATCAATTGATTTAGAGGAAAAACTAAAGATAAACTAAATCTCGGCTCTATTCAAACTCAAATCTTAAAATACGGGCTCTGCTTAAGTTTGACCCTGTCCATCATGTAGTAGATACCAGACCAGCTTGAGATGATAAAACAACTAATTACCTGTTTTCCTTAGGGCTTCAAAACTGTTATTTTACTGTTGTCTATAATTGGAGCCGCAGGCTGGTATTAGGGCTTAGATAAGGATTGTGGCAAGCTGATAAAAAGCAGCTGGGGTTCTGGCATCTTGCAGCCAGGCTCCTGCTGGTCCTCATGCAGAGGTTGGGACCTAATTTGCTGGGTCATGGCTCACAGCAGAGAAACTCAGATTAGCAGAAGGCTGAGAGAGCACACAGGAATTCCACATTTACTATGCCTCTGCCATGTTCCCATATCAAGAAAAGAACCATGACTTTTGAGATTGACTTGTATGCAGCACTACAGGGTCGATTTTCAGCAGATCCTCACAAATTACATCCTAAGTTCTTGCAAGTGTGAACTAGTTTCAAACTGCGGTTCTAGCAAATTAGAATTTTAGAGGCTTAACAGACATATGAAACACTGGCATCATGTTGTTGGATTTTTGTCCTTATACAGTCAGAAATGTTGTATTATTCTTCCAGTTTTGGATAATGTGAAAATGGTTCTCTAAGCACAGAAAAGAAACAAGGCTACCTCATTTGCAGCCATTTGATGTCTCTTTTGGGTCATTTTATGAAACCTTTTAATCACGTGGGGATCTCATTCATTGTCTGTTGAATGACAGGTGGTGCAGCTTTAACAATTCCGGGTAAAAAAAATAGCAAATTGGTGCCATTCAGTCAAACAAGAAAGGAAAGCAAGGCTCACATGTCCCACTTTTGCTGAAACCACCTGCCTTGTAATTAAAGGTAAATCTTATAAACTAACTAGTTTCCTCTTGAATGTTGTGCGTTTGCTCAGCATACATGGCCTCATGTACAGAACTGCTCCTGTTGTGTCCTTCAGTGTAGAACTTAGACAGTGCCTGAGACCACAGCAATGTGCCAGGTCACTGCAGGAGGCCCAGGATCACAGTCAGCCTGAAGGAGATTAGAGAAGAAAGTTTTACTTGAGTAGGGGTCTGTACATTGGAGACATTTAAGTAAGATAGACCTGCAAAGAAATGAACATGTTGTAGTTGCCGTGCATTAAATTCTGTCTAAAGCTAATTTATAAATACATTATGCAGTGTGTATAAGACCCAATAGGCAATAATGCTAATAGGAGACGTGCTGCTGAGTAGATCCATAAATATAGAAACATCCTTTCTCTCCCTTTCTTCAGCTGCTGCTACACTTGTTTTCTGGAGACATACAGGCTCAGAGTTCTCAAGGCAAATTATTATTTTAAAGTTGTAATAGTTTTGACTTAACAAGAGGAGGCTTAAAGAAAGGGACTGAAAGTGATTCCATACAAGACTGAGGGGGAGCATATATATAATAAAAAGGATCAGTCTGAGAACGTACCCTTGAGGGACACCACATGTGACAGGAAGCGTCCAAGACTTAGGATTACCCAGGCTGACATATTCTATCCTCCCTGAAAGGTGAACCATTCCAAGGCAGTACCAGACAGTCCAATGTCACCTTGGAGCAAACTGAGAGGGATGTGGTGAGGAATAGCCAACATCCGCTGCTATCAAAAGGTCATTTGTGACCCTGACCAGAGCTGTTTCTGTGCTGGGGGCAGAGTGGAAGCCTGACTGAATTTTTTCAAACAGATTGTGTAGGTTTAGATGGTCTTGAAGCTGAATGGGGACGGCTTTTTTCAACACTTTAGAAAGAAACGGGACATTGAAGATGGGTCTATAGTTGCCAAGGATGTCTGGGTCCAGGATGGGTTTTTAAGAAGCGGCTTGATGAGTGCAGATGGAACAAAGCCAGACTGAAGGGATTGGTTTATTATTTTTGTGATAAGGGGGGTTCAAGGCAGCAAGGTTTGATTTATTCAGGGTTTTGAGAAAAGCCAGGGCACAGGTGGATGATTTCATTTTTCTGAAGATAGCCTCAACCTCACGGAAGCAGTGAAGGGAGTGGGAGACCCCCCATCCATGGGCTGGCAAACAGTGCTTGAATCTTGAATGTTTATTACTATTATCAGCAATGAGTACAGCTTAACTAGATCATGTTTTGTGAGTGTGTGCAGAGCTTTCTGTAGCAGAGGAGAAGTATGTTAATGCAGAGATAAATCAGGCTTTGAAACAGGGGAAGGACATGATGGGAGCAGCACAGATATCTTTTGGATTCCCTAAGGCAGAGCAGGGACAAGAAGGTAAAGTTTGCCATAAAGTACCTCTCCTCTAAAACCTAAATATCCCCAGTGTAAAAAACTTGAATCAACATGAAGTCAAGTCAGTGTTTTAGTGCAGTAACTTTGCACAGCACATGACCAGTGTAGTTGAGTTTTTACATGCCTGTCACTGTGCATATTTTCTGCCTCATAAAGGCAAAGCTGCACAAGGCCTCACAGAGGAACCTTAAAGCAAATAGTGAATGATAAATGTGGGAATAGAGCTGTGGTATGGAGTCAGAAGTTGTGTTTTGCTACAGTCAAGATAAATGAACTGTGTGTAGATACTATTTTCTTAGTAATTTCAGAATAAAAAGCAGAGCTGTCATTAATTAGGAGGCGATGTGGAGTATCTGCGGCAGAATGTTCTGTTTTGGACTTTCTTCAGGGGGCGCTGAAGCTTTTCAGGGAAACTGAGCAGAGGCTTCAGGCCTTTAAAATTTGAAGACTTATCAGCCAGCATTATCAGTGCAGGTTTAGTCAGCTACTGTCAAACTTCAGCCTCCTGTACAACCAAATTATCATTCTGTCCAAAAAGATCAGGAAGTCATTCCTTCCTGGTAAGCTCCAACTTAGCCCACTGCCAGCTGTTCACAGTGGGTTGAGTTCTGCTCATTTCAGGACCATGAATCTGGATCAAATCTTCAATTCAGTGTATTACTTATGGAGGAATGCGCTAGAGGAATTAAGCTTTGCTGTGAATGATGTTTTTGAGGAGGTACAGGAAACAGGACTATTTTCAGCAGTCAAGCAGATGTACCTGATGCCATTTAGCATGTACTCACTTTACTCAATCCTGAACACAACAGTAACATATTGTATATTTATCTCTAAAGACACAGGACCTGTTTCTGCCTTTGGACACTTCCAGGGCAGACATATGTGATGATGTTGGTGTATATTTGATGATAGTTTAGTTTCAATTGTGTTAAGTTTCCCATATGGCACGATCACATATACGTTCTCTGATGTTTTCATGGCTTGTACTACAATGGAGAAAAATATAATCCCAGCATCCACCGATTTTGCCAAAGCTCATTAAAGAGTTTTCTTGCACAATTAAACTGATATTTATGAACCTTGAAAATGCACTTTATTAGTGCATTTTTTTATAATTTATTATTTTTATTACTGAACACGCACAGCTTGTCATTTTATTATCCTTTTTAATTCATAAGATTTGAAATGTTTCTGCAATAAAATGGTGTACAGTGTGCTTGAATCGTTCTTTTAAAACATTTATTCTATCCTGGCACATACTCTTTTAGGGGTTCATTAAATTGAATGGTCATTGTAGAAAATGTTTGTGGTGCTTTTGATTTATAGTGTTTGTATATTGTTTATCTTATTTTGTTCACCCCCTTTATATCAAGGAGGCTAGACTACATATTCTAAAATTATCACACAGTTGAAAAAATATTTGTGGGGGTGTTACAGTACCGCTATCGACCACTGGGAAATGGCTAAAGAGCTTGCAAGGCAGGGCTCGCTGTGTTTATACTCTCGCGAGATGTTAGTCCATAAGGAACGGTTCCTCCCGCTCCTACTGGCTGCTCACGCCCATGTTTTTCCGAATCACGCGCCAAATCCAGCTGCAGACATCGAACCAACAACAAGGCTCCGGCTCGTTTCGCGCTGCTAAAATCCCCAAAATGCCTGCTACGTCAGAAATACACACAGAAGGGCTGCAGAGGGAGGACGGCGGGAGAAAAGAGGAGAAGACCCAGGCTGCAGAGAAGAAACCCGTTGGTATTTGCTGTGATGAACGCGGGTATCTGGATCAAATTGAGTACATTATGGAGCACGGCCGCAAAAAGGGCGACCGAACCGGGACGGGGGTCATTTCCGTTTTCGGTGCTCAGATGAGATACAACCTGCGAGGTGAGTTTGCTGCTTCGATCTGAAGGTTTCCTGGAAATCACAGTAAAGCTGCTGGAAGTTGGCAGGTACAGGTTCGCAGTATTGTATCATTTTTTTTACTTTTTTACAATTTATGACCCAAATAAAAAGTGCAAGGAAAAAAAAAACAAGTATCTGCAAATTTCCAATTAAGGACAATTAATAAACTGTGCAGAATTATCTTATTCCACTGGATGGGGACAAAACCCTTTAGATAGGAGAGCTGAAGGGGCGGCTCTGGAAATTGGTCAGACTGTGGCATTTGAAAAAATGATTAAAAATCTTTTATTATATACAAACATGCATAGACTTTTGTGTTCACATTAATAAATGACATGGGACAGAATAAAGTAGCATAAAATGTAAAAAAAATCCAACTAACAGAATTGTACTTAGCTGATACATAATGGCAGCCTAGATGACGCAGAACGGAAGTGAAGAAAACCCTCGGACTTAAATACTTGTCAGGGTATAGAATCTACTTTGATATGATTTAGTCAATAACATAAAATCACTAATTGATGTTTATTTCTAGACCAGTTTCCCTTGCTGACCACCAAAAGAGTGTTCTGGAAAGGAATCCTTGAAGAGTTACTGTGGTTTATCAAGGTGGGAATGATGAGAGCATTTATTCCCTTTTTTTTTTTTAAATTGTCAGTTCAACAAATTATTTAAAAAAAAATACAAAGATCTTACTTTTTTATAGGGGTGTGTAACTCTGCACACTATGTTGAAAGGTTTTCTTAATCGTCAGTTTTACTCCTTTGTCTTCTCTTTCATTGGAACAGATGCAAAGTAGCTCCTGGGCATCCAAAAACTGAATAACACCTACCAATACATGGGTACATGCCAAAAAAAAAAATAGAGGGGGAGAATTTAGAAACTGACAAAATATGACTTACAGTTTTGGCATCATTTCTGATGTGTCAAGATGCACTAAATTGCCCTCTGATCATTTTTGATGTGTGTCACAGGGATCAACAAATGCCAAGGAGCTCTCAGAGAAGGGTGTAAAGATTTGGGATGCCAATGGATCTCGGGACTTCCTGGACAATCTTGGGTTCACAGACCGGGAAGAGGGTGACCTGGGGCCTGTGTATGGTTTCCAGTGGAGGCACTTTGGAGCAGAGTACATAGACATGCATGCAGGTACAGTATGTCACAGCTGCGTGTGTGTGTGTGTGTGTGGGGTTCATGTCTTTTCTGGAAGAATGAAGGAACAGTTAACCATTACTGTTTTCTCAGTTGGTTACTTTGTAAAATATCAAGCATTAGAGAGAAAAAAACTCAAGTGTTGAGGTAATTTCTTTACCTCAGTACTTGGGTACTACACCAACTCAAGTTGGCAGTATTAATTATATTTGATGTAATCAATTCTATGAACTTCCTAATGTGTCGAACTGCTGGCAGGAAAACCAAACGGAGAATCATTTTCATTAGATCTAATTTGTTATAATACGTTATATAATAATAATATGTTATACACGTCCAGTAATGGATTACTGGCCTTCATATATCTAATGATTTTAGTACTTTCTTCTAACAGATTACACAGGACAAGGTGTTGACCAGTTGCAGAAAGTCATTGACACCATCAAAAAGAATCCAGAGGACAGACGAATCATCATGTGTGCTTGGAACCCCAAAGGTGTGGCAACATCAAAATTAAACTTTACTCATTCCAGCCTCTAAGCCCTTCTTACAGCTTCACTATATCCGATTTTATTAGGTTGGATTTAAAAATTCGTCTACTAATATGTTGTTGCAGACCTGCCACTCATGGCTCTACCTCCCTGTCACGCCCTTTGCCAGTTCTATGTATGTGATGGAGAGCTGTCCTGTCAGCTTTACCAACGCTCTGGTGATATGGGCCTGGGCGTGCCTTTCAACATTGCCAGCTATGCACTTCTTACCTACATGATCGCGCACATCACAGGACTTAAGGTAAAGCTTTTATCAAAGCTCTAATCTCTAGATCATGTGTCCTCCATTATCTCACTAATGTTGTATTATTTGTTTAGCCTGGTGACTTTGTTCACACTCTGGGAGATGCTCACATTTACCTTAACCACATTGAACCTCTCAAAGTACAGGTAGGTTTCATAAATGTTAGGATTAAAAAAAAAAAAAAAAAACCTGTTCTCTTCTTGAATTTAAATTGCTCATCTTTCTAAACCTGCAGCTTCAGCGGGAAATTCGGCCCTTCCCCAAGTTGAAGCTTCTGAGAAACGTGGAGAGTATCGATGATTTCCGTGCAGAGGACTTTGAAATCTGTGATTACAACCCTCATCCCGCCATTAAGATGATAATGGCTGTGTAAAAATCCCAGTTTAAAGATAAACATGAGGGTTTCTTTACAATCATTTTTATATGCACAGTATAGTATGTCTGCTTAACTGTATATATTGTAAACACTCAGTTAATCTAAAAACACAAATTTAAGTAGGTATTTTGATTTTTAGCAAAGTGACACTTTAAATCACTTAATTTCAAAAGAAAGTGTTTTCTTCTGTTACTGTAGCTTTATTTTTATCTACTTTGTAAATAAAGGATTTAAATTTATCTCAGCTTGATTTGTAGTGGATTGTTACTTTGCCAAGCGGTAAAATACAAATTACACATGAAGCCTTTATAAAGTGCGTTCTGCACTTGTAATAAACCATAACAAGCTGTAAGCATTTCTGACTACGAGTACATTAATCAATCTCTACTCAACTTATTCTAGTTCAATGTTAAGGACATGGTGGGATATGTTGGATTAGGTCTTCATTTGTGTTAAGTGCAGCTTCCATACTTCTCCTTCAGGGTACTGGTGTCTCTTCACTGAGGACTCCAGCATCTCACAAGAATAGCCTGGATCCTGACAGCAACAAGCACAGTTTACTCAACTTTTAGAAGGAAAAAGAAGAACATTTTTTTACAATAAGGCACAGAGACTTAGTTTTTATCTCTACTTCCATCTTGCCTTGGGGGGCATGTAGTGAGCATCTTGAATCACCACAGGACTTGTGAAGTGCTCATGAAGGTGGTCCACATATTCACACATCCTGGAGGGTAAAATAAAATGACTACAGTGCTCTAGTATTTCAGAGTAAAGAACATAAGATGGTGGTAAAGAGGACTCCTTCATACCGGTTGTGAAGATTTGCAGATAAACAGATGTAGTCAAAAAGAATCAGATGCTGAACAAGCTCACAGAGACCGACTCCTCCAGCGTGAGGACAAACGGGCACTGAGGGAAAAGAAGTTGTCACTGCCATGTTTTAATACAGTCATGCAGTTGTCTAAATACAGTACAAATTCTGTTTGATAGATTTTATTCAGCCGCCCTTTAGCTGAGTAAAGCGGTTGATGATTGGTATATGTTAAAAATAGTATTATTTATTGCCCATTTTCCATAAACTGAGATGAGTCATGTATATCCAAGATAAAATGATTAAACTTGTGCAAAACAAACAAACAATAAAACAATGATCTTATTGGACATAATAGAAAAATAATTTCTTAAATATTAGAGGTTTAAAAAAAAAAAGTAAAGCTAATATCTATGCTTTTTTCTACAGTCCCTTTCAGGGCTCCATAAACTTTTGTAACTGTCATGTTTAGACGTTTACCCTGAAACTTCTGGGCCATCAGCATCACAGCCAGGTTCTCATTGACACTGCCCAGTCGACAACTGTCTATTTGGACAAACTGTAGAGCAGAGGCCTGGAGAAACTGCTTAAACATCACCCTGTTGTGACACTGGGGAGAAACACAGCCAACCGTTGCAAAAGATAATTTCATCAATTGGTTCTATTTACAACTGAGCAAATTCTGAGCGCTGACCTGTTCCCCTGTTGCCACTCCAATCCCGAGTGGAGCCAAAGCCTACATCAACAACAAATTCAAACATCTTTAATATCTTTAGAAATGGATAACTAGAGGTCAGAGTCTCTGTTTGAAGAAACTCTTAATATTTCTTGTTGATTACAAATTCACTCAAGGCAACAAAAAAAGAGACATATTCTTTGGCAGCAATGAACAATCACATGATCAAGGTGAAAAAAAATCTAACTTCTTTCTCACTTTGGAGATTGCAGCGTGACCGAGAATATCATCTGGAGACGTGGGCTCCTCAATCCAAAGAGGATTGAACTCAGCCAGGCTGGACACCCAGCTGATCGCCTCGGCTACATCCCACCTCTGGTTGGCATCAATCATCTAATACAAACACTCATTATAAACCGTCATTTTCCTTCTGGATGTACAACAGTACGGGCAAAAGCAACCTTACCAATGTGTTACTGGGTCCAATCATCTGCCTGATGAGGCAGCACCTGCGTTTGTCGTCCTCTAGATCAGCTCCAACTTTCACCTTAAACTTAGTCCAACCGCTCTGAAGTGCATCTGTGCAGAGCTTCCGAAAAACACAGCTGTCACTAACCGCATTTGTCTTACAACCGATATGTTATGTATATTTTAGAGCAGACACCTGTTGGAGCTGCTGGTCTGAGTAACCGAGCCAAGCGCAGGAGGTGGTGTATGCTGGATAACCCCCCTTCAGCATCTCATCCTCTGGCAGGAGAAAAGAAGCAGTCAGCACAGGCAGTAAATACTCAAGGAGAGGGAAGTGTGTTTAATAGATCAATAGTAGAGTAAAGGGGCCTATTGTGCAGGCTAAAAGCCCTTATGTGAGTTTTACGAGGCAATTTTGTTCCACTAGATCCCAATCAGCCATGTAATTAATGACCACTTTCAGTGTCCTCACCTCTCTGCTGCTTTCCCTCCTGTGCTTTCACAAGTATGTCTGCAGAAGGAAACAGAGGCAGGAGTTCTTTCTGAAATCTGAGCTGGATCTGAACTAAACATATCACAAGCCAGTCTCACCATGAGCCTCCTCCTCTGTCAGCACATCAGTGATGTATCTGAAGTCAATGCATGAGACAATCTGCTTTGGATCCTATGTGGACACACACAATACACTCTACTTCCCTTCTGATCACATGTTTGGCCTGATTTCCTAATTTCCTGTTTCCTTACCATGTCAACAAGCAGCTTCCACAGTGGCTGTAGGAAATGATGATGACAGCAGATTGTGAGTAATAAGGTGTCATTTATGTGAAGAACATGGTTTACTCCACTAACAGCCCCACCTTGCCTTCTGCCCTCGCCCACAGGTCCCACACAGCATTTAGGACTGCAGCAGTAGCCAAGTGGATCACTCCTTTCTCTGGACCTAACTATTTCCGACAAGACAAAGATTTTAAGACATCTAAATGTTCAACATTGCATAAATAACAGTAAAAAGAATTAAAAAGGAAAATATAAAAAAATGGGGATCACAAAATGTAAATAACTCATTTACAGTAGGTCCTAAGTTAAATGTAATTAAAAGTGCTCAGATCGATTTGAAAACCTTTCACATTTAACTTCAGTGGACCTAATCAGGACTGTTGGCCAATTTAAAACTTAATTATAGCATCTGTAAGTCCTATCAATACTGTGAACAAACATTTATAGACGGGATGGCTGTGGATCAGGACTGAGGGTGGTCGCCAAGAGGGTTCCTTGCAAGACACTGACCCCCACTATGCTTGGTCAGGGGAGCACATTGCATGGCAGCTTTATCTACATTGGTGTGTGTGAGTGAGTGTGTGAGTGTGTGAGTGTGTGTGTGTGTGTGTGTGTGTGTGTGTGTGTGTGTGTGTGTGTGTGTGTGTGTGTGTGTAAGAAAGGCAACATTGGAAAGAGCTTTGGGTATCAGTAAGGTAGAAAGCTGCCATATACTCATATAGTGGCCACTTCATTAGGTACGGTAGTACATTAGTAGTAGTGCAGACAATTTTCCTCAGATACAACAAACTTCAAAAGTCTTTTTAATAGATTTTAAATGAAACAGATTGTGAAATATGATTTTTGGATATAGCTAAACTGTATCATAAGTCATGTAGTGTTCTTCAGGAGGATATGACAGGATATGAGGACGCAAATCTCTTCACAGTGGAAAGAGTAAGAGCTTAAAAAAAAAGTTTTATTGGAGGGAAAAATAATTCTGTTTTATTCCAGTTGACGTAAACAAGCTCCATCATTGTTCGTGTACCTGCTCGTACCCATCTTATCTGCCCATCACTGGTCAGGAGGCGGTAAAACCCACGGAAGTCGCTCACAATCTCTTGCAAGGATTTCCCAACAACCAGTGGTGCAAGGGCCTCCACCGCACACACCACTGCAGGGTTACAAGCAGCAAGAACAGACCGGGGGTTTACAGTGACCTACAATATCAGGGAAGTTTATTTAAATCACATCATTTATTTATATTAGAGTACTCTGATCACACACACACCTAAAATATGTTGGATCGCATTTAATAAACGTTACCACAAGGTGGCAGCAAAGGGTTTAAGGCTGCACATAGGGAAGCAGAGAAGAAGAGACGGGCAACATTTTGCTACAATATTATAACTAATATTTGTTTACAGAGCCTGAACTGTATCATTAAAAAACAACAATTAGTATTTACGCTCCCGGAAGTCTAATTTCGTGGCTTTAGTGGGAGCATTTGAACGCGCGCAGCAGCAACAATGTAGCTAAAAGTTCGTGTTGTCTTTCTGACAGCGTTAAAGCGCCAGGATTCAGGAAGCTCTGATGTATTTATGTGCAATGTGATGTGCAATGGCTGCACCTGTAAATCTCACCAATCTCTGTGCCTTTTCCCAAAGTGAACGTTAGGCCGAAGCCTTTCAGTCCGGAGTCCGTGTCGATGAGCACATAAGCGGCGGAATAATCCGGGTCGGTGTGCTGCAATGTGGAAAGTGACAGGGACAAAGTGTGGACATTCATAAATGCAGATGTCAG
The DNA here is from genome assembly GCF_033026475.1 of Channa argus. NCBI lineage: Eukaryota > Metazoa > Chordata > Actinopteri > Anabantiformes > Channidae > Channa > Channa argus. Next base: position 14,460,400 of record NC_090215.1, read on the forward strand.
CTCATCGGTGCCTGTGCCAGTCGTAGCTACACAGCTGCATAACCTTCCTTACCATCGCGTCAGACCCGTGTTGCTCCACAGACGTGGGGAATCTCACATCCCTCACTGTTAAACTAACAATTTTCTGTGACATTTCCGCAATGAGATCACATGTGCCTCGAGAGTGAGTCCGCTTTAAAAGTACCCTGTCCTGAAGTGGCCTGGGGAGGCTGATCCCACCCACCTCAGCCTGTCATTGGGTTAAACATTTACAGCTGATCTCATACAAAAATAAGAAAAAACAGGCTCAAATCACACTTTTATTGTACAAATTCCCATGAGTCTCCACCAATCGTACCCAAATTGTCCCTTTTTTTTTTAATCAGTGATAATATAAAATGGTGATTTTTTTTTTTTTGATATACAAAAATCCCCCAACCTCAGCTGTCAATGACTTAATTATCATACTGTCCTGAGGAGTCCGTACAGGAAGATGCAAAGAGGCAGAACATTGCTGTAAAGATTTGCAGCTTAAACAGTTTTTTTTATGCTCCTTGAAAGACATGAGAGTCCCGAGGTTCCTCAGTGGTTATTTTTCAAAAGATTGGCGGTTTTCTTCATGTTTTCAGCTTCAGAAAAAAAAAGCCTCCTGCAAAATCTCACGTGTCACGTCTGACTGTGTAAAGTCCACAAGTTTCATCTTTTTTTTTCCTGTCAAGTCATTTTACAGACATATTATACAGACAGTTTGTATGTCTCTGTAGGGATCAAAGTGAGATTACACAACCCAGGCCAGGAGGGACAGAAAGATCTGTGGCACTGTTATGACACAATCCATGTTCATATGATATGGATACATTCTTAAGGAATAAAATATTAAAAATGCAAATACTAAAGAGGAATAAGATGATTTCAGTCTTTCTATAGCCACCTAATTGACACATACAAATATTTAATTGCACTGGAATTGGCAAAGTGTATTAAGCCATGTAAGGTTTATATTTAGATAATTACTGACAAATGGACCACTGCCCCTGTGAGCTTATTTTACTTTGTAAAATATATTATTTTTTTTATTAATTATTTTGCTGTACCCACAGACTACAATTTGGAAGAAAACGATGGAGACCTGCAGCTCTCGATAATATGTTTTTTTGCAGTTTTAAATCTTGTGTCACATGTTGAACTGTGTTCATGAGCTGCAATACATGTAGCCACTGTCCTGTACATTTGTTCTCACAGTCCAAAATTCACACAGATAAAACTCGTGTTGTACCTTAATGAAAAGAGAAAATGGGAAAAATACAACACTGGAAGAAGAACCAAAGAACTAGAGCAAATAGTGGTTTTTGTGACAGCATTTTACAAACTCAGGAAATTCGGCTCTCGTCCTCTCTGTCTTCAAATGAGTCCAGGCAGGCTATAGGTTTTCTCCAGGTTGATACTGTGGCTCTGTGGCGGTGAAGTAGTCCTCCAGGAAAGATTGGAGATACTCGAAAGTGGGCCTCTCATCAGGTTCCTTCTTCCAGCAGACCTTCATCATCTCGTGCAGGGACTCGGGGCAGCCCTGGGGGCAAGGCATGCGGTAGCCCCGCTCCACCTGCTCCAACACCTCCCTGTTGACCATACCTGAGGAGGAGACAGCACATATGACAGAGATGGCTAATAGTGCTAAGGGAAGGAAATTTCAAAAGGCTCTTGAGAATATTTTTCATTGTGTACGACTACAATCATGCTGAAAGGGCTCTAACTGCTCATTGTTATAAAGCCTTTGTGCAAAATGTCAGTTTAGGGATTTAACCAACAACTTTTTTTACTGATTTATCTTTGTTATTATTCCAGTGTATCAATTAGGTCTTTGGGTTGGAAAAAGTTAATAAATTAGTGAAAAATGGTCCTGACAAACTATTTCTTGGAGCACGAGGCAAATTATTCGAAATTAAAGATTTTCTTGGAACGGTTCAAATCTAAGACTATTCACTTTACAATGAAATAAAACAGAGAAAAGAGAATACGGTCAGATTTGAGAGGCCCCAAGTGTTTGGGTGTTTTGCCTGATAAATTACTTTTAACACAGAGCAGGACTTTCTGTTCTGGACACTAAATACAAAGCTACACATACTGTAACGACAACCTACAACTACAACTACATTTTACTCTCAGGTTTTGTTTGCATTAGGCAAATGATACGATGTGAAAATCCGTGAGCTTTGGAGGTGGAGGTTGGCAGACTTTTGTCCCCATGTCAGTATTTGACCCTAGTTTCCCCAATCAAAGCTAATGGGCTGCTAGCTAATTTATATTCATGTCAAGCATGGTATCAATGCTCTCATGTAAACCCCAGCAAGAATGTAAATAGTTATATTTGCCCAAATATACTGTTGAAGCACTAATCTATGAAGCATTTGGAAGTGGAGCAGTGTGAAGGTAGTGCAGGACTCTGCAGGCACTGCTCCCCAGGGCAAATTTGGTCGGGCAGATGGTTATAAACAAAAGTGGTGTTCAATCTCCTGATCATTTCCCACCAGATGGTCTCATCTAATCTCAAATGTGTGTTTGTGTGTGTTGATGTCCGTGTACCTCTGGCAGTGACATAAACAGCCAGCACAGACAATGTCAGACAATAACTCTGGCTGTGGATCACTGTCCCCTTGATGCCACGCTGCACAATGTATCCACATCTTTTGGGTGTGTGTGTGTTCGTGTTCATACTGGTGCTTACCTGGGTAAGGCACTCTGCCCTTGGTCACGAGCTCGGTGAGTAAGATGCCAAAGGACCAGACGTCTGACTTGATGGTGAAGCGGCCATACAGCGCAGCCTCTGGGGCCGTCCATTTAATAGGAAATTTGGCTCCTGTGTTTGATGGAGAATCGAGCAGACATGTCAGGAGGTCCCACTAGAGGGCGTATGTGTTCATGTCTTGCTTAATTCCCAGGAAAACACAGTGGCAACAGTGACCCACAATTACCGTAGGTCATAAAAATAAAAAATAAAAAACCTTTTCCTGTTGGATTTTTGATTCAATTATGTTTGGGGGATTCTGCTTCATAATAATAATAATTCTTCAAACTGGTTAATACATTTCACAACATAGTCTCAATTTGAAGCTATCGTATCTTACTTTTGAAAATAATAGAATAGATTCAGAAGAGATTTATTATTCAGCGATAAAACACATTGCTGCTCAGCTTAATACGCTCAGAGGATTTGCTACAACCTTATATGGTGTGAATCAAAAGTTGGGAGTCTATTGCTAGCAAATGTTTGCATGTGTGTTTAGTTAACAAGTGGCCGTGCAGCTACACACATGACGGCAAACAATGTCCCCTGCTGTGGGTTACAGACACAAATCTCAAAATCTGAGCAGATAAAACCCAATGTCACCTACCACAACTTAGATGGCAATCATATTAAGTGACAAATGTGGTAACAATGTGGGTGAACCGGATCTTTAAAGGAGCAAATAAACTAGGTGCAACTAATGAGAGGAAACAGGAGCATCTGGTTTCCACGGTTATTATAATACACCAAGATAGCAGGCAACAGGGAGCCATCCTAACTGTGTGGTCACTGCTCTATTTATTTCTACACTTCATTCACTGTCTGAGTGTGTGTGTGTGTGTGTGTGTGTGTGTGCGTGTGTGTGTGTGTACTAACCTTGCCTGGCCGTGTACTCATTGTCCTCTATCAACCTGGCCAGACCAAAGTCGGCAATCTTACACACCAGGTTATCGCCCACAAGGATGTTGGCAGCACGCAGGTCCCTGTGGATGTAGTTCATCCTCTCGATGAAGGCCATGCCATCCGCGATCTACAAACAAAACATTTGACGGCTGCTTCACTAAACAATTTTTAGCTTCTTAAAGCCTGAACATCAAGCCCGTCAGACATAAAAAGAAGAGTAAAAGTGAAAGAACAAAAGCGAAGTCTGCCAAATGTGAGAAAGGAAGACGTGTTTACCTGAGGCTATCACTTTTTCTTAAATTTAAGTATGAAGTTTAAAATAGAGCTCTACACTGAACAGCACTGACACAAATACTGCATTCGTGAAAAAAATAAAATGCAGGTGTGTAATGGTTCCTCTCACCTTTGCAGCCATGTCCACCAACATGACGAGATTCAAGAATTTGCCATCACCTTCTTTGAGGAAGTCAAGCAAGCTTCCTAAGAAAACAGCAAAAGTGAGAAGCCATGAATGCTGGACAGCCACAACACAGCAGGTGTAACTGATGGGCCTGTGCCTGAGCTGCATACTGATGCACTGCTTTATGAAAGCTCAATATTTCTCATAAGCCTTGATGATTCCTATACATATATTCTGCATGAAGAACAGAGGAACTGTGGAAATCTACCGTACGTATTCTGTGGCACACACAGTAAATCATGAGTCTGCAGGCATCTTGACATGGGTGCATACAGATATAGGCACATGTTATGGAGTTAACACTTACACACACATAAATCGAATTACTCGTGAAACTACTAAAAAAGAAACACTGCATTGCAGATCAAGCCATGAAAGCTTCCAACAGAATCCAGTGTTAGGCTTCTGGGAAATAAAAATGACTTTCAAGGACTTTCAATCTGTAGAGGATATTAATTAAAAGACCATAAGATTTACAGCCGCTGTGCATCACTGTTGTGCCTGGAAAAACAAGATTGCGTGATCAGTTTTGTGCCTAAAAGGTCTACGAGCTTAGGCTTGATGTTGTTTTTGTTTCGCTTTAAAAATAGATCCTATAAATGTGGTGAAACAGAAAACAGCAGGGTTGAAATCCTCCAAAGCTGCAGGTTCTTGGAAAGTCCATTTAAACGGTAATCAAATGTGCCAGTTTACAGCTTTTTCAGGGTCAGGCATGTGTGTACACGCACCTTTGGACATGTATTCTGTGACGATGTAGATGGGCTCCTCTGACACCACTGCATACAGAGGCACCAGTTTGTCATGCCTGAGCTTCTTCATAATCTGAGCCTCTTGGAGGAAGGCCTCAGGCGACATGGTTCCCGGCTTCAGCGTCTTTATAGCCACCTTAGTGGTGCCGTTCCATGTTCCTGTAGAGACAAAGACCGAGAGAGAAAAGCCCAAAGGCCACAGGAGTAATCAGTGTCGTTAATGAGGTGGAAGCAAGACAAAATCATTAATTAGGTCTTGTAATAGCTCAGACATGTGCTGTCATGCATGCACTCCCTGCAAAAATATTTCTAGGATGAACGGATATGAGCTTGCAGTTCGAAAGGGGACAAATGAGATTTGGCTGGAGCTGTGCCCCCGAGTGAGAAGATCTCTGGAGATAAAGATGACATAACAAACAAAGGAAGCAATTGCAGGAAGTGGACAGTTCCCCAGTTTGCACTAAAATAAATTCAATAAATATAGGCTTTGCAGCATTTATGTTTTTAATTTATGTGGATGATGCCTGCATTTCCAACGTAAGTCTGGGTTGCATTTCCCCATCCAATGCCATGCCAGTGAATCATAAACACATCTTTGATGCCACAAGGCATATTTAAGACATGTTCCTGTGTGTCTTACCCATCCAAACCTCTCCAAAGCAGCCCTGGCCTAATTTGAGCTCCAATCGCAGGGACTCCCGGGGAATCTCCCAGGCGTCTTTAGCAAGTCCCTGGGTCTGAGGCTTGACTGTGGGGCACACATTGGTCAGCCTGTGGCAAAGCCCGTCAGCGTGTTCTGTTATAAAGTGAGACACAGATTAAAAAGCTATATTACAGAACCACACACATCCACATACAAGTGTGTGTCTTGTACAATTTGACATGACCTGTGTGTCAGCTCTAACTAGATACATTGTTTATATATAGCTTTTAAAAGCTGAGTAGGATTTGCCATTCTGTTTCATGCATCAATTCACTTCATATGCTGCGGATGAATTTAGACACTCTTATACTAACTGTGATGAAATATAAATGAGATGAAGTAGTTTTTAAACACAGCAAGAGTCTCTCTAGAGTCAGACTGAAATGAAGTAGGATCACGGAGATTTAACCTCAACCCTCCTCCAGACGAAACCTAATGTGTGAGGATCAAATCATAACTTCACCACTATTTGTTATTAAAATGAAAGCCTCTTCATCTGTCTTGGTAACACTTCACAGCGGTGCAGAGCAGCGAGTGGGACTTAATTTCAGGATAATTCCTTGCGGTAAAACGACTTTGATGAATAATGAATGACAGAAGACGGGGAGATAGAGGTAAGGAAGCTTTGCACACCACATACCTGTATAATGTTTGACAAGCTTCTGTAATGTGTCGAACTGTACTCGAGTGGTGATGTAGTATCCCCCACTATCAAGCTTACGGATCTTGTAGTGTTTCACATTGTCTCCTTTGGCTTCGTCCCAGTCTCGTATGGAGAGAGAATAAGCACCTGGAAGAGACAAAAATCTATCAGTGATTGTGGAAGCTGTGTTTGTATTAATGTAAATCCCCAGTTTTCTTTTAATGTTGTCTTAGATTGTTTGCATAGATGTGGGCACTAACAATCTCTCACAAAGATGGAGCATGTTTCAAATATTGTTCTATAAATATATATTGGTGTGAAAGTTATTTAGGATCATATTGGTATTTGGTGCATGGTTTGTTCTTGCAGAAGTCAGTGTATATTTTGAACAATCTATAATAATAATAATAATAATAATAATAATAATAATAATAATAATAAGTGTTATTATAAAGTTCAGTGAATAAATTTTTTCCATTTCTGCCATAGCCGAAAGTCCTAGAAATAATAGACAATATATGGTCAAAAGCTTATGTGTAAATGTGCAATTGATCCATCAAACTCTTGTTGTTGTGAATTTGGAAGAAATGCCTGGCCATCTTCTAATAAAGTGCTATCCCCAGCTCTGGACTTGTGAGTGCATCTGCTAAAATCTCTTCAGAAACATGTCAAAATGAGATTACCAAGAGGCCTTGAAAGCTGGTGGCATGAAAAAACAGCCACTACAATTGGGTACTGAGCTCTAACAGCACATATTACAGCATATATTTGACTATAAACATGTGTTTTGGCCCGTACTAGAACAACTTGTTCTCCATACAGTAAACCATCTGTGATCTTAGTAAAAACTCAGTCACAAGTTCAATCCTCATCCCCGTCTCAATATCTGAAAGTGCACAGTACAGTAATTGTATTGCAGATGTTGCATGTCCATACAAACCATGATGTGCACCATCTGATAGCAACTTAGCATTGACCATTTATTAGGAAGTGGTCATCACCTTTAGTAGTTTCACTTTCTCGCACCAGGAAAGTTCCTCGATTGTTCCCCGTATTTAGCAGCAACCTCTCAGCGTCTTTGCGTCCCATTTTACCAAAGTACCACCTACAAAAACCATATGAAGAAAAAGGTAACTGGGGACTTAAAAATCCAAAAATGAAGCTGTATCTAATTTGAGAAGCTTTTAATTCTGGACTTTGTGCTATAATGCAAACCACAGTAGATGAGATCATGTTGGTTTCCTGATGCAGTTGTTGTAGATGGATTAATGAGGTTATAAAAATACAATGCCTTACTCTTCAGCCTGGATGGAGTCAGCAGGGGCCACATAATTGCTTGGGATGTAGCCTTTCTTCCCCGTGTTGATGCAGTGAGCCTCCCACCAGTCTCCTTCTCTGCAGTAGAAATGAAATGTAAGATTTGTTCATTAAAGAGTCAAACAAGTACTGGAGCTCAAATATCATAGCGTGATTGATCCTGAGGAGAAAAAATGGTTAATAGTTAATAATTTAGAGGTCAGTGATATATAAAATTATCCACACTTTATAGGACTTGAAGAGGTAACTACTAAGACTGTCAGAGCTGATTAAAAGATACCAATAGTTTTTTGAATGTGTTAAAGCCTAAATGCCCCTGTCATTATGGGATTCAACGAGGCTAATCTGTTTTACATAACAATGCTATAACCTCCGGCGGCATCCCTGCCAAAGCAAACATCCACAGTGCTGTGCAGCATCAGTGAACAAGTAGTAATCTAACTCATTCATGAAGGCAGATACACGCTGAACAGGTGCAGCTGAACGTTACTGCTAGAGACAAGTGAGCCCCATCATCACTGAGCTACCCGTGAGGAAAAAAAGAAAATAACATACGTGTTGTTGATGATCTGGAAGCGATCCCCCTTTTTGAACGTGAGATCGTCTGATGTTCTGGCTTCATAGTCATACAAGGCCACAAAAAATGTAACACCACCTAGAAATACAATAAAAAACCAGCCACAAATGAATAAAACACTGTGCAGTCAATATTAGACAATGATACAGGTACAGAACATGGTGTGTGCTCCCTCTCATAAGAGCAGGTCTGTTTGTGCATGTGACCATTTTAAAGGAAAATTTAAGAAGACAAATCTGTTTCACTAAGATCTAAAAGGCCGTACTCTATTGATTTTGTATTAATTTTGTTTGGTTTGTAGTTTTGCTTGCTCTGCATGGAACACAACTGTAACTGGACTCTACAAACACTTAGACACAAGCCAAGGTAAAGTAATTATATAAAACACATTTTAATAGGATAATCTCTGTAACGGCCATAGTCTACTACTTATCCCATAGGGCAAATTACCGACATAGGCTCAAGTTAAAACATTACAAGCCATATTTCTGCCAGTTATAGCGACCATCTTATACCATCTTTCCATCCTATTCCAATTTCGCCTACTGTGAAGCCACTCTCTGCAACAGATGACATTCATATACCCACCACTGACAACACTGTAGTCAACACTAATCTCATTATCTCCAGCAGAAAGCAAACACCCCCAGCAGAGCCACCTTCACGCCCTCAGATAATCCAACAGGAGGATTACAACCTAAATCTCACCTAAACAGCAGGTTTGAATCTCGTCTGCCTGAGTGATCACAGTTTAAAGGAAGATCCTTTGTTAAAGCTAACAAGGAAAAGCAGGCTAAAACAACAATGGGGCATCAGCAGGTTCTAACTAAATTAGGCTCAGCGTTAAGTATGTTTGCATCTTTTAGTCTCTTTATTTCCTGTAACTGAAAGAAATATTTTATTTTACTGGTAACAACGTGTTCAGTCACTGAAAAACACGTCTTATTTGGCCAAACCCTTAAAATCAGATATAGGCTCACAAAACTTGCTTAAGTTATGTAACAAATGGTTGCAGTGAGTAGTTGTAGATATTTTAGTCTAGACTAAAGTGGTTAACCAAATGCAAAAACCCTTAAACATCTGCAGCCAACCAAGTCTTTAGAATGCACAGTCAGCACTAAAGCTAATGGGCTTTGCAGAAATGCTGCTATGTTCCTTTAATACTAAAGGTTCAAATGCTCCATTTTTCCTGTCTAGTGATGACATGCAATAAAAAGTTACTCACTTGAAACAGCACCAGAGAATGAGTTAGACACAGGGCCAGAAAAGGAGGATGATGTCCCTCCAAAGGGGGTCATGGCAGTCGAGGAGCCACCAAACGGTGTGAGAGAGTGGTTGAAATTTGCAGCTCCAGAGCCAGATGAAGTTGGATGAACTTGATTCTGTTGAAGCTGGGTGGGTTCAGGTCCATAGTGGCCAACGTGTGTTATGGTGGCCATGGTGCTGGTGTCAGATGGTGGAGAATTATCAGACTGAAACTTCATCATAGGACCCTTGCCCTCTTTGCTCTTGATGCAGCCCATCCTCTTGCTCTGCCCGGAGAGACATGCCACAAAGCTACAGTTAAACGTGTGCAGATTGTAGAACATTCACACTGTGCATTCAAGTCAACACTCACATTTTTGATACATAGTGAAGGGTTAAGGAAGTTCATCATTACCAGCTGCAGGTACTGGATGATTGTGTAACAGAATGAAATTTCATTAACCTGACATAATTATGTGAGCCATTTTGTTGTTATTGCATCTGCTAACACCATAAGCCATGTGGTAACTGGGACATATGGATAAATATTAAATCGTCTTTGAATAGCTCAGTCCAGTATGGGCTTGCAGTGCATGCAAGCTTCAAGGTTTATCAAGTGCAAAATTGAAGGATAACTAGGTGATTTTATTTAGTATTGTGGTAAAAAAACAAGTAAAGAAGCGGCAGATGCAGAGATTTCTTATTGAAGTGGCCAGACTGGGTTCATGTGCTCAAAAACAGGGTGGCACATTTGGAAAAGGATTTAAAAGGTTTGGTTTTTGGTGATAATAAAATTTAGTTTCACAGGCTAAAACAGTGTTTACAAAGTTTTTTTTTTTTTAATTGTATCTGTTTATTTATGATAATAGTGATTTATTTCAGTTTGGGATTTGTTCAATTCTCCTTCTGCTGAAAGTTCTACAGCAGGTACCTACCACCCTGTCACTGGGATGTCCAATCAGATTTTAGAGGTGGCCAGTGCCAGCCAAAGTCGCCCCTCTTACCCTGGCCCTGTACACATTGTTGCAGTTCAAACCGGCCTTTTAAAAGGCCCTTAGTGAATACTATGGTAAATGAGCCAACTGGGCACAGTTCCAGGGCCCTCTTTATGAAGTGAAGTGATTTATTTCCTAATTGGAAATCATGTGATGCGAAGCAAATACAAAGAGACACAAAACAACTACAAACAGATCAAAAAAAGAATACAACTGATGTAAAAAAAAAAGATGCAAAATGAAACAAGTAGATGAAAAAAACTGCAAAGAACTGGAAAAGGGCCATAAATAAGTAAAAACACAACAACAAAGAGATTCAAAATTAAAGCAAAAGGACAAAAAAAACAAAAAACAAAAAAAAAACAAGACATGTAAAAGAACCACAAATGTATCTGAGTTGCTTTTTAACAACTTGTGTTTGTTGCTCCTACTTTTAAAGTTCTTGTTGGCCAGCAAGTTGTAAGTTCTGACTACAAATAACAGACCCATCATTTGTGCCTTGGTGTTTTGCTACAGTATTTTTTGTCAAAGCAGCTCGGGCCCTTTTACACATCTGTGGCCAGGGCTCCCGACTCATAATCCGTTCATGCCTCAGCCTGACGAAGATTTAAAACATTGGTTTGTCTCCATGTGCGTGGTTGTCATTCCTTCCTTTAAAACAATTTGGCCTGGAGTCCCACTGAGGCATTCTTTTGTGAGGTGAAGACCCACAAAATGTGGAGACAATCAGACGCGCTCATAAAGAAGTCTGAGCGCCGGGAGATCAGACCAGTTTCATTCGCCAAGAACAACGGCTGCTCGAGGAGTTAATTGGCGCTGAAACATTGCAAGACAAGTAAAACAGAGGATTGAGGCGAAATCAAGACTTTTATTCTGTGAAGAAAAGACGTGGATTATGAAAGCAGTCTTAACAAACCTGGTGCTACTGAGCAGCATTGTGACACAGCTGGTGACAGGAGTGACAAGGGCGGCAGTTCACTGAATTACAGTCAATCACACATCACTTAAAGAGAAGAGAATCTGCTGGTGCAGTCGTGCATCTTTCACTGACTTTGGAACAGCAGCCGTGATTTTGCGAGGTGGGAGGGATTTCTCCTCATCAGAGAATGAGGGGTGTAATCAAGAGTTCATTGAGTTCTCCAGCTGAACTGCCAAGAAAATCAACAAAAATGGGGACAAACCACAGAAACCTTCCAAAGATTCAGAACACTTTGCTCAACGAATCTGCACAACCGGTTAAATTGCAGGTTACAGTTTGTGCTCTACACTGGTCACTCTCCACACAAGCGTTTTATGAGTAATGAGTCACTGGAGGAGTAAAGAAACTATTTCTTTAAAATAGAAATCACTTCAAGGTACTCGCCAATAAATTGGCTTTCAGGTGTTAGATCTAGAGCCAATAGGTTGGATTGTTGGAATAGGGAATAAAAAAAAAAATGTAAAAAAACACTTTCATTTTGAGAGCCAACATTTCCTTTAACACAGACACTAAACCAGTGGAAAACAGAGGGTTTGGTCAATGATGGTGGGCTTGCATTGCATCATCAGACAGAGAATCTGGCTTGCTGGGTCAGCAGTGAACTTACCACACTATAAAACACTGGAAAGACTCCTAGGGAGTATTTGCACTTTAAACGGAAGATATTTTTCCCCTTCCAAAAATGAGACAGCCGTTTCATAAATGTGACATCACGCGTTAAAAAATACAAATGCACAAATACTGAGCTTTCTTAAAAATGGGGCCTTCTAAAGAGAAATCAAGCCCATTGCTGACAAATATGGGCATTTATATATGCAACACACTGCATGTACTTTTGGTTCAGATATTAAAGTTCCCTCAACATTTCATCAAGCACTATAATCAGCTGTACTTTGTGTTTAGTGTTAACACATCTAAGATGGTAAATGTGGAAAACATCTGGTGATCGGCCACATGTTTGCATCATCACCGTGAGTGTCAACATGCCCGCAGCAAAGGCTAACTATAGCCTAGCATAGTCATTAGCCTTGCTGCGGAGAATATCTAAAGAAAATATTATTCTATTATAGTTTATATTATTATATTATAGTGTGTATGAACACACTTGTTCCATTAAACTTAACTACTGACAGTAAAAACAAAGCCCTGAACTAAAACAACAGTCTTATGGAATAAAATAAGTCCTTGAAATAAAATGAGCCAATGAAATTGTGATAAATGTGTATTACTCATGACAAAATATTTTCCATGTGTATCTATCAATCACATCTGTGTCTCATGATTGAAGAGCAGAGCATGGCCCAGCAAAGGAAAAACATTGATGAAATAATGATTAGTGGCGGTGGAGATATAAAGACAATGATTTACAGCCCCTGTATTTGAAGAGAGGAGCAGAAACACTGCAGCTTGGGTGCGAGTGGAACACCAAGGCAGACAGTGCAGCTCTACCAGGATGAACTATTAGGAAGATTTTGATTATGGCAGATTTATCCTAAAAAAATTAAAAATAAAAATAAATACAGAGTGACGACCACCAGGGCCTGGGGCTAAAACACTGCTCACCCCTGACTCATTCTGACCTGTAGTGATCTAGATTTTTCACCTTCACTTCACACATACAGTGATCAGACTTTCAGAGATGAGGTGGGGTCTCTATCAAACAGCTTTTACGGTCTCTTGGCTGTGGTGATACGATGCAGACCGGCGTTGCCCAGAATCTCAGTCAGCACCACAAACCCCATCAGCCGGTCATCACACGACAGTACTATGGGCTTTGTGTACGGACCACAGCACCACAGTGAAAATGCAATAAACCTGAAAAATGATGAATTACAAATAATGCATCGCATGTGGCATTTAGAGGCATAAAGAGCAGGCAGCTGTAAAAAAACAAACACACACACAAAAAACGTTGGTGTAGTGCGTCTAAAATGTCAAACTGTTTCAATGACTTTTCCATTCATGTGGCTTGAAATCAAGCAGAACCATGGATCCACAAGGAAAATCTGTCTTTCTGCTATTTATAGAAACTTATTCTAATTTCTGACAACACTCCATCCACTGCCCCCAGGAAGATACCATGACCTACAACAGCTCATCACGTGCAAACATGAGGACTCACAGTTAGAGCCACAAAGACCCACTGAGGAAGGAAGGTGACGTTTACAACAAAGATGTTTACATGCCATCACACACACACACACACACCAAACTCTGTACAGATGCCATGTGGTGTCATTGTCTTGCCACTACAGATAGAGACAGAAAATGAGAAGAGAGTAAACATGACTTCTTTCAGCTTCAATCACAGCTTTTTGATTTGGCACAGACTGTTTGAAATGAATCGCTGGAGGCAAAAAAAAAAAAAAAAAAATCATTCTTCCATCAACTTTATTGTGAAATCTTAAAAACAATGAGGTGTATACTTTTTGCTAGTTCGTGCAACACTTGTTCAGTGCATTCACGATGCTTTTCTTTAGTGGGACAACAGAAACCTAAAGACTACTACTGTAAACAGTGTTTATCTGTTGTTCAAATACTTCAGCTCTAATGCTACAGACTAGACAAGATGCTGATCTAATATTCCAGGAAAGGTCGTATTGCTCAGAGTCTTGTTTGAGGATGCCTCAGCAGGGCAGATGCTTCCTGGCACCTGGTAGAAAGATAACTGTTCCACTTTGTAGGTAAAAGGAGGAAAAACTAACACAGAGGACCTTAGGCATCCTTTGAAAGTAACAACCATGCTTTTCAATCTTCAAAGTACAAAAGGAATATTTATGTTTTTATGGGAGTTCTAGAAAGTCTTTAGACTAGGGCTTCAATAAGCAGTTATTGTATTTTTTTTTTTCAATTAACAGATTGTTTTGTTGATAAAATGCCAGAAAATAGTTACAAATGTCTTTCGGAATTGCAACCAGCCCAAGGTTACTTCTTCGAATGTCTTATTTTGTCCAAAATCCAAACATATTCTGTTTACCATCATCCCTGACATTGAAAGGCATCAAATTGCCACTTCTGAGAATGTGGGAATGTTTTTTGCACCTTCACTAAAAGTTAATAAATCAGTACATTATCAATTATTCAGTTGAAAATGAATTGCCAACTAACTAATTTAATAATTGATTATTTTTTGCAGGTCTACTTGTGATTCCTAATAAATACGTTTGTTTTTTTTACAACCTGCTTGCTGTTACCCTATGCTTGATCCAAGCTTCCAGCAGAGACAATACAGGCAAAACATAAGGAATACATGTATTTATTGACGTCTGAGCAGATCAAACACTCCAGAAATATCTGAGGTTTGTCTTTTTCCTTTTTCCAGTAGTTTCTTGAACTTATTTTTCATGCTCTCACATCTGCAAGCTTTAGTGCCTTTGGTTGGTTTTCCTGTTAATGTATGCCGACTCCAAATGCTGATTTTACCCAGCGCATACCAATATAAACTATTTAACAGAGGCTTGGGAGGAGCTGTGTATGCTGAACCAAAAGCAGACGACAGTGGATCAGCTACTACATAAGCAGTGGGAGAAAAACAGTCTGTTCAAACCCTCTCACTCATCTGTAAATCTAAAACTTTCCATATTTTTCTGTTACAGTGATAACTCAAACCTGTGGTCTTCTTACCAAGAGGTAAAGTTTAGATACATAAGCTCAAAAGGTGGATTTGCTGTATTTGATGATGTTATTTAGTGGTCAGAATCTAGAAAATAATTACAGTTTTGTTATATTTTCATAAATCTGTCTTCTTGATTAATCGATTTGTTTATTGACTGAGAATTTATCAACAACTTTGATTGTGAACTGTGACTTACTAAAATCCTCTGTTTTGAACTTCTAAAATGTCAAGATTTAGCAAGATTCTTTGGCTTGAATCATTTTAAACTTTAAGCATTTGGCTGTTTGAATGGTATTTTGAACGAAACCTACTTTTTGAAAGGTTCATCTGCATTTAATTAACAACAGATCAATCAATGACTCTGTAGCTAGTGACTCTTTCAGATTGCATGGAACAGCAGTGGTTCAAGCTAAAATGCTCATGGCATCAACAAGGTTTACTATGTTCACCTCGCTTGTATGTTAAAATGTCCAAAAGATAACTCAATGCAAAGTTACAGCTGATGAAAATCTTTGGTGATGAAGGGAACAAGAATGAACACATTTCATGGTAATGCAGAAAATACTCATCAAAACATTTTACTCAAAACCTCAAATGTCAACTTCATTGTAGGGCTACAAGAAAGGTCAAGGAATCGGCAAAGTAATGTGGCTTCGTCCTCTGGGAGCCACAAAAGTCTGTACAAAATCTGTGCCAATGCTTCAAATAGTTGTTGAGATGTTTCACTCTGCAAGCAAACAAACAGCAGAACCAAGTGACAAACAGGCTCCACCATCCACAGAGCCATGTGATGCGGCCAAAACATCCCCAATCCAAGTGTACCAAGTGATTTTTGGATAATTAGAAAACTTGGAAAACACACACATTTTAACCAGGCCCTACAAACCCTACAGATTAATAACTTGCCCTTGTGAAAGGCTTCAGTGTCTATTTGGAGAAGTGTATTGTTTTAATGGAATAAAGGGGAAATTGTAGTAAAAGATGTATTAGTGAATATACATGAAATAACTGAAATAAACTTATATTCACAACTCACAAATTCGCTGAAAGTGTTCATAACCCTTCTTTAACATACAAGATGTTTAAAAGATTTAAAAAACACAATGCACAGCATACATAACAAACTGACCGAACCAATAAGTTGAATTGGTCTTTTTGGCATCTCACTGCATCAGACAGGCTCCTTCTCTCCTATGGTTTAAATTATTCACACTCTAATGAAGTTGACATTTGGCTGGCTGGAAGTCAGACAGCCTCACTGAGACACGGCATGATAGTGGACTTCCTCCATCCATCAGCCAGCGGTCTGAGTGAAACTTTACCCAGCGTCTCGTTGGACAGCAGTTAGCAGCTGATGCTGTGGCTGCAGACAGGGAGGGTCTCTGGAGCTTAACTGGCCTTCAGACCTGCAACAGATGCCGCCTGCCACCATCCACCACATTCCTCTGATGCCAGTGGGTTAAAACTGGTTCTGGATGTGGATGTAAAGCTAGAGAGTTAAGAGAAACACCAGGGAAATGGCTCATAATGATGTTTCCTCTGCAGTGAGTTTAAAGCTCTGTAGCAAAAAGGCTCAAAGTGAACTGAATTTGGGGCTTGAGGGCAAGAAAAGACTTGTTAAGGAGTTTGAGAAATTTAAGAAATATATAGCCTGAAGCTTTTTCTGGGAAGAGAATGCAGTTCGTTTTTATAAGCATAAGAAAAACCGGGATATTCAAGTTAATAATATTTCAACCTATTTTACTTAATCAATTGTAAATATCTCTACTCAAATCCTCACTGAGCACCTTTTTCCCCCCCGCTATGTTCACATTGGCTATTGTGCTGCCAGACATCACACACATTTTCTAGAATAACTAGTCTCGTAGGAATACCTGAATTCTGGCACCTGAGGGTAAGTGAGACTTATTTTGGGAACGTTTGAAGTGTTAGCATCTAATAGAGTAATTGTAAAACCCATGTGATAGCATGTATGACAGTCTTCTGTGTCGAAATCTTTTCAAATATCCAGTTCTGAACTGTAAGAAAACCAAACCCACTCTCCTGTGCTGACTGAACATATTTGATCATAAAACATGTTTTACAATAAAAGCACAGAAAGAGCACTCACAGATTTGGGGCTCTACCTTCCTCACATGCTGCTCACAAGTAAACCCATTTGCTTAATAGGTTTCACTTGTGTTTTTCCCGGTATTGCATTATACATACTGACCCACGATTTGTAGCAGGTTAGAGCGGCTTGCTCGACACAGTTTTCATGGCCACTGCTGGATGAGCTGGAGGTTCCTCGCCTTGCGAAAAGTCATAGTTTGCAAAGGTAAATGCAAGATCTAGCGAAGTTTCATCAGCTGCACTGAACATTAGCCAAACATTCCTACATTCAGAATGATGACAAATCTGCTTCTTCTTACAAATCTAATGCCTCTGTAACGCAGAGTCAAGTCAAATCTCTAATTTACCTAATTGGTACAGCATGTGGGTAATGGCCATTATGCTAATGGTTAATATTAAATGCAGATTATTTGTCAATGTGCTTTTGAAACACTGTGTTTCCACCATCCCTCTGTAATCACACCATCACGCCACATGTTACATGTGGTACCTATAACCCAGCCAAGAGTATTTGCATGTACGCTACAGTCCTTCTATTACAGCGGCAAAAGCTTGCGAGTCCTACACAGGAGTCATTCCGTTTTGAGGATGGCTGCTCTAGGCAGATACATGTGCCACATCCCATTTCTTAATGATGAATTTAAAGTACTATGAGATATTTGATGATTAGGAAATGTTGTTGTATCATCCCCTGACTTCTGCTTTTCAATAATGTTAGAAAGTGTCCTGATGCCTTCGTGGTTTACATACTCATTCGCCAGTAACAAAGTATTTATACTACAATCCTTTGAACACATTCTCCACATAGAGGTGACCTCCATGTGTGTGACAGTAAAACTTGTGAGCTTGTGCTAGTAAATAACAGGAAATTCTCAAAAGTCTCACAAGTGATCTGCAATTTGTTATGTTTATGTTGAATTAGATGGTAAATAGGTCATTACAACAGGTTACACCCTATTCGAAATGTGAGCTTTGTGAATGGCTGATTTTATTTCATGAGGAGACAAAGCTCAGTTTTTAATGTAATAAAGGTTCATGTCTGAGAAATATTTCAATGCTGCAGCCTATATTTTGTGCTGTCCTGTGAGGGCTGGGCACTTGAATGTCCATGACACAATACACGAATCATTCGGATTTACAGAAGTCACGTCCATTTACCATCTGCATGGGAATTTTATTTCTTACTTATATAGATCTTAGAAATCTTGGTATTCCCCTTTAACTTCCTCCACTTCAGGCTTA
Source organism: Channa argus (assembly GCF_033026475.1). Lineage (NCBI taxonomy): Eukaryota > Metazoa > Chordata > Actinopteri > Anabantiformes > Channidae > Channa > Channa argus. The sequence goes on from NC_090215.1 coordinate 14,478,702, forward strand.
CCTGCCCTTATATGGGTTCAGACCAGGAAGGATTCAGGCACAGTTGTGCAAAAGTACAGAGCTGCTCAGAAGGACAGTGAGTTTACTTTGAGCAGGATTGTGAGGACAACTACCCAGTCTCTGTCCTCAAAGTCGATGCTGAAAAGTAGACAGTAAGTAAAAAAATGAAGCAGCTGCACAAACTGAGAAACGGAGAGAAACTGTGATTCAGCTGTTTGAATCCAGACCAAATGACAGCATCACCAAAAGGGCTGGTGGGACCTCCTTCTCAGCTTGATCCTGACCTCACACTAACCTGAATCAGCATGAGTCAGAGATTTGGTCAGATATTTGAAATGATGAGGTGGTACATCAACTGGAATTTTAATGGAAACCAGTGGGCAAGCAGGGATCAAAGTACTGCAGATAATAAAGTAGTATATTTTATACTTGAAAAAAAAAAGGTTGAAAAAAAAATGGTAACCACACACTTAAGGTTTTAACATGGAAACACGAGTCAAGTGAAGATTTAGGTTTATGATAATCAAACAATCGAAAATGAGCTATTGAACATATTACCACCGCTGTCCTCGGCGGTAATATGGCCATGTCCTACTTTAAAGTATCTATCTGCAATCTGGTTCCACTGGGACTTTTCGGCCAGGCTATAGACGCATTGATAATTGTATCTATATAAATGTATCTTTTGCTTCACAAGGAAAATGCCACTCTACCGGCAGCTATGCGTTAGTCTGATAAAAAGCTTAATTCCTTTGTTAATGACAGGTCGGACGGGCGAACAGCTGCTGCGTTTCGGCCCGTCCGTATCTGATCAAGCTGTTCTGACAAAGACCTGTTTAATGTGCGCCCTTACCTTTACAAATCCGCGTCCTTCTGGGGTGTTTTCGCCCTTTTTTTCCCCCTTCCCCTTAAATCAGATCCCTGAGGGGGGAAAGAAATCCAAGTTATTCCAACCGTGATCGAGCCGCCTTCATCCTTACTCCATCCATCCAGCAGAGCAACTGTGGTTTAGTGCTGAAGTTAAATCAAAGGGGCTCAAGTGTCACAGCGTTTCCGGATGGCGGAGCTGCAGGAGACAGTCATTGTCATCAGAGCGGACAGGTCAGAGAGGGGACATCCAGCAAGAGCATGGCACCGATTTTAGAAAAGTGAGATGCTAAAGTATCCCAGCTCTTTATACCCGCTACTTCCTACTACTAAACTTGCATCAACCCCCGCACAACAACATGGCCGACCCTGCCTGCGGGACTGGAGCCACACAGCCGGAGATACTGACACAGATCCGTCCTGCACAGCTGATCTGAGGACAGCAGGGAGACGATCGCTGGAGGAGAACCGGATCAATAAGGACCCAGCAACGAGACGAGCGTAATGTGAAAGCATAAGGAAAGCGGAGCGGCGGGTGGAGGATGGTTTTATCTCCAAAAAGCAGGACTCAAATGGTTTTCAATCACCAGTATGTAGAAGTCTGACGCCCTCTGCTGGGTCCCGGACTGATGGTGCAGCTCTCAGAAATCGCTTATTTTCAAGGTGTGTCTGTACTCAGGTGCTTTACTGCTCCATTACAAGTAAAGCAATGCGTTGGAAATATTAAGGGTAATCAGGAAAATGTCTACCAATAGTTAAACAAATAAACGTACTGTTCAGCTGAATGCATAAAAAAGACTCTACATTAAACCATTAGAATATATGCATATGAATGTATAGTTTTGTTGTGTATTTTTATGTTTAGCTTATTGAAGTATAGTTAAAGAGGACAATTTTAAAATAATAAATTAATAGCATACATTAAATAAACAGTAGCAAAATTAGCAGTATTTAAACAAAATACCAAATACCAAAGTATAACTGTCTCAAATGTGTACTTGTACTAAATGTACTAATTATGTTGTTCAATAGAGCAGATATTGAAAACATTTCAATTATTATTATTATTAATTCATTTTTTTGTTTTTACGATTTTGGTAATTACATTTTCAGCGTTATTGAAGCCAAATTCTTTCATTTATAGTCTGGACTTTCTTTAATTAGCATTCATTGTAAATGAACACGGATATATAATACTGCAGGTCAGAAGTACTGTATATTTGTACATGTTACATGTCATTGTACCCGCCCTAATTTAAAATATGTTTAAACTACCTTTAAAAATATATCCTGTCCTTACGTGACAGTTCTGTCCTCTGTCTCTTCCCCCGTGCCTATTTTTCCCCTGCCTGGTCACATTCTTTCCCATTCCCCTCATTTTCGCATGCCTGGTCTCCCACCCAGCCCTTTCCTTTGTCCTTCATTTCCCTCCGGTACAACTTGCCCCGCCTCACTCCACCCACTCACTCACTTACAGCTCTTCACCTGCAATTAGTGACGGTATATAAGCCAGCAACATTGATTTAGCTTTTGTTGTCTTGCTGTCAGCTTTTGCATTGATGGGCTTGCACCCTATGAACACCAGTGACTCCTACAAGCATACTTGCAATACATTTAAATTTAGTCATGTGGCAGACACTTTTATCCAAAGTGACTAACAAGCGAGGTGCAAGGCAAGAAATAATCTATGTCAAAGAGCACGAAGAAAAGTGCTAAGTGTCTCGGTTTCATGAGATGGACGTGCAAGAAAGAGTAGAAAGAAATTCAATTTAAGTGCTAAGGCAGGTGCGGAAGAGTTCTGAGTTCTGCAGATTTTTGAATACCATCAAGATCTGAGATTTACAGCAACCATCCACAAAATTAATTGTGCACCATGATATTCATAAGAACATCATAGGTAATGTTGTGGTTGATGTGCAGAGAAGATACCTGACCCCGCACTGTCCACTTACTAAAGCGACTTCCCTGTCCATGCTGTCAACATGTTAAAGCTAAAACTATGCACCTGTCCATGTTGGCAAATTATTAATAATTAATTATGTTAATTATTTGAGCAACAGTCCTCACCTGTTACTTACCTGTTCAACATGTGACCTATTAAGTATAAGATGGTTTTAAATAGTAGTTCAGTTATCTAACAGTAAATATCCTTCACAGCGATCTAAATGTTTTCAGGCACTAAAACACACAGACGTTTCCTCACTTTCATTAATTTCCCAGAGACTGACCCGAACCCCTAATTACAGCCTCTGTAGCCCAACACAAATTATTAATTAACATTATGGGGACTTGCGTATTGTCCTACAAAGCGTAAACAGATTTGTCCCCACATCATGAGTCACGTATACACACAAACAAAGATTCACCTTAAAAATTAGATTTTCAAAAGAAACGTTCTGTCAACACTATAAAAGAGCGGTAAAGGGTAAGTAACACTTGAGTCATGAGACTGTAACTGCAATAAAACTCTTTAAACAACGTTTGTCAACGGAGTGGCTGCTATAAAAAGCTGACAGTGCTAAAATTAGAATGAGTCCTATGGTCTTCTCCTGACTTGTTTGGTATGATAACAATGTCGCACATTTGCTCAGGCTCCTTTCCGAATAAAACATATTAAAATGTGTGGATTGAAGCAAGGGCCTGTTTACTTGTTCCCATCTGAGCAAACAGAAACATGTTCTCTTTTATTATATATAGTAATTACTGAGGAATTACTGTAAAAGCAAGGTTTGAAACTTACTGGATGTGGATTTTTTGTTTATATTAATTATATTTGTTTTGTCAGATTAATTAAAAAATCCAGATGCTGTAGGAAATTATGGTTAAGTTAAGAAACAAATGCTTCTATAAATAGTTGCTCTGGGAAACAGGTTTATTAATATTCCACTATGATTATTACAGGAAGGTACTCAAAAGGTGTAATGAGTCAAGCATCGAGTGCTTGTGGGTAAACATTTTTCATCTCGGTAATTAGATGTACAACAACTGGTATCCTGGAAACATCGATACATATATTTTTTAAAGTTATTAAGAGATGATCTCAGCTGAATGCATTTTAATCTTGTCACGATTGCCTTGTGTTAATCCTCATTTTCCACCAAGCTATTGAGATTTTAATAGGCAGCTCACAGCTCTTTGTTATATTAGGGAACATTGTGGTGTCAACATAAAAAGGATTTAAAAAAATTATTAGTTCATTCACAAAATATTATCATTTAACAATTTATTTCTAATCAACAAAAGGAGATAGTTTAGAGATTGTTTGTGAAATAGAATTAAAAACATAAAATGATCAAAATGGTGTTTTTTGGGCCTTTACTGTATCTGTTGCAGATTTTGTCCTCGACTCCGATTCAAAAGCCTGGAGACTCTTGCTACACACCGGTGCACATTCTTCTCATAACCACTTGGGTGCAGTGCTCCCTCAGAACAAGAAAAGCACTCGGTCTGTGAATCTTAAAAATTCAGGGTAAAGCGTTTCTGTGTGCTAAGCAAACCACCACATGACGTCAGATCCAGAGAAGGATCGACCACTGTGACTCAAGATGCGACGCATGATCCCAGTACCTCTGTGGACCAAGGACACGGCTGAATGGTAATGAATAGTGTCCAGGCCCTAAACTCAGACATAAGTAAATGAGGAAAGGCAAATTACAACTAGTTTTATATGGATATACTGTATTTAAGGGGTAATTGTACTCTAGTGTTTCCATTTTTACAATCCAGAGAGAGGTACTTTTATTCTGCTAAACATTAGCTGTTTTAGCTGACCATGGTTTTGGACTGTGAGCCCTCAAACAAACACATCGTCTAGTTGTGTCATGCTTAAGATCAGTAGGGTGTGTTAGCTGCTGTACCAAGCAGAGATTTCTATTATCTGTTCAGGCGATTAAATCCAAACATAGATACAAAGAAGTAAAAGTATCTTTCACAACAATACTCGTGCGTACTGTCATACAACAGAGCTTGTTTTTCTTCATTTCACTCTTCACTTTTCTCTTAACCCTTTGGATGCACCTGACTCCTTGGCTAATAACTATTGGACCAACAAGTCCACTGTAGCCTACATAACACAGATAAAACTAGCTCCACAGCATTTTACAATTTTTCTTGTTTTCCAGTGAAAACTGTTGAACCAGACTAATGAATGGTTTGAGAACAGTCATGTCCTTCCTAAACAAAATACACCATTTCAACCAGTTGGATTACTTGAAAATGCGATATGAAAAGAACAAAATCAAGTCTGTATTCCTTATCATAACTGATATTTGTGAGATACAGTACACGTTTTCACAGAGCAGTGGGGTACTATGTAGTGAGGCTCTGGCCTTAATGGGGTGGACCATGGATGGATTACTGAATGGGACTACTGGGTACAGGGCCTGGAGCCAAGAGGTCAAGCGGCTCCCTGGATAGATAAAGTGAATTTTAATGTTTCTTGTCCCAAACATAAAAAATGACCACATCTAAATGAAAACCTACCTAAATAGTTGTAACTTGACAAAAATGACCACGTGAGAAAGAGACAATGAGAAATAGATAGAAATGACCTCAAAAAATACAAAAATGACCAAGACGAAACACAAAATGATTAAGTTGGGGCTGGTTCTTTTGATGGCAAGGTTTTATTTTGTCTCATAATTCGACTTTGGGGTGGACAAGTGAAATCTAACCACGTACTAAGAAAGTCGGTTGCCTCACTGTGTCTAAGAAAACTTTTTTTTTTCAGGCTAGATGCTGTTGGTCATATTTCAGCACTGGTCATCTCCTCACAGCCGTCCAGACTTCAAAGGCCACGTAATCCTATTTATAGCGTGACGTCACATGTTGACATTAATTCACTATTTAATTAATGATAATGTTTGAAATCAAGATTCATCCTTTTTATGACTTGGCTCGGGGTCTTTCATTGACGCGGAAGAGAGATGCACTCCAATGGGACGGTGGGGCGATGACGCAGCCGCCCACCTCCCCTTTCTACCCCCCCCCCCCCCCCCCCCCCCCCCCCCCTTCCATACGTGACAAGTGAAAAAGGCAAGTCTTTCGGATCCATGAATAAAAAACCAAGAGGAGTTAAGTTCACAGGACGCAGGAAAGTTCTCCACAGACAAATGTTTGGCTCTCCTCTCATGACCGAGTACACGTAGAAATCCGTGAGAACTGAGCTGCGGGCGCACGGAACCAGGCACAAGGATCCTGAAGAAGCACTTCACCAAGGGAACAGAAGAAGGGAGATAGAGAGAGTGAAAGAGGCTGGGATAGAGATCCTATCTCACTCTACCAGTTGAGGTCTTAGCGGATCGCGTCCAGCGACTCGCCACTGGTAAGAAGAAACGATTCTGGGTGGTTTTACGCTGCGTAAAAGTGGAGAGAGTTAGGGCGAAAGTCAAGGGTGGCTATTTCTTTTTGTGTTGTTTTTAATAACCCAGATATGTGATGAAATTGGAATCCACTTGAATGCATCAAACATTTGATTTTTATAACTAATTGAACTAAACACCTGTGGACTCACATTATTTATTTTTTTCCTTTTACAGCAGTAAAATGTCAAGTAAAGCGACTTTAGCCTTAGTCATCTATGGAATCATAATGCACTACAGCGTCTACTGCTCACCTGTGGGGCTTAGCTTTCCCAGTGTTAGGTACGTACACTCTCACATGTTGGTAAAGTGTTCATTTCTCTTTTGATGGCATGCTTGGAAAGGAGACCCTGGCAGTTTTGCGCTGCCTCTGTCTATATAATAGAATATTGGATCCATAGGGCTGCTCACACTGAAATAATTACACAGAGCCGGTCACCAGGGAGCAGCGGTAATATAATTTTGGCTATTGGTGCAGTGGAGTCCAGTGTCTCAATATCTCTTGCAGCCATTGATTGGACAATTTATGAGACTAGATAATTAATAGAAATCGTTTATGTAAAAACTCAAGGGGGTAAAGCTCAAAGTTTTGGAAACAAACGAATGCCATCAAAATTACTGCTGATTGTTTTTATGCGATCACAAAAATGTGTAAGTTGTTCTGTCTGCTTTAATTCCTGTCATCCTGAATGTGTAAACGATGTTTAAATAGAGTGTCAGTGTCCTGTCACACATGTGCAGATTGGAAATCAGGCTGTGAAACTGTGCGTAAATTTTCCCTCGCAGACTTGACAGTAAGGTTTATGATGAGGATGGAAATTCCTTACCGTCCCTGGATTATGACAGGGACCAAGTGGACGTGAGAAGTCCTCCGTCTGTCGCTGACGACGTCTACACTTTGTACTACCCACCAGGGAAAAGGTGACTATCAGCACCGTTTTAGCAGAAACTTTCTGTTCACTGAGGCTTGTAGACCTTCATGTTGAACATCTCATTGCTTTAGTCCTATTTATGTCTTTGTATGTTGTACGTTTTGTGTTAATTAATGTAACGTATCGTCAAAATGTTTTTCTTTTTTTTTTTTTTTTTTTAAGCCAATTTGCTCTATTTTTAATTAAATTCCCAGGGCAACTTGATCTATTGAAATCTCACATTCTCCTAAAATGAATTGTTCAACATTTCCAAATTGCAAAAAAATTAGATAAATAAATAAAATAAAATAAATAAAAAATCAGTGACAAAGATGCGTAATTAAAACTTGTCCTTCTTGTGGTCTTTATCACAATCCTAAAATCATATTTTTCTTTCAGAAGGTGATACATTCTGACAAAATGTCCAGTTTCAGTATACATATATACATATTTAAAAAATAATTCAGTCCATTAATTTAATCACAATTCGAACACAACAATCTCAGCACCACGCAGTAGATATTCCTTCTCCAGTAAGACATGATTTGACGCCAGATGTCAGACTTATAAGTGACTTGTTGAGATAGATGTTTTTGCAGTGGAGCTACTTGACTTTGTTGCCTCTTGCGCTGGGTGTGTGGTGACTTTGCTGTGTGGCTATCTATCATCCCAGAACGGAAAGGCATGCAGACGGCATGTTTAATAAAGCCTACAGGAAAGCGCTGGGTCAGTTATCAGCAAGGAAATATCTGCATTCACTGATGGCAAAACGTGTAGGGTAAGAGCATCTTTTTGGTTGACAACTCTTCTTTTCTCTGTACTGTTTCTCGTCCTGTGTACGTTTGTGTTTCTTTTGACGGATCCTTCAATTACTCATGATTCACGCCTTGTTAAACGTACTGTATATGTCTGTGGTCCCATTATCTCCCAACATGCTGATAAATCTGGCGCCCTCGCCCTCTCAATGAGACTTTATTAAGGCTATAAAATCGTGGAGGGAGGGAGCATAAACGGGCACTTGATTGATCTGTTTCATTGTCTGAACGCGCTGCTGCCTCGTTAAGAGGGCGCAGAGGGAAGAATTAACCCTGAAATGTATTTCCATATGAATAAGTTATAAGGATGAGTCCCAGTGGTTCTGGATGGAAGGGAAGAGAAGCAATTGCTCCAGCCTTAGGAGCAGGTCTGTCAGACTGTATTGCACATTGAACGTGTAAGTCAAACCATCCTTGGTTGCGCTAAAAGTTAAGCAAAGAGACAGCATGTCTCCAAAGATTGCCAGATAATAATAAGTATAACAATAATGAATGTTTTACAATAAGGACACCAGTCGGATCTCTGCACAGAGCTTCTGCACAGTTCTTAAGCAAACGGGGCATCTAGTTATTTCCCCACTAAGATCTTCACCTCGGCACCACAGGCTGTACATGCATAGGTCTTGTTACGCACATTTGTCCGTGTGGTGGTAGTGAAACCTTCCTCTTGTCTCTGTGGCAGCGCGGGGAACTCGCTGGAAGACAGCTCGGAGCCCCTGTCCAAGCGACACTCAGACGGGATCTTCACAGACAGCTACAGCCGCTACAGGAAGCAAATGGCAGTCAAGAAATACCTGGCAGCGGTCCTTGGGAAAAGGTACAGACAGAGAATTAGAAACAAAGGACGCCGGCTGGCATATTTGTAGCGTCCTCCCCTCCCCTCCTGAAAAACAAAAAAGTGTGTGCAGCCCCAGATGAAGTCATTTTGAGATCTGAACAATCAGTGGATCGCTTTTGTGTTCTTAAACATGTATTTATGTATGAAGTAAGCCATTAAAATGAATATTTTGATAATAATATTGTTTTTATTTTGTATTTAAAGCACTTGAGAACGCACATATCTACTTTGTGGACCAATTTTTGTTCATTATGAAAAAAATAGCCCCTATTTATGTATCCATTAATTTATTTTTTTAGACCTATTTGTTGAGGGGAGACTATTGTTGACATGATGATCTGCTCCAACAGCCCTGTCTTTTAAACATTTAGTGAAGAGATTTGATTGTGAGGAAAATAAATAGTTTAAAAGACAATCAATGTATTGAATGCTGCTTTTTGTAAAATGATATTAAGCGTTTAGTTGTCTTTGTTCACAACAGCCTTGAAGACATAGATTTTCACCCATTCCTACAAGGCATAGACTTTGATGCCCTCCCGGACGGGGATGAGTTTGAGACTTTTTTGGGAGACTTGCTGAAACAGTTCTCTCCCGAACTTCCGGTGAGTTTCAGGCTCCTTCCTGAGGCCATGTCCTCACAGGGACGTCTCACGTCCCTTTCTTTTTTTTTTCTCCTTCCCATCTTTAACTCTCGTGATCTTGCTCCAAACATTCAAACACAATCCTTCTTCCACCTCATTTGTGCGCCTGTCTCTCTCGAACCTCACAGACTCTGCTGATTGATAGTAAAACTACACACCAATCCGCATCCTGCTGTTAGATCCTAAATACAAAAGCCCTTTTGGCTTCACAAAATGACAATTACATTCCCTTTCCAAGTCAAGATGGGATGTTTGTCAAAAAGAGTTCCAAATCTGAGATGAGGACCAGAGTACTTCTGAGGCTTTTCTTCTTCAGTGTTTACAGAGTGAGCTTTCACCTTTGACTCATGTGAAGTGCCAATCTTCTGCCAAACTTCTTTTCTGCTGAGGTTTTCTCATGTCTCTCTGCTCATCTAAGTATCACAAACATTCAAAGCAACTTTAAGCAAAAAAAAAAAAAAAAAAAAAAAAAAAAAAAAGCATAAAAACACTAATAAATGATACTAGTTACATGGTACCATCCAGCTTTTTAACAACTGCAAACATACAGACCTGCCATCTCTGGATGTTGTTTTGTGTCTCCTTGCTTAAATTTCTTCACAAGCTGTTTTGTTGAACCTTGTTCTGCAAGAACTTCTCTGAATGTACTTTACTACTGGCAAAGATTCTTTCCGTCTAATATCATACTTTACATTTTAGGCTCTGTGACTTTTTGTACGCAACTGTTGTAGAGTTGTGATTAGTAAAGTGGTTGTTTTCTATTATGTTTATTTGGAGTATGACATAAAAATACACAATAATTGTCTAAATGGTCCTAAATACCTTAATTTGTAAGTGCAGAAGGAGACAACAGAGAAAGTTTGCGAACCCACACAAACACGATGAGATGGAAAACTTGCTGACAACAGATTACGTTAAAAATGACCTAGCAGTCTGCACACAGTTCTTGAGGAGGCTGTGGTGATGCATCAGGCACAAACCAGTCTTCAAACAGCAGAGATAAGTGCTTCACTTTGTGTTTACTGTATCAATCTTTCTTTAATTTTGCATTCTCCTCTAGGCTTTGTGACGCAGGAAGCAGTTTGCGGCCGTGGTGCCTTGCATCGACTTTAAAATTGCCATGAATCACAGATGGCTATTTAGTGGCCCTACAATGCTGCACATCATCAGCTTACATTTCACTCTTTTGTTGTTGTTATTGTGTTGCACATACATTTGATGGGATCTTTAGTGTCGTCCAGCTCAGACGCCAAGCGTTCCTGCTTGCCCTGCTTTCTTTTTCCACTTTGTTTTGACATTACTTGATGTAGTTTTTTTTGTGTGTGTGTGTGAAAAGTGAGGGAAGGATCAGTTTACCCTCTACGTGAAACTGAAATTACATGTATGATAATTAAAGCGCCAATAGCCTTACTAAAATGAAAACATCTACAAAGATATATATTTCCTGTGTAGAAGCGATTATACTTCAAATGACGATCTGCAAAGGGTCAAGTCAATAAATGTTTAAAAAAAAGTGTTGTAAGATTTGTATGAATAAATTTTTGTAAACAACACAAATTTTGTCTAATCTTTGAAGCCAATATCAAGTTAAGACGCATGTCATAGCATCAAAACTTCCAATAAAAATTTCAATTATTACATTCCTTCATTGGAGACAGAGCCTCTCTTTTTTACATAAGAAATAAGGAAAAATAAATTATCTTGGGGACATCGGAGAGGAAAACAATAATCAAACAATAATGGTATGAAACATCACAAAAGCCCACACACATTAAAAGAAGACACAGCAACATACTACATGTCGTGTTTCAAAGCACAGACACACAAATATTAGCCTAGAAACAAACACCCAGTTCACATTAAAAAGTGTGTGTATGCTAACTGTGTGTACGGTCAAAAACTACAGCATGTTGTCAAATAAGTCAGTAAACCTCCGAAACAAAAGATGAACTGGTGGAAAGGAGGGCGACAGATCTGACTCCGAGTTTCATGGTGACTCAGTCAGTTTGGCCGAGGAGCGGTGACACCATTTGGCCGGGTGTCTACCTCCCCTCGGGACAGCATGAGTAAAGAAACGTGGGAGGGATCACCCAGCCCGCTCCACACACACTGCCTCGCTGCACTTTACACCTCTCCAGGACTTCAGCAGTCGCCACCAAAGGCCTGCAGAACTGGTGGAACAGTTGGCCGCTCTCAACACTGGTACATTTGCTTTGTGCCAAACAATGTTGACGTGTGAAGCAAAAGAGCTGGTGTGTCATGGTTTCAACTAGATCCGTATGGAAAAGAGGGAACATAAAGTCAAAGGTTTTTAACAGGAATAACCATTTACAGTGTGTACGCTCTATTAGAAAAATATATGAGGGATCAGGTGGCACCGATGCTGCTGCACAATCTTTTTTACAAAAAAACAGCTCATGAAAATGATTCTTTCTTCCTCCTGACAATTGTTGAGAAACATCTGCATATACCTGGTTTGCTATGGAATAAAACAAAAGATCCATGAATAGAGCTGAATTCTTTTTTATTTTATGGCTTTTTTATTTGATGGCTGGACGGGGCCACACCTGGTGGAGCGAGATTTCAACCCACGGCGTTCTGCATCCCAACCCAATGCTCTACCACTGAGCCACCAGGGCCCCCAACAAATATCACAAATATCACTTTGGGTCATACAGCTTTGTGACTGGTATTAGACTTCATTCCAACTTCAAATATCACAAATATCACTTTGGGTCATACAGCTTTGTGACTGGTATTAGACTTCATTCCAACTTCATTCCAAAACCTGCCTTCATTGGCAGGTTTTGGAATATCTGTATGCTTTTAGCAACAAAAAGCTCCCTCAGATGATGTCATATGGAGGACTTTTCAGTTCAGGTGATGCCATCTGGAGTAGTTCTAGAGAAACAAGTTGACCAAGATAACAGCCAAATTATCATCATTGTCATCTCCTCAAAGTGGAACCATAGCAAGCAAGCTGAAAATTGGTAAAGTCGTCCTTTATGGACAAAAATAAAACTTTAAAAACACTTTAAGTGCCAAAGGTAAGAACAAGGACCCCAGGGAAATGGACCCGGGAAGACCCTGCTTATGAAAGAGGAGACAGCACATCTGCGAGATGGTCCTTTAGATGATGAAACACAATGAGAGCTTTTCAGTCACATCAGCTCCATGTTCATGGAAGAAAAAAAATAAAACATGCAGGAGGTTCAGCTAGGTTACAGCGTTGGAAGGGTACCGATACTTTTAGCCAGGTTTTACTCAGCACCAGCTGTAAGGTGGCTGGAAAGTCTCTTGTAGGGACTCCCACGTTGCTGTGGGTGGCATTTGGACAGCACCACCCACCCTGCAGTGTTCCCTTTCTCTACAAGTGACACCTTTTACCACATGTGGTTCAATCCAAATTACAGCTAATGACCTTAAATAGATGCCATAATATCTGATAATCGGTCACCAGCGAGCAGGACCTTTTCTAGACATGGAAGGCTTGTCTGTACACCCCCGCTCACCAGATCAGCCCTCTATAGCGCCTGAACTCTCTTTATAATCATATCACTTGTGGCTGTGAGTAGTTGCGACATCTCACTGTGATGTGGGGTATGGGATGTCAGACTGAGTAACCACACAAAGCCTGCCATGTGTCTGTCTGCTCCCTTTGTGCGTAATAACCCCCTCTCAAACACGATGGCAAGGCTTTGATTTTGTGGCCATGGCCTCAGCTCTCAGAGGAGCACACAGAGAAGATGATCAATGGGAGTGATCTGATTCCTCCTGCCCGTGCCAGACCCTTTCTTATCCCCGCTAACCCAATCACCCAGTGTTACCAGGCAACCTGTCCCAGGAGGATGTGTCGGGAGTGGGTGGGGTGCTGGTGGCCTTTCTGGGCACCGAAAGATCACACTGGATATATTTCACTCAAATGGCTTCAGTCTCAGCTGCAGTATGTTGTCTTTTAGGGGCTGCAAGTTGCAGGGAGGGGCTGATAAATAGGCTCTCAGAGAGGAAAACAAAGGTTAAGGAATGTGTATTGATTCATCATGTTGCACAGACATTTAGAACGACAAAGGCTGTAACTTTTAGAAATTAATCATACAGCTCCGGATGAGCCACACTTGTACCAGACAGTAAACTAGGTAAAAGTAAAACAATACCACAATTGTAAATGCTGTAGATGATGGAGTCTTGCATGAGGTTAAAGAATGCATTCTGGCAAGTTATTGAAAATAATACATAGTAATAAACAACAACAACAACAAAAAGTGAAACAGTTTTGATAGTAGATTTTTGAAATTGAAGCCAAGCGCCTAACTCATTTTTTGCAGTTCAGTGTCTTTATATTTCAGGCTGTCACATCAAGAATATTGTACAGGACACTTTGACTCATTTTTTTTCTAAATGTATTTTTTTCCAATAATCTACACTGTGAAACACTTTACACAGGTTTTTTTGCTTGCTTTAAAACTAAAATGTGATTACTAATCTAATCTGGTCAAGTAATTGTTGATAGACGCTATTATTGTTTACTTATTTGTCTTTATTCCTTATAGTTTTAGTCACATTTTACTTTTTTAAACTAACCCAAAAATGCAAAAATCAACTGTCAAATCACAATGAGTGAAAATCGCAAATCATACATGTTTGAAGCAAACATTTCTGCATCTAGTGGCAGCCATTGGAAGCCTAAGTGGCAGCCTAAACTTTTTATCATCCTTGAGCTTCCTTTAGAGATAAAATAAGATTTGACAAGAAAGGAGCTGATAAAACAGAACATTTTTAACAGTGTTTCTATATCAGTCAAATCCAGTGTTACAGCTGGAGCACTGATACTGAAACAGAGTCAAACTGTCTTCCCTGTCAGTTCGACATGTTTAAATTTCACTCTACAACCCAAACAAGCTTCCACCCAGGATCCCCCCTGCACCTCTGGGGGCCATGTGAGTGACAGCTTTCTGGAGGGGGAATCCACATGAAGCCCTTTCATCAGTGCCGCCCCCTGGGTCCTGTTTGACTGACTGTAAAATAGAGCAAAAGTTCAGACACTATGAAACAGTCTTGCTGTATTTTCAGCAGTGAAATGTGTCTCAAATTTAATGTCAGACGTCTATGTAGGTTTCTTGTGTAGGACTGAAAGTGGGTCCACCATCCTTTGCTTTTCATTCTGTGAAAAGGGTTTGAGGAGTGACGTTTTGAGGAATCAGCCTTTGTGCTCACTGGTTTTTACTGCCATTCATGGTCTAAATGCTTTTGTACTCAAACTGTGAATCACCATTGTTTTGTACCAATTTCAAATCATTTTTGGGTTTACCTATATTCTTGAGAGAAAATGACAAAAATCGGATTCATTTCGCAGTAAAAAAAAATCTCTGAAACAATTTGATACATTCTTGAACTCGGATAAGTCTCTACCTTTGACTCTTTGCGGCATTTTAAAGTTGGACATAACATTTTGAAGAACAAATAATACATTTTCGTCTATGTTTCTGCAGAGCACAAGGTTCAACCCATAGCAGTAAAATGCTTAATCTAATACACTCCAACTGGAGTCTCTCTTGGTTCGGCGTGACACACCGCTAATGTTAGTCTATATGAGACTAAACCCACTGTGTAATACAAAAATTAAAGGTTCTGGACAAAATCCAAGACATTGGTCAATGACATGAAAACAGTAACACCATGTAAAAAAAAATCTTTCCACAATAACCATATGGGAATCTTATAGTTATGGCGTAAAAGTACAAATTAATTAGGTTTAATCTAAGGAAATATTATTTTTCTATTCTTGCATTATGATGTTATATTTGACAGCCTCATTAAATTCAAACACCATCAGATATGTACACGAATCTTACTGATGTGAAGGTCACAAAGCCTTTGTAACATCTTTCAAACCACTCTCAAAGAAAACAATTAGACGCCTGAATACATTTTCTTTGCAGTTTTAAAATATTGCATCTGTATTTATATTAGGAGTGGACAAAATAACAAGCTGTGTGTCCAAGCAGTAAGGCAATTTTAAAGTGTCAGTTACAGAATGCAGATACAGTATAGACTGTGTGTGTGTGTGTGTGTGTGTGTTCTCTATAGGGAGTAGAAAGAGCTGACAGCAGTTCACAGCATACCTTGTTAGGTGGTTGAAATGCTTGTTTTTAGTCCCATCTCTCAAGCTGAGGCATTAAGTGCTGAAGGTATGAACAATATCTATGAGAAGCTGTCTGAACAGAGACCCACACATAAATCACGAATTCACCATTTTTAATTCCTTTGTCGTTTCAGATGTGTAGATCTGTATTTCAGACCCATCCCATTTCTCACCTTCCTTCTCTCCGTGGACTCTGTACAATACATCTGAGCCCAATTAGCATTCACCGGCTCAGAAGTCACGGCTGTCTGGATTCAGGGGCCAGAGGTAGAGGGCCACACTTGACCATGTTTCTGGGTTTGGACTGAACACTGTACTCATTACTGGGCTGTCAGCCAAGCTCTGATGTAATTTTCCTCACATCATTAGAGAGTTACTGTAGGTCTCAAGGCCAAACTCAGCACACACACATACACACGAACACACACAGACACACACACCACAGAGCCATTAATATGCATCTACTGACGTCATGCAATCGATCTCTCCATTAGTGCACCCTATTACCTCATGAAGCCATCACTGCGAAAGGACAGTGGCCGTAACTTTGCACGTGTGCAGGATGAATATCCATTTGTGAAATTTGGCAGATAGATACACATTTAAATCACACACCTCTGTGCCCACTGTGTTGAGAGGTCACTGTGACAAAAAAAGCAAAAGAAAAACACTGCTTTAAAGTGTCTGGTTGTGTCTCGTTGTGGGGTCTTGATGTTCATCATTTATCTTACACCAATGATATGGTGGTAATACATCAGTTCAGCAGCTTGCTACATCTACATCCTGCTAAACACAGAGGTACAGTTAATTTTTCTCACTTGTGCTGATGTGCATATACCTTCCTCCTGTTCTTCTGCGGGTTGTGTACCACAAGCAGAAAAACACGATATGCTACCAGAATAAAGCATTCAGTCAAGTCATCTCTCTAGGAAAAGCCCACAGCCTATTTTAAACATAGCTCTACATAAGCAACAAATCATTTAACTTTCAGCCAGAAGTATTTGGAGAAAGTTATGAATTAAGAATGCATAGTACATTTAATGAGACTAACAATTAGTCTGTAATATTTACAATCTATTAACAAAATTAAAGCAAGTAAAATATTATAATTTTCTAACATATGAATGAGATTGTTTTCAGAAAGGTGTGAATACACAGCTAGCAAAGGTTAATGGGGTCGCAGTCAAAGTCCAAAAGCTGTAAGCTGCATTCATCTGGTGACTTTTGCGCTCAGTTCTTAAGCCACCAGTAAAACAGTCCTGAAACTTCTGCAGCTAAATGTTTATCTTAAGTTAGATTTTTTTTAAATCAGTATTTTGTCTGTATTGTTTAGATGCCTTTCAGAGGAGTCAGGGTTTAAACTGTATATGCAATTCAAAGGTCACCGAAAAGGACAATATGGCAGGAAATGACAGGAAACTACGAAAAATATATTTTTAACCTCTAATACAGCCAATGTATGTATGCCCCATTCACAAAAAACACTATGCTATTTTGTCTGTAAATATCTGGACAGTGCATGGGGAACATGGTGTGTGAGTGGAGCTCAGAGGCATCCTAACTTTTTAACAAACTGTTTTTTTCTACAGTGATAAATGATCTTTTTCTCTGGAAAAATGACACATGAGCAATTGCTACAGTAATGCACTAAATGCACATCCAACTTACTAAAAGAACTGGGTTTAGTTTAACCTCTTTCACAGATGTTCAGGCTGTAAAAACAGCACAGTGTAAGGATGTGTAACAAAGTGTGAGGATTTTGTGGGGAAGTTGCTTACTGACAGACTCTGCAGATGTAGAGAAATAGTTGCCTCAGTTTTGAGTTGTGTTTTGGACCCACTGTGGGGAAGGAATACCACCATTCACCCGGCCAATACTGGCCCATAATTATGCTTTAGTAGGTGACTGTCCACCTACTTGCAGGTTCGCTAGGTTCTTATTATGCGCCAAGGTGCACCTGACTGTACCAGTAGTTATTATAAAGTGAAAACATATGGAGTTGCAGTTTGGCACAAAAATATCATGAAAAATAAAGTATAAATACAATAAAGTGAATACATCTATTATTATTTCAAAGTGGAAAATTAACCACTGTCTTATATTTGAAAGTCCTTTGCTTTAATGCGTAACTTGCTTTATTACTCAAGCAGACTTTCTGTCTGTAGTGCGGACTATGGTCACTAGATGGAAGGTAGAAAGTTACCATCTGGACCATAAGCACAGGCTCATTTGTACTGAATAATTCCCCAGTAGATGGTGTAAAAACAGTAAAATCATATGAACTAAGGTTGAACAATGCGAAAACACTGAGTACTACAGATCATCTTTACATAGGGAGTTATTTTTAATATTGTTGGTATCAAAATATTGACAGATTTAGGTTACATTTGTTCCACGTTTAGTTCAGACACACTGAAGCTGAAATCATATCTCTTTAGTAAACTGTGAAACTCAGAACCACCTAATCTTTTGTGATTCTATGACGAGTCCATTTGATCCACTTGCTCAGTATCACTGCAGCTATGTCTCTGAGCTGCCTTTCAAACAAGGCCCCTGTTATTCATCTTCATTGGAGAGATCCTCCATTAGTCTTCCTGGTTACCAAAGTGAGTGGCAGTCTAATAAGATTTCATGAATTCTTTTAACCCTTGTAAGTGGCCACCTTTGTAATGACACATGAATAAACAGGTGATGAATAAGAAATGTAATTAGACATGACTCAAGCTGAAACATATTTCTAAATTAGCTGAGCAATAGCTGCATGACCGTTACAATCTGCTTTGTGGAAGAAATTAATTTCCTGTCATACATGATTAGACAGCTTGTTCTGAATATTGTAATGTTCACGGTTCAGCAAATGAGTCATTATTTTTCTTAGGAGTTAACATATCGTTAACATCCTTTTGCAATGTAGATAAACATTTAACAGTGTTACACTTGTTTTATTCTGGGCCGTTGGTGTAATTTCCTTGGTGGTACTGATTGTGGAGCTCCTGATAGAAAACAATAACTACATTTTCCTGTTGGCATGTTGGTGGGTGCACTTCAAATAACAGTTTTAATTGATTTTTATGAGTGGGTTATTAATCAAAAGGAGATGCAGTGTTGCTTCTCATGTGTTGAGTTAATTTGCAGCTTGACCATCAGCCATGAAGTAACCTTTACCAATTAAAAATCCCCATTGACACTGGAGGTTACTGACTCAAGATAACCTTAGGATGTTTAATAAAAGCAGCTTCAGCCACAATCTGAATGAGGGCGATATCATTCATCTTCTCCGCTGCCTGTTTCATACGTATCTTTAATATATTCACTTACTAAAATAGAACCTCTATCTTTAGCTGTTCACAGTTCATCTTAGCAGACAGTGACTGCTCCTAAAATAAAGTCGCTTGTCTTCCCAGATTGCTCCTGAGGTAATGCTGCTCAACGGAAGTGTTGATGAAGCAGCAGGGAGCAAATGAATGAAAAGCCAGAACACTTTGTAGCGACTGAAAAACATTGACATCATCATTTTGTAGCTGATAAATAATGCTCGAACAAGGCATCTGAAAGACTGACAACTGAACAATGCAGAAACTGAGCACCTTGAGGTTTTAAAGATGTGATAAGATGTATAAAGTTGTGTTTTCTTGAAACTTCCTGTCTTGAAAAATGCACGATGCTCGTTTTATTTGTCCCCTGCACATGCTAAAAAAAATCACTGGCATGCAACAAACAACCTTTTGTGTCAGAATCAGCACCATAACTAAGTGTTAGCTGGACTGTTAAGCTCTGAGCTTATTAAAAAAGACTGAGCATCCTGTATCTGCTGACAGCCACAAACCATTCAGTAAAGCCTTTCACTTTAGTGTCTGGGAAAATGAGGAGGGGCAACACCCTTGGGTGTCATCCTGCATTCCCTCTGTTCTTTATCATGTCCTGGCGCTGCATTTGAAATAACCTAATTATGCCATATATTTGTCCAACCACCTCATCAAGCACCATGGTCACTTACAGAGACTCACAAAATAGCCACTTTTTAGATGGATGACAACACCGTAACGGACATGAAGTAGAAAGCAGCATCTGCAGCCTAACTAGCTTTGGTTTTATGTTGCTTGGAGAGACCATCTTCACACACATTATGCAACAGTGTGATGGGAAACAGAACAGTTTCTAACCTGTGTTTATTTTCACAGTAGCTTGCAGCTAAGGTAACAACAAAAAGTGTCAAGGTCGTTCCTGTTGTTCAATGGAAAGTACAGTAATAGTTTATAGGTCCAGTTTAAAACACCAATCTGACTTTGGAGAAGCACATGTTGTTGGTTTACTCTCTTTTAGGAAACCCTAAAATTACCATTGTTATAACTTGAACTACAAAGCTAAATGAACAACTGACTTGATAAATATATCCTACAAAGTTTTACCAACTTTATCATGTCTCTTTTTGGACCCGAACACAACAAGCCGACTCGGAGGCATCAGTCAGCTTAGTTCCTACAGTGTGTCCTGGACTATTGTCATTAGTTTGGGCCCCTGTCAGCTGATCTGTCTCTAATTTGACCTGTTGAATTGGCGTCTGTTGGCATTGGCTCATTGTTAAGTGAGACCAGTCATGGCTGTTCATCTTATCAAATCAAGGTTGGGAAACCCCAACCTGTTTAAAATTACCATCAAATAATATTAGACAATAAATATTTATTAGTAGAATGCAGAAAGAGGATGTTGGAGATCCTTGAGGCTTGGTCATCTTCAGGCTTTCAGATTAATCTATCTTTGTCTTAGGTACCCGCTGTAATCTGATTATTGTAATGCAATCTGATTATCGTAATCTGATTCTCATTTTATGTAATCTGATTATCATAATCGTATTATCCTTTTATGTAATCTGACTATCGTAATCTGATTATCGTCTTGCTTAATATGATCAATGTTTTATGAAATATGATTATCGTAATCTGCTTATTGTTTTACATGGTTTAATTATCGTAATCTGAATATCACGTTACATAATCTGATCTGTAATATGATCATTGTTTTACGTAATGTGATTATTGTAATACGATCATCATTTTATTTAATCTGATTAGCTAATCTGAATATGTCTGACATAATCCAATAGTTGTTTTACACAATTTTGATTATTGTTCTACGTAATATGAGCACTGTCTAAAGTGATTTGATTATTGTCTTACATAATATGTTTATTAATCAAGTGTCCTATGTAAGGGTATTATCTGAGGTAATCTGGTAATTCTCTTATGTAATCGGGTTATTGTCCTACGAAATTTGGTTACTGTCTGATGCAATTTGATTATTGCCTTACTTTGATTAGTTTCCAATTAATATATTGTATTGTCCTATTGTAATCTGGTTACTGCCCTATGTAATCTTCTTATCATCTGATGTACTATGATTGCCTTGCGTAATGTGGTTACTGTCGTAATATGTTAATTGTTTTAGATAATCTGGTGTTTGTATTACATAATTACTAATTATAATGTGGTTACTGTCTAATGTAATCTGATTGTTGTTTACATGATCTTGTTATTGTCTGATTTATTCTGATTATTGTCTTTCATAATCTGAATAATTTTCTTACTTTATCTGAATATTGCCTAATGTAATCTGGCTATTGTTTTATGTAATCTGGTTACTGCATGAGGTAATCTGCTTGTTATCCTACCTAATTTGATTATTGTTTTATGTAATCTGAATACTGTCTAATACAACCTGTATATTGTCTTATGTAATCTGATTATTGTCGTACGTAATCTGGTCAATGTCCTACTTAAAGAAACTGAAAACATAAAGTGCCACAAAATGCAGTTGCCATGTAGGTAATTGAAGTCTTTAAAGCTAAATTTTCTCCTAAAATCTCCTCTTACGGCAGAGCGTTTTATATATAATATTTTATTCTCCATCATTCATAAACTGACACCCAATGTCACCCCAGTTACAATTAGAAATTGTCTCCCTCCCCTGAAACTGTGTTGTACTTGTCAAGCTTCAGCAAATAATTTCACATTTCACGTCAAAGTTCATACGACAATATGACCCCCTCTGGTAATGTCATGATCCAAAAGGTGGATGTGTTATTAATAGTGCTCATAATGGTCTGTGTGTTCTTGGGGAGACATTTACATATGTGCATGGTGCTGCTCTAATGACAGCGAGGGCTTAGTGCCCTCACCTCACCCTGAATTTTATAAGCTCATGTACGCAAAGGGTATCTGGTGAAAGAAAATCTACCCAACGGAGAAAAGATCCTCCCAGTCAGCTCCCCCATCACCATCTGTATAACCTTGAGTGTTATTACACTGCATTCTAATTGTTTCAAATTATAGAAAACTACTATTAATACAAGTCTGTGATCTTTCCATCTTACTTCATGAAACGTTTAATTAAGATGCGTCATCAGAATGAGTTTTGTTGGAACAAGGACTAGCTCATTATTGGTCCACTGAATGCAAGAGTGTTGTAGTGTCAAATGAGATTTGTCTCACCATTACAAGAAGTAATTGGTCGCGGCTCTCTCGGTAATTTACTCTCAGCCAGTGCTAGGTTGCTTTATGGTGAATAATTGCTCCTGTCTGGCTCACTACTGTTAGGGGGAACATAAAAAGTGGAGCTGCTGCAGCTGAGGGGACAATGATCCACAACCTGAAGGTCTCCAACTTATCTGCTCTAAACTGCAGTCATGTCTTGTTTGCAGCTTTTTTCTTTTAATTTCCCTAATTTAGTTACTGTGTTGACAGGAATGCTCAGAGATACACAAAAAAGACCAAGTGTTTAATGATGTGATAGGATTTATTTTTCTGTCCGTTGCTTTATGTCACAATGTTATCTCCCTATAAAAGTAGAATTGAAAAGTTCACTCCTGGCAACCTTCTGTTTATGAAGCCCACTCTCCTAACTCGTCACAGTCTCTTGGTGATAAAGAGTGAAGGCGAATGATTCCACAATCTCACTTAATAGTCACAATGTGATTATAAACAAGCTCACAGCAATACGGATAATGCAAAACCACATTTTAATACAGAGCTGTGCTGTTATTATTATTATGGTTGTTGTTATCATTTTGCCTTTACATGTAGATTCATAAATTTCTGTATTTAAATCAAACTCACTAAGAAGTTAAAGGGATATAATACACTGTTGCCCATAAAGTTGAGATAATTTCTCTTTTTTGCAAAGGTTAATTGTAATTTAATTTTCATTGTGATGGGTTAGGGATTGATAAATAAAGTTTTGAGAAGATGTAGACCTTCTCTATCAAGAATAAATAGCATTATCACAATAATTTCATGAAGAGGTAAAAAATATTTTATTCCAACTTTATGGGCAACAGTGTACCTCTAATGCAGCTAT
This sequence comes from Channa argus, assembly GCF_033026475.1. Lineage (NCBI taxonomy): Eukaryota > Metazoa > Chordata > Actinopteri > Anabantiformes > Channidae > Channa > Channa argus. Next base: position 14,501,629 of record NC_090215.1, read on the forward strand.
GGGGCACAATTAGTGATTAGGTGAACACATTACTATAATTATACATGAATGCAGAGAAAAAATTAATAACGATTAATAAAACATGAATATGACTCCAAAAGGCAAAGAAAGGCATTAATTATTTGTGTATGAGCATTTTGCAGATGCTTAAAATAACGCAGATAGAAGCGATTATTGCTGTGAAGAAGATTCTCATCACTGAACTATGTTACACCAGTAATTAATAAAAATGACCAGTTTTTTTCCTTTATGAGAATCTTTAGGCTTTATTGGACTTTTTTTTTTCAATTTAAGGCAAAACTATTTAAGATATAAAACACAGTGTTGGTTTGATGCAGGATTCTCAGTTATGAAATCTTTGTGGGTGATGTTTGATCTTTGATGCGTTTCTGTTTACAACATGTTTCTTTAACATCTTTAATAATGTTTCGGTCACTCTGGCATACAATAATGAGGAATGATGTTCATTTTGGCTGATGCACGAAAGGTAATGCATAGTGAAAACAATGCTGCAGCTGGAAACAACACTCATGAGACCAGTGAGTGGAAACTAAAACAGTAAAGCTGAGGGCACAAAGCTGAACAAAACAAACACAGCCTGTTGAGTACATGTTATCATTTATTAACTTTGTTGAGCCAAATGAAGGTAAAGAACATTGTGCATACTGTAAAATAAAAAAAGTGTGTGTGTGTGTGTGTGTGTGTGTGTGTGTGTGCGCGCGTGTGTTGGGGGGGGTGGGGGTGCAAAAGTCCTGCAGTTTCATGCCAACACTCCACCAGGGGGCTCGAATCCTGCCCCACCCGGCGACCAGGGGCCAGAGAACAAAACAAGCCACCCTTGATGGTCTTGCCTCAGATTGGAATCCTTCACTCTGTGCTAACAGTGTCCCGGTTATACACGGCTCACACATTTTTAGCTTAGGAGGAGGATTTGAATAAAAATGTCATGAATGATTTAATGATAAAAACCTTACCATCCTTATGATGTTCACCCTCCTGGGTGAGAAACAATTTGGCTCCTTACAGTGAAGTTCACCTTAGTTATGACCTTGCTGCATCTCAGAAACAGGACAGTAAGGGTTCATGTAGGACAGGGGCTTAAAGAAGTAATATTTGAATTATTTTTCTTTTAAATTTTTAAAAACACTTGTCAGTAAAGATGTAAGAAGAAAGCAGTGGCTATAATTACAGACTAACAGACATTATTTTACTGTCTTTTCATTTTTTCCTGTAAGTTTGTAACTTTTCAAGTCTGTCTTGAAACAAGGTAGGTGCCCACATGAACATTGTTACTGTTTTGTTACCATTCTTTCTGCTAATACAGGCCTTTAAGGGATATATCCAAAGGATGTTTAATTTCTAAGCTGTGGGAGAGAAATTCTGCAGTGCTCCAGCTGTGCAAAAAATATTAAAATCTTTATTTGAAGACAACGGGGCTTCAACCTACCAAATTATCCACATTAATGGCAATCTATACATTTCCCCCTTTTTGCTTCATCCTTTGGTCCTGACTTTGTAACCTCAGACAGTACAGTTTCAGTACAGTTCAACACAGGACAAGGACTGTGGATTTTGGCTCCATCACTTACACTTCTGGGTCCAGCCTGCATTTTATTTTTGTATAATTCAGAGGTCACAATGTCAGATTAGATCATTTATAGAAACATATTGATCGGTTTCGCACAACACGTTGTGGCAAAGAAAACAAATCTGCCAAGCTAAACCATATGTTGGACTGTGTTTTCAGGCGTCCCACACTTTTGTTGACGTCCACTATGACAAACCACATGAGTCAAGTGTCATGTCTTGTGCCCGTCCAGATGTCTTTCAGGTTCGGCTGTAATGTGATCATCATAATCCTTTAAAGGCGGAAATTTGGCTTTTACTTTACCAAATGTAAGTTAATAGGGGTCGTTTTGTGAAGGTAACTAAAAATTAATAAATTACTACCTCTGAGAACAAGATTGTAACTTTTTATAATATGACAGGTCACTTCCCCAACACTGTCTAATAATGAGCGAGAGGAACTGTTACAGGAAAGAAAATGTTATCACCTGACTGTAGTTATAAGGCAGACATAAAATATTGGGAACCTCTCCTTTAATTTTAGGGCATTGGAGGAAAATGATCAAACAAGGTTAACTGTGAAGGCCACTAACTGTTTGCATGGTGAGAGCTCATTTCAAATGTGTGTTTGACAGTTTTTGTTGGGTTCTTAGTGCTGAAAAGGTGGATCTGCAATGCTAATGCTAATAATGAGCACACTTGACATTCAGCACTTGGTGAGCATGCATACTCTGTACATCCATCTTATTAGCTTGGTTATCATTGTTGAAATGTTGAAAAGCTCCTTTAAAACCTACTCATTTAAGGAGGTGGGGTCAAAAAATGTGCAAAGAGAAAAAGGGTTATTTGTCTAGGTGGCATTAAATTAGGCTGCATTGTTGCTCTTGAGTTAATTAGCCGGACTTACATTAATTTACGTTTTTCAGTAGTTCAATTACAGATACAGTTAATTAGGTGAAGATCTGGCCTCATTAATGCTGAACAATTCTATTGATTTTACTTTGTTTTTGATAAAATTTGTAACATTTTGAGACTGTGAGCTATTTGTAGCAAAGAAATATGTGGCATGAATTAATGGATAATGCAAGAACAGTGTGTTGCACGGTGAAAATGCTAATGCAGAGTGTAAGAGCCGTTTGTCCCCTTTTTCTGTTAATGTCAGTGACACATGTTTACGAGCAGCATCATGAATCAATTCTCATGCCTATGGATCAGGTGCTTGTGGAGCTGGATGAGCTACGGTGATTTTCCCTGATGAAGATGGAGATGAGGGTGGGTGGGCAGTGAGTGAGGGAGGCCTTGACACTGAGTGGGGCAGGGTAATTTGCACGTGTCCATTCATTACCTTCATTAAAGTTTGAGGAGCAGACACATGCTCACTTTCTGATCTGTTCTGTCGATCAAGCCAGTGATAGGAAATTCAATTAGTCTCCCCCGTCCAATCACGTAGTAACTTATGGTTTCATTATGCTGCAAGTGTGAACATCAAAATACTCAAAGGAGACGTATGTCATGGCGGCAGCACAGGGGTGGAGTGGTTGGTGCTGCTGTCTCATAGCTAGAAGGTCCCTGGTTTGAATCCTCTGCTTTCTGTGTGGGTTTGCTCCAGTAGTCCAAATGATGGATGAATGAATGTCATGTCACCCATAAAGGACTCATTATTACTCATATTTCTTATCACTTCCCCCCCCAAAAAGTTGTAAATGACATTTTTGTGGTTTATAAGAAAACTTTCAGAACTGTGAAAGTTAGTGGGTTTGTCTGACATTTTAAAAATCATAACCAGGTAAAAAAATATTTGGATGAACACAAATTATGCTTAGATTTTACAAAATAATATCCTGGTTCTGGTGAGGCAGATACTGCACAACACATGCAGTATAAACAGATGCAGCAGCTGTTACAAAGCTCTTATTCCAGTTCGATTGGATAACAGTGTAACAAAAATACAAATCAGCCATATAAAGGATTTTAATGCCAATTGATTTTGTCAGTCATCAGTTAGGTTTTGAAAATACAGAATGAGCCAGACTTTGTGTTGAGCATGTTTTACAGTGTCAAGTTCATTTTGTGAACCCACTTAAGTCCTTTCTGGGATTCCTTGCTGCACAATAGAAGAAAGATTGACAGCCAACAGAGAGCTAATTAGTGACACAAAACATTAACATGATGTTACATAGAAAAAACTTTTATGTAATTGGTTGGATTGCTCGACTTCCAACCAATTAAACCCTCTCCTCTATAATGAATTCTGCCCCACTCTATAACAGGACTTCTCTGCCTAACACAAACTCATCTTGCTGTTTTATAAGGACCTTTCTCTCTTTAGGAAAACACGAACCTTTGTCGTACATTTGAAATGACCAATGTGGTGGCCTTGAGGCTGAGCTGGATGTCAGCCTGTGGTGAGAAAAACTAGACTGAAATTAAGGCTCTGTTGGTGGAGGAGCCAGTGGTGACGGCCACAGGAGGCTAATTGGTCTTTGGCATTTAGCACATTGTCGGTCAAAGTGAATAGCACATTTCCCCATGTGCTTTGACTTCCGAGTTAGCATAAAAGAGCAGAGAGCAGCATGAGAGGAAGCAATGTTTCAATACATTCCCGTCAGTGCAATTATGAGACTGAGCATGCAGATACTATTTATAATAGATCTTATTAAGCAGCCTTTGTTATTGCCTGGAAATCACCTTTAACAATTTGTTTGAATGTCAAATATGTTGAAAACATGCTATTAGATCCTGCTCAACTCTCTTTAACATTAAATATTCATGTTGAAAATAAACAACGTGTAATAGTTTTTAGTGGCATATTTGGTTAAGAAGTTTAGAAAGTGAACATCATAAGGAACATATGGATCTGCTTTAATCAAACTTTACTTGAATAGAAACGTCCGACAACAACTGGTGCAAATGTATCACTTTTTGTTTAGCTGAGGGGCAACCACTTTGAAGCAGTGGGAAAACCAAGACAAAACCAGCAACACAGAAATATCGCTTTTAAAAGAACCAATATCAAGCTCTAACGTTGTCAGCAAACAAAGAACAATCCCTGCAGAGTTAAACAGTTCATCGAGAAACTGGTTTCCTGTGCCCTTAAATCTTGGGCTCTTTTCTGGCTATAAGGGCGGGCTGGGGTAAATTTGTAAAATCATTAAATCTGTTCAAGTTAGCCTCATACCTAGAGATATAAAAGTGTACATTAATCAGTGTTGATCAATATTTTTTTAAGATTTATTTTGTGCAGATGTACAATTTAACATTAATGCAACAATAATTTGTACACCGGAAAAATGGAGAAAATACCAAACTTACAAAATTCTCCCTCTGCACATGACTGTACTTTGAATTCAGCTCTACTGTCACTACACAGCTATGTACATTCCTCCACACTCCATATATCACACATGGGATTTCATAGCTGTTCGGCTTTGACCTGCTGGCATTTCTGGAAGCAGAGCAGAACAGTTCAACGCTCCCTGCAGCTCCCTGCTGGGCAACAAGGATCTCACTGAGTTGTGTTGTGTGTGTGTGTGTGTGTGTGTGTGTGTGTGTGTGTGTGTGTGTGTGTGTGAGGTCTGTAGTTTCCCTCACTGTCACTAGTTCCACAGAGACTGTCGCCCTCAATCAAATCACTGTGAATGGACTAATTAAAGACATGGTAACTACATATGAAGTGCAAATATTAAGTATGTGTTTTCTAAGACTCACTATAAATAAGGGAAAACAGTTATAATTTTATCTGAATTGTTTGAAACAAAATAAATCCTGATTTTTACATTTTGTGTGAAACTCACCATCTTAAGTGCAAAACTGGTGATTTCAGTACAAGTCATTACTTGGTCACATGACTGACAGGTGGCATTTACCAATAAAGTGTCCATGCAAACAACAGCCACTGAACTCAAGAGGTCACAGCAGGGCCTCCGGTGAAGACCACAGCTAAAGTAAAATCAGGTCTTGTGCTAAATCCTGTTCCATCTTAAGTAGGAAAAGACCTTCTCCCCCCCAAAAAGAGAATATTCAACAAATGGTGCAAATAAAGATTTGTACTCAGCACCAGATTTGTGTGCAAGGGTGCAACATTTTGCACAAAAATGCACCAGTATGAAATACAGGGATTTGTTGTGCATGTTTGTTGTGCAGAAACCACACCTGCACAAATCTACATATGTAACTTGAAATACATGTTTTTTTTAATGTAAAACTAGATTGGTTAGATTAAAAAAAGCATGTATTTCAAGTTACATATGTAGATTTGTGCAGGTGTGGTTTCTGCATATATATATATATATATATATATATATATATATATATATATATATATATATAATCTACAGTGTATCACTACACAGCACTCTCTAGAGGATTAATACGACTCAATACAAAAACTGGTATCAGAACAGTATTACACCTTCAGCATGAGTTATTATTATGCTGTGCACAACATCTCAGAGTGTAGGAATCCATGGATGTCATATTCTTAGGTCTTACGTCATATTGTGGACAGAGTGGGGCCAATGCTTCACACTTTAATGATTTATATATTTTTATGCTTTACTTCTACTACTCTCTTTGCTTTAGTGGTTGTTAAACTTCTAATAATTTCTAAAGTCTGATTTTACTTTAGCTCTCAACACTCTCATTATTATCCTCACACTATTTCAGCTGCTGTTGGATTATTTCATCACAGAAATTGTCAATACATTTTGTTTAAACATTCAGTGACTATGGGAGAAAGTTCATTTAGACTGAAGTCAAATTCTCTCAAATGGCACAACAGAATGAGTAGCTATTGCATTTTGTTCACGTTTGTTTGATGCGCTGATGTAATCATTGACAAAGACTCAGTAAGTTTCGGTACAGGCAACACTAGACACAGGTTATTTTTATTTTACATGTAAAAAATAAAGACCATCTATATGGTTTTCTATACAAAAATACTTAATATATGATGCTGACATATGTCCTACTGAGAGAAGATAAGCTTTCTTAAAGTACAAATGGCCTCTTTTATTTGTAACGGGGCTGTGCTGGAAGACACATAGCATCTCATTATGTGTGAAGAGGAATAGATGCGTTAAGCCTGATGTCAGCCTGTTCTCTCAGAGACAAAAGTTCAAATGTCACTGTCTTTAATTAATGGAACACGTTATTTGGATGGTGGCTCGAATGCCTGGAGATGAATGCTCAAACATAAAAACCTGCCTAGCATCACACTGAAGATGCTGTTGAGCCTCCTTCTGTATAAAAATAAAAAAACAAACAATTAAAAAATGACTGAAAACATTAGATCAAACTTTATTTCACAGTTTTGTGCTGTTAATTATAAATTGCAGTTTTGCCCATTATGCTCAATGAGTCTAATGACAAACTAAGTTCTTTTTTTTTTTAATCTGTCAAACTTTTAAATCTGTAATGTCTAATTTTCCCTGTGATAAGTGATGATCTGTCCCAGCTGTAGCCTTCCTCTTCCCCACTGACAGGGAGGATTCACTCCAGCTCAGTCCTGGATTTCAGCAGTATATCCCCTTCTTCCTAAAAGATCCTCTCAAGCTCCAGAAGCATCTGTGAAAAGCCATTTTCAGGTGGGTTTAAGTCTGGGCTTTGACGTCCACTGAAGGACACAGAGAGTTGCCCTTAAGCCTCTCCAGCGGTGTCTTTGCTGCACTTCAGGTTCAGCAGGTGATAAGCCACGCCGTGTGTTCACGGAGTGTGGAGTTCCGCCATAAGGCTTTGTCTCATCAAACCAGAGAAAGTCTTGGTTTTCATCCATGTGAATTGTGCAACCTCGTGTGCGCTTTTCTGAACTGAATTTTATATCAATAAGATTTGTCACAGGTAGATCCCAATAAAGTTGAAGACACACGAAAAATAAAAAACAAACACAGAAAAGGTCTGTAGTTTGTAGCCTAAATACTTAATGAGGTATTTCTGTTTTTTGATTTGTTGAGTGTAGGATAATGTGTGAAAATGTTAATTAAAGCGGGCAAAACTTTAGAGGGCTCTGTATAATTACTGAAGAGACTTTGTATAATAGACCAAATCATGCAAAAGTATAACGTTTTCTCTGAATAAATCTAAAACATTAGAATCAAATCTCTCTCATATTAGCCACATTATCACATTGGTTCCCTTGTGATCATTAATACTTTCCATGGTGAAGTGTTTTATTTCATTAGGTTGTGTCCACCTGCCACATTTTCCAGCTCATTAGCAGCTTGCTGCTTCATCCTGCTACTTAAGCTTGCACTAAGTGTAGCCCATTGGCGTCATGGGAGGAGGAAAGACCAGACCAGCTCCACACAGAAGGTGCTGCTGTTTACAGATGAATCCTGTTAAGTATTTGCACCTTTCCGTTTCGTAAGAAACATTGTAAGAAAAATCACAGAAAACTAAAGGAAAACATTTACGGTTATAGCTTGCAGAGACATACGTGATGTTTGTGTTAAAGAACAAATCTCCAGAGTTTAGGAGTGAGCATCATACATTTTTGATATGCACCATTAGTATTCCTGCCCTTTTCCAAACTGGCTGGCCACTTACTCAGTGTCAGTTTCGTAATGAGATTAAACACTGTTTAGCTCTCAGTGAAGACTTCAGCAGCAACCAGTTAGAAAAGAAGCACTGTAGGAGGCAATTATTGCCATCAAGTTCAGGCTTTAAAAGAAAAGAAGCAAAGCACAGTCAATTAACATGTATTTACTAAGGTAACATCATCCTACTAAACCCACACATATTCATTATGTCCGAATAAGCCCACAGTTGAATGGAAAAACTGCAGTGACAAACTACAGGAAATGAAGTCAAAAGATGTGTGTAGGAGGCCATGCTGAGGTCTATCTGTCTGACTAGACTATCATTAAGACATTTAAGCCTACAAAAGGCAAATTAATGTACTATGTTTATTTGCAAATTGTAGATGGAAACGCTGTAAAACTAATACCTCTTATTCTTATGAAATAACTATTACCTTGAGCAATTATTGAGAGGGTGCTCAGCTGTTGCTTTTTAATCACGAAACACACCTGAGCTCCCTGATCCAGACCAGAGCTGCAGTGGGTGCTGTGTTGTTCCCTGACAGCGCTGGAATCTAATCAACAACATCACAAAGTGCGTCTACCTGCCAGGTTAATATTGACTGAAGTGGGAGTAGGGGATGATACAAGCTACGCTGTCAATATCACACCACAGACTCTTTTTTTGTAAAGCATCGTTCCTATGGCTACTGGTATTCGCATTCCTCACAGTAAAACACAATTGAAACAATGGGCTTGAATGCCAACAGATTACACCAAAACAACAAACAGGGCAGAACTGAATGGCTGGCAAAACACGACTCAGCCCGAATCGATAGAAACTCGGCGTCAGCCTTTTGTTATGAATAAAAAATGTTGATGTGTATAAACCACAGTCTTCATAAAAAACAGACTCCCAACAGATTTGAATGGAGGAGAGAATTTTATCACCAGGACTAACTGAGAGACAAATGTGAGACTTTTACATCCCAGTTGAAGATGAGACATTATATACAGTGTTGCCCATAAAGTGAAATTATTGTTAAAATATGATGTATTCTTGATCGATGAAGTGTATATATTCTCCAGACTTTATTGATCAATCTCTTCCAAACATATCACAGTGAAAATTAAACCACAATTAACCTTTGCAAAAAAGAGGAATGTGTCTGAAAACAAAATGATTCCAACTTTATGGGCAACACTGTACAAGGTTTGTGCTATTTTGGGAGTATTTGAACTTGAATTTGGATTCAAATGGCTACTATTTGCAAAATGGAAATATGAATATCAAATCTCAACAGCAGGATCGAGATTTGTGTTTACAGAAAATGAAAAGCTGAGATGTGCTAAGCGTGTACATATATCGCCATACTGATGAAGCGGTCATAAAGAGGGAAGAATTTTCCAACGCGGGGAAGGAGAGTTAAATGCTCAATTCAGCTGAAGTACTGATTCATTTTTCTAATTAATGAAACGTCTAACTGGGGTTTTTAAAAGATGAATATTTGCAGTGACATCGGTTCATTTCAATGGTGGAATCCCTGTGATCAGTGGATCCACTTGAGGGGGGAATTAATGCCAATCACAGTGGTAATAACAAGCCATCTTGACAGTGCTGACCTTTGAGGTGATGGAAAACTGGAGAGTCCACAATGGAGGAAGCTATTTGTACTTTATTAGCTGTGTTGCACAGTTCACTATTATTTAACCTCCTCTGTTGGAAAATAAACAGCTCCAGTGGCTTTCAGACGGTTATAATTTAAAGCTCAAAGGTACAAATACATCTGATCATATTGTCTAGCTAGTGACTCAGTAAACAGGCTAATTGTTGAAAGAAATTGCAAAAGATCCATTTTTATTCAGAAGCTATGTTACAGTAAACCAAATAAAGAAATTTGTAGTATCAATAAATACAGAGTTCCGGAGATACAAGCAGATTAATGGCAAAAGCAGCTTCCTGCATCTGGAAAGCTATTTAATTAGGAGTAAGGTGTTAATGAACTGGCTTCTTGTTAGTGCTTGTCACGGCAACACAGTTAACCTGTTGTGTTTGGAGAGGAATTTCTCCAAGAAACACACAATCTGCCTCAGCTGGAGCTGGAAGTATTGACATGTTTCATAAAAATTCTGAGGCTACTTTTCATTGGAACAGACACAGAACAGTAATGATTCGATACACACTGAACACAATGGCTCTCTTTGTACACACTCAACAGAACTAGTGAGAGCATCAAAAAATGTATCAAGTTCCACGAAGAGCAGTGGCTGTCTTTGAAAAGTAGTTCCACTGAAGCAGCTTCTGTTTTGGCACAAGAATACTGAAATTGCAATATTAAACTTTGTTGTGGAACATGAAAGATCCCTGATGAATATTTGAAGAAACCCAATTAATCTAATTCAGCTTGGGTCCAGTACATTTGGCGTGGGCCTGACCCCACAGAGGGCCGACTATAAAACATAGAGGTGGGAGTAGCTAATATTGGAGTTCATGAGCGCAAAAGGTGTACAGCGATGACATTTGTAGACAGAACTACGAAATTTGCATACTGAATGAAAAGATGGCTGCCAGTCTCTAGAAGCTTGGCAGGACACGAATTCATTGATTCCACAATGATTCCACAGCTAAAACCACCCAACAGTTTTTTAATGAAGAACAAATTAAAAACTATGGCCTGGCCCAGTGCGGTTCCCTGACTCAAATTCATTACAACACCTTTGGTCTCCACCTTTGGTAGTGCAACAAAGCCCCTCTGGCAAAGAGCAGCTGAAAAGAGTAATCCAGGAGGAATGAAAGGACATCTCTCCACAGATTTGTGCAGATCCACGACCCGAGGATTGAATCTGTCATCAAATGAATCTCACGAGTCTCACAAATGCAGCGCTCTGAACTTTTGTTGCAGCCGGTTTACTTCATTCATCTTCGGATTTTTGCTAAAAACTACTAACAGCTGTGTTAAATTTGCATGATAGTTTGTGACCTTGCTACTACGTGTGTTGAGTTTTGTTAAATAGTGTCAAGTGACCCTGTTGTAGCTCAAATGCAAGTCTAAAATGCCATCTTGATTAAACATAAACGTCCTTCCATATGACTAAAACATACTTTTAATTGAGGAAAAATGTCTTTTGTTACAAATACAAATTTTTCAGTTTCCTATCATCTGTAGTAATTAGTGTCGTTCTCTGATTTCCTGCACACACTTGTGATCAAAAGCAAATAATCTGACCTCCACCTGAATATTTTATACTTGTTTTTGCTTCCTTTTCGAGGGCTTTGAAGAGAGTTCTGGAGAACGCCCTTCATGCATTATTCATGAGGCAAGCTCCCCATTGATTCAGCTGCTGTTTAATCTCAGCGGTGACACGATATTTTCTCACGTCAAAGTCACCGTCACTGCTCTCTTGGCTTCAGCTGTCGCACAGAATTACCTGCTCCACCTACCCCCAGCTGAGGAGAGTTCAGGGGAACGATGGGAAGGGACATTTTCTGAAGCAACAACAAGTGAAACTTTAAGGGCCTGGGGCAACTCAAGCAACTAGCATTGTACTTTTAGTTTGAGAAAGACCTTATTACTGTGACTTTGTTGTAGTTTCAGGCATTTTTTATCTGAGCACTTGTAGAATAGGTTGAAATCAGTCACAAGTTTTAAGAAATAAACTTTCTACTGTGTATCTCACTCTGACAGGGACACTTTGAGCAGCCTTGCAGCCATGATACTATGGTGGTCACATACTCATCTAGTCACATTAAATGCAGTCATAATGGCAGCATTGACTGCCTACAGCTTGTCTAATTGGCAAAGGCTCGGCTCCTTAAATATTTTATATCAGACATTAGATATGAGATCAAAATGAGTCTCTATTTGCCTATAATGACCCCCAAAAGGTTAAGGATTAGCTCAGTACTGAGGCTCTCCATTCAGTGGTGAAGGACTCACACTGTTAATGACCATCACAAGTCCATCAGCAGCTCGGTGCAGTGGTCACAGTCCGACCACAGCGGTTAGAGGAAACTGTACAGCGGTAACTTTTATTGATTCTTTTCAACGACTAAATCATCCAAGTGAGTGAAACGTGTTCTCATATTTACTGTAATTTATTGTCTGTGTTCAGTGTTGGAAAAAGTTGTTAGTATTTATTTAGGTAGCAATACCACACAATTAAACTTCTTTATTCAAAATGTTTTTAAAAGTTTTCTTAAAATATACTGTAAGGGAAACATGACATTTTGTACAGAATGTCCCCTGGCTGACATCAAACTATTAGTGTATATGATATTATTGGACATTTTTTTCCTGTGCAGGCAGCATTTTCAGTATATAGCTGATTTGGATGGAGCTATTTTAATATTTTTTGGCAAAGCTGAGTTGTTGAATCGCAAATTCCTGGTAACATTTGAAAGTACAAGATACAATATCTCAATGTAATACAATAAAAGTTGTAATATGCATCAAGTGTAATAGGCTGTAAAAATGATCTTCTACCACCTGGAATCTTCGAATGCATGTACTTGTTAGGCCAACGCAGCACCTTTACAGGGTGATGTCACGTCATGTTGCAGAAATAAAAGTTTTTCTGCACACAAGCTTTTTCCTTTCGAGTGAGAAGTGCTTTGTTTTTTCATCTGTCTGAACAGTGCTTAATGCTGCTTTTCCTACTTGTTGTTGACAACACGTAGCCTTTATGGGAAGTGTCACAGAACAAATCCAACCAGGGCTTCCATGTTTACCTTTAGTGTGAGCTCCACATTGTGGCTCACTGATTGAAAGCCATAAACTCTGTAAACAACAACAGTTGACTTGAGATACAACTCACTTTTATTGGTTATGTTTACAGTAACCACATGGGTGTACGTCCCAGTCCACACTTCTTTTTGTTCTGTGTTGGTCTGGACTCCTGAGGCTGCTAACTTTAGCTGCCTTCATTTTGTTGCCGGGCAAATCGCACAGTTGGTTTATCAGAAATTGTATTTATTTATTCATTCATTTGTTTTAGCTGAGAACAAAGTGGATGGGAATGTTAATAGATTCCAAGCAAGAATGCTGCAAATCCAACACAATGAGACACACCACACATTTAATTTCATCCATTACAGTATAAAAATATTAATCAGGGCAGGTTTAACTACAGCACAAGTGTAATCATTTTACACCACCGATAAGCTCATCCAGCTGATTAAATAAGCAAACACACAACATCCTGAGTTAATTGAGTTTTTGATAACTCCCACTAAACCAACTCAGTGTCAGATGTTGTGTTTGTAATAAATGTAAAAGGTGGTAGCTTTTACATTTATTACAAACACAACATCTGACACTGTTTCATAGTTCCATGATATGATGTTGACCTAACTTAGGTAAACGTGGCTATAAATGAAATCACTGTTAGTGTCATAGTGAACTGTAAACACAAGTGTGTGTGTCCACTAAAAGGGGCACGAGATTCTATGTGACCTGTGTATTTATGTATTTGTTATAACACAACAAGCGACTCATCACAGTGTTCTGATGCACAAGACAAGACCAAAAGTCTTAATGCGTCATTCACGTCCAAATGTAGTTTACAAAAATACTGTCAGTGTTGCCTCTGGCATCTCAAAGCAGATGAAAGAGCTGCACAGCAGAAATGTCGATGTTTACTAAATATTTAATCTATTTGACGTGACCATTGAGTAGTCACGTAGTGGGTATAATCTCTCAGGAGTACTACCTATGACCAAATTAGCAGTTCAATTTCCATATCAAAAGCCATCGGAGTTCCACGGCGCAGGATTTGTGCGGCGTTGCAGAAGACAGTGGGAAATGGAAAGTCCTTGAGTTATTTCTGTGAAATCGATATGAACATGCAGTGATCACATGAACTGAATCATTGTAGTTGTCACTTGGGCAACAACAGATAACTCTTGTGAACTAATCCATGTTTTTGTAATTGGAGTGCAATTTGGTTTCTTCACTGTTGACAAACGTTGTTAACGAACTTGCCAACCTCCTATAGCGTCTGCCAAGAACTGATTGTAATTGTTGACTCATAACAACATTAAAAAAATGGAAACAAGCAGAGAATTGAATGTCTGTCACTGAAAATGATTATCAAGAGGGCTGAGCTCAATTTAATGGCGTATGGTCACTTACCGAAAGCTTTATAAATACTTAATAAGTGGGCTGAGTACCTTATTTACTATAGGTAATGAAACATTAGTGTCACTGTATTGATTTGTATGGGCCCTGTTGGCTAAGTGATGTTCAAATGCTGTCAAAACAGTAATTGTTTTATCCAACACCTCTCACACAAAGTAACTGGCGATTCAATAGGTATTGATTTCATATTAAAGTGTATAATAATTTTCAAATGTGTCACTGAGAGCCAGCGCTCACTTACAGAGTGTCAGTACTTAAAAGTACAGTTTTAGGTTAGTCTGACCTTTCCAAAGCAAAGCTCTTTGCAAAGCTTCCACTTTCTTGCCCAAACTCATATTTATTTATTTATAATTATTAATACGAACTTACAATTTAACACACTACTTCACAGAGTAAAGGCGGAGGCCGTCTCCCACCTTGTTGATAAGGACATTGATCCAGAGGTGTGTTTTCAAACTGTCAGCGAAGGTTCGCAGCAGAAATGATGTTACTGCAAAGAAGGCGAATGCAGATTTGCTCTAAATACTTTGATTTACTCCAATTTCATTCACTGACCTCTGCTACTAAGAGAGCATGACGCAATAATGAGCTTACAGGTGTGTGTAAGTGTGTGTAAATGTCTGTGTGAGTGTGTATGTGTGTGAATGTCCAACCCTATCATTGATTGCGGACATGTTAGAAAACTCCAGGACAGAGTCAGGACAAAGGATGCAGAACTGAGCCCTGGTTTGAGCACAGGCTCAGTTAACAAAGCTGACCTTGCAGAGACTGAGAAGCACTTTTAGTGTGTTTGTTTTTCCTGTCAGGAATCACATAGGACTGAGCCTAGTTGTATTTAATTGCATTGAACAACTTGGTTACTTACTTTACTGAGAAACCGTTTGTGCTGGTCTGTTGCTTCATGTTCGAGCAAGGTGCCACACTGAAAGACATGCTAATGCTTTTGCAGTGTTTAAAATAAAACCTGGGGTAATCTTCCCAGCCTCATGAATAAAAATGCATAATAAATGGACCAATTATCCCTCAGACTTGGGACAATAGTGATGAATTTTAAGGGACTGTAACCATGGGAGCATGTGGTGAAACAAGAAGTCTTGAAACTAAACCAACTCTGACTCATATACTTTCACACACAGTGACATATGTGGCAGCCTGTGCATGCGTGTGGGTATTCCTCTTACCAAGCTCTCCACCGTGCTCTCCAAAGACAATCTCAAGTTTTATAATCTCATTGTTTGTATGTATGAGCACACCCCCAGCCTCATGCAAGAGAGTCAGCTCTCGCCACATATCAATGATCGTCCACATGTGAGTCCCGAACACAAATGCACTTCAAGCTTTCATAACCTTGATTGTGTGGAATTAAGTCTGTTTAGAAATCAGCATCAATTTATTATTAAATGATGGTTTGATCATTAAAAAGGTCTGATTATAAAAATTGGGAATCAAGCCTCTTCAGTAGGATTTTCTTTGAGAGATGACCCGTTCTGAAAAACGGAGCAGTATTTCTTCCATCAAAGTGTGTGTACGTGATGATACGGTGGATTTATAGAGCAGGTGTTAATTGAGCTGAAATCAATAAAGCCTTTCAGGGTGTTGTTTCAAAGATGCTGATGGCTTCACTAAAAAGATTCAAAGATACACAAGCCCCCCAAAAAAACAGAAAGTGATGACGCAACCATCGAGCGCAGTTAGCCAGAACTCTGCTTCAGTCAGCAGAAGTTTCTTTGAAGAATAGGGAAAATTTCTGACTCAACAAACCTTAACCTCATTCGTGAATGACTATTAAAGCACCTACAACATCACAACGAGAGGAAATTATTCGTTGATGTTGCTGGGGCTTCATTTCTTGTTGCAGGTTCTTTAACCAGCTAGGATGTTGCATGCGGCAGACTTTGATAGTTTGAGAAGAAAGATTACCATAGCATTATGCAGACTATTAATTTGTTAGTCTGTTTGTCACAGCTCATTTATCATTAACTCTGCTTTCCTCTGTTTAGGTACCACCTCTTATTTCAGACCCAGCCACTCCCATCTGCCCTGCAGTAACCCTCCTTATTCCCCCACCCCAACCACCTTTCTCAGCCATTCTTCATTCCTTAATCCAAAAGGTTCTTCACATAACGCTCATACGGGTTGTTCGTTCCTCTCTTTTGACCCACAGAACCTCTGCATAGGGACACGGGCCCTAGAATGGCAGCTATTTTCACCCTAAACACTGAAAAATGGCGAACATAGCTGTTTGGTTGGGGTCGGACAAAAGTACACTAATACGATATTCCAATTTCTTATAAAGTTGCAGATAAGTAGTTGCAAATAAAAACATAAATATATATTAACTTCTATGCCTGTTGCACTAACAGTAGCAAATCTAAACAAATCAAGCTTGAGGTGATTTTATGCAAATGCAAAACAACACTAATGGGCATTGCTGGTCATGTACCTCAATCAATGAGTCTCTTTAAAGTCCACAACCAACAAGTTTACAGACGTTTGGTCGGTGTATTTAAAAGGCTTGGTGCCTCAGGTAGCTTACAGCAGAGTGTGGCATTATACATGTGGCCTAGTTGCTTGTGAACATGAGGTTTGCAGAGGAGAACTGACTGATTTGCTTGATGTATTATTAGGATTGGATGGATAATAAAAGAGAGTTGTGTTGAGTATGTGGGTGCAGGTAAATAGGGACATGACTCTGGGACCCTGGAACCTACTGTCAAGACTTTCCAGTGACAGTGTGGCTTAACTAGAGTAAATAGATTCCAGATATTAAGCTTTCTGCTTTCTGACAATCTGCTCATTACTCTTTTAACTCTACACCACAAAGAAGGTGACAGCTGTCGTGAAAAAATAATAAACAATAAATTACATTTTCGGTGTATCAGAAAAGCTCATATTGTGTTTTAACATTATTATTTGATGTTTCATTCATACTGTGACTCCACTTATACCATCTAGAATAGTAGCAAACAATGACTTGTTTTTGTGTTGTTGTTTTCTACCATAAACAAAAAGAAGACTTCATGCAGAGGGATCTGAGCAAGTCTTGATTGTGTCTGACTGAAAAACCTGAAAATAAATTACTTTTGGTTAATCACATTCAATGCTTTGATTTTTACAGTTTTTTTTTTTTAATATTTCAAAAAATATTTAGCGGCAAAAGGTGAAAAATCTTCCAAAAACACCTCATCTTCCAACACTTCTTAGAAGAGAGTGTGATACCTGCTTACTCTGAAGCTTCAGTGAACATATATCACACTTATATTCAAACCCAGTGATGCTATTTTTATAGCCAAAACATCAAATGAACATGTTGTTGTCTTGAGAATCATTTATGCTGATGAATTGTAGCTGATATAATTCATATCTTTACAAACCTCAGGATATTATTCATATTTTCAAAATGAAATTCTGTCAGTCAAGCTTGGAGGACATATTTGATTTCAGATTTAAAGAAACGATTATATAATTTGGCCTATAAAGTGGAACCATATGGTATAATCTTCTTTCAATTTACCTTTTGAATTGCTCTTTAACTTTAGTGCCCCCTCAGACAGAGAACACAACCACAGTACACTTGGTTTCTGATATCATGTTCACACCCCTGCATGCCTTTGTTTGTTTTCTCTCCATGTGGTAGTGAGTAGGAGGCAAATGCAAATGTCACCGATATGGTGTCACTCACATAGAACTACACACACACACACACATGCACACGGCCTTATACTGTGCATATGTTGGGATACAACAACAACTGAATGATATACAACAGACTTTAAGAAAAAAAAAGCCCTACTACTTTGTTAGTGTTAACACTGACAGATGAAAAATACTGAACATTGATTCCAGTTGTTCTTGATATGCTGCTGTTCATCTCATGGTTTGATAGAAACAAAAATAGAATGATTTATTGTTGTTATCATCCTCCTTTTTAAAGGCCTTTCAACCTGCCAACTGTGATGATGGCACAATAAGAAAATGATGCAAGAGCATAAAGTATTTCTACATTCACCTGTTCCAAACAATTCAGTTTTGTATTAAATTTTCATTTTATCTACTTATTAAGATTCAATCTTCTATAATCCCTCAGACTAAATCTGCATAAGCAAATGAAAAAACATTTTTTTTACATCCATAATACTATTTACCATGGTTGCACATGTGCAGTTGTGGTCACCTGGCGATGGGTTTTAGTGGGAAAATACAATTAGACTAATTTAGAATATGACTAAAGTTGTTATCCTTTAACCATGAGAGTTGCCATCTTGCAGATAGCACATCATTCAGGGCATCATTTTAATAGAATGTGGGGTAAAACACCTGTTTTTAGGCTTTTAAAAAACAACTTGAAAACTCAATGTGGTCGCATCCTTCCTGCAACTTAGCTGGTCCTATCTGTTACATCCTGATGCTCTGTCTCAAAGGACTGACCGCGATTGTGAGGATGCTGTCAAGGAAAGCGTGGATATTCTGAAGTGTCTCATCTTATTAACACATGTGCTCCACCTCTTTTTAAACCACCTGCTCTCCTCATACATCTTTATCTCTGTTTGTAGTGGCACCGTCACCCAGCTGCCTCGTCCCCTCTCTGTGGCATGATGAGGGCCTTCACTCCGTCTCCTCCTAAAGCTCCAGATGCCACAACAGGACAGAGATCAGCTCTTCCTGTGTGTGGAAATGATGCAAACAAGCGCCCTGTGCTGAGAATTGACTGCTTTGCGTCCACTTTGTGGGATTAGCAGCGTTTTGATGATGTTGTTTTTCTTTCTTGTTCACCACTTCATTCAGTTCTTGGTTCATTCACATCATTTGTGAGCATTTATAATGTTTCTGTCAGCTGCAGTTTGTCAGCTGAATCTAAATTTAAGGTGTTAATTGACTAAGCTCTCACTCCTGCTCTGATTCTTGCAGTTTGATTAGTTTGTGTAGGCGCCTCCCTCGTGCTCTACAGCAACTTGTGCATTTATACCTGACGTTGAAAAGAGACTTGTTAAACAGTCTGTCAACTGTCGTATGTTACCTTTTGGTTTGAGGCACAGGACCACACTGTGTCTAAGGCATGTGGTGGCTAAACATTCTGTCTTAAATCTCATCAAATACTTGACTGAGTCAACTATTATAAGACCAATAAAATACCTCTGCCACTGCTCATAATTCTCTTTGTCTGACCATTTTCATATACCACAATGGACTATACAGCAGTTACAAATAAATTCCAATACAGCAGGTGCTTAAGTCAAAATGCTGTTTAATTTAAGGCAACGATTCTTTCATCGTTTGCTTCAACATGTGTCAATACAATGGAGAGTAGCCACCTTAACACTACTCCTGTACAAGTTGATTATCTTGTTGATCATTCTGCAGCCTCACTACGTACAATACTCGACACTGTTGCCCCTGTGAAAAAAAACCAGAAAAACCAGAAAACCAGAAGAGGCGATCTCCATGGTACAGTTCACAAACTCGCAACTTGAAGCAGGCAACACAAAAGTTCCGAGGAAGTGGTGCTCCAGAAATTTAGAAGAATCCTGTTTAGCCTGGAAAAACGTACAAAAATGTACAAAAAAATCTCCCCTGTAAGCTACCAGGCCACTTAACCCAGAGCAGCAGTGACTTCATGACTTTCTTTGAAAATAAAATTCTAGCCATTAGAGAAAGAAATATCCAGATCCTCAACCCAAATATTACAGATAGATCTTCATGTACAACAGTGCTAGAAATCATCAATAAGACCCCAATCCCTCTTACACTGCTTTTTATCCATAGAATTTGCTGAGCTAACTTCAACTATTACCTCATCTAAACGAAAGCTTTACCCTTAATAGACACGTTTGTATTAGATATCCTTAATTCAAACCAATACTTAAAAAACCCTGTATTGAACCAGGTATTTTAGCCAATTACAGACCAATATCCAATCTCCCCTTTATTTCTAAAAACCTGGAAAAAGTAGATGCAAGGCAATTATGCGGCCACCTGTACAGGAATGACTAGTTCAAAGGCTTTGAGTCAGGATTTAGATTTCATCATAGTACAGAAACAGCACTGGTAAAATTCACCAATGATCTTGTCTTGGCCTCAGATTATGGACTCGTCTCCATACTTGTTCCGTTAGCTCTTAGTGCTGCATTTGATACCATTAATTACAACATTTTATTACAGAGACTGGAACATGAAATTGGGATTAAAGGAACTGCACTAGGTTGGTTTACATCTTATCTATCTGATAGATTCCAATTTGTTCATGTTAATGGTGAATCTACACACACAAAGGTTAGTTATGGAGTTCCACAAGGCTCTGTGTTAGGACCAATAGTTTTTACTTTATATATGTCTTCTTTAGGCAACATTATTAAAAAACACTCCAGAAATTCCCATTGCTATGCTGATGATACCCAGCTATATCTACTGTATCTATGGAACCAGATAAAAAAAAACAAATCGATTGATCCAACTTCAAACATGCCTACAAGACATGAAGCCCTGGATGTCCTACAATTTCAGAAATATGCTGTCTAACCAACTCTGGCCTCCAGTACTACAGCAAGGAACCTCTGAGTTATACAGGATTTGGCCTTTACCTCACATATAAAATAAATGTCTACAACAGCCTTCTTCCACCTATGGAACATTGCCAAATTGGGAGCATCCTGTCTTAAAGTGATGCCGAAAAACTACTACATGCAATAGTTTCTTCTGGGTTGGACTACTGTAATTCCCTACTTTCGGGATGCCCCATTAATTAATCCAAAATGTTGGAGCAAGAGTGCTGACCAGAATGAACAAGAGAGATCATATTACGCCTTCACTGGCTTCTCTCCATTGGCTTCCCGTAAAATCTAGAATAGAATTTTAAACCCTGGTTCTTACGTACGGTCAGGCTCCATCATATATAAAAGACCACATAGTAACGTATCATCCCAGTAGACCACTTCGATCTCAGAATGCAGGCCTACTTGTGGTTCCAATAGTTTTCAAAGGTAGAATGGGTGGCAGAGCCTTTAGCTATCAAACTCCTCAGCTGTGGAACCAGCTCCCAGTTCAGATTCGGGAAGAACACACCATCTCTACTTTTAAGTCTAGGCTTAAAACCTTCCTCTTTGATACGGCTTATAGTTAGTCGCTCTCTGTCTCCCTCTCTCTGTCCCTTTCTGCAGGTGTCCCTGGCTTTGGAACCGTGTGTTTTTCCAGTGCACAGCTACTGGTCCCACCAACCTGCCCAATGTTTTGTTGCTCTTTTTTTTTCTCCACTATCCACTCACTCCAACCAGTCAAGGCAGATGGCTGCCCACCCTGAGTCTGGTTCTGCTGGAGGTTTCTTCCATTAAAGCGCTTTTCTTCCTCTCCACTGTTACCCAGGGCTTGCTCAAGGGAGAATTCTTGGGTTCTCTTTTAACATCTTTATAGTCTTTGCCAATTCACAACCTGAATCTTTGTTGTGAATTGGCGCTGTGTAAATAAAGTTGAATTGGAGTTAAAAATTTAACTGTCTGATTGTGTAGTTGTGTAGATATTGTTTTTGGAACGTTAGGACTTTTGTAGCAGTGTTGTTTTTACAGTTTCTCAGTTTTTATTTGATGTTATGCACAAATATGTGAATTAGGTCCAAATAGGTTTAGACAATAAAATTTGATCCAGTAAAATACCTTGTACGATGTTCTGGACTGTGTACCTGCTGTGCTTTGTTGCTAATCAAAGGTGTCACATCATTGTTCTGGGGATTTTAAAACCTCTTTCAGTGCAAGAACCTATCATCATTAATGTTATCATTACAAATTGTGATGATGCGCTTTACTTCTACTTGATCTTCTTTTCCTACGAAGAGATAGCAGGCAGATAAATTATTGCCTGTTGCCATCTCTCTGTGCATGGTAGCACGTGTGTTCCATCTCTGCCTATTTATTGGTTGATGAATGAGCAAACAGTTTGGCTGTATACTATTGATGACAAATCTGGCAACCTAACCCATTCTCACTCAGGTAATTAAATAGTGAGACCTTGGCAACTGTATCCTACCACACAGGGCTGGAGGTTGTTTCAGCTTTTAAGATAATCTGCAAAATTCAGGAGAGAAAAAACATCAAAAGTTGCTATGATAATTTAACTATACAATACTTGAATAGTAATGAAACCAGTCTTTACTTCAACTTTCCATCACTCAAGGATAGTGAAAGGCTTAATTTACCACAATATGTAACCATACTAGTTACATAATACAGTAGAACTTTATTGAAAGAGAAGAAAGTATTTCAGATTCATACACTAGGCAGATACTGTACACTTTCACTCACTCCACTGGATCCTCCAGAGACTGAAGAGGTTTCATTGTTTTGGCAGTTTTCTCCTGGTAATAGATGTTAATTAAAATCCAGTTGCTACGTGTTAATGTATTTTTGTTTTTTCCATCTAATGGGCACAATTAAAATTTATTCAGTGATTTAACGCTGTTGCCAGAAAATATAATTAGTGTTAGATTTCCACGTTCCACACACACAGACGAGCTCCAGTCTCTCTAATGAAGAACTGGAGGAGGAGAAAGGAAAAAAGTACAGGTGGCAGCTTCCTAATGATGTCCCCAGTGGATGACTACATTACCCAGGTACCCCACACCTCTGACAGGTAGGCGAGTGAATTAGAAATGGATGATCACTGAGATGAATGTGAATGTTAATCAATCATTTCCTTGGTTACTCAATTAGGGAAGGGAGTGGGTCAGTGTCTGTCCACTGCTAATTACAGCAGACACTGAGTCAGGATGATGCATTTTTGTTGTCTGTGCACACAAGAACTGAAATCATTGGGATTATAATTTCTGTAATTCCTGGATTGTCTTTATTTGTAGAAAGAGACTATTTATATTAATATTTGTTTTTTGCTGTTGTAGTGCCCCCATAGTCTTTTTCATCTTGTTCATCTCCTTCCCTTCCCTTTCGCTTTTTATCAAGAAGCCCATTTCAATGGGGCAACAGAATTAGTGTGCGCTAGGGAAAAAGATGGAAAAGTGTGACTGTGTGTGCTTTTGATGTAGCTAGGCCTTTAGCCATCTCGGGGGCTACTGTTAGCTTAATCCTAACTGTGATATGCACATATTGTACTTTCTGACTCTATACACAAGTCTGTCAAGCTGTGAAGTAGGATATACTGATCGCTCCACACTACTCCTGTTGGTAGTGGAAGCTCTCAAATCAAATCAACCCTTGTCATGAGAAACACACATCCAGAGGGAAGAATCTGGTTGACAATATATTTTTATACCCCTAAATTCTTCATGGATAGTCTGTATCACACGCAAAAATTGTAATATTCAAAGTTCAACACTGGTAAAAACTGGTTGATTTCTTGGCAACTTCACAAGCTGGGTTGTAATGTCTCCATATTCCCTTCATTCCCTCCATCCCTGGACTTTCCTCAGGTTGGAGTAAACATTAGTTGTCATTTTGAAATAGTCACAGGAGCAGCTGAAGCTTCCCTGGCAGTCATTTGTGTGGAGGGTGTCAAGGTCCCATCTGTTCCCCGTCCACAGGGGATGTTGGGTTAGCCAGCCAGTCTCTACCACCACCACCACCACCACACTCCTCCTCCTCCTCTCCCCACTCCTCCTTAACACCCAAAGAGAAGATAATGAGAACAGTGAGATTGTGCACCGAACAACACCGGGCAGCATGTGTGTCTGAGCTCCCACTGCTCCCACTCCCACATCTCATCCCCTCACCTCTGTCAAATCAACTCCAGGCGGCAGCTCATCGCATGTGATCAGAGCTACTAGGAAGTATTCTTCAAATGCAGATGAGATGTATATGCCGACTGATAATGTTGATGAGCATGACTGATGATACTTTATAGTATTTAAAGCGTTACATCCAAACTCACAAAGAGCTTATAAAAGGTTTTTTAATAACTTTTTTAAGGTACATTTTGTGTTTGTGCAAATTAAAGTTGTTTTCAAGCGAAAACAGACAGACAGAAAGATGAAAACAAAATGTCTCCATTGGGAATGAGGGGAAACTGACCCTTAAATCATCAATCAATTACAATATTGTACGTAATGTACGGAAGCACTGTTTTCTCAGTTTGCTGTTAAACATTCTGTGGTACAAATTCAAGCACAACAAAACGTAGCTAGAAATATATAATTGAAATATTTAATTTATTTGTGTGTGTGTGTGTGTGCGTGCGTGCATGTGTATGTGTGTGTGTGTGTGTGTGTGTGTCAGTGAATCAGACCAAGATGTCAAACTCACTTCTCTATAAGTGTTATCATTTTTCTCTATAATACAAAATCAATTGTTCTCCCCTGAGCAGCTTGGATGAGTCTTTCTGTAAACACTATCTGAGCTGTGACCATAAGCAGCCACCATGATTTGTGTTTTGCCAGCCCCAGATGACATCTCTCATTATCTTCCTGCAGCTCTCCACCCATTGAGCAATGAAGAATCTTAATTCTTGATTCAGAGTTAAACTGAGCTTCAGAGCATTGATTTAAGCCTGTTAAAACAAACACGTTCCGACAGCTCTTATTGTCAGCTGTAGCCCACTGTGACCCAGCCGGAGACCAGACGGTTTAAATTTCATGACTTAACAGTGAGACCAGATGTTCCAGTGCCAGTCTCACGTTCACTCTGTAACAGATCAGCTCTGGCATCACACTCTCTGCTGGTCTGAAGATGCTGAGACACACTCAGGGTCACACCCTCACTTCTTTTTAAATCCACACCCCCAGAATTTCTCTAATTTGCAAACTATCAAGCTCACAATATGTTTTTTCACGTAGCACATGTGCACATAGACATTAAGGTTTTTCATAGTATAATCATTCGTCCCGTTCAACTGTTCATGTAAACATATTGTTACCTGCCGTTATAATGGAAGTGATTGTATTCCATCCATCCATGTGTATCTGAAGCTAATGGGACACCAAGAGCCTTAGTTTATACAATGAAAAAATTATGTTTCTGAGATAATATTCCAAGTGAATTCCCTATATAAATGTGAATATTCCCTATCATTTCCCCATTAAAAATAGTAATTATGCACTAAAATTATGCACTAATTATGCACTTTCCAAACATGCCACCAATTTCAAAGGTGAGTGTTTTTGATAATTGTCTTTAGTTTCACTTTTCAATAAATTGTTTTTACTGATGGGGGACCGTGGATCGTGTCTCCCCTCAGTTATAGTACATACAAAGCATCTTTTGGAGACACGCCAAAGTATTGTCTGAACAGCATAAAGGATTACAGCAAAAAAATAAAATCCTGTTTTTGCGTTTATGGTGTACTGTACCATACCCTCGTTTATTTTGGTGAAATTGTCAGAGACCTTATAAACAGTATTGTGAATAAGTGTTTACATTAAATGTGTAAAATTTAAATGCCAGTATGTAATACTATAAGAGTGTCCCCTACCTCATTTGCCACAAGACAGTGTCCAAAAATATCATAAAGAAATCAAAATATAACATCATTTATTTAGCTTTATTTTTTTGTGTGTGTGAGCAACAAGAAGAACAAGAAATGCTGCAGGAGATGGCCTCATCACATCATTGTCAGCCAGTCTGGGCTTACATAACCAACTTTACTGTTGTTGTTGTTTACTGCACGATGTTAACCATTCATTCATTCATTCATTCATTATTTCTAGAAGCATCCTCTTCATCTGACACTTTTTTGTTTTGCTCCAAGTTGACAATCATCACATTCTCTTCACACGTGAATTGACCAGATGTGTGGAGGTAAGACAGTCTGCAGGAACGTTTCCCGAACTCCCAATTTTCACAACTTTTGTTTTTTTCACAACTATTTCAACCACTTTCGTATGTAAAACCAAGTGTAATACAATGAATGAAACAATGTTGTCTTTATTTTAATTTGTCTAATTTATTATTGCCTTTCACTCCTCTCAATGATCGCAGACTTTTCACCTATAAGTGTGAATAAACACTTTTTCTCAGATGTGGTTGGACCACACTTCATACACTCTAGCTTGTTTCAGGCATCCTAACACTTTTAGAATATTTTCTAGGTTAACCGTGATAATTAAAGTTTTGTCTTCCAGAATAAACATAGAGTAAGCAACACCTGCACTGCAACAGCTATTTCACATATTGCATACATCCACAGTCCAAGGAAAATTTCTACTGCAGTTGGTCTAATCATTAGACCAAATGTATTTGTAGTCAGTATTTGCTGAATGCACTTTAATTTCTAAATCGAGATTACAATCAATCCTTACACCATTTAACAAGACATGTGAAAGCCTCCTGTTCAGATTTTAATTATGCTTCATGAATCTCACCTGTAATGTTATTAGTACATTCTGTGTTGAAAATTCTCCACATTTATTTTCCATGTGCTTACATTTCATGTGTGAAGTTTATGAATTATGCAACAAGATCCGTGTAAAAAGGCTTGAATTTGTTTTTCTACTAGAGAGAGCGGCTCAGGGTTAATTCATTTACACTCGTTCATTTTTCACTGCCACCTCTCCCCGGTTGTCTCACACCTGCATCTGCCTGCACGCCTACATTCACACACACATGCTATATCTGTAAGGATGGAAACAAGCCTAGAGGTCAGAGGGGCAGTGCAGACACAGAGGAAATGGAGTAAAGCTTTGAGTCACTCTCCACCTCCAGACTCTCTATGTCCTGCTGCTCCTTCATACCTGATGAGGACACCTTACTGTTTGATGTGTGTGACAGCGGCACAGAAAACACCACACCCTGCAGTTCTGATCTGGTCTAACCATTGACCTCCCGCTGCCTGCTGCAGCCAATATGCATCCTGTCTCCTGCAGGGGAAAAGGTCAATTCAGGTAAGTCAGAATTATTCGCTCCGTCTCCAACATGGCTGCAGTGATACTCCGCCCACTTTCCCTCTCTCAGTGTATGCTTACAATCCACGCCTCCACACCAACCAGACGATGCAGGCTTGAAGCCAGTGTTGAAGTCACTGTACAAGTACATTTCGATAAAGCTCCTATTATGGCAAAAGAAAACTCGTGTGGTTTGGCAGTTTGCCAATTACATAAAAAAAAGAAAACTTCTTTTTTTAACTTCTATTTAATCCCCCCAACAACAAATAAAACGAAAAACTTAAAAACTTAAATATTTTATGATCTGAATTAAATGAAAATAAATCAAATGACCACCAGATGTTTAAAGACCTTACATTTTTGCTGTACCTTGTAATACTACTAGTACTTCTACAGAGAATGGCATTGCACATGAAGACAAAATGAGTGAGTACTGAACAGGACGAGAAACAAGTGTCAGGTGTGTGTGTGTGTGTGTGTGTGTGTGTGTGTGTGTGTGTGTGTGTGTGTGTGTGTGTGTGTGTGTGTGTGTGTGTGTGTGTGTGTGCACCCTGAGGCATTTTTATTTGTCATCTCAAGAACTCTTTCAAAGCAGGTGACGGAAAATCTAAACAGATGCTTGGGGAATAAAGTCCTTTTCAAAATGCTCAACTCCTCACCTTCACATGGAAATTGAGGTCAACAGGTGAGAAGTGGGGCAAACATTTGGATGGAGTCTGGTCACCAACAGAATTATAAACTATATGTTAGTAAATGTAATTTTATTTAATAAAATCTTCATAGACTGTGATTTCATACCTCAAATGTCTATTTTAAGTAACTAATGCTTCAAGGCATCTTTGAACCAAACATGTCCTCATTTTGATATAATATAACCACATCAAGTACTTCATTTATATGCAGAAATGATACTTTCCACTTTTTCAGCGCTTAAAAGCAATTCATATGTCTTTTGTCTCTTTATATGTCTCTCTGCTGCTCTGTAATCATTTCCGATTCTACTCCATTGTCCTTTGTGTCATCATAAATCTCTTCAAAATCCAAGTAAAAGCACAAATGCTGCATTGATGACAGGAGGTGCATGTGTTTTTAAACTACTATTTAATGGAGGTCTCATTATTAAATAAATAAAATAAAGCCTTTTCCTTACATTTTTCCTCTTGTATGACAAAAGATTTCTAATTTAAGCTCTCTGAGACCCATATATCAATAATCCTGAGAACAATATTAAACCCTTTGATTGCTTAAATAGTCCCTATTCCTCTGTGTGTGTTAAAGTGAGAAGGGTTTTAAGGAATAATAAGCTCAGAATACAAGAATCCGACTTTAAGTTTTCATTTAAGGGTAACGTCTTTTTTTTTTAGAAATATCCCGTAAAACTTTTGAAGCCTCCTATTAAGTCCGATTCACACTCCAACACTAGCAGTGCAGAGACATTTGCTGCTCACAATGTGCCAGTATGTATATATATAAACATATAAATATGTATGTAAATGTATGTAAATCCCAATCTTTAGAAAGATAAACACTAAGCAACATTATGAAGCAGTAAATAAGCAAACATTTGTGTGCTGAGTAAATTAAAAACTGAAGATGTTTTTAATAACAAATTTTAAACCAATTTAGGTTGATTTAGGTCTCAGATGGGTGAAAATTCATACGAAATGAGTCTTAGTCCAGGTTTTCCTGAAACAAACTATGAGAAGTTTAATTCGCGGAGCCTTCTCACAATAAACAGAGGTAGAGGAAAAAACAGGAGAAAATTCTGCATCCTAACTAAAATTATAATTTGCCATGTGAAGGGGTTTGTCCATGTGAAGGGAACAAGTAACACTATGACATCTTGTTTCACTGATCTGAGAGAGACATGTGTTGTTCTTCTCCACCTAAAGGTGTGTTTCCTTTGAGCTGAGGCCTTTTTGTGTTTGAGCCTGTTATCAAACCGTAAACAGTAGACTCTTAGTTGCCAGTGCATCACTTTGCTCTCTAAAACCCTCCTTTTCTTTTAAAGTTTAAAAATACTGAGCACACTTTTAGACATATGTATAGATGAACAACTTTTTGTGTTTTGTCTGTCTTATATTCTAAAAATAGTCTTAAAATATGACTCTAAACAATCTATAAAGTCATAAAGGTCTGTTGTTTGATGGATGTATAATAAATCTAATATATGAGCAAACATATTTGCTGTATATTAAAGTCAAGCAACATGTTTTATTGCTTCAAGCCAAGCTTATCAGTGTCTGTTTGTTGATCTCTACTGAGGTCTATTTAATGATCCCCGCTGCTCTCCTCTTGGTATGAGCTATCTGTCAAAATTCAATTAATTTGTCAGAGGTTATTGGCCTGTCATTGCACTGAATTTTAATAAAGCTGAAGAGCTTTGATAAGAACTTGTTTTAATTGACAGCAAGCAAGCGATAAAGCTAGCTTTATTTATTTTCCCCTTTTATTTTGTCTCTTAGACTCGAGGA
This sequence comes from Channa argus, assembly GCF_033026475.1. Classification (NCBI taxonomy): domain Eukaryota; kingdom Metazoa; phylum Chordata; class Actinopteri; order Anabantiformes; family Channidae; genus Channa; species Channa argus. Next base: position 14,531,132 of record NC_090215.1, read on the forward strand.
TTCTCCAGTGCAGATTGATCAGAGTATAAAGGACGCCTCCGTCAAGTCCTCTGGAAACTGTGGCTTTCGGTGAGCACTTTTCTTTGAACCTCCTGTGGGCTTTGGAAAAGGACAGTGGCCTCCCAGTGCAACGGCCCGTCTTTCCTGGTACGTGCGTCGCTGTCATACTTTTGTTCTGCGGTGACATGTCTCTTTTCCATCAAACAACACATCTGGACCTCCTGGAGCTGTAGTCAAATGTCACCTAGAGTCCCCACAGACTGATTCCAGGCCTGTGTCAGCTTATACCACCCGATATTAAAGTATCTGAGTGTCATTTTTGTATTACTGCCCACTGTGATGTCCATGGGCTATCGTCCTTTTAAAGGACGTCTTATATAGGCCTGACAGTTAAACAGGTTGTCATGAAGCACTATCAACTTTAGGATGTACTATTGACTACTATATATGTTTTGGGGGTCAGCACGGTGGTGAAGTGGTAAGTGCTGCGGCCTCACACCGAGAAGGTTGTGGGTTTGGGTTTTCCCACCACTTCCGGTCACCGGACCTTCCCTGCCCACTTACACACCTGTTGCCCATTTCCTACGCAGCCCTCAGATTTTAAACAGCTCCAGGACCTTTTAGTTGAGTCACATTGTCAATGTTCTCTGGACTCGTGTTTTTGTCACCTCTTGTTGCCTGCAGCAGTACCTGTGACACCACTAAGACATTACAAACATCCAGGCACAGCCATTACCCATACACAAGCCCAGAGGTGCAGTTTTTCTGAGAATCCTTTTCTGTCCTTGTGCTTAGCAGCCACAACAGAAGTGGACATGCTATCAGATTTAGTTGTCTGCTTCCTGCTGTCCAGGCAGCAGGTTTCTCTGAAGCTCTGAAGAAACAGTCATTAATGAGAAGAGCTTTCACATCTTCAGTAGGTGGATGTTGAGCTGTGTGTTCTAGAGCATCAATTGTGAATGCCTCCGGATAAAGGTACACACCTTTGTTTGATTCACCTCTGCAGTCTGTCTTGTCTTTTTATGGCCATGGAGACTTGATTGAGTAGTTTTCTGACCGGCCTTGACAGGTTAAGTAGGGCATGAGACACAGCTCGCTGCAGGTCCTGGCCTACTGCTAACTCACATTTCCAGATACATCTGTTTGAGGACTTTTCTTAAAGGCTGATAAGTCATGTTGTCACCAGCACTTTACCTCAGCTGGAGTCTCATTTTGTTCAAAGTGCATCTCAGAGGACTTTGGGTTTGGCTGCAGCATCTCTAAATGGGTTTTGAGCAAAACAACTCCCTCGTCCAAATTGACTTTGGCATGTATGCCTTTCGAATGCCAGATATTGTGACTCATTATAATTCATAATAACATATTATGAAATCCTACGCAGGGCCGTGGTGTTTCCTCTGGGCTCATCTAATCATTTGATGCAGGAAGTTGTTGTCTTGTTTAGACATCCACTGGATAAAAAAGACAGTAATCGGTTTTATTTTAATAGCACCAAAGTAGATACAGCAATGCTGCATTAACTGCTGTCAATGTATTAGGATTTTGATATTTTTAAGACTTTCCATGACTTGAAGCAAACACTTATATTAGTTTCATTTGTTTTGTATATTAAAAACATGCTGGTATTTAGAAATAGGTTTAACTCACAATGAGATGCTGCGGAGACCTCCACTGGCTTTTCCTCCGATAAGAAATTGAGGAAATGCTATTGTTTTCCATAAAGAATAAAGCGTAAGCGCACAGCTAAATGTAAGCGCTCTAGAGATCACACTACAATTTCATGTGAAATTACATGTGTTCTCTCAGCTAAATGTTTGAATTGCTATAAACATCCAAGTTCTGAATGTCAGGCAAATTCCTGGTGTGAGAAATTCAGGTGTAACAGCAGCAAGCACAAAACAGACCTTGAACAAAATAATCGAACCTAGTAAAATGGAGAATAGAATACTACACATGTGAAATGCAAGAGTAAAATTCAGAGTGGGGTAACAGTGAGGTCACATTGGCGTTAAAGTATCAGATACCTTTTTATATTTGAGTTTGTTGAGAGCAGTGCTGCAGGTTGAGACGTGCGATGGCAACAGATACAAAGGACGTGCAATACTGCTTCTTCACACACAGAGGGTGAAGCAATCTGTCGCTGAAGGCACTGTTCAGAGCACCCAGGGTGTCCCAAGGTGGGTTGGTGGTGTGAGCCACAGTTGCGTATCAAGCACAAAACCAAGAAACCCTGGTTGGCTCATAAACACGATAACCAAAGTAAATTAAAAAGTAAATAAGTACTGTATTTTAAAATTGCACTCGAGTTAATGTACTTCTACAAATTAACAATTGTTGGTAAACTAGATTACCGTAAAAAAAAAAAAAAATCATAATAATAAAATCATCCTGAAGCTGCAGTGGAAACTCAGAACCACAACAAAATTCTGCAATGTGTTGAAATTAAAATATATTATTTAGGAATAATCAAACTTGTCTCACTAGTAAAGACCTAGTTTAAACTCAACTGATGAATAGACAGCGAACCAGTTGTTCCTCCTCAACAAGACTTTATTGAAGTCAGATTAAATGCTAAATTCAACCGTTAATTAAAATATTCCCTGGCTGTGACCAGTGGTGAAACATTGTATCTTTGACTTCATCTGTCCTTGGTGAGAACACAGTCTTGCATCATTAACAACATGTTATAGATGAGTTCTTGAGGACATCCTCTGCACAAGCATCATTCACTGACTGAGGGTGTCTAAAGAAGGGAGGCTCCAGCATGTTTGAGAAATCGGAGACGTTTGTCTGAATGTTATGCCTTTATTCTGTCTGCTGCTGTCGCTTTCCTCTCTGTAAGCAAACTGAAGAAATGACATAAAAAAAGGCTAGAGTGGTCTGTCCACATACTGTCCATGTTTGCTGCTGTACCTTTAGTCAGTCCCTCCAGGATTTTGTGGACTTCAGGCTTTTATGTCGTGACAGCTTTCAAAAAAAAAAGAAAATGTGATTAATGTTGCAATGTTTCTAGAATGCTTCAAATTCTAAGGTCGCGCAGATTAAGAAGGGGATTGGTTGAATTCTTTGGTGTGATGGCAGCATTGCAAATTCCTGGAGGGACTGTTTAGTGAAGCACTTCCAGCTGATATGTGTTTTATGTAGTTGAAAGGGACTTGTCTGTGACATCTCCTGCCTGTCTCCCTCTAGCTTTCAGGAACATGGATGTACAGCTGATTATTATGTGTGTTGCTTGAGCAAGTTGAGTCACTTATTTATTTCTTACTCATTACTCTTTTAAGGACAAATTAATTTTTCAATCAATAAACTGTTAAAGACAAGAAAATTATGGCTGCCAACCCAATCTTGCACCTCTTTTACTGCATTTTAAGACTAGAAGTGAACCGAAATGACATAGATTATGATAATTTCAACATTACAGTTCACACACAAATGAGATTCCAGGGTTTTAAATTTACAAGTTTTTGTACTGATATTTTTATGCAACGGGTTCTGACTGTCAACCTTCGCTTGACGGTCACCACTTCAAAGGAAATATAATAAGATCTTCAAAAAGATGGCAAGCAATTAATCTGAAGTGGAACATCAGATCAGAAAATAAGAGATGAATATTAAATTAAAAGGTTGAAGCCAAGAGACTTGAACCTGTTTCCTGTTTTCAAATCAGACAAGGACTCAAGATGAGGAACAAAATCTAAGGTCAGGCTGTGTGCGTGTGTCTTATGAGCATGGGCATGTATGGATTGTTGAACAACTGGATAAACAGAGAAGCTTGGAAAATCTGTATTTGTATTAATATTACCTGCGTATGACTGTGTCTGTGTGGTTATAAGTAAATTTAACTCTCCAATAACCGTTGAATCATTTGTTTTATAAAATGAAAATTAACTTGATTAGGTGATATTATACTGTAACAAGGACTTCTACCACTGAGCTAATTCAGTTCCTGAATTAGTTCCTGTCAGACCGGAGTTGGCTTCGAGCCACGTGGAAAGAAAAAACTTAATCCACTGGACTAGTTTATGATTTGTGTTGTTTTGTTTTTTCAAATCATTTCCCGACAAAACTGAGGTTTACAGCACAGACAAATAGGCTGCTCTAGGTTACAGAGTGACCCAAGAGTATAGTGAGCTCATTTCTGCTTTGAGTGTCTGTGGGGATTATTAAAAGTATGATTAATTTAGTAAATAAAAGTTACACTCTAAAGATAGCAAACAAATGTGGTCATGGTCAAAGGAAACTGTCACTTTGTAGCTCTTTAATAACATTACATTACTAACTCCTGAATCATATTCACAATGGCGGCTACATTTTTGTCACTACAGGATAAGCATGCAACATTTTGGGACACTTGGTCCCACTATTAAGTCATGATGACGCCATTTGTGTTTTTCTCTCTGCATCAAGTTTATCTAACTGCTTTAAAAATAAGAAGAGGGCTGGTGTTTTTGTGTATTCTCTTGCCCTCCCTTGTCTCTCCAACACTTGGCCTTGCTATTGCAGTCAGCTTCCACGTAAGTCCTCCCTCTCTAAAATAGAGCTGCAGAGCCCTGGAGAGCGGATGCTGAAGTCAAGGCATGTCATCTCTGTCCCATATCGGTGACTCACCAAGGCCTGTGTGCCCCAGCCTGTCATCGACCCGTCGCTCTCTTTTGCCGGGCCGGTTGGCAGCACGATGTCTCACCACCTCAGCGCTGTTAACACCGAGATCAAAAAGCCCCACCCCTAAAATACCTGTCTCTCTCCTGATGTCACTCTGCAGCATCAACACAAGCCTTTAAACCTCGAAGGAGTAAAACAGAAAAATAAATGCAGCACACTGCAAAACCCTGTTGGTCTCACCACCAGAGTGATTTGGATTTATTTGCTGTCTCCTTAGCCAGGGGATAGAGTAATTTTAAATGTCTGATAAATGTATTTCCCTTAACTGCCTTGACTTCTGCCATTAGATGAGACATGTTTATTGCTAGAGTTTCAAGCTGACAGTAATAGGGATAATAAGGGAGATAGTGATATAGTGTGGTCTAAGAAATCTAAATTAAACCAATAATTAAACAAATAAAGTCTTTATGTAGAAAGCACTAAGGGTCATCTGGGGTCCAGTACTGAGCCAGGTATTTGACGTTGTAATTTGTGGGTTAATAAAAGTCAAAAGCAAGAGAGTGGGCGGCTGTGTTTCTTTGCTAGTAGTATACAGTGAGGGATAATGTTATAGAGAGTCTGCTTTGGAGAAGTGTTTGAAGAAAAGAGTCAAATGAAGCCCTTTGTGCGGTAAAACTAAATATCATACAAGTGCAATTTAAACAGTGAAGTTTATACACTTACACACGCAAAATGGTAAAATAAAAAGAGGCTTAAATTAAGATCATCAAAAGAGCAGATGTAGATTAGTGACTTGTCGTGATCAATTAAACCCCTGTAATGATTTAACATTTAGATAAGAAGCAATCGTGGACTCCTCAGTCTGCCACTGCAGGCTACTTTTATCTGACCTGAAATTCATTATACATGGATCAGTATCCATCACAGCCCTTCAGCATTAAAGGTGAAACTCATTAATTTTTAGTGAGACCTCTCCCACCTCACTGGTAAAAGGGTCTTGAAATAGGCCAGATCACAAGCTACAACCGATACAGAGTTGAACCGGCTTAGGAATTTAAAAAAACATACAAAGGCTAAAGATAAACATAAGCGTGTAATATATGCCTTCACCTGTCAGATATGAATTAGCAACACTAATTTCAAAATAAATCAAGTTGAGATAAACAAGGAATTAATCATTCGCCCTTTAGTTACACTTACTGCCTGTTAAGTTTTCTCTTCTTGTGCAGTGGTACTTCTGAACCCTTTTACTGCATTAATATGTTATCAGAAGTGAGAATGAAATGAAACCTTAAACGAATAAGACGAACCCATATTGATTTGTTCTTTGTGAAAAATGATCCATTCATAGTTGTGAAGCTCCTTTTTCAGTTAAGACTTGCCCTGCACACCGAGAGAGATTTAAGCCGACTCCCTGTTGGGGCTGGTGATCGGCCAGCGTCGGGCAGCGAATCGGGGTAAAGACATTTTATTGGTGATAAATTTAACACTGCTTAAATTCAGGAACATTTTGAGAAAATGCAACTTCAACATGAGTTGGCACAGTACTGTCCTTTGACAAAAGGTGTTGCAGGGCAGCGATGCAATAACAGCAACACATGTACTTCACTGTGTAACGTAACGCAATAAAGCCCTGCCGAGACTGATGATTCAATTTGAAGTGTTATTGTTGTATTAGATTTCATAATATCAAAAAGGCTTCTGTGGGTTTATTTTAGTGTTATAAGAGAAAAACACGAACAATTAAAATTTCTCCTCTTTATTCTGCCGGTTTAGCAGAGAAGTAAATAAATTCCTACTAAAACTGTGACCTGCTGCAAGATTTAAAAAGAAAAAAATAGAAACTGAACACAAACAAACACTGACACAGTTCTTTGTCAGTAAGTTTTGCCTCAGACCAGAGGTTGGACGCTTTGTTTAATGTAAACACAATAGACTTGTACAATTTGTTTTAAATCCCCACTGAGCTTATAAATACATTCCCATCCCTATAACTTCTCAGGCAGTCAGCTCCAGTATCCGAATACTAAGTCAGAGAGTCTGAATCAATACTCAACAAAGGTTATCCATCGCATTCTTTCCATAATCCATACTGCTGTATGAGCAGCTTGTTCAAACACTCGCCTCACTGCTGCCTTTGTTTACACAGTGATATTAAGTGTAAGCTATTTTTATTATGCTATTTATTCTCTTAACTTTTGGTAAAAGGGCTGACAGTGACTGCCCCTTTGTGGGTTATAAAAGACATGCATTTCTATTTTCTGTTTGTTTGTCTGTTTTGCATTTGTTTAAATAAAAATACATATTTCCAACAAGTGAAAACCCACTTTAATAAAGCCCAGGTGTAATTTTTCTCACCCCTGCTTCCCCATGTCCACATATTTTTTTAAAGGTTAGGGTAAGAAAAATAGAGGTTGCAGTACGGCGGCAGACACACCACTGAGACTGTGATTGATGGAAACCCCTCTGAATAAGTGGGTAGCTGGCTCTCACTGCTGCAGCCTCATCAACACAAACCAACACCCTACACTCACAGGTTTACCCCCTTTGACATATAGTACTCCTAGTGGCACAGTAACAGCCCCACTCATTACTCTCATGGCTGATGTATCCATTACCACAGGGGTGTACATGCATTTTTGGATTTTATGCTTCTGTAAAGTAAAGAAGCATCAAGTTGTGCTGTCACATGGCTCCTGTTTGGCTGTAACCACTTGACCGTTGCAGGAAGACAATGGGTAAAGCAGTGATCCCCATGCAGCCAACGTACTAACTCTTAGTGCGGACAGAATTATGATGATATATGACAAGAAAACAGAACAAAACACATTTTGGATACCCCTGTGCAGAAACAACTGAAACAGAGAATTATTTTTGCATCGCTTCAAATGGTATTTGATCTCAGTTCAAAGACAGATAAGTTACACCTACCTCACTCCACATGTTGCTGCCTAACAGATGGCATTACAGTGGAAAGCTGGAGTCACGATTTGGTTAAGGCAAAGGATCAAGGTTAACGCTCACAGTGTGTACTGGGCTGCAGGTCTGACTTTGGTTGTTGCCAGGTTATCACATCTTGAGCAAGACAGCTGCAGAAATTGAATTGCAAACTTGCCTTTTGGTAAATGGCCTCAGATACAGCGCTTTTATCCAAAGCGCTTTACAATGTTGTTCCCATTCACACACACACACACACCAATGACGCTGGCTGCCATGCAAGGTGCTCACCTGACCCACCGGGAGCAACTTGGGGTTCAACGTCTTCCCCAAGAAACTTAGCTGGGACCCGGGATCGAACCACTGACCCTGTGGTTCGTGGATGATGGCCTTAGCAACTGAGTTACCACCACCTTTTCCCCTTGTAGTGTTTTGGTGAACCTGTTGTAAAAGTAAACAACATTTTTTGCCAATAAAATTTGTAACTATTAGGATTCTGAAGGGGAAGCTATAAAAAATATTAACTTTTTAGAGGAAGTATAATGAGACAAAATACTCCTCCTTGCAGCCAAAGTACAGAGGAAAAAGATTTAAACGATGGGCTGATTCTGTTATCTGCTCCAAATCACACAATACACTTTATCAAACCTGTAAACTCTAATGCAAAACAGCAACCCAGCTATGAACGTTTCTAATAATACTGTTAAGTTTTGAATGACACTGTCAGAGTGATTTTACTTTTGTTGTTAATTTTAAAATGTTGAAGTGCGGTATAACGAGCGCTGTTTCTATTTTTGTATTCTTGTTTTTATGTTTTGACCAAGAGCAATAAAAAAAACATTTCAATACACTGATTCAGTGCCACACAAACTTTGCCATTCCTTGTCATGAAAATTAAATCCCAAGATGTTTTTAGTGCACAGCCGCATAAACTGGAAATATTCTAAATGTTATCTGCATAATGCTCATTTACCCAAAATTCAGCCTGACATGTTTTGGTTTTTTTGGAAACTTTGGGGTCTTCGCTAGAATATAAAATGAAGCTTTGTCTGGCTGCACAGCATGAGTTTGTCAACTCATTACAGATTCAGTTCAGTCAAATTATCAACTGTAACTCTGCAGTAACTGTTGCTGACCTTCTCTCCATTGGCCCTGCTGCTTTAAATAAATTGTTACAAAGAACAACAAAGGTAGAAGGCTCTTACAAAATGGCACAGTTATATTATTACCAGTGTCACACTGAGCTCTGTTTGGGACTCAGCTGACCTTTGCTCAGACGGAACGGAGGGATTCTCCAGCTGAACCTGACAATGTGCTTCTCTTGTTCCGGAAACCAATGATGACTCAAAACCCAAGGAGGCATGTAGCTTTGGCTGCACAAACCTCAGCCCGTTACTGATTAAAACCACCCTGTCTGCTACTTTTTACAGCCAATTTTACAAAACAGATTGCACTAAAGGGAAGGGAGGACTCAGTATGACAATATTTCCTGTATCGCGGCTCAGCTGATGTCTGGTAAATACAATAATCTTAATGAGGAGAGGAAAAGCCTGAAATGAATGAATAAAGTAGACAAATAAAAATAAACTCATAAGAAATAACAACCAACTGTTGGTAAGAACCTTAGTTGAACCTCAGGTGTGCAACGCAGCACACGCTTGATTCAGCAGGGTCCTAATAGCTGCCAAACATTATACATTACTTTATATAGTCTCTCTAAAACAGGGTGGGAAGGACTAAAGGTGTGTCTTTCCTACACCATTAAATCTGTTCAAAAGCTTGGATTACTGAGCCGAAAGTGCATCTGCACTCAGAGTACTTCACGTCAAAACCATGAACTTTTATCTGCTGTTTTGTATGACTATCCTTCAGGTTTCTAACTTTCCACAGTATTTATGACACCTGAGCTTTTGGTTGAAGGGATCATGTGAGATTACTCAATATGTTCCTCTATTTGAACCAAGCAGTAATATAAATCTCAAAAGAGGTAATAAACAAAAAAGCAAACTGAACCAATGGAGGAACATTGTGGTAAGGCACTTAGATAAACTGCTAAAATATTACCAAAAGAAAAAGATATGGCATTGTATGTTCATACTAAGAAATTCAAATGAAACATAGTGAGTCCCATGAGTTCAGGGTCGCCACAGCGGATCATTGTCCGCATGTTGATTTGACACAGTTTTTACACCGGATGACCTTCCTGACACAATCCACCCCAATTTCACCCCAATTACAGCTGGGGATGGGAATGGGCTGTTGGAGGTTGAGTGTCTTGCCCGAGGCACTTTCGACATATAGCCGGCACCGGGGATCGAACCGCTGACTCTGTGGACGACTGCCTTAACAACTGAGCTATAGCCGCCCTCCAATGGTAAAGTTAATATACAGTATAATTTTACACTTAATGTATAAATACCTTTTCCAATAACTTGCTTATCATTATTTGATAAGCATCAGAGTCCAGTGCTTCTACTAAGTGTGTTTCCTACCACTTCAGTTCAAGTTGGATGCAGAAAGTCCTCTAACCTAAACACTCATAAACCTCATTTGTACTTAGCCTCTCAACAAGATGCGTCCCATGACAACAGCCTTACGCCTCCAGTCAGAATGGCCGCTGCTACCTTTTAAAATGACACCAAAATACACTGTTATCTTAATTTTCGTGGTACAGTACAGTATGTTCCCTAAAAGCATGAAAAATAGTCCCAGATCAAAAGTGAACAGGGACGTACTTTTTACGATTCTGACAGACTTGGTAATTTCACAAAGAGATTCATAACTGGAATCTGTATTAAACAGCAGCCCTTGGTGGTTTAATCATTTGCATAGATGAATATCCCCCCCGAAGAACTAAAATTTCCACACTTTTGTTTACGTCTCCCACAGAGGAAAACCTTGCAGCAGTGCGTCTACTGTGATGCAACATGACCTATCGCTGACACAGAAACACTATACAAAAAGCCTCCTGAGCAAAATAAGGATGCATCTAATGTGCAAAGCAAACAAACAGAAACATCGTGTGGGTTTTTACTGAAGAACAGCTGCCATTTGCCTGTTTATCAATTGTACCTTTCTACCACCACTTGATACTGCTATTCTGCTACTGCAGTGTTGTATGTATATGTGTGCAGAAAACTGACAAAACAGTTCGTAGAGTTACAGTAGGATGAACAGGGAAAGTGAGCTGTCATGGATCTTTCTGTTAAACAAAGACAAAAGATTTGTAAATCTGGCGCAGAGTGATTTTCTGTCTGCTGCTGCCATCAACCTGTCAGCCATTTTGACACCTAAGCTGATAATATCCCTCAATTTATATCCTTCAGTGACTATTTTGGACTGGCACCTCATGCTCAGATGTTCAAACAGTCCTTTTCCTTCTCTCTGACACCCTTTCACTGACTCACTGACATGCTGCTTGCTGACAGACAGATCTTTGAGAGAGAGAGAGACATGAGGTATCCTGCGAATGAATATGGATCAAGCTGTCCATCTGTCCGTTTGCCATTAGGCTTCACTGCTGCTGATTGCTGACAGGCCTCAGTAAGAGGCTGAAAAGAATTTAAAAATGAGCTTGATGGAAATGAGACTAATATTTTCTTTGGGGCCTGGGGATGGAGGGGAGCATTCAACCTCAAGGAAGAGATTAAGTCACATTTATACTCCTGATAAAGCGGAGTGGGGAGGTGTGGCGTTTGAAATATTAGCTTTGGGCTTTGTGACAACATGAGGAAAGTAGGTAACTGTCAGAATTACCAGATGAAGAGGTTTGTATGAGAAGGGAGACATGTCCAGTGCACATACACAGAAGTGAGCTGATTCACACATGTATATTGAGCTGGAGCATATCCCAGCATGCACCAGGTTTGAGGGTAGGAAAATAGCCTGGACAGGGGGTTGCCAGTTAGAAGACAAAATGTCCTCACTCTCACATTCAGACCTGTGGGAAATTAGGAGTCTTCATTCCACCTGATGTGCACGTCTGTGGATGTGTGGCTGGACAGGAGCAGCATGAAGCAAAACCCACACAGTGACAGGGAGGTCTAATTAACATAAATCAACTAAAAACTGAAAATTTACGATATAAATAAATAATCATAATGAAGCATTCCTTGTTCAGTGGAATAAAATGACAGATTTGTGTGTCTTTACAGTTCTCTCTGGTGCAGTGTTTCATTCTTTCTCAGCTTCTTGACATGTTGTCGCTTGTTGGCTTTTGGCTGTCAGTTGCTTGCAGCACGACTCTGTTTTAACAGTTTTTTTTCCCCTGATTTGTGAATTGGGTTTTGTATGAATGCTCATCCTCAATTCGTTTAAAAAAACCTGAGCTGGAGCAAATGCAGGTGCACAACCGACAAAAAGCAAGTATATGTGGCCATGTAGCAGCAGACAAATAGGGTGTGTACTTGGCTAAAACTTACAGGGGCACTGTACACAACTGCATTTGGGCAATAAGCCTTTGAGTGACTATTTCTGCATTTGACATTGTCCATTAATACAATTATTTTATACAGTTATACTTTTGCGAACATCTGTGAATACATTGGAGAGTCACTCAAAGGTTCATATAAAGCATAGAAATCAGCTAATTCCTTTTTACATTCCTGATTGCCAGTAGTCCAGTAGTAGTCCAAAGAAGGAAACCTGTTGAACAGGAGACAAGGTCATAGACAGTCAGCTTGGTCCCAGATATCACAATATAGCTTCAAAAGGTCTAGTGGACCTATGCCTCGATGGGTCAGGGGTGTTTTGGCAGCTGAGAGGGGCCTACTCAATATTAGGCAAGTGATCGTAATGTTATGGCTGATGTGTCTTGAAGGCAGAAATTCTCAGCAGAAATGCAGCCGGGAATCTGAGCAGAGTTTACCTGGACCATTGTTTGTAGGTGTTTGTAGGTGATTGGTCCACAACTACGTCCAACTAATGTCATTGCAAAGTTCTGCACCAACAGGCTACCATGCTCTCGCAACGTCGCCAATGTTCAACTTGCTATGCCTATGGCTTTAGTTTAAATGTGTAAATGTACATTAATGCTTATAAACTATACTCTGAGTTCCCCATATTAAAATAAATTCTCTGCGTTATGTACAAGAGCATGGTCCAAAGGGAAAAGGGCTCATTAGTTTTATGATTCTTTATAAATATTTAAAGGCCTTGACTCACTTAAATTCAAAAGGAACACAATGCTATAAAGAAACTTAGTATAATTAACTTTTAGCCAAGGATTCACTGTACTGGAAGTACTGGCGATGGTCTCTTTGTGCATGTGTTATGTGGATGTCTAGATAATGTGGCTTTTCAGCAGCAATTTTTATTCAGGATGAAAGTGTGAGATCTGTGAGCTACAGTGTGTTCTTGTAAAAGTATGAGCTCTGCAGTGTGTCTCGATTTAGTGAAACTCTCTCTGTCTCCTCATATTCATATGTATTTTTAATAACAGCCAGATATATCTTGTCCCTTGGGTGACTTTCATACATTTCATAAAGCACGTAGAAGTATGTAAAATCAGGTTATTTTAAATTAGAACCCAAATCCTTATAAATACTTTTAAGATATTCTCTAAAGCATTTGCTTCAGTTCCTCTCATTTTAAAACGTAGAGATAAGTTAACCCTTTGAGGAGATGAAATTATCATTTCAATGTGTCAGAAAGGAAATCAAAGCTCACCACGCTGCCCGTTTAAGGAGCAGTGGGATAAAAATCGTTAATGTATAAAAATACTGGGGTTTCTGCTTAAAATAATAATGTCCAAGTGTGTGTTTGGGATAAATTAAAAGACAAGCTGCTTTGTTTTGATGTGTTACTGAATTTAACTTAGTATTTAAAAAAACCTAATGGTGGTTGTTATTTTTCCACAAAAGTCTTCCTTAGAAATATAACAACATACCGAGCTGCTATCATAAGCATCAGAGTTTGTGGTAATACATTTGTACCTTGGGAATTGCATCTATGTCTTCACACTCAACTGCGATTTCGCATTCTCTCTGATGATGCCCACTGACGAAACTCTGTGCTGCTGCTTTTTTGTTGTAGTTTGCACAAGTTTGGAGCTGCATGTGTGTGCCTAGCAAAGACAGCACAGACAACAGGACCCTGAGACTGAAACAGACGAGGAGAAGCAGCACCTCTAAGGAAATAATTATCTCTCTCATCCCCCTGCAGCCTCCTGTGGGAGATCGAGCCGTGATGGCTGCCAGTTTGTTGCGTGGCTGTCTCTAAACCAAAGGCTTTGTTTTTCCCTCTGTGACTGAAGTTGTTGACAAAGCTTCTGACTATTTACAGCAACATTATCTGCAACTCTCATACCCCAAATTATATGAGAAATATGTCTGGCAGTTAACAATTGCCAATATGTGATATGCTTTTGTGATATCTTACTCACTGGAGTGACAGCACTAAATTATTCATTACAACATTTAAGTACAAGCAAAGAGTCTGATCTGATCAAAGAGAGATGTAACCATTCATTTTCTTACTGAAATCTACTTTCTGTCCTCTGACAAAATCATTTTAAGGGGGGTTTCTCTGCTATATGTACAGTTTCTGCCTGTGAAAACAAGTACAGCATATTAGACACTGAAATGTTTTCTGTTGCTCCAGAGGGAAAACTGGGAAAAGATGTACGAGTTTTATGCCTTTCTGCTGGTGACAGCCGTGACTGGAGGCACGGCTGTTTCCAAGGTTTTCTGTCTGCACTGTTCTATTCTCCCTGAATGTGGTATCTTTCTTCAAATTTATAAAAATATTCAATTAGTCTTAAGGATGAGCTGATTAGATTTTGATGGTCAAAAGTCAAAGGTCAAGACCACAACGATCCATGACTTCTTTATATTTGACACAAACATTCACTTGGACCCACAGATGAACTGTGAGGAATATGAGTCTGGACAGACATGCACGTAAACGGTGGAGACAGATAATTTAAGTTATTTGTTGTTATTGTATGCATTCCACATTGTCCCAAATTATTTACTCAGAAAGACTTATGAGGAGTTTTCTTTGAAGCTAGAAGCTGGTGCCTCTGTCCATACGTGTGAATTTCAGTGTACTGTGTCTGTCTGACTGTCTCTCTTTGTCAGCCATGTGACAAACTGCTGACCCGTCCAGGGTGTCTCCCTCCTCTCCCCTACTGAGGGCTGGGATAGGCTCCAGCCCCCCTGGGATACTTTAGCAGGATGAGTGAGTCAGATAATGGATGGGTGGATGGATGGAATAGTGAGGCTCTCTGACCACAAATGACACATAGTTTGTCAACTGTTTGCAAAAATTCAACCGGCAGGTTTAAATCCAGGATGAGTTCTTAGTCCTCTACCTCATCCAACCTCCATTTTCAGCTTTGTATTGCTGATTAACAGTTGTACAGGTGATATTTAAATAGGACAGCCATAACCTAAAACAAAAAGTCAACTCATGCAACCTCACTTTTTAGAAAAGGAGGGGGGTCGGGACAAAGCAAGGACGAGGTCGTCACAGTGGTGCTTCGTCTTGAGGTTGACAGGTCACCCTCCTTTCACTGGCGCCTGGAAGAAAGTCTTGATTACATCATTCTGCAGTACGTTGTGGGCTTTTAGAGACATTGTGTAGTCATGATGACTACTGAGAAAAAAAAGCATGAGATGAGAAAAGTGAACAAAAAGAAAAAAAAATAAACAACAGATATTTGCAATAACGATGTTATGACGTGGTCGGGGACGTTGATGAAAAGCCAGTGGCAATGAAAACAAAGTACACTATTTTTGAATGAATGTTATTAATTTGTGGTATGTTTTATAACCTTTTGTAAGAAATCCATCTGTGAAAGAGGAACATTTCTTTGACATGCCTGCGTTTCAGTGGGAATACAAACAAGAACAAGAAATCCTTGGCGACCTGACTCACTGTTTTGCGTAGCCCTCCACCTCCATCTCATTTAAGACCTTGTATCAAAATATGTGATTCGTCTCAGTCAAGTAATTCCTGAGTTGTTAGTATTAACCTTTCATCATAACTGCACATATTATGCACCTTCTTCAATCAAAACTTTGCCCTTTGCAATGTCCTTCATTGCATTGAATGTTAAAAGAAAGCACCAGCTGGATGGAGTGATGAACGGTTTATGCAGTTATTCACATTATGTATATGACAGACAACCATTCACACCAGTTTAGAGAAACCAGTTAACCTAACATTCCTGTCTTTAGGCTGTGGGAGGAATGCAAACCCCACACAGAAAGGCTACAAATGGCCAGGGATTCGAACCACAATCATTGTCAGTAAATAAAGTGGACCACTGATGCCAATAACGTTTACTTTACCTAAAACATAAACCAAAAATGCCACCATGTTTGGAATAAGCTCTAAGTAGTTGGCGACTAGTGGAGAATTATTGCAGGTTTTTTTACTGACAAAGCTGTCATTACATCATTTTTGCAAATTAGCTTTAGCCAGGTTACAAGGAGAAATATTGAGCACGGTGGTGTTGGTGTTGGTGAAGAAGTATAACAGAAGAATAGTGAGGATAAGTTGCAGGGGGGAACACAGATAGGTATGAGGCCAAGGAGTTAATCATACTGTGAGTTAAGGTAGCTACTTCAAAACCCCCTCCTCATTTTTATTTGTCATAATTCGGTAAAATCTAAACACAAGAGACCCAATTAACATTTTTAAGATTAAACGTTACTTAAAATTTTCCAAGGATGTCATTATCTCATGTCCATTGTGAATATACACTAATCAGTCACAACATTAAAACCAGCTGGTGATTTTCGAATAAAAGTATTATGTTTTTAACCAAATATCATGAACTAGTGGTTAAGATCCTCAGTGATCTTTGACGCTTATTTTTTGATAACTACCGTACGTGTTTTGCTGTAATGGTATTGCCTAAAATACATTGTTTTCTTAGTGGAGTACTTGTCCGTGTTACACTTGTCCTCCATGACATTAGGACCAGCAGTTTTAATGTTACGCCTCATCAGTGTATCTAGAACTCAAACAACAAACATGGTCCATGTTACAAAATGTGCCTGGGAATCATGTATTCAGATGAAGATTTAGAACAATCCTTGTACATTTCAGCTTCTTGTCAAACTGTCAGATAAGGAGAAAGAGATGTATAGACTAGTGTGGGGCCGTGTGTGGTAAAAGACAAAGTAATGTGTAAGTGATCCTGCTGGAGTCACACTCTGCCTTCAGTAGCTGTGATGTGAACCGTACTGCAGTGCCCATAATTCATCCTCATCTGCCTCAAAGACGGTGCTGCTCGTCCCCACAACACCAACATTTTCCCTCATCCTCTGGGGAACCCAGACTCATCAGAAAGGCTGTACCCAGTAAGAAAAGACAGGACTCACCAATAATGTTTGGTATTTAACTCACAGGAACGGATGGGATACAGCATTGTGTTGTTCAGGTATGACCAAATAAAACAAAACATTTTTTGTTAAAGCTTATTTACAAGCAAACCATAATCCATTTAATAAATATTTCTTTCATTAGCATTGGGACACATTCTGAAATACAGATCAAAACAGCATAAAGTGGGTAAAAATAGAAATACTTTGATCATCCTTAAGACACATATTGTGCCAAAGATCGCTCAAAAGGCAAATATTTAAAAAATAAAACCTAGAGTGTTGTTTATCTGATTGCAGTGTGGGAAGTTGGGTTCAAAACATAGCTGCACAAAAATGTACTTTCATCTCTCCAGCTGCATCATCAGCCCTGTGATTCACTACCTTAAAAATGTACCCAGACCCAAAAAAAGAAATCAAAGTTCCTGCATTCAAGAGAAGTGCAGATGAAAAGGGACTAGTATAGAAATATTTTGGCACTGAATCTTTATTGAAAAAGTCAAATACTAAAGTGAGAAGTGTTAAAGGTCAGTCCACAGTGGAGGGACAGTGTCATGAGAGAGACTGTTCCTTAGCTGAGTTAGATGTGTGGGCATGTGTGTCTTCTTTGTCTGCAGGATCATCTGCAGGTGTCACAGTGAAATAGTTTGTGTGCTGAAACTTGAGCACTTCATTGCCCCAGCTGGTCCATCCAGGTTGCAGATTTCGGGCAAACAGCTCCAAGCACTTGGCTTCAGCTCCAATGTACGACTTCAACACCTCTATGGACATGAAGACACAAGGGGGATAAATTAACAGCTTTTTCTACTGCATGGTAGCAGGTGGACTCGACTCTACTCTCTTTGGCTTCCATTGAAAATAGTGCTTTAATACAGTGGACAGTTAACATATCCACACCACGTGAACTATGACGCACACAGGAACAATGGAGGGTACTGAAGAAATGCTGTTCCTAATTCTTGATGTGTGGCAATGCTTATCTAAAAATAATAATATTGCATCCCTCTATGTTGCTTGTTACTGTGTATTAGCACAGGACAGCACTGCCAACTGCCCTGCTCCTTCTCACCGTAGCACAGGTTGTTCTATGTGACCTTGAGTCTATAAGTGATGAAATTCCACAGGCAGCACATCTGACAGATACGTTTCATTTCCTCCGCCCTGTGCTGCTCTGTCTGCACTTGTGCGCGCTCAAACCACCCCGACACTCACCTCAGCCAACAGTTAATGAGCTCAAAAGCCTGATCCCCAAACCGATCCAACCTGCACAGTGTGGTGTCCTGCCTGGCGTTTTTTCTTCCTCTGCACGTCAGAGAGACAGAGTGGAAAGGCCAAACATGCAGCTCTCCAACTAATGCAGCCTCAACTGGTGACTCAGCGCTCAAAGTTGAACAAAGAATAAAAGGTCTAATTATCCGTAACTCTGAAATGGGACAACAGATAGAACTTTGGCTGAGAAAAACCTGCAATAAGGGACAATGTGACTTTACTCTTTTGACAAATAACATGCTGTGATATTTAAATTAAATGATACCTCACAGGCTTGTCAAATTCAGTCCTTTACAGTCCTCACATTTAGTGATTTTAAGTGTCCCATTTTTAAAATTGCCACTCAAATAATCCCTGAATATACAGTAACGCATGTTGATGTGTGTTTTTACGCCGGATGCCCTTCCTCCCGCAACCCTCCTGTTTTTTATCCAGGCTTGGGACCTTGGTGGGGGGTTGTCCATTCTTTACAGCAAACATTGGACAGCACCACTTACACCTTCCTTAGAAGACTCAATAAAGACAGTTTAAATCCTCTACAAGCAGCCTCCTAGAGGAGATGCTGCTCGTTACGCCCAGCTGGACCCGTCTGGCATAATAGTTACTATTGCTGATATAAATATTGAAAACAGTCACTCTTTTACAAATTATATTACAAAGGTAGAGAGGAAATTCTTTTTTCCAAAGTTTTGAAGTTGCAGGAGATCCTAAATAATAAAAATCATTTGTCTTGTCATTCAGTGAAGTGCAAACACTTTTTTTTTCTACAACATGACCATCTGGCAAGGATGTGTTGGTGTCCCTTATTTCTCCATAGCAACTATAAAGGAGGGGAAGAGAAGTGGGTCAGGGTTTCGAGGGTTGTGGCTTCAGAGCATCATGGCTGCACACTGGCTGGAGCAGATCTGGCATGTTGACATGGGAATAGTGCTGAGAGTAAGAAAAGCTTCAGGTAACGTAATGTCACAGGTCTGTGGACATAGTTTCTAGCAGTTTTGTAATCTATTTGGGAAATGAACAAAAGCAAGAGAACCCATCATTGAGACCCCTAGATGTTAAAAATTTGTACTATATACTTATACTAAAGGGAGTTCAAAGATGATGACGCGTATTCCAGATTTTTAGCAGCACAACTTTAATTAAGTACCATAACAAAAAAGAATTAAAAGGTATTTTTCTATACTTATGATTATTAGTATATTAGTATGATTATTATTAAATAAAGATGCTGTGTGTGATACAAGGTGAAAAACACACCCCATAAATAAAGTAAGTGGAATAAACAGTAAACCTGCTGAGAGGCTTTGGAAGGAATCGCACATGGAGATCTAACCTACTTAATTTCTATGGTATCGCAGCTCCTCAATGGCATTATTATAATTTAAATTAATGTACAATATCCAGCTACTTCCATGAGATGGAGGCTTTTCTGTGCTGCTGAAAGGGCAGTGGCAAACATTGGGGGTGTTTTGCTCTCCATACTGCACAATAAAACGAGTTCCCCTGAGAGGGAGGGAAATGACGTCAAGCCTGTCTTATTCATGGTCCCTGAATATTCATTGTCAAGGTCTTATATCGATTCTAAGTAGCAGAGTCCTTTTTCGGAGTCAAGTCTTGCCACAGCGCAATCAGTGTAAACAGCATAAAGTTCCCACTCTGATATTTTAAACCTGTCTTAGGTTGAGGATTCAAGTGTTCTCCCCTATTATAAACAGTGTACAACAGAGGCAATGCATGTTGTGTCTGAGCAGTTTTCACTCAACATGGCCATCTGCTACCGCTAGTAGCTTTATCGGAAGAAAGTGCCAACTTTCTTATGTGGAAATGCAAGTTTTTCACTTTAAAAAGTGCAATATTTCTACTTAATGTGTAAAACTAAAAAATTATTACTTTAGTGTAATAATTTATGCAATGTAACATGGCAGTCATAATTGTGTATGTGGAAACTGTATTCGTCTTCTAAAATGAATTTAAATAAAAATGTTAAAATTTTTATTTTAAATTTGCAAACGTAAAGAACTGAGGCTTTGTGCATATGTTTATAGTATGGAGTAGCTTATCATTGAAGCTTTATAGCAAGATGACAGCGAGAGAGCACAAGTGTTGCAGCACTGCCACCTTGTGGGACAGTAAAACATATAAAGTAGTTTGCAATTCAAAACATTTTGCAAGATATTTACCAGAGAGTGAGGGCTTCTGGGAGTGAAGAGCAGATGGGACGCTGACAATCAAACGTTGATCCTCAGGAACAGGAAGCTTTGACGTCTCTGAGGAGCTGAAAGTAGTTGAACAAGTCCAAGAACATGAATTGGGTATGTTTCATTTAGTGTGATAGCATAAACTATACAAAAACTGACAAAGAGTCAAACATTTTACACCTTAGAGAGCTGTCTGTGGAAGAACGATATCGGCCCAGCACCAGCACTTCATAGGGCTTCTTGTGAGGTGAATCCAGTGGAAACACAAACTGTCCAGATGTGGTCACCTGGAGGAAAAGAGTAAACCCATAAAACTAAAATCACAGAACTAGGTCAGATATAAGAGCTAAATATATTCAATGTTCTGTACCTTCACCCAGAACCATTCGGCTACAAAGTCTACCCCCCAGTGTGGATACAGCTCATCACGGACAAAACGTAGGTGGCTGGGCCGGTTTGTGACCCAGGTCACCACTAAGCAGTTTGAAGATGCCAGCAGAGGTATCGGGAGCCGTTTCAGCTGGGATGAGGGCAAAAAACTGTACCTTCATTGAGGAAATAGAATTTATAAGTTAGGACCAATAATATGTCAGTAACATTTTCAAAAAGCCACAACATTAACTGCTATCATGTAGATTAAAATATATGAAGTACAAATAAATCCTTTATCCAAGTGCCAATAAAAACAGCTGTGGCTCAGCCAGAAAAGCAAGTTTTCCTGCAGGCTTGGGTTTATGTCAACAACAATATTTAAAACAATGCCTTTTTTCATGAGCCAAAGTAAATATAATGCCTTTATCTGTTTTTCTCCCATGATTTTAGTTTCTTGTAATTTTGTAACATGCACATTTGACCCCTGAAGATCAATAAAGTTGTGTATGTCTTCCAACTTAATGCTTTCTTGAAGGCTTTGATGCTAAATTACCTGCGACTTCTTTTCACTGACTTGTTCTCCCACGGTGGATCCATTACTATCAGGTCATACTTTTTTCCATCTGTGTGAACATTAAGCAACCATGTCAGTCTGGAAAAATATTTAATCTGTTCTTCTTGTCAAGATGAGTCACACTAGAATTATTGATTCATGGCATAGTGATTTGATTTCTGAGCACATTTACACTCTCGTTCCCACATGCACACAATGGCTACAGCTGTAAGGCATTTTGTCAAATCACATGGCCTAAAAATTTTTTTTCAGTTCTCAGATATACTTATATGACCACTGTACTCACAGTAGACAAGTGGTTGCATCTGTGTGAAATCAGACAGCAGGAAGGCTGTGTGTCGTGGTATTACATAATCCTCTCCCATTAGCGTAGCAACTGCAGCCGAGTCCCCCTTGTTTTCTGTTACCCGTGAGAACAAGTCAACATGGGATGTAGAGCCATCCGCAGCAACAAGGGACTGAACGCTCTCCTCCTGCTCTTCATTGTCCACTAGAGGAAGCTCTTTAGCCATTTCGCAAAGTGCAGCAAGTCTACACTCCTCAGGAGGAACAGGGCCTTTGACTGTGTCTATCACTCCATTTAGATATCCAAGGGATTGGGCAGAATCCACCAAGGACTTGGTTCCCTCCATGATGACTGATCTAATCTGTATCACAACATATTACAGAGATTACTCAAGCAGAATTGTGTACTAAACTTAAAACATGACTAGCAGAGGTTTGCTGAGGCAGAGATGCATTTGTTATTTTTGAAATTAAACTTGTAGAACTCATTATTTGTGGACGTAAGGAAGAAGTCAGATTAGTATTATTTTTTTATTCTATTAGCCAGTAATTTAATTATTAAATGTATTTATTAATAATTATTTCACTATATTCAGATTATTAAAATAAAGTATAACCTGCAAATAATTGGTGAGGTTTTATAAAGCTGCATTATAAGCTGCATATAGTTCAACTATAAGTAGTTGAACATGTATAAAGGGAAATTTAACATTATCCCAACCGTGACCTGCGTCACCAATATTTTTCTTAAAAGGCCAATTTAGCATTTCACATATTAGGCTCACAATAAAAAGTTATTTAAAAAAAAAAGGATAAACTAATTCTGTTAACTAATTCTTCTTTTTCATCCATGTATTGATTTCCCTCGTCAAACCCTCAGTGCAACTAAACCATGTGGTGCTAGCAGTAGTAAGTCCACCCTTGAGCTGCTAGGTTCATGTAGAAATAAAGAGTAAGACAAAAGGGACGTCTTGTATTGCTGTTACAATGATATTATATCATGAAGGTAGGGCATTTGAGTAGAAGCATGCAATGGTAATTTCTTCATCTCCATCAATTTATTGAAACAAAAGTTAACAACAGTGGTGGATATACCACACCAAGAAAATGTCAATGTCTCAATAACTTGTCGATTATTAGGTTATTCACGATGTCAAAATGTGAACAGCATGACGAAGAGGACTGTTGAAATACA
The DNA here is from genome assembly GCF_033026475.1 of Channa argus. Taxonomy (NCBI): domain Eukaryota; kingdom Metazoa; phylum Chordata; class Actinopteri; order Anabantiformes; family Channidae; genus Channa; species Channa argus. The sequence continues at coordinate 14,553,896 of NC_090215.1, forward strand.
AACATCAATCACTGAACCCTTGAACCATTTTGCACAATGTGATTTTTGCCGTTAGTCACCTTGTTAGACAACAGCATGCTATGCGATGAGTACTGACACAAACAGTTGGACATGTGCATTCAAAAGTTTCCAGAAGGTCAAATTAAGTCCACCTGTACAGCTTATAGTGCATTGCAGCTTACCTTTTCATGGGACACCTGCAAATCAATTTCTCCATTGTTGAGTTCACTGTGTTTTCGCTTTCTCTTCTGAAACAAATGTTATTCGGTGGTATGCACAAGAAAGAAACAAGCATTCAGGTTGCAATTATAAACGAAAATGCTTACATTTGTCTAATACTATAGCTGAAGTTGACCCCTCCACTAAAAAAGATAATGCTGACCTACAAGATATTTACATCAATAATCGGGCAAGAAAATGTTGTAACTTCAGGTACCCTATATAATAAGGAAAATATTATGCATTGTGTTGCATTAATTTGAGGTGGGAGACCAGTTTCACTGAATGGTTAAATTCATTTATATGACAAGATGCTGAGCTGTTTGATTCAGGTTAAACTTTGTCCTGGTGAATAGTGGTGTGGGCATAGAGGGCAAAAGAGCTCAAGACCCCCAAAGAGTTAATTTATTTCACTGCAAACTTGGTAGGAATTTGCAACAATGAAGCAGGCGATTAAGTACTGTATATATCTGATTTGGTGTGAATGCTAAGATTTGTAATTCTTGCCTAAAAAGCGATAATTTTATAATGACTATTTTTCCTTCTCTAGGCAATTCAACTAGGTACAAGTATCTAAAATGTGTACTTTTAGCACAGTCGATGAGCACGTAGTCACTTTCAACCAGTGACAAGAATCGACAGGAGACAGCTTGCAGAGCAAGAGATACCTTTGATGGCTTCACTGTTTTCTGCACCACGCCCTCGTTTCCATTCTCCAAAACGGCGCTAGCATTTACACTATAATGACTCTGTAAAATCTGAAAACATTGTTTTTTGAAGCAGCATTTGACATGGGACTTGTAATTATCTTTATATCGGACGCATCGCTCACAGCCTTGATCAATGAGTGAACGAGCATCCAAAACCCAGCCACGGCTGTTCTGCACCACCACGGACATTGTTAAACTTGTCTAAGCTTTGCGATCAAGGGCTTAATCTATTTTGGTTATAGACTTGTGTAAAAACACACATGTCCCGCTCAAAAGCAACAACGAGTATAAAACACAGCAGCTTTTCTACAAAACAATATTTAACGTTTCTGCAGCGCAAAACAGGGGTAGCGTGATAAGTTTCGCTTTGCGGAAATAGAATTGCACGTTTGTAGCCCCCAACGACCTTCCGTAGTGGTAATGCTGCGTTCACGTAGGTTGGCAAAATAGGAAACGCTCATGCAAATATCAAATTTACATTTGGGCGTATTCCTGCACGATTTTGAAGAAACTGGCCAACGTGCAAATATTCTTATCGAGCAAAATAAAACTAAATTATCAATTTTAAACAGTTTGAAGTGTGTGAAGTGTCGGCGATGTGAACAGTTGCTGCTACTCTCTTCCCGCTTGAACGCAGCAGAGGAGGGGTAAACTGAAGACTCTGAACCCTGAGTGGCAGACTGCAGGGATTGTGTGTACAAAAGTGGGTTTCAAAGAGGGAACGGGAACTCATACTGCAGTGCAGTCAACTTTTGGACATGTTACATGTTCTACAGCGACAAAGACGCGCATCAATTTTAATGTAGCACGTAGGTTAACGTAGCTAGCTGGCTGAGTTGTACGGCTGAGAAGATGTTTCAATCGGGCTTTCAGAGCCGCTCAGCTCCGTCCTCTTCGGGGGAAGGCAGAAACAGAAAAGCTGTCCGTGTTTATGATTGCCGCTTCGAAAGTAAGAAGTCTCAGGGGAAAGAGATGGATACAAGTGGTTTGGACTACAATGGCTTTCTTCGAGAACTGCGGAAGGTAATATTTGCTATCTAACTCTAATCTGTTTGCAGGTGGACGGGGTGATTCAGAGATAATTACCTGGTTACCAACGTGGGATGGTGGGGTGATCCAAAAGTTTGAGTAAATCTTGAATTTAGGGCTGCAGCTTTAAATTGTTTATGTTATGGTATAAATGTCTGTCTGTTTTATTATTCTGTCTAAAAATGAATACAAACTCCAAAAAAAAAAAAAAAAAAAAAAATGAAATTACAAGGTGGAGCTTTGCCCGATATTGTACTGTTATAATTAGATTATTCATAGAATCCATACAGATTGATTATACTTGCGCTATAGTGTGTTTGTGTGTCTGTGTGTGTGTGTGTGTGTGTGTGTGTGTGTGTGTGTGTGTGTGTGTTTCCTCAAACGAGTAAATGCGTATCTCCATAAAACAAGTCAAGGCTACAATTTAGTACAGCTACTATTGTAGTAATACGATAGAGTGCGAATCAATTCATTTAATTTGGCTTCTGTTCAAACTACATATTTTTTCAAGTGACTGCATGTTACAGAAGTGAATTCTGTCAGGTACTACGCTTAACTTCATTTTATGAAGTTGTTGTATTCCACTTTCACTTTACAACAATGTGGAGGGAAATATTGCACACATTTGACAATTTCATTTTTTTTCCTGATGCATAATCTTACAAAATATGCATCAATGATAATAATCCAGGAAAATCATCTCTTATTCTGAAATGAACTACTTTATAATACTTTACTTTTACTGAGTACTTTTCCAACCACTAGTGTTTTGCAAGTCAAAGCGGAATAAAACAAAACAGATGCTGTCAGCAACACTAAACAGTCAAAACTCGTGGGGTAGGGCAGCGCCCAACATTTTGTATTTGACAAAGATGTTCTGTGTAAATAGTACACGTATTGACTTTATGCTATTAGTTTGTTTTTACATATTACAGTCTACTGACTTTGGCACCCCTTATTGTGCAACGGCTACTTGCTTCAGTTAGGCTACTGAACGCCCTAACAATTCAGAATGTTTTTCATCGAATATTTTTACATGAGCACTGAACTGAAAAATTCTAAAACTTATGCAAGATCAGCTGGTGGTTCTACTAGAGAAGAGATCTCTGTCTGGTCGTTGCGTTTGTCTGCGAATTGTGAATTTAACTTTACTGAATCCTGATCTGAGCTGCTGTGAGACTTTGTAAACAGGAAACAAAAGGAAACTGAGTGAGGATGCTTTGTAAATGCTTGAAAGAAATTCAAGCTTCATTTGTGGCTGCAGAACGTGCCCTTACATTTCTCAGTGGCGGCAGTCTCAGCTGCCATGGCCTAAACAAACTAGAAACTAAAAACAAAATCCACCAACACCATGGTGACTCACCTAGGCACTGCCTCTCCTGAGTTTTTCTATGCCCAATGGTTAACTGATGAAATGCAGTGTATCTGTTCGTAAATGTCACATGCTTTGTAAAAAAAAATGTTACCTGATTTCGACATAACAAGATACACAAAGACACAAGGTCACTTATCAAACCAAGGGGTCTTTGGGGAACACACTTCAACATATTATTAGTTTAATATTAACTAGAATCTGGACAGTACTGTCCATCTCCCTTTTAAGCACAATGTCATGAGGGTTAATGTCTTAGCCGAGCAGGAGGGGACTTGTTAAAGTGCCGCCCACCTCAGACGGTGTTGCCTAAGTAAATGATGGGGGAAGGTTAGGAAAAGACTCTTGATACTACTCTTGCTCTGTGTCCCTGCAGTGTCTGTCTGTGTGTGTGTGTGCGCACGCGCGTATACGCCCCATTAGCATCAATCACAAACCAACGTTTCTGTCAATTGACAGATTATTTCAAATCTAAAAAGGACTAACATATAAAGTAACCACTTACCTTTTGTCTTCTTTTTTTTTCATAGCAATTTGCAATTCAATTACATGAAATATTTGTGTTGGCAACAACTGACAGAACAGTCCTGAATTTTGACAAATTTGGTGAGTAAATCAGTTCTTTTTGGTACAAATTTGTTTTGCCATAAATTAGAGACGAACAAATGAAACAAACGCATTTTACATTTTAAAAATACTGTGATTTTGAACTGTACAATTCCTTTCCTGGAAAAATTCGATCGACTTTTCTGTTCTGACTTTACTCTGCATTTGCTGTGACTCTATCTGGCAAATGTTAATTATGTTTTGTCTGATGTACATAGTTATCCATTAGATACGACAGATGTCCAATTTCTTTTGTAGAGAACCTTCAGGATGGCAGCACCCTCTATTTGTTGAAGAGTAAGGACCAAGCACTATCTGGGGCAACCGAGGAGCAAATCATGTTTATGCCTCATTATGATACAATAATCCGGTCTGGCATGTATGAGTACTATGCTAGTGAGGGCCAGCACTCATTACGTAAGTGTTGGTTCAATTTTAACACAAGTCACCCTCTTAAAGTAACGTAGTGTATTTGTACAATCGTTATGCTGCATAGTGTCGTTCATATTTCGCCGCTTTCTGTAACTTTTTTCCCAGCCTACGCGATTGCCGAGCTGGTCGACAATTCTCTTTCTGCAACAGCTAAAAACCGAGAAATGAGAAGAATAGAGATACGAATGGTTGGTTCTGCAGCTACATCTCATTTACACCTTAAGTTTTTCCCTTTACCAGGCAAACAGCTGTGCTTTTTTGTTTAGCTAAATCGGTGAGGCTAACTACCTCCTCCTCTCTTTGATATCCAGTTTTTTGATGAAACTCTTGGAAAACCTGCAATGATTGTCCTAGATAATGGACATGGAATGACCCCTAAGCATCTCAACAACTGGGCGGTGTATAGACTCTCTAAATTTATCAGAGGAGACAGCAAATGTGAAAGGTTGGTGTACTTTACTGTTAATGTTTCGATGGTCCAATGCATACTACCAGTATGGTGTATTTGAATTTGAAATGTTTTCCTGTTGTTGTTTGGTCTTTAAGCAGTAATCAAGAAGGGTATGTTCGACCCGATGATGTTCCTCGTAGTCTCAACAGTGATATATCCTACTTTGGAGTTGGAGGAAAACAGGCTGTTTTCTACATTGGAACCTCAGTCAGGGTGAGTCCTTCCGTAGCAGAGCCAGATTGATCTTTTTTGTGGGTGTGTTATTGTCCCTCCCTGCACATGGGGACACATGATGCAGTGCTTTTGTCGCCTGGATTTGTCCTTACTGTGTGTCTAAAACAATATAGCAAAAAAACAAACCCTTTTTGAATGTTTTTCCTATTAGATGATCAGCAAACCACTGGGCTCTCCAGATGTCCATGAGCTGGTTCTGTCTAAAGAAGAGTTTGAGAAAAAAGAAAAGAACAAAGAGGATATTTACAGTGGGACCATCAAAAACAGGAAGGTAAGTGCATCAGTTCAAGTTGATATTACAGTGATTTGTGATATAAGCTCTGTGTAATATTTCATTCTCCACCTTCAGCCTGGTGACGCTTCACTTGTGAATACAGCGAAGGAGCGTTTCCTCCTTGACCTGATAGCTGAGGAATCGGGAAAAGAAAGCTTCACTGCAGTTGTCATCACAGGAATCCTGCCTGAGCACATTACCTATCTGAAAGACAGTTTTAAAGAATGGACCAGAGAGCTAGCGTTAGTTCCTTCAGCCATGTTTACCGTTTAGGTTTTACCCACATTATCCCATGTAAATCCATGGATTTATTCTTTATAAAACATTTTCTGTTCATTTTTCAGTCACATATACCACTATTACATTCATGGAGTCAATGGAAATGACATGAGAAGCACCTCTACAAACTCTGAGTCCCCTAAAATTGATATTCAGGTGAGACTGTTGTTGGTGTTTAAAAAGTTTGCTTGGTGATTATCACAGTGATGTGTGATTCTCTGTTTCCTGGTTATAGTTAAATGCAGCCCATTTAAGTTGATGTTACCATTTGATTCTTTGATTTTCATCAGATCACTTTAAGAGAGAAGCCCCCAAAATGTCCCCGTATGCTGAATCTTAGGGAAATAGAGGATGATATGCAGACTCTGTATATAAACGCTGCTGCAGATACTTTTGAGTTCAAGGCCTTCACTACACCAGATCATCCTGATAGTGGCACGGTGGAAGGAATCCTTCGGTATCATCCCTTCCTCTATCACAAGGAGACTTACCCTAAAGAATCATCTCCTGTCCAAGGTAAAAAAGACTATAATATATTGAAAATGCTTTGTGAAAGTATGAAATCTTTGGATTTAATGGTTTAATGGATTTTATTGTTTTTTATCAGCCCCTGGTGGAGATGATGATGAGGGTTCCGATAATGAGTCTGGAGTTCGGCATGAGGCAAGGGGGAGCAGGCCGATCTTTGAATGTTTCTGGAATGGACGGCTCATTCCTTACACCAGAGTATCTGAGTAAATACGATAACTTTTGATTCCTAATCTATTCAACAAAGAAAACAAAAAAGGTTATTTATTAATTAAATTGTAATTTTAAAGTTTATAATTTATACTTTATATGTTAAAGATTGATTACCTTTTCCCAGAGAATTTATGTCAATATGACTGTATATATTGTATTTTTTTCTCCTGCTGTTAGTTCTGAATATGTTTCTCATCTAACTCTCAACAAGAAAGTAAACGAACCATGAAACTATTACTTTAATGTTGTTTATTAAACAACATTGGCACAGTTTGGTGGTCTTATGCTTTGTGGTCCATTTTTTACAGTTTTGATTGGTGTACTTGGAAAAACGATTCTACCCTAAAGGAGTGTTACAGTCGTTTTTCTGGGGTGCTCTTCACTAATGACAGATACCAAGTCAGCACGAACAAGCTCACCTTCATGGACCTGGAGCTGCAACTGAAGAAAAAAGATACTATCTTCACACGTGTCGTTAGTGGACAGGTGATCTTATACAAATGGGCTTTTTTTTTTTTGCCCTTTAGTGATACGAGCAAATTGAAATCGAGTGCAGATTCAAGCCAATTGTCTGAAATAATTCTGCGGCATTTCAACCAAGTGTTGGTAAATAGAGTTCCTTCCATTTCTGCAGAAATCTAAAAAAAGAACTTGCATTCAGAGAGAGTTCACAGAGTGGCTTAAAAATTGTCATGAGAAGTTGGACAAACAAGTGAAGTTCCTGGGCTACAAGGACACCATAACACGGCCAGATGTGAGTGCAAAGAAAATGCAGCATCCCTGGTCGACATTCTCTTCCATTGAATGGGCCGGCCAAATTTATAAAGCACGCCAGCTGGTGAGCATCTGTTTGTTTTACTTTTTCTGAATGTAAATTGATCAGCTAGAACACTAAATCTACCTGATGGATTTAAGGGTGCACAGGAGTCAGCATGGGGACTAGTCGCTGACTACGCAGCCTAATACACAAAAAGCTGTAATGCACAGTGTGTTGTGACACCTTTTGATCAACATTCACTTTTCCCACTCTGACCAATATCCAGCACTCAATTAAAACCATCAGTTGGATTTAATGTTGCGGCTTATCGGGGTATATCAGATCATTTGATTTATTTTACCCATTATATTCCAATACTGTTCTTCATTATACAGGTGAAATCTAAGAAAACTCAGCCCATTCACTATGGTAGAGTGATTCGGTTTTTGCTGTATGGTGACCATAAACGTGATGTCTTTGCCACAGGAGGAATGGTTGAGATGACTTTGGTAAGGAAATAATTATAGATTATTATTAAATTTATTTTTTGTAATATTTTTAATTTGAAATGGACTTTAGTGTTACTGAAGGTATTGTGTTTATCTGTCAATTAATAGCATTTTATTTGAAATTTGACATATATGAAATATGTCAGATTTATTTTGAGATTAACAAAAAAAAATAAAATGCTTCCTAGGAACCCAAAGCACTTTACAACAAGACCAAAATCATACCCATTTCCAAGATCGACAAGACAGCCACTGATGAAGCCATCGAGAAGTACATAAACAATGACGCCGCCAGGTGAGTGAGGGGCTTGGCCAAAGACTGCCATGCTACTAGCCTCTAATTTATATTCTGGTTTACAATGCATTAATAACGCAAAACAATAAACGTTCAAAAATGTGCAGAGCATATTCATTTTAAAAATTCATTGTTTAGATGTGATTTGGGGTTAATAAGGTATTAAATAAGTAATTAAGAGATTGCTTGCTTGATTGATGGAATTTGGGCCCTTTTTAAATTGTGTCTAATTAGAGAGTGTAGTAATAAACCTTAAATAAACTTGTTCTAGGCTTCCAGATAAGCTGGATCTGGTTTGGCCAGATGGTAACCCTTGGCCACAGAATGTTGTTCATCCAGCTGGAACTCCATTAGGTAAAATGTTGCATGGTTTGCACACTACACCAGTTCACATATCATTTATTAGTTTGCTTGTGACACTATTGAAAATGTCTTCGCATGGACCACAAATGTCATTTGTTGTTTGAGTTGACGCTTTGATATTTCAGGGCCACTCAGAGTTGAAATTATGAATAAGAAGGGGGAGTTGATGTCCAGGATGCCAACATCGGTGACGAAACTGAATACTATGCTCAGAGTAATCTATCATGGTAAGTAACCTTGTTAGTCTCAACAGTCTTAACAAACTCAGTTGCAGTTTGCTTGAATGTGTAATCAAATAATATATTTGGAGAGCTGAGAACAGTATCATAGTATAAAAGGAAAAACACATGAAATATATTAAGAGCTGCTTTAGGAGTTTTTCTGTATTTACACATATATCTTTTCTTTTACAGTAGTTTTTACAGACTTTTACAGACAAATAATAATATTATCAAAACAATAATATGTATTTGGTGTCTAGAGCAATAACAGTGTACAGTATATTTGAGTGTTCGTGATAGCAAGAAATATAATAAATATTAATGATAATGTAGTACATTTTCTTTGCCTTTTATGTTGAGCAGGTCCGAAAAAAGAGGAGGAGCTGGTCAGTTGTGTTGCCACACATTCAGCAAAGTGGGGTTTCTGGTTCAGAAGAATTGGTAAATTAGTTTGTATTTGTCTTTTTTCTATTATAAGTTACTCCTTAGATGCATTGATTTTTATCTGCTGAAAGATCATATGCCACTTTCACAGCCGTTTTCTTTCTTATAGACAATCTCATCAAGCTTGGGGAATATACACTCTTTCTGAACGCTGTGATTAGCGACAGTAATGAAACTGCCTATGGGGGCAGAGACCTTCCAAGCTATGAACTGAAATTCAGCATCAAAGGTATGGAGAGCCAGCATATTTTACATGTTTTTTATTATTTTTCAAAGCCCTTGTCCCACCCTCATCTTGCTACCTTACACTTCTCAGAGGGTAGTGCTGAGAGTTTCGTTGTGGATGCAGTGAGCTCCCCTGTTCATGTAGGCGTGCCATTCAACATTCGTCTTCAGATTAAAGATCATTATGGCCACTCAACACTGCCTCCTACCAATGTCGAACCTGTACTCACATGCAGGTCAGTCGCTTTATATGTTAAACATCAGCTGCTGTTTAAAAATGTTCAACCCAGTTTTAATGTTTCCTTTATCTCAGTAGACCATAGGAATCTGATTATGACTTTAATTTGTCAGATGTAGCAGCTGCATCATAATCCTTATTAATTTTATTCTTTTTTCAGTGGCCTGGTCTTGAGTTATGAAGCAGTGGACAGCAGTGGGACCACAGTCACCATCAGAAATATCAAAGCAAGAGGAAAAGTCATGAATTACCCGCAAACAAAGGTTAGAAGAACATCCTCACAGAAGACAAACTAAAATGTACACTTCAGGACCTACATTTTGCTAATGCTGTAAAATCACAACTAATTTTACATATGAAATTGATGAAAAAATAATGCTTGTCACCAAATGGTTATCCTATGAAAATATTTTCCATTGCATCTTTTGTTTTGCAGGCACATGACCTGAAAGTGACCCTGCCTGGCCTCAAAAAAGACACACAAACTCTCAAGATCAGTTTTCTTCCTGGTGAGATGGCAGTTCAGCAATCAAATACTGATAATAAGAAATTTTGCAGGGAAACTGACATAGGAAATGATAAATTCATTAATTAAGTTATTAGTTAAGTTATTATAGATGAAAGCATAGTACATATAATAGTTTCTCAGATGCATGATCATATTTTCTAGGTAATCCACATTCCCTCCATGTGATGCCAGATAACAACCCCATCACAATAGAGAACAGGAACTCTGTCAAGTTTAATGTGGAAATTCATGATGAGTCTGGAAACATCACTGCTCACCCCAGACAGATTGTTCGCTGCCAGGTATGGATGGGAAGTGTGCCGGAAAACACTGAGATAAAAACCCATCTTCTAAATAACACCAACTACATGTTGTGTTTGATACTGCTTATCGATCCAGTACTTTTGCTACTTTTCCGTTGTTGTTGTTGTTGGGGTTGTTTTTTTTTTCTGAAAAAAAAAAGAAATATTAACAGGATTAACACTGCTTTATTGTCCCATCCATACTTAAATAAATTCTCATTTTTGTGTGGCAAACTTGGAACTGCAGTAGTAGAGAGAGGGCTGCATTGGTTCATTGTGGCTGGAACTTTAACAAAAAATGAAATGTTAAAAAATTCCATCTGACAATCTGAGCTCAGACCAGAGCACTCGGCAAAGTGTCACAGATTGTATGTAAAATAACAAACAAATGAAATGAGGCATTATTACTCAAACAGTCTAAAATTATATAAGATATATAAGCTTAAGATGTGAAGCAATTGTTGTATGTTTGATGGGTCTGTTCAGTCCCTTCCTATGTGGATTTCCAGGTTCAGGGGTTTCCACCAGTTTCAGTTGACTTTAGCAGCACAGGAACTGGGCAGCTTGAGACACAGCCTATCAACGTCAAAATAATCGAGGGAGAGCCACAGATGCTCAAAGTTCATTTGACTATTCCTGTAAGTAAAAACAATAAATCACACTTTTTTATTTTATTTGTTTGATTAATGTAAGTCTCTTTTATTAAAATGTTTGTCAAAATGTCTCCAATGCCTCCTTGGTTTGGTACCAGAGTCAGAAGAACATAACAATGGTCATGAAGGAGCTAAAGGTGATGCCCAGCACAAAAGTCTCCTTGATGGAGGTCTGCAGTCGGGATGATGAGATTCTGGTGCTGAGGAACAACGAAAAGATAGATTGGCTGGCTGGAGGCTTGCTGGAAAATCTGTTCTACAAACTTTATGATGAGGGCGGCAGAGAAGTACCTCTCACTGCTGAAATCGCCTCCATGATCAAGGTCTGGCTGGCAAATACAGTATATTGCACATCCTGTCTTCCTGTGTGCGTGTGTGTGTGTGTGCTAATAATCTCTGTTGCTAAATATGATGTTTTATGAGCTTGATGCTGACTATGTTGTATATGATTAAGGTTAACTGGACAGCAGATGTAAATGTAGAAGACTTGATCAAGGGGAAGCTGCCTGATGTACAGGTGCCCAAAAACGTGCAGGATGAGCGCTTCTACCAAGTGGCATACCAAGACCAGAGTGTGTCAGTTTCCTTCACTATAGTGTAAGCCATGCACTCATTTCACAGTTGTCAGTCCTTGTTTGCAAGCTTAAAGGAAAAGATCATTTTGGGAAATACTCTCAATTACATCTTTCCATGAGTTAGATGAAAAGGCATATATATTACTCGTATCTGCTCACTGAATATGAAGCCATAGCTATTGTCTTTGTTGAAATTATGTAAAAACAGCAGATTGGGAAAGTTGTGTGTTTATGGCAGATCCAGGCTAGAAGTTACCTTTTGTTTCCATATTTTTATGCTGAGCTAATTAACTTCTGTCTTGTAGCTGTAGTTTGATTCTGTATGTAAAAGGCAGATGTGAAGAGTAGAATAGATTTTCTCATCTCTCAGTGTATTTCAAAAAATGTTTTCCTGTAATATCAAAGTTGTAGCCTGGGAAATTAACTTCTTGCCCGTTTTGTTTTTAGGCCACGTCCGGATGAACCAACAAAGCTAAAAGCTTCTCTGCCCCAAAACACCTTGAAGCTTGGTGAAGTCCTATCTGAAAATATCAGTAAGTATGCATCCAATCACTTAAAATCTTTTTTTGTCTGACATGTTTTGACGTGATGAATCACAATGTTTCCCTCTCATAGACCTGGAGCTTGTGGACCAGTATGGCAATGCAACCAAGACACTTACTTCCAGCTGTGTGAACCAGCTGAAAGTGAAAGCTGAGGATCTGAACAAATCGGCTTTGGACTTTGTATGGCAGGTGAGATGCACATCTTGAAATGAAAAATTAAAAACTAAAACATGTATTTGAATATCAGCCACATGGCTCATTAGGAGTGTTTTTAAGGTTATGTGGCCAGATGTGGATTTTAATGTGCTGTGTATTTTCTTATATAATACTGATACTATAATACTGTGTCCCCCCCAATTTGCAACACTCAATTCTGTTTCCACTCTCCCACATCCATGCCATAAAACCCAGGCATAGGATGCATGCATGAGAGAGCCAAGCAAGCACAGTAACAACAATCCTTTTCCACTTGGCATCAGAAGCATTCTTGATGTTTTTGTGGTCAAAGGTCAATTCTAAAATAACTTATTTTATTAATAACGCTTTTTCTTTTTTTTCTTTTTTTTTTTGTACTACATTTCGTTATTGATAAATCCAGCAGCTATTTTATCAGTTAGTAACTTGGTGTATGAAACATCAGATAACCATTCGGTATAACTCATAGTAATGTCAATAGATGTCCGATTTTTTTCATACCCCAAAACAATGAAGCAGCAATGTTCAACGATGTGGAATCCCCAGAATGTTTAGGCGTGGGTTAAAAAATGGGAATGAATTGAATAGTGAATTGGTGTGAATTGATCAGTATATTGTATATGTCAAATCATATACCTAAACACAACAACAACATTGTATAATTAAATGGAAATATATAAATTATACTGTAATGCTGTCAACCTACTCTGATGAGTACATCTTGACAAACATTTTAAATTCAGTACTTTTACTTTTAACAATGTATTTTAGACTGTGGTGTTGACACGGATACAGGAGGAAAGGATCTGCACAGCGTATGGTTAAATTATGTTGTCTGTTGATGTAAATGCCATCGCTCTGTGTGTTGTAATCAGAAGAGCAGTAATTCTGTCAAGGTGGCAGGAGTGTGTTTCGTCGGTGGGAGTCCAGGCCCCAGAGAGATGTGTTTCACTTATGGGAGTTATGTGGAGAATGTCATCATCAAGGTGACCGCTGGAGACCCTGCTAAGATAAAACTAGTCAGTGGACCAAGACAGGTAAAAACGGGTTCTGATGCTCTTCCCCCACACTTGTTTTATACCCTTTTTTTTTTTTCAGTTAAACATTTTTTTAAAGCTTATGTTTTTTATGAATAAGCCCTTGCAGGTGTTAAATGACCATGGCATCCCCACACCATTCCTTGTCCAGATGTTTGATGATTGGGAAAACCCCTCTTCAGACCAGAGGGTTGTGGTGGAGTTGAAGTCTTCCTCGCCATCACTCAAGGTTCGACCATCCAAGAGTCTCTAACACTCTTACGTTAGTGATCTCCGGTTAGTGATCTACCTGGAGAACTGCAATTAGATTTTCTTGTGTTTTTTCAGATAACGGCACCTGTTGAGTCGCAACCAGTCGACTCAGAAGGGAAAGCCTCTTTCACTATTAATAGAGTGAGCGGACCAAAGTGAGTGTCGCCTTTTCATATAGTAAAAAACATGATATTAATATTACAATACAGTCATTTAGAAGCTATGTTTTAAATCTGTGACTTGAACCCTTAAATTTGTGCTGTGACCTTGTTGTTCCACTAGAGGGTACTATGAGCTGACCTTTAGAGGTTCCTTCAACAATAAACCCATCTCTGGTCCATCAGTGAATCTCATTGTCTTACCTGATCCCAACAAACCTGTTGAACTGACTGTGGAGTATGAGCCTAGTGCTAAGTTTCCTGCTGGAGGCACCTTCCCAGGTTTGCACTTGTGTTTTTAGTTTCAAACAAAACGGGATTTTATTTCACTTCAAGCAGCCATTCAGCAAACTAAGAGCAGCTATGTGTGTGTATTTTTAGTGTTCTTAGTGACTGTGCTGTCTGATGAAGGAAGCCCAATTACAACTTTTAACCCTGCTGCTGTATCCATGTGGCTGTCAGAGGGAGTGGCATCAGAAAGAACACCTTCACAAACGGTGAGTGACTATCAAACAGAGCAACTGTCATCACGTTTTTTTGCCTTTCTCATTTGTTGAGTTAGATTCTGCTTTTTTCGTCCAGGCAATTGAGCTGAAGTGTAGTAAGCCCATGGACAATGAAAGGAAAGACTGCTTTCACTTCAGGTAAGATACTTTGGCATGTTATGTTCTGAGAGATCGGTTCCACTCTGATGTCTGAATGACAAATATGAATTTACTGCAAGCAGCAGATTTGCTTTGTGCACTTTATGTTCATATCCTAAAAATGAACATTATCTTTTTACCAAACAAAAGAAAATCATGTTTGAATTGGCAATACCCTCCTCCCCACGTTTACCAAAACATATGGAAAACTATGACCCCAGAAACCTAGTTACCAGCATGAGCTGTCAGAGTGATTGTAGGTACGTTTGCTATTCCCACTGGATGGAGTCAGTTGGCTGTTTCCCCGTGTCTTTATGCTACAATATACCAAGCATCAGCTTCGGGTAGTTTTTTAGTGTACAGACATCAGACTGGTATCCATCTGCTTATTTACTTGTTCATAAGAAAGCAAATAAGCATATTTTCCGAAATATTGCACTTCTCAAAGAGAGGTAAATATATATTTTGTGTTTCGCTGCAGAGATAAAGAAATCCCAAAACAAGCTGGAAAGCACACCATTCAGTTTTCTCTTCGTGACAAAACAACACTGTACAGTGAACAGGTTGGTTGAGCCACAGCACAGTACCCAACATTTTCAGACAAAGTCTGTGACTGACCTCTGCTGTGTTTCCTAGATTATCATAAATGTGGTGGCCAATCAGCCCGTCAAACTGGGACCCGACTCTCAGCCACCAGCTCCAGTTGTTTCCTACAGTAAGGATATTCGTGACCGAATCTTGGTGGAGAATTTGACACTGAGGATAATGGTGAGCTGAGCAGAAGTTTCTCATCAGGGCCATTAAGGTTTACCTATTAAAAAACAACAGAAAAAGCCAGAGCATTGTTAGTTGGATTTATGAATTTTAAAGCTTTAGTTTGGGCTGATTATCAGCTGGTATATGACTTCTTTATCATGACTGATTCCAGGATTCATATGGAAATCCAGCTGGCCAGGATCTGGATGGGATAATGGTCATTTCTATAAAGAGCTTGAGTAGTGATGGCAACAAAATCCTCCCTCGGTTTGAAGGTGCTATGAATATAAGGAGTTTTAACTTGGTAAAGGGAAAGACCCACATCCCTGTGAGTAAACATTATAAAACAAGCTTCTTCTTTCTTTTTTTTTTATCTTGGCCTCTAAGGGACCCACTTATAAAGATTTTACATTTACTCCCCACAGAGGTTGGCTATCATGGAGAATAGTCCTGGTAAAATTGGCAGCGCATACACCCTCGTCTTCACGCCTCGAGTGTCCATGGTCCCCACTCTCCTAGAACCTTTCGAGCTCAACTTTCATTTTTACAATGGTATGAAAGAGAAATTAATGAATCCATTGCTGCTGCTCAGGTAAAATTAATGCGTAATTATGACACCAAGTGATCATTGGTAAATATATAAAGCCTAATTTTAAGTAAATTACCCTTTTTTATCGTATTGCTTTTGATTGTATCACTATATTTAGGGTTGCCACAGTTTAGCTAAAAGGATGCTGGGTGACACAGTCCATCCGAAAAGCTACAAGCAAAATAGTTTTGCAAGTCAGTTGAATTGAAAATTGCATCATTGAAAAGTGAAGAAAGAATAAACCAGAAAAACTCCATTGGAGCCATAGATAATAATATATGTGGCAGATGTGTCCTGGGAATTGTCACTAGCACACTATCATACCGCATCAAAATACAATATTCTGCATGGAAGAAACCAGGCATCAAGAATGCACATACCCTTCAACTGCAACCTTACTTATAGGAAGAACCTGTGAAAAGCTTTCATTAGGGCTATTTCTGTCTTAAAAAGCAGTTCCACTGAAGCCAGTTTGCAGTAGGGTCTCGCTATTATCAGAATTGAGCACGGTTTGTGGGTGCGTTGGAATTTCCTGCATTAACAACATTATTTTTACCGTTTTTGTTTGTTTCATTTTTAAGATGCAGAAAGTCAAAAGAAAATGGTTGGGCTCTCCATGAGAAGAGATGAACTCACATCTAAGCTTCCTAAATATAAGGAAATGTTTTCTGATTATAATGGCCTCCTTACTTTGATGACAGGTATTATTTAAATAAGCTGATATTGTACCTGTTATGCATCACATTATTTCTCTTTGAGTTTACTGTTGCACTGTTTGAAACATTGTCTAATTGAATGATTTCTTCATTACCAGATAAACAAGTCAGTGCAAGTAAGAAAGTAGCCGAGCTTAGAGACGTCCTGATCCAAAGGAACATTATAATAGCACAACATTTTTCTGTAAGAGTTTAAGTGAATCCAAATTTTATCTGTCTACATGCAGTAATACAGATCTTATCTATGTGTATTTATTAGCATGACATTTGCATATTTTACATTTTTGTAGATCCAAGACATTGAAAGACTCCTACGAGAGAAGAATGCAGAAGCTGATACGTTTCGGACAATGCCAAGAAGAGTTTGTTCCATCAGTGACCACTTTAGTGGGCAGCCGGATGTTTTGGGAGTGGTAACATCAAAAGAAATAAAACCTTTTTTTCCCCCTGTTGCCTTTAAAGGCCAGACCATTTCAGAAAACAGTGACCTCCATACAGATGTTGGGGCTAATGTGTAACTTGGGATGAAAAGAGTTTTGTACTTTTGTCACAATGAACAAAGTATTCTCACAGGTTGCACTTTAAAACTGTCACACAGGTTATTTCACAGAGATTTATGTTTTACAGGACATCTGATTTGTCTTATGTCAGTTTTAATGTTGTTCAGCATGTGATTGAAGTCATTTTGTGTCTCACTTGTTTATAAAATATACAAGTGAGACTTTGTGGCCATGTTGTGTAATTTGCATTTCTTTCTAATCTTAAGTTAGAATTTGAGGAAATTCAAAATAAGAAAATATATGGTACTTCATAAGAATCTTAGGCTAACTCTTTTCTCTCACTGACCTTCACAGGTTGGACATCTGGCCTATGTGGAGGATGATGCTGCTGCGAGAGTTATTTCTTGGCACATCAGTGGTGACATGGACTGTGTCATCACCAGAACGGCAGAAGCAGCATTAAAAATCAATGAAAACACTCGGGGCAGGCAGCAGGTCATGCCCCTTGAAGGCATTTTTGTGTCACCAGGCAACAGGTAAATTCAGTTTTTTAACCCTTTGTTGTGACACAAATTCAGTTCAACACAAGCACAATTACCACGACTGAAGGCTGAAGTATCTTAAAGTGTGATGCCACTCTTCAGAACTGCTCCAGTGCAAATCACTTGCTGACATCATGCCTCCTAACATCCATCTTTTTATACAGTTCCAGTTGGGTTCCGTCAGTTTGAAGCTGTATTTGTTGCTTAGCATCAATTCTAATGCCTTATTTGTACGTTACCATCACACATCATTGTTCATTTCCTTTTTGCTGGTGACAGCTGATTAGCTTGGTGTGTTTGATGGTAGTATTTAATTTGAAAGCCATCTCCTACCCCAAGCCATCCCAAAACAGTAATTTATAGATCTCGTGGCACCGTCTTCTTTCCCAGGCGAGCTAAAACTAAGCTCAATGGACACCTACATAGTTAAGTCAAAGGAAATTATCATCCAAGTTAATATATGCTTTGAAACTGAAGAAATAAAAAGTGGAAGTATGAAACTACCATACACCTATGATACAGTATTCTTGTCTTGTAGAAGTACAAATTCTTTAAAATGAATGCAGCATATTTTGACTGCCACAAATGTTTCATAAAAAAAGGGATAAATCTGACCTAAAAATTTTATATTAAAATTAGCTTTACATGTCTTATGTATAAACCAAACATTTTATATACAAACTTTATATAGACATTAAGAATATTTAATTTATTTCGTAAATGAGATAAGGAGAAGCAAATCATTACAAAAAACAAGGTAAAATTAAAGATTTTTTTCCCTCAAAACATGTACCTAGTCGACTCCAGTTATTTTCCAGTGGCTTTCAATGCAAACTGCTACAGAAATAGAATAGAAAGAACAATTCACAATACAATAGAATTCTACTTTTCAGTAAATGTTTCATTTTGTATTGCTTATGCTTTTGACTAAATTAACTTTGTAAAGTATGATTCCTAGGAATGAATGAGATACTGTACAAGGCTCTGAGTGCATGATTTGCTTGCTGACTTGTTATAGACCAAAAAAAAAAAAATTATTGTTTAGCGAAGAAAATAATCTGCAAATTAATTCTGTTAAGTTTATGATTTGTTTTTGCTACTTTGAAAGCAAACTTTGTGATCCTCCCTGCAGTTTCTCTGGTAACATTTAAATTGCTTGCAGACCGCTGCCACACATAAGAAATGGCTCTGCGCTCTTTGATCCACCCGGGAACCCTGTTTTTGCAAGAGATCTCCTGATTTACCCACACGACCAGGACAGTTGCAACACCGGTGAGCTATTGAATAGATTTCCCATTATGTAACGCTGCCTAGTTGTTGTTTTTGTCGTGGGAGGGGTTTAGTACAAACCCACGGTTTCTGTAGTCGTCGTGGAAGCACAGATTCTCGTGTTCACAGTTGAGGTATTTCGTTCATGCCCCCACCATTTGGTAAATGGTTCCACCTGGTGTCTAGTGTCAAAAGGCTCAAGGGGCTCCCCACTGGAGGGCCCCATTACAGCTCTTTCCTGTGTTTTTTTGCTTTTCTTTTCATTAGTAAAAGTTGGTTCTGTCTATTTAATCTGAATCTTTGTGTATTTATGGTTTATTGTAAAACATTTTCATTGTTGACTAGAGTAAGTTGTAGAAATGTGTGTGAGTGTTGTAGTCAATCTAAAAGCATTCTGCTTGTGCTTTTTTGCAGCATTCAAAAATATACTTGGCGATACTATTCTGATTGATGACTTCGTCTCAGGAAACAACTACAGAAAAGCAGTGAGTAATGTTTGCTGCTATGCCACAAATGAACTGGCTAGTGGTTATTGTTCCTCTAATTGTGCTGTTGCTTACAGGTGGTGCAGAACCGCATCCCATGCCCCACAATTCTGACCAGGAAAGGAGAGAGGATCAGTGGAAGGGGCAAGTTTGGAGGCACACAGAATAAAGCGCCACCGATTGAGCAATTGAGAGTCCTTGCAGCCCCCTTTCCACATCATTACCAAGTTCTCCAACAACAAATAGGTGACATATCTCATAGTCCTACTTTAAAACTTACTTTTGAGACCCTGTTCAGTCAGATTTTGCTTTAATTTCTCGTACTTTGACAGAATTACTGCATCAATATCGGGCAGCTCTGGAGAAGTGCGAGCAGGCAAAAAAAGACTATGAGGAACACTTAAACGTAGTGAAGTCTCCTGCAATGCAGAAAAAGTGGCAAGAAATGCAAGAGATAGAGAATGAACTGAAGCTAATAGAGACGCAACTTGGTATGTGGGTTTTCTGAGATCATGAGAAATTGCGTTAATGCTCATTTTTCTTCTTGCAATATCTGTGTTACTGATTGGTCTGTATTTGTCTTCTAGGTTCTACTCCAGTGAAACGGGGGTGTGGGGATGCAGGTGAACCCTCTGGCATCATTGCAAAAAGAGGACGGAGATAATCCACTTAAGGCATAAATTATGCCCACTTAAATGCAAGATTGTTTTGTGTTGATTGAGCTTTTTTAATTCATTTTATTTGTATTTTTTTTTATTTCCTTTCTGTCTTATATTCTGTCTTTTATGCATGTGTAATTAACAAGCGATCATTGATATCTTTTCATATCTATATAAAAAAATATATATATATATATTTACTAAACATCTTTCCAAGTGTCCTCATTTCTACTCAGTAATAAGTGAAATGTGTGTAACATTAAAAGATGTATTTAAAAAATCAACTACGTTGATGGATTTGGGCGGGCTGCACATTTTACGCACAGGATAATTACGGTGCCTTTTCAAACAAAGACAATCATTATCCAGACGTTGGTGTCCGGAAGTTATGCTCAATGACATTATGTTTTTGGAAGCCGTAAGAGAACTGGATGTCGGCGTGATTCGGGGAAAAAACTGAAAAGCGCATTTGTCAGTACTGGAGGTGGGGGCCGAAACGTCACATCCAAAGACACTCGCACGGCGGTTGTTAAGGTCTTGGGCGCCACAGAGCTAAGAGACTAGTGCAGGGAATACAAGCACAAACATGAAGGGCGAACTTTGCGGACTTCCACTGATTCCCTTCTTGATAACTTTTCCTCTCATCCATGGATCACCCTTTCAATACAACGTGTTCCAGGGCGACGCGTATTCTGGCACCGAAACACGACAGAGAAATAAGTAAGTTAACTGGAGTGTTGGTTTTATTAACGCACATTGAGATACTTTTGGAATCTTTTGTCTTCATCACCCGTGGTTAAATATAAATCAGCCCTCCAAATCAGAAGTGATTCATGTGAGATTCCCTGCAGAAACTGGTGCGCCCATGTTGTGCACAAGAACGTGAGCTGTGCCGTCGTGGGAGGCTCGGAGAGTTTCGTGCAGCCGGAGTTTTTACCGTGTCCACCGGAGCTGCCGAGCTGCGCGCAGCAAGTGATGTAAGTTCCCAGATGTCCAGAGCACCAGGAGAAGGACAGATGTTCGTAATGTTAACGATGTGAAAAGCAACACTGTGGGGATTGATGGGGTTACAAAATGCTTTTGGTTATGTACATCTGAAATATTATGATAGACCTGTTGTGTATTAACTTTAACTTTATAGCTTTGTGTGGCGGGAAAAGGTCCTATTTGGAGATGTAATCTATGTATTTGTATACGCGTTATAAGATCAGCATTATTTCCCTGTTACAGTGCATTTATTTGGTGCCTTTGGTGTTTATTGAATTGAGTTAAATTAGCGTGTAATGGTACTAATATAAAATTTGTTCTCACTCTGATTTTCATTTGCTTCACCGTTGAGCCACAAATGCAGTTAGTTATTGGGACCAATTGTGTTCTTAGAACTGGATGTGGTGAAAGTCTTGAGCTGCTCCCTGCTAATTGCATGAAAACCTTATTATAAATATGTCTTGTCCAGTTGTTCCTGGTTTATTTGCATTCTTAAAAGAATATCTTGTTTTATTCAGTAGAATTAGGATTATGCTGTTGTACAGAGGTCCGTCCAATACTTTTTAGTCTAGTCATTTTTAGACACCAGAAAATATTAGAGTTGCGTTTTTCTTTTATGCTTCCAGATATCGGACACACTTTAGGCCCATGTACAAGATCGCCTACAAGACAGTAACTGAGCTGGAGTGGAGGTGCTGCCCAGGTTACCAGGGCCACAACTGCATGGAGGTGAAAGACCTAAAACTACTCCAAGTAGAGCGTTTGCCCCATGTTCCCTCTGCCTCTGGACATAGTACAGCCCCACAAGGTGAAAGACATGGTTATTACTAAGGAAATGTAGCATAAAGATGTGTGAAACAAAATTAAACAAGTTATGTTTGTAACTGCTGGACATAGAGTAGAACAAAAGCTTTGATATTTTGGTTTGTAAGTCCCTCTCTGTCATTGCTTGCTATAGCTCCAGGGCAGCAAAGAGGCAGCCTAAGGAACCATCCATGGCGGGCTGAAGGTCAGTTCGGAGGCCTGACAAGTCATGGAGGATCTCAAAGCGCACAATTCCTGGAGGAGGAAGTTCAGCGACTTTCCCAAATGGTCCTTGACATGCAGGCAAGAATGACAGACATGTCCTCTAATCTTAGACTGGATTTCCAGGAGGATGCCAGTAAAATGCTTGTTACACTACTGAACAACCTCAGACAGCCTGCCAGTGCACAGGGTGCAGAAACACAAACCATTGAGCTGCCGGACTTCTCATTTGACCACAAGCCAACATCAATGGTTGAAGTTATGAACAAGATTAGCCAGGTCACAGATGATCTAGAGACCAAGAGTAATACTCTGGATGACCTGCTGGGTCGCATCAACCACCATGATGGACAAATACGTCTACTAATAGAAGCTGTTCAGAATCCACAATCCTCACCACCTCCTTCCCCCACAACAAGTGGTGCAGACCTGCGTGCCTACCTGGATGATAAGATTCGTGCTCTAAGGGAGGAGTTGATGGAGGGCATGGAAGTCAAATTAGCCGACTTGAAGAACTCTTGTGATTATAAAATCATGTCAGTTCAAGAGCAGTGTGAGGGACAAGAAGCCAACTACTTGAGCTTGGCTGAGCTCATGGACTCAAAGGAAAGTGACCTCCGCAATGAGATCCAAGACCTAAAGACCAAGCTGGTTGATCCAGTAATGGATGTCACCCGGGTTCCTGACTCTGTTCTTGCTCGTGTGGAGGAACTAGAGACCCAGCTGAACTCATCTGAGAGGAAGGTGGCAGTACAGTGTGGCTCTGTGGAGGTGAAGCTTAAGAAAGAACAAGCAGAGGCCATCAAAGACCTGAATGCAACTCTGGAGGGCAAGCTAACCTCAATGGAAAACAGACTAACGACCTTGTGGACAGATTCAAGCACCGACTCCCGATCTGGGGTGCAACTAGAAAGTCATGATGTTCTACATAGAGAAGTTAAATCTTTAAAGGGCTCAGTTCAGACTCTGGAGAATAGACTTAATATCATAGATCAGCTGTGCTCAAAGGAGTGCCAGGCTAATTTGACAGTTGTAGAAAACCTTCAGCAAGACTTCAAGAGCTGCAAAATAGCTGTGGATAATATAGAGACAAATCTGCATGCTCAGAGGAATGGACTTAATGCTCTTGAAGGGAAAGTCCTCAATTACACCACTAGCATTGAGATCATATACAGTGAGTTGAGCTCCATGAAAGGTATCATCAGTGGATTGGAGGACCAGGAGTCTCAGACTCTGCAGAGCCTCAACTCCACCTGGAGTCAAGTTAAAACAGGGGAGGAACAAAACGCGAAGGACATTTTGGAGCTCCACAGGACTCGGCACCAAGAGCTGAGAGAGCGGCTCGATGAGATGAGTAGGGAGGTGAAAGCCGAGGCTGAACACTGCAGGGAAAAAACTGAAGATGTTGAGAAGGAGGTTGCCCATATGGACAGTCGCATTGTTAGTGTGGAGAGATTATGCGCCAAGCTGGATCCTATCTCTAGTAGCTTCCAGAGGATCAAAGAAGGGCTTAATAGACACATCACTGGATTGTGGACTTGTGTCAACCAGCTGAATGGCACAGTTAATGCTCATGCACGAGATATTGGAGGACTGCAGGGAACTTGTCACAACCTCCAGAACAATATCTCCAACGTAGCCAGAGACCTCCAGATGCTATTGAATAGCTCCCCTGGGGCAACAGGTAATTTAAACATAAATGAACCATACTACCATAACAGCAGTGCTTCCATAGTCGTCCTTTAAGCCATTTTTTTAGGATTTTATCATGCTGAAGCTGATTTATTATCCACAAAAGTTTTAATACTAGAAGCTTGAGATAGCAATCAAATGGTTGTATTAATTCACTGCTGATTAGATCATTTTGTGGACTGGAGCCCGTTTGTTAATGAAAGGCTTGCTCTGTTATTAGAGCAGCTACGGTAATTGGGTGTGTTTCAGTGTCTTAGTGAGAGGAAGTTGGATTTTTTAATTTACCCATGTTCTCAGTTAAAGGAGGCAGAGTTGATTGAAGACACATGCTTGATTTAATAGACCCCACTTGTGTTGAGCAATGCTTTGGCTTCCTCTTCTACGAATGCTGCTCGCTTTTTATTCATCCAAATGTGCATTTAGATTTGCGCAATTGCCCATAAGCATTATCTTGTCAATGCATTTTTTTTAGGTATAAAATATAAAAAAGTGTACTTGGGTTATTATCACCTGAATCTGTTGCTCTTTTTTTTATCATTAAAGCTGGAGATTATTGCTGCTGTGAGTTTATAAGATTATACTGTATGAAAGTATAGATTGTTGTGCATTTGTTGCATACTTCATGCGCCTACTTATTAATGGTACCTGGGAGACCAAGTTGGACTTCACTGAGTCTCAGTTGTAAAAGTGAACTAGAAGCACACCCGTCACCCGTTTACGAGCCAAGGCTCTTCCTCTGGGACCTGCTAGTTTTTCTTTTTTTTTTTTTTTTCATTATAATGCATTCAGTTCATCATTCTGTCAGTGGGAAATTCTGCAAGTGGGAATGTGATTATTCATGATTTCCACTTACTTTCAGTGCGGTTAGAGGGCTCTCTGTGGTTGGCTTTCTGTTTGTCTCCGCTTTGCCAGCCACACCATCCTTTTGTCTCCGTCCTGGTTATCTAAAGAGGGTGGAAAATGCTGCTTGGAAGAGTCCATCACGGAGAGATCTGCACCAAAGCTTACCACTGATCCACTCACAGGGACCACTCGTGGCCATTTTTATTTTTCATCATGTCAGGGCCAACAGCTTTTGGTGTGTTGAGATTAGGTGCTACTGGGTAATGTTATACCCGTTTTTTCTCACGGCTTCCACAGTGCTGGCACATGTTTAGTCTAGTCATTTCTAGCTGCAGTTTTCTCACATGTTTTAACCTTCATAACTAAGGTTAAACAGTCAAAGCTGCAGCCTATAGCTCAGAGTCATCATCATTACTATGCTTTTTGGAGACTTTGAACCACTTCTTGCAGTTTTCATCTTTGACGAATGAGCAAATACCAGCTGCAGAAACATTATCAATAGGTCTCATTATACTATATCTTGATATCATTATCACTGGTAGTTGGCAGTTGTCTTTTAATCAGAAATGATTAGAAATATTAGAATTAACTTTGTATTTAAGAAGTTTTAAAGAGGCTATATATCATGAGCTGTTGCTGGGAGTGAGTTGCGGCTTTACATCTGCAGTATGTCTGCACACACCAGTGCATTACATATGTCCATACTTTAATCCTGTTTTGCAAATGTTTTCAGTAGATGTACATCAATATACACTCAATGAATCCACACCAAAACCCATTAATGGGCATATGTATACATTTCTTAATCTTATATAATGTGTAAAAGCACATCCTTGTCATTATCATGGACAGGGTGGCCTCAGCTTACTTAACACAGCATTGTAGAGCTCTGTTATCGAAGACTTTTGAGATAAGAAAGGATGTTTTCCTGCTTCTGAAGAGGCTCAGTGCTCACGGCTTACGCTGGTTGGTGAATGACTTGTGAGAGATAAGGCAACTTGCTTAGTCCCACATTGTGGTCAGTGGTCAAACGTGATAACCCTGTAACAAAACAAAACAAGATGAAACCTGATAGAAAAGCCCTCGAGAACACTAAACCTCTCAGAGTCTCTCAGCAGTTTTACCTGTGGCTGCTCTTTGGGCGCTCTGTTATCCTAAAAGCAAAGGTGTTTCTTTATATGAGAAACATTTCTTCTTTTTCTCCCAGTTTCTGTTTTGACAAGTTATGAGACTGGCTTTATTGATTTCAATAGCATCCAGTGTGACTCATAAAGTCACCACGCACTAAGTTGCTCTGCAGTTTTTGTATTGTGGGATGTAGTGTGCCTATTCTTGTGACACAAGGGGCTGTAAGGAGGAACTGCTTTGGGGAAAGAATGCAAATTTGTCATTGACAGCAGATCCAGCTGCATTTGTTTACAGCGCACTTCCTTCATAATGACAAACACTGTTACATGCATACATATACTGTATCCTGTGTGTGGCTCTTTTATCCTTGTGGCACTAGGTCTGAAATCAGTTTAGAGTCGCTCCCAACAAAGGCCACCGTCTGGAGCACAAACCTCACTTCATATGAGGAGCGACATGACTAACAAATTCAGTCCAGTAAAACAGATTCACATGGGTTTTATGGTCACACGGCGATCTTTCTCCACATGTTGTATTTAACAGGGAGACTTCTCCAGCTTCTATCCTAAATGGCCCCTTTCCCCAGGGTGAGGAGGGGGGTTGAACATGTAATGAAGCCTTGGTATGTTGCTGGTATGCCTTTTATGCACTCGTTTCTCTTATGGAGCAGCAGCAGTCATATTGTCTTGCTGCAGACCAAAGAGTAACAGGGACTGTGTGCCCTCAGCCAGGAGGTTGATTTGTTGATAAACTCCAGGGTTTGTTTCAGCTGCAGATCCCGGGAATGCACCGGTACATGTAGTTCAGAGGTGATCACCATATGATGGATAATAGTTCACCAGTCTGTCATTTACTCTGTTTACAACATATAATGACAGGCCCGGGTAATCACTCACTGTTTGGCTGTTAACAAGAGTCGACAGTAGTCCGACCATAAACACTGATTGATGATAAAGCGCATGCTGTTCCTTTGAGGTTCTTCTGTCGGTGCCAGCGACAAAGTTTGAAACATGTTGAGAGAAGACCTCGGTTTAGGATGTCACCAGCACTGAAAGGATCCTCAACCAAATAATCTCAATAGTGTCTCAATCACATTGGTTTTATTCGATTTTGCATCAGTATAAGAAATATGTCAGGTATTTATTTCCACCAAAAACCTGTTTACTTCAAGTGGCCATATTTAGTATTAATAAAGTTTATACAATGCATCATTCAAAACTCATTATAATGTATTTGTAAATCAATAGATCATCATTGTATTTATTAATAACTAGTCTATAACTATATAATAACTAGAACATTTTCTGTTCAGATATATGTACTTATATATAGTTCTACTATATATATATATATATATATATATATATATATATATATATATATATATATATATATAAGTACATATATCTGAACAGAAAATGTTCTAGACATATTTGCAGAGAGAAATACATTAATATTACAACTGTGTTATAAGGTTACTGCTTCCAAATGCTCAACAAGGAGACTATATCAAATATAATTTCACCCATATTGTGCATTAGGTTTGTTCATTTTCACAGAATTGATTTGCATAATAGCAGGATATGTGCAGGTGTACCAGTTGTGTGATATAGTACACTAAATGGAAAGCTGTAACGTGTCAAAATGAACTATTATTTCGAGTAACTACTGCACTACATAAACATAGTTTGCAGTAAAAGCAGAAATCTACTAATTAGAAGCTATTTGCCCTCCCTGCTCATAATTTAAAGGTTTTTGCCTGTGTTTACGGGGAATATTGCTTTCACAATGACAGTGGTGAAGATAAAGTGTCATTGTGAAACCAGCTGGTTTGTTAACTTGTCTGAACTCCAAACATCTGGCTTGGCATCTGTCTTTGTCTGACCTGAAACCTCAGCCCCATTGCTCACGCTGTCTGTTTCAGGTGTTCAGGTTGCAGTGGAGGACACAGAGCTTCCTAAGGGTTCGAGTAAGAGCCTGCCACTTGGCCACGTGGAAGCCTTTCTCTCTCAGCCACCTGTGATGGAGACTGGGGAGGCAGGTCCCCCTGGTCAGATGACCACATCCAAGTTGCCCAAGGGGAGTGACGGCAGCATGATACCTGTTCGGGGATTTGCAGGAGCACCAGGTCAGGCACATCCATGTGGAAATTCTCTGCTCTGCAGATTGTCAGACCTGGTTAATGTTTCATCTTTTTATTTCACAGCTTCCCCCGTCAAATTTACTGACTCACTGCGGAGCAGCATGCCACTCATCTCAGGTAAACGCTCAATTGTGATTCCTCACAGCAATGGGTGGATGGAAAAAAGTTTTCTCAACAAATGTGAACATGCCCCATAAACCATCACCGCATAAACCTGTTGTGCCCTCAGGTCAGAAATTAATCATCATACAGCTCTGCTGCTGATACGGAAATGGTTGACGGCGTGTTATGTTTGTTCTATTAATACCAGGTGAAAAAGTGTCATTTTCAGCTGGTCTGACTCTTGTGCCCTTCCAAGGAGAAGTCGGAATCATCAGATTTGACAAGGTGCTGATAAATGATGGTGGACATTATGACCCTCACACAGGTAAACATAAGTACAGTCTCACTGACTGACCATGAAGAAAAACTGCATTTTATTGAAGACTGTAATTGTATTTTTATTTTGCAAATTTCTAAAGTATTTAGATTTTTCTGAGTGCTGTATCTAAGTTAATTCATCTCGTAAAATTTCCCTTAATCATTTAAACATTTATTATAAGCAGTTACTTATAATATGAACCACCAAAAAGGCAACAAATCTTCACCTCTGAGAGGATGAAACCCACAGACTCTTGCCATAAGTCTGGCATGTTAGGATGCTAGTTTTTGCTGATCAGCATTAAAGACATTGATTGATAGGAATGTCACGGGTTTAGCAAGGTTATAAAGCGCTGGCCCATTAGAAAATTCCCCTGATGTCGGTAAAAGATTAAAAAGACATCATCGAGTGATTTGTATTTATCCCAAAAATTGAAATTCAGTTTTTAAAATTATTATTATTAAAAATTAGCACACTGGTAATAAATCTCATAAGATCATTTCATTTAAAAAGCTTTCTACACAGCAAAATGTTTTGGTGAATGTCTAAAACACTGAACCGTCTTCTCAGGTATCTTTACAGCTCCAACAAATGGTCGCTACCTGGTGACTGCGGTGCTCGCGGCACAGCGAGGCGAGAGAGTCGAGGCGGTCCTTTCCGTGTCCAATCGCAGCATCCAAAGGTTGGACTCGGCAGGATTCTTGTCGGAAGCAGCAGCACCAGGTTCGCATGATCAATGTAACTGCAGCAGTCCAACATCACTGAGCCTGGTGCTGTCACTGAGGCAAGGAGACAGACTAGGACTTGTCATGACGGCCGGAAAGCTCGCTGTCTCAGCCTCCCCTGAGATTCTGTCATCATTCAGTGCTGTGCTTCTTTACTCTAGCCCATCACAGCGGTAGCCTGCTCTCTTTTTAATGACTGACATCTATAGTAAGCCCTCGGTGGAGTATGGTGCCAGAAAGGGGAAAAAAAGTAAGCAAATAGGAAATAGTCTCCTGATAGTAAATGAGGGTATTTGTATCACGAGTGCTAATATAGTGATTATATTACGTTTGTGTTTTTTGTGGTATGCTAATGAGAGATCTGCTAAATACACACTTTGCCTGAACAGTTTACAGCAGTAACGAGTTTCTACCTTAATCATTCAAAACAAAGTGCCTCGTACCACTGCCCCCAACCAAATGCTGACATGCCTGTGAAAAATCTGAATGCGACTTTAAATAATTTGTTATTCACTGAGCAGTAATCATTGATGGGTTTTTGTCAAAAAAACCCAAAACTAATTATGCTAAAATGCAATAATGGACAAAATAATAATATATAATAACTAATAATAAATGTTTTGTCAAATACAGCTTATACTTGTACAAAGATTTATATATAAATTGAACTTTGTTTGAAGTCTTTATTAGTAAAGTTCATTTAATCAGTCATTTAAATTCTGTTTAAAGCTTAACTGAATTCAGGTTGCAGTGGCTGCAGCTTTAGTAAGGTGGGCCATATTCTCCGGTTTCTCCTAGGGGTTAGGTGTTACGAAGCCAGATGAGATCTAATCTCTCCAGCATGTTCTCATTCTGCCCTGGGATCTCCAAGTTAAACATGCCCAGACAAGAGAAGGCGCCCAGGGGGGGTCATCATGATGAGATGCTCAGACCACCACAAGTGGCTCCTTTCAACAAAAAAGGAGCAGGGGGTCTACTCCAAGCTTCCTTGGATATCCAAAATCCATAGCCTATCTTTTGCTGAGCCCAGCTACCCATAAAAGAAGCTTATTTCAGTCACTTGTATTTGGAATCTAACTCTTTTGGTCACTAGCCAGAGCTCATGACTAAAGGTAAAGTTTAAACATTAGACTTCTCTTTCCTTCTAGCTCATTTCGTTTGTCACCACAACTGTTTGGCAGAAAACCTGTATTACTGCTGATGCTGCACCAATCCACCTGTCAATCTTGTGCTCCATTTTTTACTCAATCATAAACAAGACACTGAGATAGTTAAACTCCTTCACTTGGACCAATGGGGGAAATCCATCATTTTCGATCAAGGAATGATAGTCTCTAATTTTTGTTGGGTTAAGGAGCTCACCAACGATATCCCCTCTGGGTCAGCAGTTCTTCTCCCCTACTGAACATGACCTAAACTCTCTTTTCCCTCTGTGAGTCATTGAATGGTTTATTTAGAGCTTCTGTTAAATCCAACTGAAAGTCCTTTTCCAGCGCCTCCCTGAACTACTTCCATACCGAGGTTTTTGAGAGCCACGGTCTTCTGGCATGCTAGTACCCCTTTGCTTTTTGAGGGGACCCCTGGGCCAACCATATGCTCCTTCATCCAGACAGCCTTTGTTTATGCAGTGCATATAGTAAATACACTATGTACTGTACAGTATTGACACCAGATCTTTTATTTTAACACTGTAAAGAACCCTGAAAAATTCATGTTAAGGGCTTTTATCAAAACTGTTTTCCCAAACAGTTAGCTAAAACATTTTTTTTTGCTCATATTGTTATATCATAATGTCAAAACAAAGCAATGATGAATCTACAAAAACACTCAAAGCAGCAGCAAATTGTTTTCATTCGAAAAATCTGATATCACAAAATTAAGAAAATGTGTGTTCTCGGCACACTGGGTATCACTTTCATAGAAAGGACGTAACAAAGGCAAAACATTAAACAACTGTAGACTAGCAAAAACATCAGCAAACAGTGGAAAAATATTTACTACTTACTAAACAGCAGCAGCATCTTTTGTTAAGAAAGTGCTTTTTTCTCAACATTGCAGTAATGACTATTGCTTTCAATTCAAATATATTGCATTTTTTGCCATAAATACTGCAACCAAAATGTTAAGATTTTTATAATGAAATAAACAATAAACATAAAAAAAGGCTGTAAAGGGATGACAACATTGTTGCTCATGTTACACCGTGTGCTGTACTGTAAGTTTGAGGAAAGCTCATGTTGAGCTGAAAATGTGCACTACAGTCAGTATTTTCTTTAACACCAAAAGACTTTGTCACTTTGTTTAACCTCCAGTGCCTAAATAAGTGTTTAGGCAATTGCTCATATCAAGAAGTATAGCAAAAACTGTGCAAAGGAAGACTTAGCCTTAGCTCAAACCCATGAGTAATAAGCCCTTAATCAGAACGTGATGTTGCACTAAAAAATGTTTTATATATATATGACCCAAACTTTTTCTCTAAACTTGACAATATCAAACTGTTCCTATGATCTGCAAAGTTGACAGTGTTAGAAATATCAGTATGATATATGAAGCCAGTGCATACATTCACAAAATAAACTAATGCTCTGAGTTAAGTTGACTTAAAAAAAAATGAACTAAAGATTGAGATAAGTCTGAGTTAAAGCAGCTCCCCAAAAGACACCTCAGCGATTGGCTGCCTCCAGTAACAGAAGGAGCTGAACTCTGGGCAGCAGAACGTTGCGTTGTGTTGTGAACTTCGCAAAGGAAATACATGCTCCACCAGCTCACTCAGTCGACTATAACTTTAAAATAAAAAAACAAAAACAAAATGAAGTAATGAAACAATAAGCAATTGTCTGGGAGGAACAGCAGACAGTCAAAAACAATCGCACCAGATGGTTCGATACATACGATGTTTTGTTGCCTTTGGCTTGCTCCAGGATTAACTCCCCTTTGGGATTCACTGTGAATATCCGACATGCAGGTACACCCACCTGCTTGTAGGCAAAGACGTCCTAAAACATACACACAAAAAAAGGCAAATACATAATTTAAATCTAACTGAACATGACATTATATCTCGCTATGATCAGTAAATCCTTGGTTTTTCATTATAGGTCATATTTAATCATGATATATAACCTATAGTAAAGAAAACCCCAAAATTAAAACTGATTTTTAAATACAAGAATTACCCCATCATGGTTTTATGTCTTTGCCAACCAGTCAAGCTAAAGTTTACATGCATGTCTGCTCAGACTCCTTTTCTTATTCGGTTAAAAAGGAGTCATAGTGAATATTTGTGCCATAATGATATTCCTTCCTGGCATTTCTGAGATATAGTGTGGACGAGAATGGGATGAGCGTGACATCACAGTGGCTTTGACCTTTGACCACTAAAACGTAGTTAGTTCATCTGCGAGTCTTGTTTGATGTTTGCAGCAAATGTGAAGAAATTTCCCCAAGCCGTACTTGAGAAATCATACTTGGTATGATGAATGGACGTCAGATCCCAGTGACTTTGACCCCAAAATCCAACCAGTTGATCCTTTATTCCAAACTAATTTTTGAAATTCATTCAAGGCATAACTGTGATATGGGGTTGGCCAGAAGGTGCCAGTGCCAGTGACTTTCCTTGCTTCATGTTTGGCCACCAAAGCCTAAGCAGTTCAGCCTTGAGTCCTGGGGGATACTTGTTTAAAATGAGAAGAAATTGTGGTCCTGTGATACTGAGTTCACAAAAATGGGAAGGATCTGGCACCAGAGTAACTTTGACCTCTGACCAATAAAAAAAAAAGAAAAACATTTATTATTGATTCCAAGTGGGCATTTGCACCAGTTTTGAAGAAATTCCCTCAAGCTGTTCCTGACAGATTTTGTTCACAAGAATAAGTGGACATGAAGGTCACAGTGACTTTTAACCCCCCAAATCTGTTCAGTTTATCGTTAGGTCTTGTTATCAATTATGTTTGTAAAAGTTCAAAATGTCTAAATATTATGCTCACACAAATAAAACTGACAAATGGACGACCCCCCACCCATGGTTATCACCTGCACAGGGCATATCAATTTTAAACTTACACTTTCTCTGTTTCCAAAGGCCGCGTAGAATGGATTTGTGTTTGGGAAGAATAAGTTCTTGATGTCTGTGAGGCATTCAATCTTGAACTTCTCTGGCTTTTTCTCTATGATCTCTCTAAGAAGAAAAAAAACAAACAATTTATTACAGACATAATCATTGATCTTCTGTTGGCTAAATTATTTCAAAGTCCTTTAGACAACTTTAGCAAGGTTTTAAGAGTTTCTAAATTTCTAAACCATTTAAGATATAATAAAGGTTTTGAATTGAACTGAACTTGGGATAAGGTTACTGATCTACTGTAGGTCAGTAAATCAAATGCTGCAACAAAGGCTTTCAAAGCCTGTTTTAAAACAAAAGTTTCAGCTGCTTCAGCTGAAACTGAGCCAAACCAAGAGACAAAGCAGGATTACACTCGTTCACATAGAGGAGTAAAAGAGTATATAGACATAATGCTGCTAACTGAAACATACTGAGTTTAAAAAAAAAAAAAAGGTAAACTATTTCTTACCTGTGGAAGGCAGAAAAGAGGCTACTTGGGGAGAGTGTTAGGGGTCCTTGAGGAAGCAGGGTCCCTCTATCATTTACCCTGTGCAAATATCCTCGGGTCATGTCAGCCATGCCGATTGCTCGAGCTGAACAGTACAGGAACTTGTAACCATTCCTGAAGTAAACGTTTGTTGATGATTAGAGCTTTCACGTCACTGGAGCCACTTATCACCTTTTATGCTAACAGAACAATACAGGGGTAATGGTGGCTTACTCATGCACCGAGTGGTAAAGCTTAGCGATGCCTTGATGAGTCCAGTCTTTACCGAGCTGAGGCAGAATCTGTCCAAATACATCGGATCTGTGGGAAGAAAATTCTCAACAGTCATGTCCAACAGGACATTTTTATTAAACTAGAAACAAAAGGTAAAAAGGTATAAATGTGTAGGCTTTCCCATACTTGGTGATAGTGCCATCTATGTCGGAGATTACAACTTTGTCGTCCCAGTTCCACAGATAGATTGTGCCCTCACAGCGACACGTCCCCTGGTACTGTGTGGTAATGCTGAAGGTGACATCATTAGGCCCGTCCCGTAGCTTAAGCCTGGCCTGTACAAGATATGCATGTTATATATCACGAGAGTAATCTTTGGAGGTCAGAAATGCTAGTAAGATGTGCTGTTGTTCGGCCTACTCTCCTCCTAATTCAATGCCTCTGTGTTCATGCTTATTTTGTCCTGTTTGACCATAAGATCACTAAGTGGCATTAAAAAAAAAAAACAGTTCTGATTTTTAAGGTGGCAGGGAGTCTACTGTTTGATAGGCTCTAATAAAAGTTCTCTTTCTACTGTTTCACTGGGCTGCAGTATAATGTTCATATATTCTGACCAATGACAGAGCTTCTGTCTGATTCTAGTCACACTACCAGCATTAGTTATTGCTTATCTTACTATCTGGTCAGATGATAGACGGAGGGACTTCTTGTAAGAGTGACATGGCGCCACTGCAGAGCACTCTGTCTGCCCTCGTCCTGTAGGCATCAAAGCTGGTGTCCCAGCATTTATCTCTTTAGTTTCATCGTCACTGGACCACTCAGCTGTCTTCTGCCTGTGGGAAAGAAAACTACCTGAAGGTGGACCAGCAAATAATATTCAGACCAAAGCAAATGAGAAAAGTTCGTATTTTAACATGAAAACCAACTGACCACTGGCTTTCAGACAAATCTGTAAAATAAATCTAACAATATCAAGGCAATATATTGACATAAGATATATATGTTATATGTTATTATTCAGGCTTAACAAATACCTTGCAGCATCCTTCTTCAGTCACCAGAGGTCAGCAGTCCTACTCTGCTTGTATCTACTTTGTTATGTGCTTTGTTCTGCTTTGTAAATATGTTGTTTTGCACAAATTCCTCAATGATTTCTTAACACAAAGGTAAAACTACAAACTCACAAGCTGGTTTAAAGTGTAAAGTATTTTTCTTGGATTTTTAACTATTTGTTCATGAAATGAAATGATAGCAGTACTTGCTGACCAACATACTAATTCATCCTCTGTGGGACCTGTTGACCCAACACTGCTTGTATTGGCGCGTGACTGTCATGTTGTGAGCTTTGTTGCTGACTCACTGTGTTTCTGGGGCTGGGTGAAGGGCAGGGCTCTCTCTGGTCAGGGACTCCTGACTCTCTAACTTGGTCTCGGACGATGACTGAGATGAGCAATAAAACTTTTTAGACCATGTATGACAGAAACAACTAGAGTAAAGTGAAAGGTGGGATGCAAATGTCTTTTATTACATAACAATGCAAAACAGGGAGACAATCGTTACTGACACAGCATTTACCTAGAATTATTTACAATGCAAAGTTCTTTAAACTGTACGGGATTCTTAGGTGAGACCGTACCTGCTTCACGCTGCTCTTCCTCCAGAACCACCAGCGTCCAGACTTTTTTGGCATTTTCTCTTTAACCCAAGCCTCCTCTGTAGCCTGCCATTCAGATAAATAATGTATCTGTAAATAGTGACAACGATACAAGATCACACAGTTCAGTATAAATACGTGAACACCAATTGGATACCTTTGGCAAGTTCTTCATGAAAGCCTGCATGCTGAGTATTAGTGGTGCTGCCAGTGTCCAGTTGTAATACCTAGGAGACAGATGATTTTAGCTCTGAACATCATGTAATTAAGTACTTTTATGGTGTATATTGATTATTAATGAGCCATCTGTAAATTTTAAAGAGTGACTCAATCAGTGCAGTAGGAAAACTCACCTGTTTGCAATTTTAACCACCAAATTGGGGTTGTCGATGATCGCCGGATTCTCTGCAAATTCGTTGTAGGTGATGATGTGCTCCATGAATTTTTCTGGAAGTAATTGATCATAAAGGGATAGAGGCAAATTCTATGTATGGAATGATAGTATGCGCATGGCCGATATTTCTTTGTGAGTAACATTTAGGTGAAAGAATTGTCAAGCAGGAGAGTCAAAAAGCATCAAATGAATGCATATTTAATACTCATGAACAAGGACTTCAAGGGTGCAAATTTGCAGAAACAAGGCTGGTAATGAGATGCAAAAATCAGAATAGATTTTAATTTGTGCATGCAAGGAATGTGACTCAAGTTTCTAGTTACTCTGTGTAATTACAGTACACACAGTCCCAATAACTATGAAAGATACACAATAACTGCTAATATCCTGAATTTAAAAAACTGAAGACACTAAAAGTTAAGGACAAAGTTAATGGACACCTTCACTAATTTTGAGGATGTACATAAATACCACTAAATTTCCCTTTGAATTCCCTATTTCAAAATATTTCTTCACTGAAAAATGCCTCCAGGTGACATCGCTTGGAGTAACTTTTAGTTCACATTATGTTATCTTGTTGCTCACAGTATAGAGTTTGTAATCATGGCGAACCTGCTCCCCTGAATGAAATCTGAACTCTCAATGATGAAAAACTCCTCCGGGTGATGTCCTCTGGAGGAGTTTTTCAGCTTAAACAGGAGAAATATTTTAATATAGGGAAGTCTGAGGGAAATTTATAGAGAGCCATAGAGAGCGAGTTGAACATAGGTGAAGTCGCCCTTTAAGAGCTAACAAGTTTTAACAGTGATATTTGTATTAATAACTGCTGATAACAAAGATTGTTAATTACCTTTAGAGATCTCTGAGTTCTCACCAACGCCTCCACACAGTGACAGTGTGACGTCAGGCAGGTCACCAGCGGAGTCAGATAAACACTCCGTGCCGCTGTCTGCTGCTGCGCTGCCGACGGACCTGGGTGACTGGGATCCAGAGCGACGTCCAACCTCCACCCAGTGATTAGGAACCTGCTCAGACTCACTGAAGCATACGGACAATCCAGTTTTACCCAGTGCATTATAGACAAAAACTAAAAAACAGTTATTAAACATTATTAAAACTTATGTGGTGTGTGCAAAGGTATTTTGTTCATTAAACACTGTCATGTATATGGTAATGAATGTAGAGACTGAAATCTGATCACATAATGTACTTACAGATAAGTAAATACATGTGATTTTTAAATTAGGTCAAAGGTTAAAGAGGTTGACTTTTGATGGGTTACCAGGTTTATACCTTTTTGGAAAGTATCGAGCCACAACATCAGGCTCGAGTGCATTCAGATCATCTAGGTAAATGTCTTCAGGTCCCTGATGTTGGCTCCTCTTCCTCACAGCTTCATGAAAGGAAGACAACAGATGTCTACTCAGAAATAGCTGGCTTATTTTACGTTTCACTTCCTTTCCTTTTAAGATCTGCATGTTTTTGCAGAGCAGCCCCAGACACAGAAACTGAACATGGGCCTAAATGAAACCACATCCTTCCCTTTACGTTCACTTTAGAACAGTGCACATGATTTACCACTTCTTTTCACCTTTCTCATCCAAGATATGTTTTTAGTCAGTTCATTCA
Source organism: Channa argus (assembly GCF_033026475.1). Classification (NCBI taxonomy): domain Eukaryota; kingdom Metazoa; phylum Chordata; class Actinopteri; order Anabantiformes; family Channidae; genus Channa; species Channa argus. Next base: position 14,591,145 of record NC_090215.1, read on the forward strand.
TTGTTCTTATAGTAGTAATAACAATTTTCTCAAAAATAAGCCCAATAAGTTGCAATCTTATGTACCATTTTCTTATGCCTGCAATAAATATACTCTATTGTTCTGAAATAGTAGAACAAAGGTTTGTAGTAATAAACTATAAAACAGTGGTGGTGAGGTAAGAAGGATGTCAGTACCTCTCCTCTTTGTGGGGGAGTCTGTGGCTTTGGACGAGACTTTTGTATCGGCACCACCTGAAACAAAGTCTCTGGCCAAGTTACTGCCTCCATCAGCTGCAGGGCTGCTGTTCCTGCGGCTGGGGGGCGATGACGTCCACCTGGTCTTACGCACAGTTTGTGTGTTTAGTTCGGAGTTACTGGGAGAAGTCTCACGGGTAAAGCTGTTGGACATTACAGTACAAAGCTCTGCCTTGTGCTCGACAAGATTTGCATCATGTGACGAAGCATCAGGGCTCTGTGGTGTGCAGCTGCACTGGACAGGTTTCATGGTCCGAGGCTCTGGTTTAATAATACTGCAGACTGGATCGGTGGGTCTCTCTCCTTCCTTTGCCACTTCCCCCATGGCTTCTGAGTTCAAGATAACCCTGAAATGTGTGTTCTCTGAGGGAGTAATGGTCATTGTTTTTGACTCTGATTTATCCTTTTTGTTGACCTGGACACAAGATGGTAAAGTATAAAATGAAAGAATACTTATGTGCAATAACAAAACCTCAGAGTATTTAAATTTGTGTAGATTATATTATCTCACATGTCACAAGACCAAAGTTCTGATCAGATTCTACAAGTCCAAATATAACCATACCTTGGTGGATTCAGGAAACTCGCCCCAAGTCCACTGCATGTGGGACTCAGCCCTGAGCACGCTCTCTGTCGGCTTCACCATCAGCTCAGAGTCACTTTTGGGCGACATAGGGTCAGACATCTCCCTTCTGTAAGCAAACACATTTTCAGTGAGTCAGCTATAATGACCTTGAGGGCGGGATTTGTTTTACTCAGCCCTGTCAGTCTTGTTTCTTTCAACTTGCATGAGATATGTAAATGCTTGGACCATACGCAGTGCACGGTGACCAGTCTCCGTCAGAGAAGGGGTAGCTGTCCCACTGGAGGGCGGTGAGTGGGGAATGTTGTCTGTAGTCCATATTTTCTTTCACAAGGGACAGTGAAGATGCCCTGACCCCAGAAAACAACAAAATCATGAACAACTATGAACAACAGATTAGTTATTAAAAATTCAGCTTTCAAAGTGAACAAGTCTACTCACTGTCCACTGTGTGTGCTCTGCTCCTCATCTGAACTGAGCTCACACAGCTCCAGCTCCCCGCCTGCAGCTGTTTGCTCCTCCTTGCGTGGCTCAGCCTTGTGCTTCCTCCTGCGCCTCCTCTTCTTCTTGCTGGCAGAGGAGAAGCCCAGGTGGACATCTTCTGGGCTGAAAGGCTGACTGCTCTCCACTGCTGATCCCCCACATCTGGGCTCCCTGCTCCTGAATAGAACCACGTCTGTCGGTAAGGGCGAAGTGATCAGGTGGGCTGGGATGATCTCCTGTGTCAAAAAAATCAAGACTAAAATTTAAATTAAATTAAAATTTGCGATTGATAGAAGATCAGCTTAGATGAACAGTATCACAGTATTTCCTCAATTTTCTGCACAACTCACATTGTGCTGCTCTGTCTCCTGGACAAAAAAGGCCTCTCCATTGTCTCCGAGTTTCATGTGCAGCTCCACTGGTTCCCCATTGATTTCTACATCAATCTGCAGCATCAAACGAAACATTTCTGTAAGATTCACACTAAAAAACTTGACTGAACATCATTCTCATCAGTTGGACTCAACAGGCATTAATGATGTTTACGGCAGAAAAGTACTGTATGTGTACAATACAAACTGTACTACAGATTTACCTGAAGAATTACAGTTAAGCCTGAGAAAGGGTAAACAGCTTATACAAAGAATTTTGTTTTTAGCATATTTGCTCCATGCGGCATTAATGTGACTCAAAACCGAGCTGCATGGGTCACATTTAGTTGTTCAACTCCCTTGTTATAACAGCCTAAGTGCACAAGCTGCAGGTTGTGCACATGGACATGCTTTTTTCAACCCTTTAAAAATTCAGCCAGGTTGTGAAAAGCAACAAATCTAGTCAAACTCGCTGCTGACATTTGATGGGAAAGACTTGGTTTCTCAACAGAGATTAACCCAGAAGTTACAGAAGCACTGTCTTCCCTGTAAAACACAGACCTTTTCCTGTGCTGTGTTGTTCTCCTGTATATGTCCTGTATATAATACAAAGGGCGTCGTATAGGGGTCTTAACTTCCTTGCATAGGTTGAATTGTTACAAGTTGGGAATAAGGCTAATGTTAAATTTAGTCTGTGCATCCCACCTCCGCTCTACAGCATCTTGTGAGACACACAGGGTTGAATAGATGGTAATGCCCAATAATATTGGAAGGAGAAAAAAAGGGGGATGATTTAAAAAAAAAAACTCTATTATGCAGAACCATAAATACAATGTAAAACGAGCATTTCAATTAGCAAAGATTGTGAAAAAAGCCAAATTAATTTTGCAAATTTATACAGAAATGTTTGCACAAACTGTTGATGTCAAAAAGAGTAAAATTAAAATCTCCCACTTTGAATAATTTTCCTTCCAATTATGTGAACACTCACCACTTTCTCCCTGGAGCGCAGCACCCCTAGTTTTCCAAAGCGGACATGGAAAGGGGAGCACTGGAACGTCCCATCAGGCTGTCGCACTACAATCACATCGATGCAGCCTGACAGAGTGGCCTGGTTGATCCCCTTATACAGCTCCTTTACTGTCACCAGCACTTGGCCTGCCAGCTGCCCCACATAGTTCATGGTGCCCACCTGTCAGCGAAAACACTCTTCATTACTTAACATATACCTGAACTTAAAACAATCACATTCAACACTACGTTAATCTAAGAAATTAACATTTACATTTTAAAGTTTTATTCAGACTTGAAGTGTTACCAAAATGAATCCAAACAACTTTTTGCATCTTTCTAGGCCACCATTCCTATAGCAAGTAAGTTGTTCAGAAAAGTCTGGACAGGATATGCTGGTCCCTAAACACAGCGGCTCTGTCCCATTTTCCTCCTGAGCTGATTGAGACTAAATCAGGCCCTCAACTCCTGCAACATGGCCACTGCAGACCAGAGCGGAGAGGACAGCATGTCTCCACACGCTCCAATCAGTGAAGTTGCAGTCTACATGCATGTCTTTCCAGACTCATTTTCTAACCAGTTCATGCATGAGTCCAAGTGGACATGTGAAATTCCCTTCCAATATTTCACAGTGGCCTTGACCTATAACCATCAAAATCAATTCATCCATGAGTTCTGGTGGATATTTTGGCCAAATATGAAGTAATACCTTAAATTACATTCAAACAATTGGGAACTATACAGTATATAATAACAAAGGGCTGTGACAGAGTCCAATCTACATTGTAGCAACTGCTCATCACAGCTATTGAAAAAATGGATAAAACACAATAAATTGGACGTGTTAACATGGGTAAAAAACAATTAAACACAAGTGAAAGTGTTGAAAGGTTTAAAGGTATACAATACACTATTTACTCTGTTCAATTATTAACTGTTATTACTATAGAATCACGGTTGATGGATCAACAAAAACAAGTTTACATCTAAGAAAGTAGAGGCTGCAGTAAAATCACAGACCTGCACAGGGAGAGAGTGGACATCTGTCTCCCTGTGCATCTGTCTCCTCGTCACTAACTCCAACACTGAAATAAAACTAAATAAAGCCCCTGTTAACCTCAAAAACACCAAGTTTATGCATTCAGACACGTAACTTTGAGTCTAGGTTTAGTAAATGATGACTGTGCTTTTATACAGTGTTAATTAGATCAATGAAAATCAATCAACAGTTACTGTTCAGATAAATCTGCTTCAACCTTATCACTCTTGTTCATAAATATATCCACGTCTTTCCCTTTTTTGTACAGTATCACATCACAGATCCATTCTATCCAAAGCTTCTCGCGATCAAAGCCTCCACACAGAAACCAAATAAATGTTTCGTCTATTGAAGCAGCAGGATTGCACTAGGTTTTACTTAATTTCCCATGAATGACTTCACCATCGCTGGCTATACGAGTGTTATTATGTGTGCTCACCTTGGATCTGCAGCTCTAATTACTGTGGTGGACAAATCACCTTTTTGAATGGAAATTGAAAATGGTTTAAACACACGATCACAACTGGACCAAGTGATTTACAACGACATAATCAGAGCTGCATTCCAGCTGAATGGACTTTAACACCATTCAGTTTCTAACTGGCAGCTAAACTAAAGCACCAAAAGAATGGCAAAGGGCAAAAACTGTAACTACAGAAACACACAAAGCTGATTTACCTCCTTATTTTCATACTTACGCAATTGTGGGCAATGTTGCAAATATAACATGTAATCAGATTATTAGCAGATTTGCAGGATTTCTCCATCAATGTGATTTGTAAGGTTTTTGATTCTCAAGATCAAAAACAGATATTGTTATGTCTATCACTGATGTCACTGATGTTACTACCTTCAATATATGTAGACCAGAGTCCAGAGGACCTGGACCCTGGAACTTCCCTAAAAGATCCATCTCACCCGACAGTATTTAATATGGAAAAGTGGATTTGCTTAGGCCTTCTTTGCCACACTGGTCCTGTTTCATGCCATGCACCACTGCTCCTATGACTTTTCAAACACCTCAGGCTGAGCCCTAAAATGCTTACATAACCTCTACTAGCACTAGTAACATGCTGCTGCCATCCACCATTCAGTGCTTGGAAAGTCTTTATTGCTCAGGGGGACATTTTAATCTGTTATTTGTTTAGAAACATAAAGGATCAAGGTTTTACTGTTTGAACAGTTGTGATTGCGATAATTTACATGCTAAGATTTAGTCTTAGTCTGTTTACATGCAAATGATAGCATTTACTGTAAGCAAGCTATTACACATTATCACTAAGTTACTTAGTTAATCCTGTCTTCATGCAACATGCTGTGGTCAGCACACTGGAACATAAAATTGTGAAGTTCATTTAATGGACAGAAGTGTGAGAAGTGAACACAATGCTGCAAAAGCAGGCCTCTGTGGTGAGCCTGATAGCCAAATTTAGTAAGCGCTTAAACTCCCACAGCACTTCATACAGACCCCTCTGCTAGAGAACTTCAGGCCTGAACAGAGATGTAGGAGTATGATGACGTTCGGCACGGTTTTCCCAGCCAAAGCTTGTAGGGTTGGAGTTTTGTTTTAGGAAAAAAATAACATGGGTCGAACACAAATTATCAGGTATAACACTGTCACCGTCACCACACAAGGTTCTGTGGTCTTCCAGTGTTTACATTTTTCTTTCACTGTCCAAAGACATGCAGGTTGGGTTAATTACTGACTCCTGATTGGCTGTGGGTTTTCAAATTTTACCTTACTGTTTACTTTACGTTACAATTTACTTTGATTCATAACAATGTGATAAAAGGCATCAAATCCCCAGATGAAAGACAGAGAGAAGAGATTTGGAAGCTAGCACTATATGGTGCTGTACTTCCATTTTTATTTGTGAACGCTGAGCCAAGCTTCTTCCTCATTCACATTTACTGTACATGATGTAATAGTTGTTTCATAGTAAAACAATAACTCAGCTGTTTCCATGGATGAGAGTAGACTTTTAATGAGGCAGAATAAAACAGTTTTATGCTAAAATGCAAAATGTCCAGAGTTGGATAGGACAAATGTAGCACAACCAGCTGTGACGAGGGGACCTTAAGAGGTGTTAATCCTGTTTAAAGATTAGGACTAGATTTCCCTTTCCCTGCCTCGGCATGTTTCTCCTGCTCACTGCGTCCATGTGTCCAACGTGATTCTTTTGACCAGAGCTGTCTCACCCAGTCTGCAGGTTCTTATATCAGCAAATGCCATAACAGTTCTGACTCAGTGTCATTTGTCTTTTTGATTATTCTTTGACCATTCAAGCCCAATATGACGTCTTGAATTAGTGGTTTCATCTCACTACCACCAAATTCCCAAAACTAGCTAACTAAACTATTGTATAAAAATAAAGGTCCTGATCTTTAAGAAGCTAATCAATTCCTTATTAACTCATTTACTAAAAGTGTTTAGGTGCTTTCAAATGTCTGTGTCTATAAATACTGTTAATTTAGAGACCTCCACATTCACTGCTTATCAAGCTGTATTGCATAACAAGAAGCAAACAGTACCACAAAGATTTGAGATATTATACAGTGTACTGACATGTCTTATCTCTAGTAGAGATTATTCTGTTAATTACACGTGATAAAATTAAAACCACTAGAGATTTAAAAAAACAAAAAAACAAAAAATTAAAAACAAAAAACAGATACGCTCATGACACTGCCAAATACAGATGAAGGTGCCCGCTGTGTTTTCGCTATAAAGCCTGTGAGGCGTTCAGGGACATTACACCGACATTCACGAAGCAGGTTTAAAGACATTCAAACCAATATGAGCAGGTGGATGGTTAAAGTGGATGAGAAGACAGAGACTGTCTGTGAGTTCGTGGTCATTGCTACAATCCGCCATCACCACTGTTCAAACGCCAAATTCAGCATCAGAAAACTCCCGAGGTTTACACACAAGCCGCTCAATGAAAAGAGTTGAAACCGCCGATGTTTAAAAGCACGGAAAAACTTAGATAAGAAGCAGTCGATATACATTCGGGTTTACTAAAGACAAAGAGCTGATTTTGTTTTTGTTTTTTTTTTAAAAAAAGGTCCTTACTGTACCTGCTGGAGTGGAGGCTCGTGCGCAGGCAGACTCACCTGCTCTCTCTGACTTTAGGCTGTGCTGCTGAAGCGAGCGCACCACGTGACCCTGCTGCAGGCTGCACGTGACTGCAGGACGTGGATGACTAATTTTAATAATTACAGATTTATGAGTTGGGAATTATTTGTTTAGATGAAACAGCATTTATATGTGTAGTCGTGACTGACTGTACATCAACTTTAATTGGCTATTTATACAGTTTCTGCACAGTTTGTGCTCATTACTACTGTATATTGATATAATTTAAAAACAGTGGTTGTATCATAATTGTGTCATAATCTGCTTGCACAGAGATTATTTATGAGAATCTGTGACAGATTCATTATTTATCGTCATTATTTATACTATTATTTATTTTTAAATTAGTAAATAAAGTGCAGCCAATTAATGCAATTGCAAATTATTGATCACAGTGAGGTCAGAGGTCACCACTCAGGTGATGGGGCGTTGTCAGGAATTTGATACATTTCTGTGCTTTCATACTATCCTGAAAAGAAATGAAAGAAGGGAGAAATGGAGTGTTTTGGAGGGGAAGTCGAAAATTTCATTTCCCCGTTAAATACAAGCTGAGTCAGTTTACCGCTTGTTGTCTCACGGTGGGATTTCCTAAACTGAGAAGATTTTCACACAACAACGTGTTTCTTTTTGTGAAGCATGTAATACTGAAATGTATTTGCACGTGTTCTTCCATTAACAAGAGACTACAGTGCCTCCTTAAGCCTCAGAAATCCATGTAACTCTAGTCTAAATTTTCTTGCCCTGTTAGTAACAAATGAGACACAATTTCAACAGCCTCTTTTATTCAAGTAAACATGATGTCCGTGACAAACATATATTAGATTCCCGAATCAAAAGAAGGCAAACTAAATGTAATACTAAAACTGTAAATACTTTGTATACTTTCAATTAGCACAAATGTGGAATATTGTTTTCATTAATATGTGGCAAGAGCAAATGCAACATCCAAGTTACGATAAATTCAAATCCATCACAGTAGATGTTAAAGCTCACAGCAAACCTAAATCTGGATGTGAATACCAAATACTTTACTACAGTTACTCAATGTTTTCTGGCTGTGTGTCAGGTGGAATCGCGGCTTGTAGTTCAGGCTGCTCAGTGACGTTTGACTGATCAATCTCTTCTTTTACATCCTTAGTTTGCTCCAGATCAGAAGCTCTCAGTTCTGCTGCAGCAGAAACCTTCTCCTCATCTTTTTGCACTGCTAAGTCCTCACTTTTCCTCTCCTTCCTCTCGTCTTCAACCCTTTTCATGCCAAGGTTCTTAATTAGAGATTCTGCAAAAGAACAAACATTATCTCATCTCCGTCAAGGCAAAATTAGACAATTCTGTTCGCATATTTCCTTCCAGTGCTCTCACCCTTTCGCTTCTGCTTTTTTGTTCCAGTGACTGCGGTTTTCATCATTTCCCTTGGGGAGTTTGGACCATACACCACATTTCCTTCTGCATCAGTCCAATATGAAGTCACTCCCAAGTCAGGTGTACACTCTGTGACCTCGAGCTGGAAGGAGACAAAGGGGTGTTAGATATTAGCATGTAAAAAAAAAAGTAAAATTAAAAAACTACAATAATATCAACTGTCAGCCAAAAACAAACAAAAAACAAAAAAATCCACTACTTACCCCAGAAATACGAAAAGCCAAAGAAATCCTCTTGACAACAGTACAAACAATGACACCTTGCAAACTATCCAATAAGCAATCTAACCATATCACTTTGATTTCTATTCAAGATAATTTTTATAGTACCTTCATTTATGAGCTTGTGTGCATTGTATTCTATTTACTGTTTCCCAAACAATTTGAGCAGAGAAAGACAAAATGGTATGTTGGTTTTATCTGATCCATAGGTTTTAGGATACAGGGGTCTGCTGATTAAATTGTAAAGCCCACTGAGACTGTTTTGGGATTTTGTCCTTAATGAATAAATATACTTTAAATAAGCTTCACTCAACCTCCTTTATAATTAATAACCCAGTCTTTCCTCGGTGTCAAGTTGATGACAGGATGAAATTATAAAAGAGAGTAACGACTTATCCAAGCTGCTTTTTTCAACAAGACAGTATTGTATAAGCTGTGTCTGTGCTGGATATTACACACTAATTCTATTCTAGTTCTAAAAGCACATCCCGGTCTCACACTAACCTGATAATCTGATATGGATATATTTTGCAAAAATGATACAGTCAAACTCCTTGAATTATTGTGCCTAATATGGGTAAACTTTAAAGAAAAACAACAGAGACTTCCCATCAGGTGATATGTCGCTTAGATTCTCTGTAACTGGTAAACTCACGCATCTTTCAATATAAATTCCCCCAGTTGCAACCTGAGATTGCTCAATGACATCACATTCTCACACACTTTTCTCACACTTTTTTCCGACTTGCAAAATCTCTGGCAGGTCCCTTTAACTGTTTACAGACACACTGAAAAGACACACACTTGCTCTGCATATTTTCTTGTCATTTTGTGACCTAACATGATGTTCTCTAACAGCAGCAGATAAATGAGCAGATCTCACTTTCTAATGTGTCGCGAATGTCATGTGTATCAGAAAAATGAAAAGTTGTACCAGATGCTGGTGGATATAGACAAAACAGGAAAAAACATTAGTTTTCTCTGTTGCATTCAGGTGAGCTTGATGTTGGTGCTTGTGATCAATTTTAGTTTTGTTTCTGAAGCATCACCAATCAAGCGAACCTCAAGTAACAGCTCAAAAACAGATATTTAGCTCAGGGTTGGATTACAGTAGAGAGGGGGGTGTTTTCCATGCTGGTGGTGGATCTTCCGGCTGTCCGAGTATACTGGGGGGTGAACAAGGAAACAATCAACTGAAACGAGAGTGAAAGTGAACTGTGTTTGAACCAAAGTGAGACAACTCAGAAAGGAGGAGGAGGAGGAAGAAGTGGGGAGGTACATGCTCATTTTTATTAGTCTCATCAAGAAACAGTGGATGTGAAGTAACCATCACTACTGCTGTGATGTCATCGCAATATTCATTGCAGCAGTGTCAACATCATCATATCACTGTCATAAACATTAATGATGGACTGCAAATGGGATGTGATGGTGAATATCATTGATATTAACGGGTTGACAGTGAATTTCACACAGGGAGGCAATGAAGTGATCACAAAATGTAAAGGGATAAAGTGGAACAAACAATAAATCAGGACAAAATGTAAAATACTGTGAAATGTATTCTGATGTACACTGAAGGTTAAAGTTTTAGCCCATTTGCTGCAAACTCTGTGCACATTAATTGTTTTCCAAAGCATGCATGTATTTTTACTGCTTTTCAAAGACATTCTTGCTTTAATTGTTGTTATTCTTAATACATCCACAGGCTGTAGTAAGAACAATATCTTTTTGTTTCATTTTGTTTGTTGCAGAAACAAACATTTTATTGGTAATTCATCTGTACCTATGGAGTATTGTATCTAAAATCTCTAGGATTCTACACTGTCATCAGCACCTGAGTGCACCTTAATGAAAACTTGCTACTGTACATGCAACAATGACTTCAAAGCAGTAAAGTCTAAGTAATTTGTAGCAAATGGGAGAAAACACCCAAAAAACATTCATATTCCTTTTTCGTAGACACTCCACATTAACTCCATGATTTGTATGACTTAGTGTTGTGTCCATAAAGTTACATTACATTTGTCCTTTTAAACTCATTAATGGTAATTTGGCCACAATTTTACACAAACAAACATTGCACATTTTGAGTGGGCATAATGTCACAAATACCTTTTTGTTTAGTTTATGTTCTGTTGGATTTCTTGTAATTGGAACAAAGGTCTAAATATTTATTACCACACTCTCTCTGAACAGCTGGAAATTGGAGATTCAGCACCTCTAGAGATATCTTTATATGCTACACAAAAAATCTAAAACATCCTCACGCCTTTTTAACTGTGTCCAGTGTTTCTCTTTTGTACATATTTACGACAAGATTTGGACCGCTTTTATTTTTTCTTGCCGCCCGCCTCCTCGGGGATGAAGACACTTACGGTGAAGTCCCCGCTCTCTGTGCCGTACTTGTTCTTCACCAGGATGCTGTACTTGCCGGTGTCTGCTGTATTCACACCGGTGATGGTGAAGCTGGCAAACTTGCCAGACTCAAACTTCAGGATGCAGTGGTCATCCGATGTGATCTCCCTGTCGTTCTTCAACCAGGTGACCTCTGGCATTGGGTCGCCGGAAATGTTGCAGGTGAGATTGAGAGCCTGTGGGAGGAATAACAAACAATATACTTCTATAGTATCATTCTTCACAGTATTAACACTGGCATCACTCTTGAGGACAGTTTAACACGGCATGTGTCATCTAGTTTCTTGTAAGCCTGATTGTGCTGCAAACCTCTTTTCATTAGAGGCACCAGAAACTGTTTACCTTGCCCTCTTGGATGGTGACCACATCAGGAAGCCCCCCAGCTACTCGAGCACGGTCTAAAAGAAGATTCAGTAATTACCAAAAATACATTTTCATCAATCACACTTCTAAAATAGAAATAAAGTGCTGCACTATAAGCAGAACAACTTCAAATTCTTTACCCAAGCTGAAGTACAAAATACATGCTCTACAATGGATGCAAAGTAGAAAAGTACAAGTACTCCACTAGGACAACAGAAAATGTATACAGAGTTTAAAAAATAGTTCTATTTGAAACGAGTCTAAATTTGTTAAACAAACTATGATAAAAAAAATTGTAGTAATTCAAATATAAGGGTCAAAATTAATCAACAAGTAACTTAGTGTGTTAGCGAGTAGCAGCAGCTGGTTGGAGTATATTAATACTTTGTCAGTTAGTATTTATTGGAGCTAGATTAGGTAGCTACAGCATCAAGATAAAAATATGAAGAAGTGAAACCCTGGTAAACACGGTATTACTTACTTCTCTCTGCAACAGCAGCAGCTCTGAGTACGTAAAAAAGAGGGAACAACAAATTAAATGTAACGTGGTGAAAATCAGAAGTGAAACTTTAAGGTTTAATCTGCATGAATACAATATGTCTTCATGTGTTGCGTCAACTGTGAAAGGTGCACCAGGTTGGGCGTTGGTAAGAATGGGCTAAATGCAGACTGGTAGCACATGAAACTAAATTGAGTCTAATTTTTTTTTTTTTTTGTGTGTGTGTGTGTGTGTCAATTTGCATTACATCTACAACAGCTGGAGCTGGCTGAGTGAGTATTTTGCAAATCTGAATGGGACAGTGTCCTCCCTCAGGTCAGTCTGTAGGACCTGCTTTTAAATAGTTTAAATTATCTCAGAGACTTTTAAAGTGACTGTCTGTGTGTTTGAAACTATGGGAGCAGTGCCGAGTTTTGAGGTTGGGGGTGGGTGTGGGTTTGCAATCCTAAAGTCATGTGAAGCACTGCATAAAGCTAATATTATGATAAAAACATGTTTGAGACTGCAAAAAGCAAATAATAGAATAGTTGGCCGCTTACTTGAGTCTCTGGAATTCTGCAAAGGCGTCATCAAATGCTGCAGGAAAAAAGGTCATAAGAATCGGAATCACTTATCCAAGCAGATTGGCTTAACAGTAATTCAATGTTTATGTAATATTATCATTATAATAATTATAATAAGCCATAATTAAAAGCTACAAATTTCAAACAGGCCTTCCGCACTGGATATGCAGATATTAGAACCTGGCTGACTGTACTTATGTTGTCTTGTAATGGACAAGAAAGAGAGTCAAAGGTAATATAACTAATATTAAAGTTGAGTAATGCCATAGTATAAAGTCCCTGTGACATACCGAGAAAATGTAAATACACTGAGAGTCTCACCTTGACCACCCAGCTCCACCGACCTCCTCAGACCCCCCTTTCCATCGTAGAACTCAATGGCATATTTGCCCATGTCTTTTTCTGTGGGATCTTTGATCTGAAGCCACAACTGCTCCCCCACCACACCGCTCTTTATACGTTCAGAGAAGGCAATGGCTGAATCCCTGTGAGACAATACAGAAACATTAGGAGTAAGGACTGAAATCTTAAACTTAAGGGCACCGTTTTACTCTGGAATGAGGAAATCTACAATTAAAATAACCTTTTTTGATAGTTTTATGAGAAAAACACTGAGATGGAGCATTATGTTTTAAAGTATTGGTACAGTAACTAATCAGTGTCAGCACATATGTGCATAGGCTTGCTTTTACATAAACACGAAGAGCCAGCTCACTTGTAGTGCCATGTCACTTGGAGTAAATCATTGTAGTAGCTGACGAAGGTGTAGAGTCGGATGCCTTCTTCTGTGCTTGTGATCTTCAGTGGAGTGGAGGAATTGGCTGCAAGCAAAGAAAAAACCGGAAGGTCATCATCAAAAAAAATCTTTGTTTTTGGGTAAATAAATGAAGTACAGAATCATTTGGGTCCAAAATGTTTCTTCCTACCAATAAAATTGAAAACTTCATTCATCAAATCTTTGAAACCTTAAAGAGAATGAGATTTGATCATTAGAAGTCATATTTGCTACTTTTCCCGGCTGACTTTATTTTTGTGTATGGTCTTAAGGTTACCTTGGTCTTTCAAATTCAACTTGGAAGTATCCTGTCCTCTATCATCCTTCAGAACAACTTCATACACACCAGAATCCTTCTTGGAAATCTGACAAAGACAGGGCACTAAAGTCAAACTCAGTCATAAAACATCGGCAAATGTCACCAAGATTTTGTAAAGGATTATGATTTGTATTCATCTGAAAAGGCAAGCGTTTCTCTTCTGCGAAGGATGCTGCAGAAAACACATATATGACACAAAAGCAAAAAAGCAGACGGACTAACAAACAATCAAATAAAATAAAAAAACAAAGCATTCTCAGGCAAAACGGAAAAACCAGAAGTGGCCATTGGGCCACGATGACAACAGATAACTGATCCCAACTTTTAGTCTTCTCCAGATTAGATCGTCGTCTGCTGTGGCTGCGGGGGAGTCGCGCTGAAATGGGACACATGTGACATCACGTTTATATGTAATATTAAGGATGGCTTGCCACTGTACGGCATGCCATTAAAAAGACATTCAGAGACAAAACGATGGGATGGGAATGAGTTTTGACCTCAACAACAAAGAAAGGGTTAAAAAGACAAAGGAGAAAAGAGTTCATTAAAAAGAGAAGAGAGTGCAGCAACAGGAAGAAAGTGATAAGTCCAAAATGTAGCATGAATTAAGATAATGGTACTGATAAGTTTTTTATGTGATGTTACATGAAAGCTGTTAATGCTGATTGTTTTGTTACTAAAATAGTAAAAACAAAAAACTGACTATACCTTACTCCTACTCAAAAGCCATACATGAAGTACAGCTTAATTTGGGTACTTGTGGACTAAAATCAATGTGGAATATGCCCACAAAATGTGAACAATCTGTATATTTTTGGAGCATGGACATAAACAAAGTTCAACAGAGATACCACTGGACACAGTTATATATGCAAATGAATTCACTGACAAACAGTACAGAAATATACATATAAAAAAACATTTCACACAGGTTTTGTTCCTCTCTTACCTGAGCTATTTCCAGCTTTAGCACCCCCTCTGTGAAGCCCAGGTGCTCGTCTGCTTTGATCTCGTGTCCATCTTTGTACCAGTGTGCAGAGGTCTCCTTCTTTATGTTGCCAACCTGAAATGCAGCACAGCAGAAGAATGCACCGGAATGCTTCACAAGACACACACACACACACTCACTCACGCACACACACAGTAGTGCAGCTTGGTAAAGACGTTCTGTCTCACCTTGCATTTTAGCAAAACGCAGCATTCTGGTGTCACCTCATAACCCAAATACTCAATGAAGTGAGGGCCTAGAGTAAACACAGCAGGCATAAATGCTAAAAAAAAAAAAAACTTAAATACAGTAGAATACAAATGTAGATCAAGAATTACTACAGTGCAGCACTGGAATCTTAATTAGTCAGCAAAGAGTTTATCTGCAACAAATCCTTATTTAAGAAAAAAACGCTGGCGTCATGCACCACTGTTATAGTCATTGTATAAATATTATTTTAATTTTTCCATCTAGAATAAATTAATCGGCAGGTTGTTTAATAATGAAAGTTGTAATGTTTGTTACCAAGTGGCTCATACCTTGCTTTCTGAAATATTCTTTCCTCTGGAACTCTGATTCCTTCTGCAGCCCCTTGAACACTGCAAATAAAAAGAGTTGTGTTGTAATGGTTCACTTAATCTGTCCTTATGTAACAATGTGTTTGGTTGCTATTGAATTATGTGACAACATGCATCCTGATTGGTTTGCAGTTTTACAATGTGCTTCCTGGTATAGTATATTCACTGCCCTCCAGTGTCCAGAATGTAGAATAGCTGAGCTCTGTATTGGTATTAATTAACTTATTTATTTTTTGTCCTTTCTGCTCATCCCGTGAGTTCAGGGTCACCACAGTGGATCATTGTCATCATGTCGATTTGGTACAGTTTTTATGCCGAATGCCTTTCCCCTCCAAAAAATCTCCACCTGGCCTGGACCGGCACTGCACAGCTGGGGATGGGAATGGGCTGTTAGGGGTTCAGTGTCTTGCCCAGAGACACTTGGACACTTGGTTCGAACCACTTACCCAGTGCCTTGGTATTAATCATTGTTAAATATTAAGGCAACCCACTGCTTTCTCATAGTTATTATTATGAGGCAGGAAACTCTCACTTTTCAGCTTGCTACAATGTTGGATGTTTTCTGTGTTTTGATGATGCTGACATACCGTCTCCTATCAGTACCAAGCTGGACTGGTTTGTAGCTTTCCCATCCTGCAGCTGGAAGGTGAAGGTGCCCTCATCAGCCGAGGTCAAAGACTCCATGATCATCTCAATAACACCGGTGTTCTTGTCGAAGTTCATCTTATATTTCTACAGAACAAGGGTGGCAGTGTCAGAACTCTTAGGGTAAAACATTTTAGGCTCACGTACCTAAAAAAAAAAATACTGCAGATTGATTCCTTTTGTTTCTTGCTGACCTCCCCCTGAGACAGAACATTATCATTGAACACGTAATCCACTTTTCCGTTAGCTGAAATTTTCTCGGCCTGCAGCCAAAAGCGAACTCTGCCCTTTTCCAGCAGCTCCACAGCCAACTCCGACTTCAGGGGAATAACTAGATTTAAGGAAAAAAAGTTAAAAGCCAGCTCAAAAAAAAAATGTCCCGTGCATGACGTTCTTAAAAACAGCAATGACTGGATGAGAGGGTAAAACACTCACTGGGGAATTTATGGTCATGGCTGATCTCCAGCAGCTTTTTCAGCTCTGTTAAAGATAAAAGATTCTGTTACAGAGGTCAGTTTATTTATGTCTTTTACTCCTGGAATCTCCATTGTTTTCTGGTGCGTGCAGCCTACCTTCCTCAGAGAGATTGTAACTAGACGAAGCCCCGTCAGTGTGAGTGACGAGACAGGAATAAATGCCAATGTCCTCCTCCCCTAGTGTGTTGAAAACAGCTTTTGACCTGCACAAAAACACAGTGTCGGAGTAATAATAAAACAGTGTCGATGATCAAAAGGTCTCAACTTAAAAGAAAAAAGAAACCCATCTCACTTGTTTCCCTTGGTCTCAGTAGTTAAGCGGGAAGTGTCTGTGATTTCCTCATAATTCTTGGACCACACAAATTTAGAGTCAGGAGTCAGGTCGCAGCATTCAAAGTTCAGGGAGATGATACCATCATCATCAACATCCACAACTATCTCCTTGGTGCCTGAAACACACACACAGTACAGGGAACACTTGGAGTTGAAAGGCACGCTTAACATTGATTAACACATTTTTTTCCCGTTACTAATGTAAAAACCTCAATTCTTAAGGTGCAAACCGGAGATTAATTTCAGTTTTTCCAGCACACCGTGGGCTGTGTGAATATATTTGAAGTAATTCTGTCACCTTCCTACATTGTACACAAGCCCATTGCTCAAGTAAACATGTAAGCAAGAAAAGCCTACAAATAGAAGTAGCACTTAATTTATTTACTCTAAACTAAACTAAAATTTACAGTACTTAAAGTACAAAATGTTTATTTAAGTACTCCACTACAAAACAGTACTTAATTAGATGGCAGGGAAATTCTTCGTATAATTGCTTCCTGTTACATCACCTGGTTTGGTCAGAGCTTGAACTGGCTCTGTGACGTCTGAAGTTTTTCCAACACCAGCTTTATTCTGAGCGCGCACACGGAACACAAACGTCTCCCCCTCTTTCAGATTCTTTATCTGTGAAATGAAAGAAAACAGCCAGATAACACACACCAGCTGCTGCCACATGTGTAAATAAATCTTTTAGATAGTAGATGACTGTAACCTTGATGAACGTCTTCTCCGTTGCGTTGTTATTGACCCCTCTCCACGCCTCCTCAGGTGAGTCCGCTTCCTTGATGTCAACGTAGTAGCCGTTAACCGGATTGCGTCCCTGGTAAATGGGTGGCTTCCACAGCAACACCACGGAGTCACTTCGCACATCTCTTAGCTGCAGATCATGAGGAGGTCCTGAGGTACCAAAAGGATTGTTAAAAACACACTGGAAATAGCTACATACCCAAACCACAGTAGGTTGGATTGTGTTCTTCTAATGCTGAACGGGTACAGCATGTACTGTACTTATGCACACCGACTTCTTATTCCCTGTTCCCATTATTTTATGTGAACAAGAGCAACCTTATGGAAATAAACTCAGATACAGGTGTGGAGGTAAGTACACCTGTACATAAAGACATAATGATGAACTGCAATAACCCGTATTAGAAAATGGTTAGAAATCACTATAATATGCAGTCTTCATCTATTTAGACCCAACACAATTTGTGGAGTCCACACTAACCAATCTCGTAGACTTTAGATTAATAATATGAAGGATGATGATGTTATTTCAAAAAAATACATTGTGTTAACCAGTTGTACTTTAAATCTATCCAGCAGCGGCCAGTCACCCTGTACACACACAAGGAAAAGATATGAGTGGAAACCTAAACATTTCTCACAACCAAGACTTAAGACTAACCTGTCCCCTATGAAGTAAAGCCTTTGTTACATATTTATCATTTCTATCATTGAACACTTTGTTAACACACTATTATGCCTATTAACAATTCAGTTTATTTCCAAAAAAGTTTAAAAATGTGAACCTTGTAACTCTTCCAAATCTTCCAAATGCACGAACATATTTTAAGTGTGTGCCCCAGTCTGGCCACTGGCATAAGAAATTTATAGATCCTCCCCTGCTCTGCTGCACCTTTGATAGTGTAACTATCAATAATACCATATATGTTTTCTATTATCATACTTAATACAAGATCTGTTTCTGTTTTAATTGTTTGTTGACAGTTTTTACAGTGTCCTTGAGTCTGTATTAATATTTATTATCAAAATATATTTTATAGCTACAATGGGATTGTGTGATTACCAAGTTTTCTGATATTGTACTTTCACAAAGCTGGATGATGAATGAATGTGACAGTCTAAGACGTTTGGACCTTTTGTCCCTACTATTGGTCAACATCCAAAACCACTGGATCGTAAATTTCCCATAATTTAATTTAATCCAACAGCTTTCAAACTCTATTTGGTCCAATTTGTGCTAAAGTGCTGAAGAGTTATTTGCTTCCTCCAGTGCCAAAAGTGACAGTATACATATGACGACATGAAGATACTGTTGTAAAGAATAAGACTGCATATGCACTTTATTTTCCTTATATATTATATATATTATATTTTCCTTATCTGGTTCTCAGGATGTTCGAAACCTTTTTTTTTCTCCATAGTTCAGTAGGTGGACATAGTGGCCCAACTAACCTGGTACAGCAATGGTCCACTCCTCACAGAGGAAGGTATCACTGGGCAGTGATGGGAGGCCAACACCTGCTATGTTGGACGCTCGCACCTGGAACTGGTACTTCCTGTTCTCCTTCAGGTCGGACACCTGCACACAAACAAACGATGTCAAAACTTTTCTAATGAGTTATTTGTCTTCCAAACTACAATTTTAGTTTTGGATTGAGAAGAATACTTGATTCTTACTCTATACGCCCTCTCGCTGACAGGTCTAATGTTGCCCTCGTACCACTTCCCCGGCACGCCATCGGTCACCTCACGGTAATCCACAAAGTAGCCGGTAATGTCAGCCCCTCCAATAAAGGTTGGCTGTTTCCAGGCCAGCACCATGGCGTCACGCACACACTCCAGGACAGTGATGCCATAGGGTGGAGTAGGGGCGGCTGAGATGACAGAAAACTCAAATAAACAACACAGCAGGGGAACAGGGTGAGGTAATAAAAGACTGAAGCACAAAATGAGTGCGTGCCTTTAATTCCCACATGCTTTTTACATCACTGCCCAGGTGTGCTAATAAATTTTCATTTCTCGATCCTATGTTTTTTACAAATGTGTTTTTCATAAGTTTACTGTAGCTTTGTTGAGCTTCAGTGTCTCTTTATTGGAAACTTTTTCATAGTTGTTTACAGCAAGTATTTGCTATTCTGTCACTTACTTTCCTGGATAGTTAATCCAGGATAATGTATGTAATCCAGGAGAATGTTAATCCACATCAATGTATCGATAGAGCAAAGTTCTTGCTATATAAAGTCCCAAGTTTAACGGTCTCAGGGTTTAGGACACATGTCCTCCTGTTGTGTTGCTTGATGACCCAAGTACAGGATGTGATTGACTGGCTCGTGCCAGGCCACACTTTGTGTGTGTTTGTGTGTTAAAGTGCTGTAGGTACTCAGAGAAATGGCAGGTTCTGAAGTGCCAGGAGACTGACACCAGGCCACCAAGTGAGGAGGTTTTGGGAATGTGGTGGCCAGCAGAACAAGCGTGACTGGGTTAAGGTCTGTTGGTGTTTCACAGGGACTTACCTTAAAGAGAAGAACATCCGTTTACTCACTATTATGCAGTATTTCCTGTCTTTGCATGTGGAAATGAGCTTGTGAAATGCTTCTCCTAATATTTAAAAAGTCAGTGTAGAATCTTTTCAAGGATCCTAAGTATGGAGTTTTTTTAGTTTTTTTCTGGATTCATTGAAAAGCATTTTCAACTGTGACCATTGCTCACCTGTCCATTCTCTCTTGGGCCTCTCTGTGTCCCGATTAGCAGAAGCATCTACATAGAACTTACATGCCTGCCCAGCTTCAGACTTTTCGGCTGTCTCAGCAGCCTGATCCTGAATCTCAGCAGTGACTGGGTCTAAATGTTGAACTGTGACTATGTCGGTAAGTGAGTTGAAAACTGAATCTGACACAGACTCTGAGACCAGTTCTTTGGCCAGGCCAGGTGCCCAGGACACAAAGCCTCTTTTGACCCCACTGCTTTGCCTCTCCACAGGGTCGAGCACTGTGAGCCCTGAGCTAGCAGCCCTGCACCCCTCCCTGGCTTCAGTGTCAGCCTGAGCTTTTTTATTGCACTTTTGCATAGTGTCAGGGGGGGACTGGACAGTTTCATGCGTGCCCGTCCAGCGTGGCCTGTGCTCGGTTAGTTGGCACATATTACCCCTCAGCCCCATCTCTGGCAACACACCATGAGGGATGCCGCCCCCTACAGAAGTTAGCAAAGAGAAGCAGAAGAGGCTTTTAAAAAACAGACAGAAAATCCACTTATAAGTCACAGCTCTTCCCAATCACACGACAGCCAAACTGCAGCAAATGAGAGACTAGCATGAAGAAAAGAAAAAAACCGGATCATTACATTTAAACTGAGTAAAATGTCTTCATCAGTCTGGGAGTGAAAAATGAAGACAAGATGGCCAACAAGTGACATCCATGTGAGGAGACTGTGATTCTGAGAACATGCAGGCAAGTGAAGTCGAGCACCCATGGAGCGTGGGTGTGCAGGCTTTGTGCCAATCCTTTATAAAACACTGCTTGTGTTTTAGCAACGATGCCAATGGATTGCGTCACTCCTAGGTTTTCACTCAGAGTTGCTGCATTGAGACTGATAGCTGCAGCATACAATATGATCTAATTCATAGGAAATAGTCCAGATGATCGTAACTGACCTCCTGTTTTACTTTGTTTCTCAGAACAGAAACCTTTGAGCTGCAAAGTATCAATAGCAGTGTTCTGAGAACATTACTATTGAGGTTGCTTGCCGTCACATTGGCATTCTTGCTAAGTGTGTTTAATAAGGTCAAACAAAGCGTGATGCTCAGCACAAAGCTGACCAGTAAATGAGTGGCATCCAAAGGTTAAAAGTTAGTTATAATGAAGGAAAGCTGAAAAAGCATGTCTGACAGTAGTATTGTTCTGCTGCTCTGCATGACTTTCAGTGGGCTCGTCTTGATAATGTAAAAATGCTTATTTGTGTTACTTGACTCCATTCAAATGATTGATTCTCAACTTTAAAGAGGAATTCCATGTTAAAGTAATAAAATAAGTTACTAGATGTCATTTTTTGTTTTTATCATGTAAAAGACATTGATGGCTATGATATATGTCCTACTGTTTTTTAGTCAAGCTTGACTCAGTTCAGACAGTCTCAGTCATACTACTGGGCTTTAAAAAGCAGGGCAACCCTTCCCTCAGCTAGTACAAAAATAACTCCAAATTATCATGAGATGCCTAACGTCTTTATCTTCCCACTCATGTAAGAAGTAGACCATCTGGCAGCACTGTGTCATGGGTCTTTGTGTGTTGTGATAAACTAGAGTTATACCAATCTAAAGTCTAGTCATTAATATTCAATTAACCATTAAACAGAACAATACCAATGTTGGGTTAGCTGATAACAGAGAGGTAAAGACAGAAAAACTCAGTGTAAGGGAACCAGTGTTGGGGGGGTGGGTGTATGTGTTGGTACCTTTAGGACCATGTAAGGTTGCCGACACATCTTGTGCCCAGGATAGTTGGGGAATAATGGTGGTGCTGGGGGTGATGGTGGTGGTGGTGCGTGACATTGGGCTGGTTTGTAACAACCGCTGAATTGGATCAAACTGACCCAAATTAGAGGAAGTCTACAAGTCCTTACCCTGTCTCAGGCTGGGACGGGTGGAGGAGGTGGTGGGGGTAGATGTGGCTGGACAGGGGGGTGGGAATGTGGGGGCATACAACAGTGGAGACTAACGTGACAGGGTGGGGCCATGGTGGAGAAAGTGTTGGAGTGTAGATGCTGATGATAAAAACAGCTGAAGACATGTCTCAAGAAACAGTAGACTACAACATAATTCATCATCAAATACCCCAAAAAATGCTAATTTGTTCATGAAATTTCCTACAACATTAAGCTTTGTTTAAATTATCTCTTACTTTGTCTCAATCTGTCTCACTTGCTTCTACTTCGCATTTCAGTTTCTGTTTTTCTATTTTTTTCCTCCAATTTAAAAAATGAAGATGAGTACTTCACTGTCTGTTACACCTCTGCTGTCATGACTGTGAGGGAGTAACAGCTCAACATTTGTGGTTTAATATCATTGACATAATTTGTGTGTGCATCAAAGTTAAAAAAGCTACAACACCACAGCTGTTTTTTAACATTACTTAAGAGTATTTTTCCTTTGAGAAACAACTTGAATGAAAAAATAACAGATTAACTCTGATTTTCAGTCTCCCCTGACTACTACCTCAGCTTCTTGTATTTAGTACAGAATGAAGCCTTTTGTTTTGCTCACCAATTGCAGCTTTCACCTCCACAGGCTCAGACTCCTGGGAGAACTGGCTGAGCCCTGCAGCGTTGACAGCTCTCACCCTGAACACGTACTTCTCTCCTGTTGTCAGACCGTGGCAGGTGAACCTGCAACAAAAATGTTTAATTGATTTTAAAATGTCAGTTCTGTAAAACTCTGTGATAAATAAGGATTAAAGTGTAATGTACCTGGTAGCATTTACTGGCTTGTTGTTGCATGGCTCCCACTCATTGCTGCTCACAATTCTTCCCTCTATGTAGTATCCCACCAACTCTTTGGCATCTCGAGATGCTTCCCAGGACACAACAACTGACGTGTCTGTGTTTCTCGTGGGAATGACTTTGCCTGGGGCAGATGGGATATCTGTGGAGCGGAACAATGTACATTTTTTCGGGGGTTAACTGAGACTAAACTATCGCTGCCTTTAGTAAAACATGCATATATGTGTGTATGTGTGTATGTGTGTGTGTTTGCAGACCAAGCTTGTCTCCAACTGTGGTGGGCTCGGTCGGCTCAGAGGGTTCACCAACACCAGCAGAGTTGCAGCAGCGGACGCGGAAGCTGTAGGATTTCCCCTCGGCGAGGTCGAACAGAGCAAAGCGAGGAGACTTGACTGGGATCTCTGTGTTCACCCTCTGCCAGCTGTCTGTGCCAGAGACACACTGACAAACAAAGGAGACGGTACGTCATACATCGTAGATACACTGACTTTTAAACATGGATTGTATTTATATTTAAGGCCACTTTCTTTTAAACATGAAAAATATACCTTTTCCACATAATACATGACACCCTCAAGGCCTTTCTCCCCAGGTGGCTTCCAGCTCAGCACCAAATAGTTCTTGGTTGCCTCTGTCACCTGCAGTTCCCGGGGTCTGCCAGGAACAACACCCTCTGATGGTTAAAAGAGGATAATGTGACAAACCTGGACTTCATATTACTGCATGTCATTGAGATTATGGCTGGTACAAATCTTGGTTTCTTAAATGAGATTTCCTACCTGCAGGCTCCTCCTCTGTGACAATGATTTGGCCGGTCCAGGGAGCAGAAGTACCTGACAAATACATGATCATCACATAAATGGGACTTCAAATGGAAAAGCGCTGTTTCTGAGAACTAATATTTTTATAAATGGTTACTTCATGGCAATGGTCACTTCATTTAATAACATTCCTGAACAATTAAATTGAATTTAATACAACAAAGATTTTTTAACACTGTGGAGGCAGAGGAAGCTAATCCATCCATTATCTGTAGCCGGTTATCCTATGTGGGTCGAGGGGGAGCTGGAGCCTCCCAGGTGTCATCAGGCGAGAGGCGGGGTACAACCCTGGACAGATCTCCAGTCTATCACAAGCCACAGAGAGACACACAGACAGACAACCATTCACACTCCCATTCACACCTATGGGCAATTTTAGATTCATCAATTAACCTAAAATGCATGTTTTTTGGATCTGTGGAAGGATACCAGATTACCCGGACGAAGAGGAAGGTTATTACAATTCTTAGTTATTTCATAATTTTACTTTTATGAGATACAGTGATAAAACTCTTTAAAGCCTTGGCTGCAGTACCTCTCATTCGGGCGCGGTCAGCTGGATCCATGGCAGCTACTGGTTCAGACACTCTGGACGGGCGACTCATGCCAATCTTGTTGACAGCACGCACACGGAAGAAATAAGAACGGCCCTCGACCAAGCCAGTGACAGGGAAACGCGCAAACTTAACAGGTGTGTCGTTGCACTGGATCCAGTGGGTGGTTCCAACCTCACATCTGTGCACATATTATACATTTAAATCATGAATACAACTTTTTTTCTTCATATTGACACATTTAAATAATCTTAATTTTCATAGAAAAAATACTTAGAGCAAACTTTTAAAAACGATAAAGAATCTAATGAAAGTAAAAGCATTTACCATTTCTCATGTTCAGAAATGAAATTACATTATGCAGATGGTGTGAAGCAAAATATTTAATAGTTGTTTTTAAATACAGTAACTGACCTGTCCACAAAGTAGCCCAGAATGGAGTTGCCACCATCGACAGCTGGCTGCTTCCACGTGACAATGATGTAATCTTTGTTGGCATCGAGACAGCGAACGTCCAGAGGAGCAGAAGGAGCTCCCTCAACTTCAGCATCAGCATCTAAAAAATACAGTAACACCAGCAGGAGTGTCAGTTAATATACTCTCTATAATCTAGACAAGTCTGATACATTTTTTCAGATTAATTTTATTTTATTTTTTACCTTTGAGCCAATCACTTGTCTTCAATGAACTACGTTTATTGTCCTGTTATTTCTAAGTGTGCAGAGCTGTGTAACTGCCTGGCTCAATGCCAGGAGTGTCTCAGGGCCTCAACCCCAACACAAGCCAAATGTAATCAGCAGCAGGAAGACAGCATTACTCAGACTCCCCCCCCCCCAGAGTGAAAGAGGATGAGATATTGCATGTTCTTAATGAAGAATATGTTTCCTAACGGTCCACATTTTGCTTGGTCTTTAGAAAACTATGGCAGAAACTGTCCACTTTTTCTGTGACCTGAGAGAGGACACTAATGGAGATGATTATGACCCTGGCAGTGTTTATGGCTCAGGAATGAAAAGATAGAGAGCAGTTAAGAGACTGTGCAGCTTATTGTTTCTTCTTAAAGCTGATATTTACAGTATCTCTGCTCACTCATTCCATAGCTGAGAATAGCCTGACTCCAGACAGGCTCATATAGCCTTTTGTTATGGAGACTGTATCTGGCCTTTTCTTTACTGGGTGACCCTGAGCTGCAAAAGGGGAGCAGAAGGTTCTAGTTTCTATCATGCTCAAGCGGTTCTCTTGTAGAAGTTTCAAATCTTTGAGAAAAGCAAAGATAAGTGTTACTTACCACTTTTTCCATATTAGCCACCCAATCACAGTCTAACATTTTGACTATTAAGTGTGGTATTGTCATCAAGTGCCAGAGGACATTCTGTTATGAATTTGACCTTGATCTGATGACATACTTGGCAAAAACAACAAAGTAGGAGGAATCAAACTGCACTCAGCTTGTGTTGACTGGTGTTGCAGTAAAAAATCTCTGTGATGCTTTAGATAGATAGCATTTTAAAGAAGGGTTGAGGATCCTTCCTATTTCTGTGTAAAGGATTTGAGAATAGGGTTAAATGATGTTTTGATATTGAATATTAACACATAGCATGGCCCTGAAGGGGTCACAACTGCAGTCCTCAAAAGGAGTCTCAGGCTTGCGGACAAAATTAGAGCAAGATCTACGACATTTACATTATTTGAGTTGCAAACCCACCTCTGACAAAGACATAGGCTGAGTAGGTTTCATAACCCGACTTGGTTGTGACCCGCAGGGTGTAGAGTCCCTCATCCTCTTTGTTGAGGTGTGTGAACGTCAGCGTGGCTCGGTCTCCACTCCAGTGCATGTGGTGCCATTTAGAAGGAGACAGAAGAACATCTGGAAAAGAGGCCATCAGTGTCAGCATGGATGGATAATATGTTTCTTTTTTTCTAAGTTTTATGGGTAAAAATGCATTGGAAAAGTCTAATTGTACAAAATGACCACATAACATTTTTTAAAGAGATCAAGCAAATAATTGATTTGACAACCTCATCATCTCACCACCGAAACACAAAATACAGCACAGAAACAGAGATTTTGACTTCATGCAGTGGGCATCTGCTCGTAAAGGTCTTTGAAAAGTGAATGCACATCATTTATTGTTGGAGTCATCTACCTACCATCTCTGTACCACTGGACCTCTGGCTGGTAGCGATGCAGGGCAGGGTAGATGACAACCGTACACCCCAGACTCATTGTCTCCCCCTCTCTTCCAAATGACACACCAAACTTATCAACAATGTGAGTCTGGAAGGTGATGCCATATTCAGACACTGGGCCAACTGCAAACAAGCAAAAAAACAGCAAAATCTGAGCAATTGAATATTAACAATTCAGACTAGTTTTTTCAAATCAAGTGGAAAAATAAAAATAATGGGCTGTTATGGAGACCATCATTATATCCACAGAGAAAACATAAATATCAAAACACTGGAGATGAAACAGTTAATATTCAGTGACTTCAGGGACTTTGTGAATTCTTTGAATTCTAATAATTTACATGTTTTTAAGATTAAATATAGCTGTGATTGCCACAGTCAGAGCAATGTTACACATATTGTTGTTCAACCTCTCCACAACAGAGGCCTGGAAGTGCTGCTACAAAAATAAATCACTGCCAGATGACCCAGGACCCAGGACCCAGTCCATATTATCAATCTGAGGAGAACAGAGAATAGACTGAACTCTACATAGAAAAGAGTGGACATGGGACAGGTCAAACCCTGTTACCTTGAAAACTGCACCCTGAACTTGTCTATACAACATAGAGCAAGCGTTTCCAGCCCCTTGTCATGAGGTCACTTGTCATGAGAGACCCACAGAACATGCATTTAGCACTTTTACTCCACTAACTTGTTTCAGTTAGTAATTCTAGTAATAATTTGTTTAATTAAACTGATGACTATAAACTGATTTTAATGTATATGTTCAGTTCAAACTAAACTGCAGACAAACATAAAAAAAAAAAGCTATTAAAAAAAAGCTAATTATTGAATCATGATGATTAGGTAATGAGGAAAGTTCTGCAGTGAAACAGTAGCAACACGATACAGCATAACATAAATAATAAAACCAGTGATTTCACACTTACGTCTGGGTTTTGGCAGGTATTCATCAACTTCCCCTTTGAACCCTACGGAGGAGCAACAGCCACCATTAATTACAGTATTAAGTGAAACACATCAAAACTGTAAACGCTTTAAACAGTTAGGTCTGAGTTAATGTATTTTGAGCTGGAGAATACACTGCTTTTTCTGTGATATGAATAATACTGTGACTACGAAAAAACTTTTTTTGGCATTTGTTCACGTCCAGAAAATTGGGGTGCGACAGTGCTGGTTAAGGCGACACCTACTCTTAACAACGATGGAGGCAAATGCAGACTGCTCCCCTTTGGAGTTCATGGCAGAGACGCGATACTGTGCTGTATCATCAAAATCACATCTGAAAGAAGAGAGCATCAGATGATTAGTGTCCATGATCCGAACATTCTTTCTCTGTAGGTTTCACGTGGACAGCACTTCCCCCTTCTCAAACCCAGCTCTCTGAGCCATGTAAATAAAACCAACTATGTGAGCACTGACTGTAAAGCGTTCCATGACTCCCAGCCAGGAATACTCTGGCAATAAATAGACATCACTGGTGATGTCATTTATACCAGGTGGTTTAGATCTCTGTACATGAAAGTATCTGGAGTGGAAGGTACGTAACAGACTCCAGGAAAGCTTTTCTATTAAAATGGGAAAATGTCGAAGTAATCGCATTTGTGACAACCCTTCGGAGTTTTGCTGCTTGTAGAAATCTGATCTTAACTCTTTAGCTCTTTGTGATCAGCAGTGGCCTGGAAATAGCGCAGCTCGTGTCCAGATCATCTGTTAGGCAACAATACCATCCCACAAATAAATCTGGAACTTTGGTTCTTTCCACTCCACTGAACAAATGCTAACGTAGATGCACTGTGAATACATCCAGGCTCTTTGATCATCATTTTGAACAATAATTTATTTATATAACCCATTTTATTTATATGACATAGCACAAATTTAGCTCACAGGGCTTCACAATCTGTACAACATAGGGCAGCCCCACCCCCAAACTCAAGGAAAAGTATCAACAAAAACAGTTTAAACAGTAATTACTTGATTCAATCCTACGGCGTGTTGGACAATTAATGATGCAAAGATATATTATACTAAAAACTACACTTTCCGTTAGGCTATTTACATTGATTTATCTCTGAATTTATGCTGTATCCAAAAGAACATTTTGATATCATTTTTTCAATCAAAAGTGATTTTGGCCAGTAAACTGGTCCATCACATCTTACCATTAGCTAGTGAGTTGATACAGTACTTGCTTTGCAAAAAATGGCAGATGGTCGAAATCCAAGTTTCAATAATTACCCCGAGAGGCACAGTGGGACACATGCATTCAAATTGATCCAATAAACATAAATGTAAGGGCCTAAGATGCCGCCAATAGGAGACTAAGACATAAGAAAAAGAAATGCTAATAGTTGGACTGAATATTAAATTATGAAATATAAAGGCAGTTGCTTTTTTAAGGACAATTTATTTTAGGTACTGTGAAGCGAGACCTACCTGTTAATTTCCAGTGAATGCACGTTGTATCTGCTCTCAAGATTATACTTGCCAGGGTTGGTAAGTGGGTCAATTGCCACATTGTTTTTGTACCTTGTGGTGGAAGATAGAAAACACGATGGAAAAAAAAAGCAGAAAGATCTTAAAACAGATTATTAAACGGAATCCAGCTGTAAATAACCAAGCCATGGACAGTACACGGAAAAGGAAGCTGAGTGGACAGATTTGAGGTTATCTTGTACAGTATGTGATGAATGGCTGTGACCTACCAGACGACTCGTGGGTCTGGCCAGCCGCTGACAGTGCAATGCAGCCGCACACACTGCTTCTCCCACACAGTGTGGGAGCGAGGTTTAATCACAAATTCTGGGGGATGCATCAGGCTGTCTTCGTTCATGCGCTTCAAATGTTCCTCGTGTTCATGGATCTAAACACAGAACAGTGCCTTAACAATAAACTCCCCAGGACAATTCTCTCTTTGCCAATAAATAACACCAAACACAAAACCCCCATTATCTTCACCAGGAAGCCAAAGTGCATGCTTAAAGCAGAAACAAAGCACACGTACAAAGTGAGCAAAATCCCAACGAGGTTTCATTTGTTCCACACATGCAAGGTGTATGCACATTTCCATGGACAGCTGCATGAAAACATTTGCATCCCCTATATGTTGAAACTGCAAAAAGTGTAAAATAGTGTATTCTTCATCAATATGATATTTAATGCATTTTCAACTAGCGCAAATGTTCCTTCACCATTAGCAGTAACAACAACGGTCAAGAAGTGTATAAAAAAAAGGTTATAGTAAAATAATAAAAATCATATCAGTGAAAAGGTTTGCCACCCCCTTGATAAACCCTCTAGGTCATTAACTTTAACATGTAAAATCAGGTGTTTGATCTTCACATCTTTTAGTGTAGTGACATGAGGTTTGTTACAACGCGGTTGCACTTTGAATTTGTTTATAGCTCTTCAGGGGCAGTCTCAAGCAGAGAGCAATAAAAAATAATGGGATCAGAAAAAAAAGCTTGAAGAAAATCTTAAAATGAAATTGGTAAACCTTTATAAAGATGGAAAGCTATATAAAAATAACTCCAGACATTTTGCGATACCATGGGCAACTGAAGTGCTAGTAAACGTGCTCAAGAGTTATGTAAGAATTCGAAACAAACAGCAGGGAGCACGACAAAGTCTTTAGAGGCACACGCGACATTCTCATTTCCGTAGTCGAGCATAGTCTGCACAAGTCTGGATTGTTTGGGAGAAACGAATGCAGAAAGCCTTTATTTACTTCTAGAAAAAGGCAGCACACCTAGTATACACTCGTGTGAACACAAAGCAGGATACAAAATTTTGCACTGATCTAATTTTCATTACTATAAATTTCTTTTTATACACTTCTTACTCTAATGATGAAGGAACGTTTGTACTAGCTCTATGCATTGCATTATGAATTATGTTGATGAAAACTAATATTTCAAAGTAAGGGGTCAAAAAATTGTGCATTCAGCTGTAATTTGTCATGAGTGTAAATGTGCGTGTGTCCTATGAACATCTGGGGGTGTCGAGGACCTGTCTTGCTACGCATCCAGTAACTCAGCACATAATATGACAACACTCATGGGACACTGCTTTCCTATGTCTCAAGAAACACGATCTCCTAAGGAATTTGTCACTCAGTCCTAAGGTTGTCTGGCAGAGTGGGGAGAGATGAATACAGTGAGGGGGGTCACTGCTGCTTTTATGATACTCAATGAAGGGCTGGGTACTATCTCACATAATCACCCAAGGACATAAATATCTCTCTTGTGTAAGGAGTAGTAATAACAACCACTTAGCCACAGGCACTTGGCATTTCCAAGCACAGCTGCGATTAACTGTAATTATACTCGGGCTTAAAAAAAAGCAACAATTTGTGTGATGCTATCAAAAAGAGCAATCCACAATCATATACTGAGTAAAAAAAGCCATTCTGTGATGTCACAAGGACAAATGCTCTACTGTGACATCACCGGTAACAGAAGCCAACCTTAGTGTGATGTCACAAATAACAGAAGACGGGCCTGTGTCTGTGATGCCAGGAAACTCTACTATGATGCTGTGAAACAACATTCGACTGCGATGACACAAGTACTTATGTCATGACTTTTGTTTCCCATCTACAGTGATGTAACATTTAAAATTTTGTATAAAATGAAAACAGTGTCAAAGGGAATGTCATACACAACAAATTAAAAACATCATGCATGTCAGAAGAACAATTTCTGTAGAATGGTGTGCTGTCATATCACTTAAAATCGGTGATGTCACTAATTGGATTCATGAACAAAAAAGAATATTCTGTAAGGACAGGAAAAAAATCTCTGCTGATGTCACAATCAAGCGACAGTTTCTGTTTTGATAACAAAATAAGTCATCCATGTTTTAGTAAAAGATTGGGGTTTTCTGAATGACCTGAAAACTTTCTTGAAAGCCCCTCACTGACCCTTTTGTTCTGGGAAATGCGTTCAGCTGACACGCGCATGGCATCCTTCCTGGAGATCTGTTCTGACCTCTCCATCTCCAGACCACTGGTGAACAAATCCCTGTTGGCCATGTATGCAGCTGTGTCCCTCACCCTTTTCTCCTCTGTATCTGAAAGTCCTGTAGCAAACTCTTGACTAGGAGTCAGCAGGGCAGAGCCGTGGATGTAGGGAATAAGGCACAGGATTAAAACTGAAATAACTTTAAGTGAATGGCATAAATCCAGTTTCATATGGAGAAGAGTTCATTACCTGCCCCTGAAGATAGGCACTACATAGCCGATGATTTGGTTCTCTTTATCCACAGCCAAGTAAGTTGGCTTTGGTCTTTTGGGCAGGGGGCTCAGTCTGCTCTCCTCAAGCCCAGAATGTGAAGACACATTAAGTCTGAGACATACAAAATACCATGAGCCTGGCACACTGCCAGACAACTAATAACATAACATCAGAATGTGGGGGGTGAAGCCATGGTCAGAAGTAGAGGAGACGTGAATGAGTTTAGTGGGAAAGTTTAGTGCTGATTGTAGCATTTTTGCACCTACCCATAAAAATCAAAATCATAAAAGGCCAAGGCATTTAAAGACAATGTTACCATCACTGAGGACTGCTGATTATAATTATTAATCAATCTTTACATCTCAAACGCTTTCTCTACCACAGTACAATTTACACGCTGTGAACTACACCAATAAATCTCTCAAAAAATGTTGAAGCATTGCACTATAGCTAATAGTATAGCTGTGTTTGAATTCCTGACGTGCCATAAATCAGGTATTTATCCCTGTTATAGATCCAAATAAAATCGGCAAAAAGTCAAGTTTGTACACAACACAAAAACACTGAAGCCAGTGCAGCTTTAGAGCTCTTTCGGTTATTTCTAAATATGTGAGTGTTCCAGGCTGTACACTGCAGACCCACTCACTTGGAGGTGGGAGTTCACATTATGAGATAACAGGAACGTGATCTTTCCTGTGTCTGTCCGTGTCCTTTTAGCACTGGCCATTGAAAGTAGCTTGACTTTCCAGCTACAGGGCCGCAACTATTCCCAATAAATTAATTTTAAATGCAGTTGTGTCTTGGTAATACGATTATCAAACTTATTTTACCACTCATACTGTTAAATCATCATCACATCATAATCTTCCTTTCCTCACCTCAGCACAGATTAAGTGGCTGGTGTGTTGCCCAGCAGCCCACAGTCATGAGTGTAAAGGCAAAGATCAGATGGTGTTAGTAAAACCTAAGCCCTCTGACTGGTTCACACTCTCTGGGTGAGGTTATTTAAAGCTTTGCCAGTACATGAAAAAGTAAACTTGCTATAGACTTCTGTTATTTCAAGATTTAATAAAAAAAACTCACTTTCGGATGATGAATAGTCATAATAACAACATTGTGGGAGATCAACTGTAAAAGTTTGGGTTGCACTTTTTTTTTTTAAATTCCAAACCTTTTCTTGCAAAATTAGCTCCTCTGTCATTAATTCATTATTCATTTAACAGCACAAATTTACAGACAAAAACTCTTGTAATCACATTTGTAGTCACAATATTTTCCAAATGAAAACACTAGACAACTAACGAATCTGGGCAACAGAACCAACCACCCTCCCAAACTCTCGCCTTTTCTGTATAAAATGAAATGAAGCAGCAAGACAGTATTTAAAACAAGAGTTCAAGTAGAAAAGAGTGAGAGTCCAGAGCTTCTTACTTTCCCTCCAACATGGTGTTCACAGGTCAGTATTATATTTCTGTAATAAACCATAACTTATCCATTACATGACAGTGCTTTTCCTCACAGCTGGTCAAACAGTGATACATGTGTTCAATGTAAAAGTTTGACATCAAGCCTAAAGTCACACGGGGCATGTCTCAGATTTCATGCAAAGAGCTTCATGCAGGATTCAAAGTAGTTCTTGGGTGTGACTGAGCGTGACAGAGTGAAAGAGGTCTAAAAGGGGGTGAAAGATGGTTATGGTTGTCAATAATGACGCAGAGCAGGAGAGATGACCCCAAAGCTGTGACAGGGAAGTGATCCAACCCGAGTGATGAAGGTGAACTTGATCAGTTGGGGTTGAGTACGTGGCAGTGGAAGTGTTACAGGGGTAGTAGGAGCTTCCTTTGACAAAGAGGTAGACTGATGAAGGTATGGCCCTCCATCCTCCTCCTCCTTACCCTCTGCTTCTGCTGTCAGCAGTGTATCTGCTGCTGGACCGGTACTGGCTCATTTTAGACTCAGTTTCCCTGCTGCGATAGCCACGGTCATAGTGGCGATGGTGCTTCTGGTAGAATGGTATAGATCCAGACATGCTGCAGCCCGCTCCGTGTTTGAGCTACTTGTCTGAGTGGGTTTTTGTTTCTCTGTCTGGTTCGTTGGTGTTTAAGAAAAGATTGATCAACAGCTGTGATAGATTCATCATTACTTACTATAAACTGCATTCACACACTGTCCATGCTTACATTTTCTTCAACATTTTCTTTATGATGAATTATGAAAAGCTAATCTAAAAACTCCTGATGCTAATAAAAATGACATAACAGTTACGTTATCAAAAGAAGAAAAGAATGACCGGAATGGTGTTTTCACCATCGTCAAACCTGCAGTATCAGCTGCAAAGACATTCAATTCAGGCCACCAGCCACATTTTCACCATGCTTAAACAGAAAAATGCAACAATTACAACCAGGCACTTCACATTCTATCCCTTCACAACAGGTGTCACTTACCCCAGGCAAAACCCCTTAAACTACAAGCTTTAAAGGAAACGATGGTCCAACTCCACTTAAAGCTTGCTATCCCAGCAAACCTACAGGTAGGTGCCTACAGGGCTGCGGTCTACACAACAAAAATAAGATTGGCCCTCGCCAGAGGGTCCAAGCAGCAGTCACAGCCTTTTATGGTGAGGGTGGAGATAAATATAGCTGAGAGAAGAGCTGAGGGACAAGTCAACTCCCACAGTGCAACATATTTATAGGAGCAGCTCTCTGACAATCTGCATTAATGTTTGATATGCAGGTGAACACACAAGTCACTGTTTGTATTGTTATTTTTTGTGACCCATCATAAGCCATTTGACATAAGGTCTAGTCCTGAATCTAACAAAACCTACAAACTTAAGTGCGTTGGTCGTTTTTTAAAATTTTATTTATCTTGTGTTTATTTCAGTATTTATTTTCTAATTTATTTCATCAAGATCTTCTGCTGCATAACTTCCAGCAGCTTTTGTCTTGTCTTTTTATTTTACTGCCGCAGTCTCAGCTGCAAGTGTTGCTAACTTTGGCCGCGCTATTGTTATTTACTTCACGTGATGAATACGATGAATACCTGCTACAGTGTCATTGTCACTCTCTCTATCAGTCTCACTCTCTTTTGAGGAAGGACACAAATGTCCTCTGTTGTCCTGTTTCATAAACACCTACTAAAAAATGAACCTAAATGAATAAAATGAAAATTTTAGTAGAAAAAGAACACACTTGATGCGAACATGACGTATAAATATAAATGAAAATTAACTGCCATAAAAAAAGATTTAGCTGTTTGTTACATAAAGGCAAATTGAATTTGTGCTGCCAAAGACGCTTGGATATTGTTCTGGAAACTGACTTTAACACACACACCTGGCAAGTTTCCAAGACAATGTCACTAACACTTCAGAGGCCTTCTGTTGAGTTTTTGCCCTTACCCACATGATGCAGTGTTGGTAAGCACGGCCACATTTCTGAAATATTATGGCAGCAATCTGAGGTGTAAGCTATTTAAAACAGATCGACAATAACAGAATCTAACATAAGACATTAAGCAGGGTGCCAACACTATGTGCTCTCTAATGATCATGGGATATAAACTACTTTACAAGTTGAATAAGTCACAACCCACTGCATTATTTGACAACATAACTTTGCCAACATAAATATGATGCCCCTTATTCAAATGGGGATCATATACCAAAGGAACTGTTCTGCAAACTGCAGTATGTTTTAGCATTTATTGTGGCAACAGTGGCCCCTGTTAAAGTCCGTACAAACTTCGGTGAATACTCTCTCTGGCAGCACATGGTGCTAGAAGGTTGTGGGTTTGCGTCCCTGGAATTTGCATGTTCTCCCCCTGTCACAAAAATGATTTTCTAAACAGTCAGGCTGCATAGTATATAAAAGACCTCATAGTACCGTATCATCCCAGTAGACCAATTTGATCTCAGAATGCAGGCCTACTTGTGGTTCCCAGAATTTACAAAGGTAGAATGGACGACAGAGCCTTTAGCTATCAAAGTCCTCACCTGTGGCACCAGCTCCCAGTTCAGATTCGGGAAGAAGACACCATCTCTACTTTTAAGTCTAGGCTTAAAACCTTCCTCTTTAATAAAGCTTTTAGTTAGTTATAGTCATGCTGCTATAGGCTGAGACTGCTGGGGGACCCACCCCCCGATGCACTGAGCTCCTTTCATCCTGTTGACACTCTCTCCTCTCCTCTCACCCCACAATTGTCACCACTGTATGACATTAACTCTGTGTGTTTTCTCCCATAGTTGTCTTTCTCCCTCTCTGTCTCCCTCTCTCTGTCCATTTCTGCATGTGTCCCCGGCTTTGGTTTTCCAGTCTACAGCTACTGGTCCTACCAATCTGTCCAATAATGTGTTGCTTTTTGTTGCTCTTCTCTGTTCTCTCTCCACTTTCCACTCGCCCGACCTGACAAGGCAATGGCCGCCCACCCTGAGCCTGGTTCTGCTGGAGGTGTCTTCTGTTTACTCACCACTGTTGCCTAGGGTTTACTCAAGGGAGATTTGTTGGGTTTTCTCTATATATCTTTATAGTCTTGAGTTTACTATGTAAAGTGCCTTGAGATGACTTTGTTGTAAACTGGTGCTATAAATAAGTTAAATTAAACTGAACTTTATGTATTCAATCAAAAAATTCTGAATTATTTGAGAATTGTGTGTGGTCCCTCCTTTGTCAGATACTGTTGATCCAGGTTGTGACAATAGATATCGACAGGAAGTTTATGTACTGTAGATGAAGATGCTTATGGGGAATGAGCGTATCTCAAAGACCCCTGGTTTGGTGTGGAGAGTGAAAGGCAAACCACAGGCCAATGGATGTCACTATTTCTGCTACTATTTCACCCAGAATAAGTCTGTGTTAATAACAAAGTAATTGGTCAAGATGATACGCCCCCTAAACAGTGCAAAAGGACAAACGTCTGGACAAAGTTGACAAGTTGCCAAAGTTAAAAATCATACATCTTGTTCCCATTCAGATCTTTGTCTGAAGCCAGGTCCCACTCAGTTTTCAAGAGCTTCGTCTACTACATAATTGTATTTTGGCAAAAGAACACTGACCATAAGGAACATTATCATTGTATTACTGGAATATAGTGAAACCTTAGTTTTTGATTATTTATATTGTAAAAAGTCCAGTACAATCCTACAGCTGTACGGCCATGAATTTTCAGTTCTGTTGACATTTTGTAAGAAAAGAGTTGATTCTGTTGTTTTATACTGCAGTGCATAATTCTAAAAGGTGCTTCAAAGATTTTATTCTTCCCCTGCTTACATACAAATGTGTTTGCCTGTGGTTTTGTCTGACCCTAACATTACTGGATTCAGCTGTCCAGTAAAATTCCAACTGGAGATCTGGAGATCTCAAGGGATCTACTAGGGATTAGGCATCTATTTATATGTTTGGTTTTGTATAGCTTGCATACACTGAAGCTATATGAACCTTTAAGTTAAGAGTTCACACACAGGAACAAGTAACTTACTGAAACAAACTATGAATTATCATTTATATCAGTATTTCACATAGATCTGGTGTAAGTAACTGTGAATACAAAGTTTATGGGACAAGACACTAGCATACTCTAGTGGCTGGTCAACAAAGTCCAACACTACAGAGGAAGACATGTCAAAAATGTGCGGTTAAAACTCAAAGTGCATTTATCAGTCTTTACACAAGACAAAGGCTTCTGTAGGAATTAATTAGGCTTGGTTCACTGTCCTAACCATTTTATTTGACTACAACATTTAATTTATTGCGTTTCAAAATTCATCCACATTAGTGCTTTTTTGCTTGATGATGGATAGACCACAACAAATAGTTCCCTAAAATGTATTGTCTTCTAATATAGAAACTCTTCTCACTCATCACAAATGTTGATATCAGCTTTGAAAGTGACAGCTGCTGATAAAAGACAGATGTGGCTTGTTTCAACTTGTGAGTCAACCGTTCCACATCTTGCTTTTGAATCCCTACAGCAGTAAGCCTGCCTTTACAGCAATGACCTGGGTACCAACTGTTGTCTGATACGTGCCTGGCAGGCAGTACCTCTTATTATCCATCAACAAATTCTCCCTCTGTTATTTTAAGTCTTTCATGGTTTTTTTTTTCTTTTGTCTTTGTTTTACTTATTTTAAACAGGACAAAATGTCAACCTCTTTTTAAAGGGAATGTATACACTATATTTGCTTGGTGTAAACAGCAGTGAAAGAGCCAACTGGCTTGTTAGGCAGTTTCTTCGGAGCCAGGCCTGCTCAGTTGTTCAACCCCTGACTCACTAATGCCATCCATAGCCACTTACCACTCCATATATTATGGCACCTTGGGCACCTTGTCAATAACTGTTTTTGCTGATTTAGGTCTAGAACACAGAGAAAGCTTAAAAGTGTGTTAAAGCATCCCATACTACCATATGAAAACATCACATCAAATATTTTAATGAGTTCTAAGTTGTTTTGTTTTTTCAAGTTTATGTAATATAAAGTAACAAAATTACAGGATCATAATTTACAACATAAACAATACAATACTCACTACCATTGTCCTCATATGCCCACTTCTTCCCACTTCCACCTGTCATTGCGCAATAAAAAGGAGGATGTGCGCTTTCTCTCCTTAAAAGGGCAAATCCAGGAACGTCAGGTCAGTGAGTGTTTTTGGAAGTTACATGATTCAGTGAGGGTTGCGAAAGTAAATATTGTATTCTATTTATTCTAACAGCTACACATTAGGATTAGTCGTGGTAAACATTTGTGTGAATTACCCTTTATTAAAGCTTTCAGCCTGAAAAATCTTGGTAAATGCTTTTTTTTAACGAGTTATCATAGTTTCTTACGTTATAACCCCCCCCCCCCATACTTTGAAGTTGGTCTCTTCTGATGTTCTGTGCGGAACCCAACATTATTATCAGGAAGTGAAGGGCGGTGGTTGAGGAAAAGACCAGCACAGGGTTAGCTGACAAGTTTTTTCGGGTTGTTGTCTGGTAAGAACTTGTCTAAATTTATTTGTTTGCATAGCACAGTTAGTTACGCTGTTATTTTTTCAGTACTAAGGGGCCACGCGGAATGAAAAAATTGTATATCTGATTAACATACAATTGTGCCATGTTGTTGAAAACACGGCTAACTGTTAGCACCGTGGCTACTGACTGAGCTGCGGACGCTAACGTAATCATACCAGAAATGTTGCAAGTATGCGGTTATGTAAGATTTGTAATGTGTTTGTTAGCATTGTGAATTGCAAATTCTATCAAACCAGTTTGTTTTGGACAGTTTTTATTTTTTATTTTTTTACAGATAAATGTACATTAAAATTAAGTACTTATACGGCTCATATTAGGCCGCAAACCATGAACTGTAACTTAACGCAACGTCTTTAAAAATGGGTTTGCAACAACTGAGGGTAATTTTCGTTATGGATTTAATAGGTTATTAACAAGATTAAACAATTAAGTGTGTATACAACTTCAAACATTTGGAAACATCTGTTGTGCCAACATTGTTTTTTTTTTTTTCTGACCATCAGCCCCAACAAAGAATACAAAAAAGAAAAGTATTAAATCATTAAATTTGAAAACCAGGAAATGTTTGAAATTTTAGTTAGTAATAGCTGTCATTTCAAATGTGAGCATTTGCAGCTTCTTTATTATGTAAAATTGGATGTTTGGGGTTCTATAATGCTGGTGTATTACAAAGAGCAATTTTAAGGTGTAAATTGGGGCAGTATGAACTTGTAATGAGCAGGAAATTAAAACATTGGTTAGCTACAGTTGTAACTAAGAGAAAATTTGTCGCTGAACATTCATGCAACTGTCAGTGGCCCAAATAACATCTACATTTGCGTATCAACCAAACGTACATAAATTCAAGGCCCAGCTCTAGGTTAAATACATATTTCATCTGCACCATGTAGCAACAACGTCGGTGTGTGTCAACATAAAGATGGGAATGTAGGACATTTCAAGTCTACAATAGAAACATTGCCTGTTAAGGACCTCTGTCTTCACATCAGTAATTTTTTCCTGGCCTCTGTCAAGGCCGTGAGCTGATCAACCTAGAAATATGAAGAACATTTCCATTTATAGCTCAGTGAGGGACGCCACACTAGGGATTCACTGCCAGAGAATTCTATTACCCTACTGCTAAGCTGTGGTCATGAATGACAAAATATTATTTTGAGTAACAGCATGATCCACTTTACCTTTTAATCAAGTTTTGTTCCCATCTTGCTTTTGGTTTCTGTAAACTTTTTTTTTCTGCTCTGTCCTGTGTTTCATAAGACATAATAAGTTAGTACTAACCAGGATTCCAGAATGTTTGTTTTTATGTATAAATAAATACATGTTTAAGCAAAAATGACATGGCATTTTTCACTGTGGCATTTAAATAAACTTGTATATAATATTTCTGTTCCTCAACTACTCTTTAATGTAAGCTTAAAATGACAACTTATCAGAAAATCTGTGCATTGTTGTACATGTCTTCATTATCTGAGAAAGAAATAACAAACATACAAGCACTTCCAATTTTTAAGTCACCCACTGAAATGTTTTTACCACAGATTTCATCTTTGCTTGGCTGCACCAAGAAAAATGAGCTCTTTATTGTTTTTACATTCACAGAAATTAAAGAGTCAAAATGTCGAGCAAAAGGGCAAAGGGAAAGACCACAAAGAAGCGCCCTCAGCGCGCCACCTCCAATGTCTTTGCCATGTTTGACCAGTCTCAAATTCAGGAGTTCAAGGAGGCCTTTAACATGATTGACCAGAATCGTGATGGTTTTGTGGACAAAGAGGACCTTCACGACATGCTTGCCTCACTGGGTTAGTATGAGTTTGTTTTTAAGCCAAATGAGCTGAAATTCTGGTCACAAACATGTTTTTGTGTGTACT
The DNA here is from genome assembly GCF_033026475.1 of Channa argus. Lineage (NCBI taxonomy): Eukaryota > Metazoa > Chordata > Actinopteri > Anabantiformes > Channidae > Channa > Channa argus. The sequence goes on from NC_090215.1 coordinate 14,631,528, forward strand.
CATGTTTGTTTGAAAATGATTTTCCAACCAAACACTTTAATTTTAATGCCACCTCTGTTGTTAATTTGCACACTATACCTGTTTCATTGTACAGGTAAAAACCCTACTGATGAGTACCTGGAGGCCATGATGAATGAAGCTCCTGGGCCCATTAACTTCACCATGTTCCTCACAATGTTTGGAGAGAAGCTCAATGGCACAGATCCTGAGGATGTGATCAGAAATGCATTTGCTTGCTTCGATGAGGAGGGGACAGGTACATTCAGACATCTGCAATTTGTTTCTTGTTGGTAGACAGAAACTAGTTTGCAACTGTAAACTACATTTGAGAAAGAGGCATTTTAAGGTGTTTATTTATTTATTTTTTTTTTAAAGAAATACCCCAGCACCCTGTTCACTATATTGAGTGTTAAAAGTGACAATAACGTAATCACTGCAAGTGAAAGAAAAATTCTTCAGATGATTAAGATGTTTATTTAGGGTGTCTCCTTCTCTGTTGTCTTATCTGATTTGACTTTGTTCCTCCAACAGGTTTCATCCCAGAAGACTACCTCAGAGAGCTGCTCACAACAATGGGTGACCGGTTTACAGATGAGGAGGTGGACGAGCTATTCAGGGAGGCTCCCATTGACAAGAAAAACAACTTCAACTATGTGGAGTTCACACGCATCCTAAAGCACGGTGCCAAGGATAAGGACGATTAAAGAGGCATACCAGCGTATCCTCTCCTCCCTCTCTGCCTCTCCTTAGTCAGCTAGATCCGCGTGCTGCATGTCTCAACTCACCAGTATAAAACCCATTCTAAACAAACCAAAGCAATAACTATCTACTGTTCGGTGGGAACTTCCACTATTGCCAAATGTACACATCTCTAATTAGAGGGGAGAAAAATTCAAATATGTTGTGAAAAGGTTTAGTTTTTTCCTGTTGTGTAAAGATGTGAAATGGCAGCACCATGGAAGCTTTAAAGGGATAAGTCTTGTGACTTCATGTCAAGAAATTCATGTGATTGGGTTTAGCTGAATTTTTACATTTTAAATAAAGTTTTTTAAAAAGCCCTTTATGAAGTTGTATTTTGCTGTTTCCCTTCCATAAATGACAACTGAAAAACTTGCATTATTCTGTCTTGATTTTCATGGGGTGTAACAAATTCTTGAGCACCATTTTCCCCTCCTCAAATGCCTGTCATGACTTGACAAGTCTGCTCTCATCCACCAGATTCAAACAAACATGGTCTGGTGAGCACTAGCTGAGTATTTTCTTTAAAGGGTTAAAGGCTGAACTACAATGTGGACTCTGAACTGTGCTTTGTGGTATATTCAAAACCTTGTAGAGAGAAGCAGACAGTGCTCAAATAGTATGATGGCCTGTGTTGTGGTGACTAGTCATACAGTCAGTGACCTCATGCAATTAAAATTCATATCAGGGATATGAAGTGAGAACACTGAGCTGTCGGAAGCATGAAAATAAATTGGACTGCCGGCCATTTCCCTGCAGGAGCTCGCTGTTTACATTGGTAAGTGCTAAAATGTTGCATCTTACTGAGGACATGTCCTTCTATTTAAAGGCAGTTGAATTCCATTGAAGAAAAGTACCAGTGACCTACAGTGGACAATGTCTAAAGGCAAGCTGTGCTGCTGGTTGGTAATTAAAGCACAGTCTAATTAACAAGGACAAAGGTCTAAAGGTCCCAGCGTTAGTATTTTAAATGGTAAATAGAATGATTATAACACAGGTTTGCTTACAGTATATTCTACATTGTGATGTCCTGTTTTCTAGTCAAAACAGTGTATGTGCAGTTTGACAATGGAAAGAAAATGATCTACCTCACCTAGATATGTGACATTAACAAATATTTTTGAAACCAATAATTCCATTCTAATGAGCAGCTTAAAGGATGTTTACATATGGAAAAATCTAATTGTTACTAATGAGAAAATAAGTTTAGTGCGTTAAAGAATTTTAAAATATTTTTTCTATAAAGTAGTTTGTTAAAGCAATTAAATGTCTTAATGTGAATGACAGGAGGGGAAGAAAAAGCTTATTCCTAATAAATGTTTCTAGCTGACTTTCATACTTCTCATTAAAACAAAAACACTGGGTTTCCCAAACCAGTGCATATAAGATGTTAAAAACATAATGACAGTTTATTTCTATTACAATACCCTCACTTAATCCTTTCAATTATAGTTTTTAAATATTATACCACATTCTGTTCACATCCTTCATCTTCAGTCTTATTTAATATAATTACTATGATATGAGGATTATGGATTCTGCTGTACTTTTTTTTACCTGACTCCCTTCTTCAGTGCCTAGTCCATATTTCAATTAAAGTTTTGGGTTCACATTTCACTCGTCAGTGTAAGCTGTTTAGTTTTTTCATCATGACATCCTTTCACTATATTTTTGTATATTTCAATATTTACTATTTCCTCAGTTTTTTTTCTATGTTGCTTTTGTGGAGCAAAACAGACACATGGTATATCTTTGGATAAAACACCAAGACATTCTTTGTGATAAAATAAAATGTTTATTGATTTTTGGTAAAGATGGACAATGACAAATTTTTTAACGACTTTTAGTTGACTTGTTATATCGCTCCCTAGTGTCCAGGAATAGACAAGGATAACGTTTTGCTACCTTCTTAGTTATCGAAAATGTGAAATCAAACATAAAATCACTCAAAAAGTAACAGATTATGGTTTAAAATAACTGATATTGATTTGATATTGTATAAAAGCTTATATCATAAAAATGAAAGATAAAGGATGGAATCGTAAGGTAATATTTGTGGTACTTAGTTCAGGGGAGTTGCTTTGGTTGTGGTAACAGTTACTCTTTTAAGCATTAAAAAAATATTACCCCTTTCTGTAGTAAGTTAACCGTTTTCTGTGCCAGAGTTATACTTTCATTTTATATATTTTTTGTGCGTTTAAACTACAATAATTTACGCTCGAAACACTAATCTAAAGATTTCTGAGGACCTTTGAATGTCTCACGACCCTTAGAAACCACGTTTAGCTTCCGCCTGCTGCTCTGTCACCGGTTCTGCGGCTGTGTATAGCTGGTTACAGGTCCAGGTATGAATTTGGTCTATCTCATCTGCCGCGTTGTTTATTATTACCATCTCTTTTAGCCGAAGTGTCAGCCACGAAAACGACCAGAAGAAAATTACCAGAAGAGAAGCGTGGCTCTTTAGGGTAGCCAAGGAGTTAGCCACCAGGTAGCTAACGTTAGCTAGTTATCTTCAAGGTTGGTTAGTTAACGGAAGAGTGATGGAAAAGGGGTTTGCAGGATGTAGTTTTGTTTTCTAATGTACTGATATGGTCTGAATTACTGCGTGTCCTTCTCTGAAACCGGTGTTTTCGTGTTATTGAAGTTTCTCATCGTGTGTGAATCTGCCATGACCACGGACCATGGCTCTGAAGATCTTCCAAAGTCTTCCGCTGTTCCGAGAGATGGGGATTCCACGTTACCCTCCTGTTGGATCTGTCTGTCCCTTCAACAGGCTGCTGAGTACCGCTAGTGCAAGCCAGGCCCTATGTGTAGCCTACCCGAGTACCTCAGTCGGCCGGTGCGCCAGACGACAGGGTAGCAGCAAGCTGCAGCCAGACACCCGGATTAGGAGCCTGACCACCACTATCATTAGGGAGCCGTTATTTGTCGCCACCAGCTCTGTAGGTCTTCATGGAGATTCAGTTCCTCAGTTCCGTCTGACCCAGCAGCACAGACCTACAGCAGATGAGGAGCAGGCCTTCCTGCAGCGTTTAGGGGGCTGCTCTGCGTCCCGGCATGTTTTCAGACTACTGCGCTCAGTCACTATGATGTCTGACAACATGGCTGCCGCAGCACTTCATCGTGTGGCCGACCTGGAGCAGGAGGGCAACTCTCTTAAGGACCCCTCAGTGTTGGAGAAGAACGTCATCAGAGCTCTGTGCTTCCAGCTGGAGCAGGAATCTGGGTACCTGTCAGATGCTGGGCTGGTATCAGCCCTTTTGGCCTGCACACGCCTCTTCTTGGATCCCTGGAGCACACTGATGGTACGGCTGGTGTCTGAGAGCCAGGAGAGGCTAGACAGGTGTCAGATGAGTGTAGAACAACTGTGTACCTTAGGCCAGGCAATGCTGGCCATGGAGGGTCCCGGTTGTGTGATGCTGGAGCAGGTAATGGAGGAAGTCCAGAAGCAGAAGCCCACCCGGTGGAGTCTAACAGAACTTATTGCTGTATATAAACTTCTGCAGGGGGGAGTGGCTGAAAATGGAAAATACAGGGACCTGCTGAATGCCATGCACACTCATGCTCTTACTGTCACCTCCCAAATGGATCCAGCTGCTGTCAGCATGCTACTCACTGCTCTGGTGACTCTGAATCAGACCCAGGCCATGCCTCTGGTGATAAGTCTGTGTAAGCAGGCTGTGCGGCATGTTCCTCACTTCACTGATGAGGAGCTTACCCTTGTACTTGGGGCACTAATGCACTTTGGTCACAGTGATCATTATTTTGTGAAGGTGATGGAGAGGTATGTACCCACAATGGCCTTCTCTTCCCACCCAGAGACAGTTACAAAGGTAATGCAGTTCTTCAGCCGGAGGAACATCCTCTCTCCGATTGTATTCGATGCTGTTGCTGAGAGCTTTGTGTACCGAGCAGATGACTACAGCACCAGCCAGGTGGCCAGGCACATCATGGCTTTTGGGAAGGTGGGATATCTCCCACCCAATGCTGGCGAAGTCTTCAGGAAAGTTGAAAACACGCTGCACACGCGCTTCTCACACTTCCAGCCTCGAACGCTGCTCAACCTGCTCCACTCCTGCATCCTAGTTGAGAGGTTCCCAGTTAATTTTGTCTCCAAAGTCTTCAGCAGTTACTTCCTTCAGCAACTGCAAGGTAAATGCATGATGTTTGAATGTGTCATGAATGCGTGAGGTAAAAAAAAAAAAAGCTGAAAAAACTTGTCTCATGTTGACATTGTGGATGGTTTTCGGGTTATCTCTGTTGTGTAGAGCAGGGCACAGGATGGGACCGGTTTGTTCTGGCACAGCTAACCCAGCTCTACATGACTATGAAGTTGGAGTGTCCTTTATATGAGGTGAAGTGAAAAAACATGTCAAGCGTTGATTGTTAAGCCAAATCAACAGGACAGACCCCTGCATACACACCCTCTGTCATCATTCCTGTTGTGTTGGATAAAACATCCCCCTGCTAGCTTAGTGTCATTCTACATTTACCTTAATAATTTAAATGGTCAGAAACCAGTTGTCAACAATAAATTCCCTAGTCATAATCATAATTTCCTATAAAATTGACTGTAGATATTAATTAATGTTCCCATCATCTATGACAGTGACTCTGTGTCATTGGTAACGGCAAATAATCGGCAACGTTTGGTCAACTTGATGTATCTGCTTTTTTGTCCGTCTACAATTTCCAAATACAATCGCAAAACTACCTGCAAACCCCAAAGAGAAAATAAACTACATTTTCATATAAACATTACCAAATTCTTGAATTCTTCAATGTACATTTTTGAATAAATGGATAATCTCAGAATTGGCAGCATCGGCTACATGTTTTACATGTACATTGTGAGTGTTTTCCTGTGTCTCCACCTACTCCCATGTTTTATATTTTATCCCATCAGGGTCCAAAGCTCCTTCCAAAATACCACGTCAAGTCTTTCCACATGTCTGGACGCTCTCTGGAGATGCCAGTGGATCCACATCTTTACAACTCTGTGAAAACCGGACTCATTGATTTGCTTGGGGCTCGTTCATACTTTGGATCTAGAGTTCTGACGCCATACTGCTACACACTTGGTAACAGACACAGAAAATCAATTTGTCTTGAAAATGTTTCTTAGGGTTTGCCTACAAATAGCTTAATATTTTTTTTCTGTTCCTGTAGATGTGGAGATAAAACTTGATGAAGACGGATACGTGCTGCCAGCGAGTCATATTGATGATGTATACAAGAGGTAAATAGTTCTTAAACATGTTGCTGCACTGAAGCGACATGTTACTCCCGTCCCCAGCTGTGCAGTGCCGGTCCCAAGCCCGGTAGAAATTGGGGAGCGTTGCGTCAGGAAGCGCATCCGGCGTAAAAACTGAGCCAAATCAACATGCGGAAAATGAATTGCTGTGGCAACTCTGAACTCACAGGATAAAAAAAAAGTAAAATGCATGTGAAGTTCGCCTTTAAGTGATTTTTATCAACATTGTCATGGGTTATTTGATGTGTGTTGCAGGATAGCTCTTTGTATTGATGGACAAAAGAGGTTTACTACAAACGTGAGGCAACTGCTTGGAAAAGAGGCCATCAAGCAGCGGCATCTGAGGCTTCTGGGTTACGAAGTTGTTCAGGTTAGACCCTCACCTTCACTTTAGAGAACAGTGTGGTCGTATTATAATTATAGTCTTTCTGCCAGACTTTTATCTTGATCAGTTTATTATATATTTCCAAATGGGGTATAAGAAAACACAAGTTTGTTTCATATTACTCTGTCACATTTTATTGTTTTTATGAAATGACTGAATACATTTTTTTTTCTAGATTCCTTACTATGAATTTGAAAATCTGCAAAGCAAGACAGGCGTGGTGGATTACCTGCACCAAAAAATCTTTCCTCACTCTTACAGGCTGAGCTGGTGATGATTAATATTTAGTACACTGTGGATGTCCTTACCACTTGTATTTTGAGCCTTTTCTTACTTAAATCTGTATTTATTTTTGCCAATAAGTCATTGCCCGATTATATTGTTATTCATGATATGCATCTGTATATTTAACTTAAACTTACATGACAATAAACTGGCTTTTGTATGAATAAGAACTTTGTGTGTTATGTTACAGTAAAAGTATTGTTTGAAAAATATAATTTATTTCGTTTTAGGCAACATGGTGCTGAAGAAACTGTACAAACTTAAGAATCCCAATTCCAACAATCACCCCAGATACACAGGAATTTCACTTGTCTATAATAACATTTTCATTAAAAAACTGGATTTAGTTTCCACCATTATTGGACAGAAGATGCTTTGGTCTTCATGCTGCCTTCTAAAGCCAGGAGTGTTGGACAAAGACAATATATGATATGATACATGTAGAACTGCGTATTATCATTACTCCTTTTATGATGCAGGAATCTGAGGAAGACCAAACTCATCCACCAGCACCCCATCCTGAAACACAGAGAAGAACACGTCTTAATGAGCATTGTCTAAACTGAGATTTGAATATTTTACATCAAAACTATAAATTCACCTTGTTGGTAGACTTGTTGCCAGGCAGTCCTTCTGGGATGGAAGGAACTGTCGAAGCCTCATCCAGGTAGGAGCTGTCCTCATCCATCAGGAGCTCATCGCCCAAAGCGTCCAGCTCTGTGGACAGACAATCAAAGACAACAGTGTTATACTGTCTGCTACTAGATATAATCAGCTTGAGTGTCATCAGGTTCTGGATGACAGCATACTTTTATATTTATAGGCATGAATTCATGATGGAAACTTGGCATCAAAATAAAATTCTTAAGTATGTAAGCTAGGTCTTCCTGACCTGCTTCCAAGTCATCCTCGTCAATGTCAGGTGTGCCATAGCTTCTGCTCATTGCCTCCTGAATTTCATTGGCGTCTTCCATCATGTCCTCCAGCTGATCATGAATATCCTGAATAATAATAAAAATAAATAATTAAAAGTTTATTCATCCATTCACTTGTTAACAGGCACCAAGTCTTTGATTGTTACAAAAGAGCTTAAAAAGGAAATTAAGGAAATTCAGAACATAGTTACAAGCTTGCAACTAAAACTTTATGTATTACAATAAGTTAATAGTCAAGAAAATGATTGGTTGTGAGCTTCAGAAAATAAATGAGTGTTCTGAGAGGGGCTTCCGCCCCAGCATTTTAAGAAATAGTCCATAATAAGTTGGTTAACTTCGAATAATTACAGATTATTACTATTTACTGTAAAACTGTTAAACCATAAACATCCAATTATGTTGAATTATAACCTACCTAACATAGTGCTGGTTATTAGCAAGAATGAAATCTTGCTGAAGTTAACATATAGTAAAAAAACAAACCTCAATCTTATCGATTTTCACATTTTTGTATGCTTTCTTCATATCTTTGAGGCCAACTTTCATGGCATCAACCTGTAAAAAAAAAAAAAAAAACAACAGATTTGCTATTGTCTTTCTAGAATGAAATCTTCTGCCTAGTTCATAACTTTAATATTTTCATGTAACTTACTGTGGTTTTAGTGTCTTTAAGGGTCTGGATTGTGTAGTTTGCTTGTTCCATGTTAAACGACTGCTGCATGAGGTTATCTCTCTGGCCCTCATACCTGCAGGAGACAATCACGACATATAGGTAGGCTTTTATAACAGTTCATGGAGAGAAAATTGGATTTGGCGGAAAAGAAAAACATACTCACATTCTCTTTTGTTTCAGAACTCTCATAGCTTTTTGTTTAACCATGTTCTAGTAGATAGAAAAATCAGAAGATAATTAAACGACACAAATACATGACCATATCGTGAACACAATTATACGATAAGCAAGCTTACATTTTAAATATTCTTTTGGTAACATCCCAAATTTGCCACCAAGTATCAAAAACCAAGTAAAACACAGTGGTACTGTATAATATATTAAATGCTTTCAGTTTTATAAGATTTCAATATTTAATACTTTTAATATCCACATTCTTGTAATGCAGCTTGTGTTTAGAGAAACATTTCCTGAAGAAGTTTGATTTCTTATCTTTCAAGAAAAAATTGTCTTCAAAGACATCTTCATAAAGTGAAGATTAGCACTTAGTGATCTTCTCGGGAGTAAACTGCTAAAAGCACATTAAAAATCATACCTTTGAAGGCCCTTCTTTCATCTTTTTCATCTGATCCTTGTATTTTACAAGTTCAGCATCTAGTCTGGCAATCTTCTTGTCAATGGACTCTGTCCGAGAATCAACCTAAAGGCAGAAAACAGAGAACAGGACATCAACTTATGGGGAATTACTAGTCATGCATTATGAGATCAACATTACAAAGGGGTTGTAAAATGAATACATCAAGTGCCTTTTTCCTATATATGACCACAGTAGCTTAATTGACAATGATACTATTGAACATATATCATCCATTTCTGTTATGCCATCTCCAGTCACATAACAATAGCACTGCCTATACAAACAACCTGTTTAACTGGTTGATGTCAGCCATTTCGCTGAGAGAATATCGCAGTTTCAGTGGTAAATCAGTCAAATGGCTCAAGTTCTCTAAGCGTTTTAAGTTACATAACGCTGAATCATTACCTGAACAGACAAACTATTGTATTAACTTATGTCGTTTCTCAGCTGATATTACAGACTGATTGTTTTAGGTGGAAATAGCTACTGTGTCAGTCCAACCCGTCCTAAATAATGTAACACATGATTAACCTCTGAGTTACTGAGCTCGTTTATTATGACGAAATCTCAGATAAACATGGAAAACTCTGCCCTTGTTTTGGTCCTAAAGTTGGCTAACTGTTAGCTAACTGTTAGCCAAAAAGGGTTCAATCCTTGTGTTCTTTGTTCGAAACAGCGTTCAAAAAGTTAAATTAGGATCACACTTACATTTCCTATACAGTCTGAAAGGTTCGGTGGAGGTTGATTGGGCTTTCCTCTGCCAAATATGCGGTTCATTTCGGCAAAGTTAGGGCTTAAATTGTAGAAGTGGCGTTAGATTGCTCCCAAAACCTGACCAACTCAGAGAAAACACCCGGAAGATCCTTTGAGGTGACGTCAAGGGAGGCACGTGATTCCCACAAACTCCTCCACACCCCTAGAGCTCGGTTTCAATAATTTTATGATTTTTATTTAATCTTTTAATGAGAATTTAATTTGGAAGGCGTTTCAGGAAACATTTACTTTTTTGTTGATTTCCCTAATTTTCACATATTTCTTTGGGTTTGTATTTTCATTGATTTGCCGCCGCTTCTTTCGGAGGCATATTGATATTTAGCATTTCTATATCTTTTCTGCTTCTTGTGTTGACTCTGTGTGTTTATGCCTGATTGCAAACCAAATTTAAGATCAATTAATACTACTACTACTACTACTACTACTACTACTACTACTACTACTACTACTACTACTACTAATAATAATAATAATAATAATAATAATAATAATAATGTAGCACATTAAAGTTGGACATTTTAAGAAATAGGTTAAACAATAGTTCAGTATTCAGATAAGGTCACATGAAATTTAGCCATCATATCAGTTTTAGTCATGTGGAGAAAGACAACATTTTCGTTCCATCTGTAAAGCCCTGTCCAGCTAATATTTAATATATTTACTCGACAATTAGACTGATTGGAAAATTGCAATAATTCAGGATAAATGTAGTGAAGATTCTGCCTTGTTTTGTGCATGGTCCAGATTGTTGTAGGAATTCGTTTACAGGTATTGCGACATTACTATTTGTCATGTTATTTTCTGTCCTCAGGAGGGAGCTGCTGGTACACAGTAAAATACTACGACTGACGCTGCAGAGGGCTCAAGACAGGCCACCTAACATACATTGTGCTTCTGTGCACTGCTTTCTTTTAAAATGAGTGATCCAAAGCGTAATGATGCAGAGCAAAGACAAGACGTTTGAGAGAATCACTGATGCACACTACACGACAGTTTCCAAATTCAAATAACAAAATATCAACAATATGACCTTGTTCTCATTATTCTTTTATTATGAAGCACTTTTCAATTACAAGAGGTTTTGATCGATGCATCTTCTGCTCAGTTGACAACAGACAAAGCCAGTTTACAGTTGTAGATGTAAACAATAGACATAGTTTGAAAAAAATATTATTTCTAAAGAATATGTATATTAATACAGAATTATTAATACAGAACTTTTTGTATATTTTATATAATTTCACATGATAGCAATAGATGCATTATGAAAAAACTGTACCCAAAACCTGCAAAGTTTCGGTTTATGACAGAGGAGTGAAAATGTATTTTTTTAAACATTGAAATACTTAAATATAAGCTCAAGGTGTTCTCTAATGAGATAGATGAGCTGATTACTAACATATTTATTTACAATAGTGTCTTTTTGCAGTACATTCAAAAAAACAGTAAACAGTCCATCGAGCAAACAGGCTGCCAATGTTGCAATACATCACAGCAATGATCAATAACTTGCAACAGATACAGTATAATTCAGTGATGTCTGCAAAGAGTTTCTCTTTTCTATCTAGATAAAATACAGTATTGTATACATACGATCATACTGTCAAACCATAATTTGTACATTTGTCTAAATATACTGTATTTGACTAATGTAGGTATTTACACAAAAGACAGCTAATTATGTTTTCGTATTGCACTGATGTTTTGTTTCTCTACAGTAACATGAGTCTTTCAATAAGATTATGTGTATAATGTCAAAAGCCATACATAGCACATATGATAGAATTACAGTATATGCCATAAATGTAACAACTTATCAATCTGAACACAAGTCCAGAGTCAAAGCTGATAGAGAGCCCTCTGTCAAATTTTAAATGCACATTCAAGTCCAGGACTTTCATCTTTCTTATTGATAATGTTGCTTCGATGCAGCTGGGCGCTGCTGTTTCTAACCTCTCCGTGACTTCAAAGTCCAACACGAGTCAAAATCAGCACATCTCAAACTCTTCACAGATGTGAAAAGGATTTTGGCACATATCTGCTGGCAGTGATTCATGCACCTATCACAGACATGTTGTTTAAAAACTATATTATTCATGAAGTGCTGTTGGACCCCTTTCCAAAATCATTACCAAAATTATTTTCCGTTGCTACAAACCTGTTACCCTGGACTGTAAAAGGCACAATTTGGAGAATAGAAAGTACATAAATGCAGATAACAAGAAATGCAGAGAGGAGTAAAGAAAACTAATCAAAATCTTAACGAGGCTGATTCAAAACCTGAAAAGAGCCAATTCTACTATTTTCACTCATTTCGTGTTACGTTTTCTATTAAATAGTGTTTTCTTGAGATTTTTGGCAAAAAGTTCATAATGTAATATTATTTGGGACATTTTTGCAATGCTTTTTTGGCAACAGACAGTTACATTTGTTTTGAGAATCTGATGAGTTTTTCTTTATTATTTTGCTTGTATATGTAAAATTCTTTACTATAATGCATTGCAGGTTTTAATCGTAATAATTGGGTAATGTGATTAATTGACCATCACTACAGTTGGAGCTTATTTGTCTGTCAATTGTTGCAGCTCTATAATCTACACAATGAATGAGCAGCACATTCTTGGGAATGATTTAAAATTATACCGACAGTTAACTTGTAAAAACAGAATTTCTACTTTCTATTCACCTACATATTTAAATAATAAACACAAAATCCAACTGCCAAGAGGGAACAAACAAATCAAACAACCAAAATCACAGCAGAGTGGAAGAGAATGAGGCTTGTGTCATGCAGAGGAGGTTGGTGTTTGTGATCTTGTGTGGGATAATGGAAAAGATAAACTACTGTACAGTTAATGATGTGTAACTTTCACTTAGTCTCCGAAATGAAATCTTCACAATGTTGATGCTCTTTAAACCTCAAGAGGCATGTTCCCTAATAATGAAAAGATACAGTCAACAACAGTAACAGAGTCAAGACTACAGTCTACATCGCTGATGTGATGTGAGTTAAGCCCAGGTCGTGTGAATCTTCTTTCCCAATGTGGGAAATTGATGACAGTTCTACTGCTAGTCATGCCGGTTTACTAGTCCTCCCTGGGTCCTCCAAGGGAACAGGGGCCTCCCGCACAGTGCTTGGGGTCCGTTTGCTCCCTGACACCTTCTCCCCTTTCAGTTTGGCTGAGAGGCAGAAGTCTTTGAAGCAGCGTTTGAAGTTCTCATCCAGAAAGGCATAGAGCACCGGGTTGAGGCTGCTGTTGGTGTAGCCTAGAGCCACGCAGAAGAAGTAGGCAGCCATGATGGCTGTAGTTTCGGGCACACTCACAAGCGCCTTCACCAGGATGAAGATGTGAATGGGCGTCCAGCAGACCACAAACACAGCCACCACAACCACTACAAGTCTGGTGATTCGCCGAAGGTTGCGATCCTTTTCTCTGGAGCCGGACAACATTCGGACACTCTTCAGCCTCAGGAGCATGAGGGAGTAGCACACTGTGATGATGAGCACGGGCACAACGAAGGCAAAGACAAAAACACAAATCTTCATCAGCGTATCCCAGTACACGTATGGCTCTGGGAACTGCAAGGCACACTCAGTAATGTCTGCAAGAAGGAAGAACAAGGTTGGAAAAAAATTTAAATTAAGTGATAAAGTGCACTTTGGTTTTATCATAAATAAAATTCCACTTTGTCATATTCTGCTGTCAATTTAGCAAGTTAATATCTGCACAGCTAATCTGCACTCTAAAGGGAAATTTTTGATTCAAACTCAGCTTTTTTTTATCATCTATATTCAGGAAGAGTGACACATGATGTGTTGCTAATGGAAAACTCAGCACTGACAGATGGACTCGATAGAATATATTCTTGCTCCTAGAATATTATGCTTTAAGTGAAAAAGTGGCTGAAAGTTTCCAACTTTGCTGAGGGATGGTGAGAGCACTTCCTCACCGCTGTTCGTCTGGGTGCCTCCTAGAACAAAAGCAGGTATGCCTGCAGCTGAGGAGAGGATCCAGATGCACACGTTGATCATCTTGGCCTTGATCGGAGTGCGAAAGTCCAGGGCTTTCACCGGGTGGCACACAGCCACGTAGCGATCCACACTCATCATGGTGAGAGTGAAGATACTGGTGAACATGTTGTAGTAGTCGATAGAGATAAAGACTTTGCAAACAACCTCACCGAAGGGCCAGGTGTTCAGCAGGTAGTCCGTGCTCTGGAATGGCATCGTGGTGGTAACAAGAGCATCAGCGAGTGCCAGGTTGAAAATGTAAATGTTGGTGGCCGTCTTCATCTTTGTGTACCTGTTAAACATGCAGAACACAATGTTACCCTGTAATGGGGAGGAGACACAGATGGACAGAGCCATACATCCACACTGCCATGGCTGACTGTAGAACAGCTTTCTCCTATAGGCTCATTATGAATTAAACATTGTCCATTAGTTGGCTCTGCTTTTCTGAATCCATAATGTCCTTTTTATTCTGACTCACACCTCATTGTTATGTATAGCATGCCGCTGATTGCAGGCCATGTGTAATCATCTTGTTTTCACTTCATTAAATACTAATAGCATTAAAGCGATACGTGATGACTTTTGTTGAGGTAAATTTAAAGTTGTAATTTTTACAAGTGGTGAGGCCTACAACATATAATCGAGCATGGAGATTATAATAAGTGATTTCAGGAGTGGCCTTCCAATTTATGGAACTAGGCGAAATTATCATGGCTTGGAGAAAGTGATGAAATTTTAATATTTTTTTGATTAACCTGTGTAAAAGTGTAAAAATGTGGATTAAAGCTCACCAGTAGTCAACAGATTATCTTTACATTTAATGAACAAAAATGAGGATAGTATCGTTTTGGGGTGTGAAAAATTTAAATACCCTTGAGTATAAAATCTTCAGTTTTTTGCGTCAGGAAGGGCATCCGGTGTAAAAACTGTGCCAAATGATCCACTGTGGTGACCCTGAACTCACGGGATAAGCCGAAAGGAGTAGTAGATTAAAGACACTGTTGGTGTTTAATTAACAGTTTACACGTACAATGTAGTGACGGGAAGTGGTTCATTCGGTTCTGTGATGGGCGGCTGTAGCTCAGTTGGTGGAGCAGTCATCCACTAACCACGGGTTCAGTGGTTTACCTCCCGGTCCTCCTGGCTACTAGCTGAAGAGTCCCTGGGCAAGAAACTGAACCCTGTCTTCTGCTGAACTGTAAGTGGCTCTGGATTAAAGCATCTGCTCAACCACTAATTGTAAATGTGTTTAAACTCCTGATGACTAGAGAGGTGATCTGAGTTTCTCCTGCTCTGCTTGCAGAAAAAGTAAACTTATACTTATTCCTAATTTATGCATATGGGGGTGTGTTCTATTTACTATGACTTTGTTCCTAAAATTAGGTACAAAAAAATCTAAGAATATCGCATTTTGTACAGAACTGCAACACCTGTACTAACCCCTGTATACATCGGCAGATTTCTTTACAATACACAGCCCTGGCGTCAGTCTTCTCGTTAGTCTCTCCAAGAAAGCAAATATATTGTTCTTGAGCACAACAGTGTTCATTAGCTTGTTGCTACCTTTGCTGCCCTGGTCTACATGGTCTGTTTGTTGTTGGCCTGATGATGCACTTTGAGTTCATTAGAGTTTCCTTCCTTTCTGCTGTGGATGGTGGGCCACAAAACCAGAAACAAAGAGATAAAAGATGCTTATGTGCTCTGCAGAGTTGAGAGGAACTGCAGGGTTGGGTGGTCATTTGTAGGTTCATTACAAGCGACAATTTCACATTACAAATAGTAATACAATCTATAAAATATATAGATTAGTGCAGCTTTAATGGTACGCCAACCTATTTAAATACATAAACGGTGCACTGACATGTCAGGTACTTCTGCTAATGGTTTGCAGCTTGATGTGTAATATGTGGTTAACTTTGTGGATGAGTGTAATTCCAGATATTTGTTTACTCTAAATCAACATAATCTTCAACCATCATTTGCATCACCCTCCACTGACCAACTAAACAGTAAAAAGGTACTGAAAAGCAACTCAATCAATTTGAAATGAGGTAATTGTTGTCTATAGTCTGAAGCACTGCTGGATTTCACCTAACATTGGAGATTTGTTGCTCTCACACACACCATAAATAACACCCAATGTAGCACACACAGACTATCAGCTTGACAGAGCTCTGCTCTGCAGCTCAACTGTGATTAATATCATGTCCACCAGACTACAGTATGAGAATGATATCCATATGAGTATTGTTATTATATTTTGGAGGTTTTGAGAGTTACCAAATTCATAAAATGCGCTAATTTGAAGATTAGTGACACCTCTTGACTAATGAAGGGGAAGAAATAGAAAATACAGTATATTGTCTTTCGTTACACTTTCAATGAGAAATGCCTTTATTAACACGATTCATCTTTCTTCCAGGTTTTTTTCTTTATGAACGAATTATGCAAATTAATTCCATAAACTGACCATATAAGTGGATTTCGAAGCAACATGCCTTGTTTCTGCGAAGGACTTGCCTCTGGAAACGCTGATATAGACCAGATGGCCTGGAGGTCACATTAAAAGCCCAAGAGTTGGTGCCAGTGCCTCTTCCACAAGCAATAACATTCAGAGAGACAGTGGAGAGACACATTCTTCTGCTTGGGACTCTGTTTGTGTTTTTTAATCTATAACCTTTATTGCATAATTAGGCTTTTCTGTCTTTAAAAAACAAACAAACATCTCAACATTTTTCAGTCAACATAGGATTCACGTTTCCACTTCATTTACTACTTTAAATGATTATTCCTCATGCGTTGTTATGTAAACTTATTATTCATCACATGCTCATGTGCCAAGTGTGAATTTTAAGAGCTTAGAGAAAGAACAAACGTTACTTTACCTGATGATGACATACATGACGAGACAGTTGCCAAACAAGCCGACCACAAACACCACTGAGTAGACTGCAGTGATGATGGGGATGATGGGAGACATGCTCTCCTGCTCCCAGCTGATGTTGTGGGTCACATTACGGTTCTCCGAGTATCCGGACGCCCAGGAGGAAGAATTCACCGGACAGTCTTCCAGCAGCGTGGAGAGGCACGTATTGTCTTTAAAAATTTCAAACGGGGTGCTTTCCATTTTGGCACCTGTTTGCCAGAGAAGATGCCTCAAAATGAGACTTTAAAGTGGATAAATGTGGCAAAAGCTTAAATCTACAATCAGAAATGCATTTACTAATAAGATGGGCAAATAGTAATAAGGTAATAAGGTGAAGGTAATAAGCCACAGTAACGCATGCAAAGCAACGTTTGATTCCCCATAATTAAATTAATGTAAAAACATAAAAAACTTTTACCTGATCTGGAGCCACTTGTAGATCAAGCAAAACATAATCGGTAATCAACACAAGCTCCAGACGTTCAGGAAAAAAAAAAACAGCCACTGTAAACACATCACTGTAACGTGAAGCTCGCAGGTTACTCACCTTTTATTGTAACCCGAATAATCGAACGGACCCTGGAGAAATAAATGGATCCTCCCTGTTATAATTCAGCTCGCCTTGTTTTGTTGCCTGGGTGAAGGTTTCCGCTCATCAAAGTTTGTGGATGGTACTGCGCGTCTGGAGAGGAGCAGCAGTGGCTTTGCGGATACTCGTGCGCACGCATTGATGGAGAGGTGGCGCGCAATCAGGCTAGACCCACCGCGCGCATTCACGCAGACGCACGCACGCAAACGCACACACATACACACACAGTCAACCTTCACCTAAAATCCGACATGACAGAGCGATGACTATAACCTGCAGGCACACACGCAGCTTCCCACAGTCATATGTCGGAGTCTAAACTGTTGAGCTACTTCAATCAAGACATCTCCGATTTTGTTCGTTGGGGGTGATTTGAAGAGGGAAAGACACAATTAAAATGACATTTGTATCACAGAAACTTGTCTTCTCACAAAGTACACTTCCTGTCCCATATGGCTGTACTCAGATTCAGTAGTTCCTTAGGGCAAAAATCACACTGCCAGGTGCAATTTTTGAAGGAAATCAGACAAACTTCCTTCATTTTTGCATGTTCCCACTCACACTGTTTGAGGCTGAGATAAATGCACAATACAATAGATCAATCCGGTGATATTTAGCCCTGGGTGGCTGCAGGGAATGGGCCATAACCACCGGCACCTGACACAGTGCTGCACATTTCAGGGCATTTCTGCTTTAGTGGACAGAGTACAGGGACAGAACATGGATGATATATAACCAAAGGCTACAGCAAGCAGGATTAAAACCAGCCAAGCAGAATGACCCATCATTTCACCTCTGAAGTCGTTTTAAAATACTGACAAAACTTTCTTTTTAAATGTCACCTCGGTTGTTTTTCTATTAGATTTCACACTATAGTCCAATTTAACCAATGCTGGATAAAATAGTGTTTTACTCTAGAAACAGATGTTCTTGTTGTACATTGTTGCTTTTGTTACTCTAAAGCCTGTACTGGTTTTATTTTATTTAATGGATCCCCTGCAGTGTGTTTGCAAAGACACATAGCACTTGTGTCTCTCATTTGTCCTGCAACACTGGCACCACAGGCTGTTAGTGAACAAAGTTTTATGATAACCTATGGAATGTGTTACATGATGTCTGTGTTGCATCTATTTCTAATTCTGAAATGTGTTTGAGGGACCTGTAGGGGCCCTTTAGCTCAAAAAGTAACTTCAAAGTTTTAATATTGCTAAATTAAACTTAATAACAAGGTAATAACTTTTAAGGAGTCAGCTACAGAAAATAACACATACTCCAGACAATGATTTCACAGACTCCAGGTGTTAAACTTGAATAAACATAATGGAACTATAGACTACATGGAATTGTTGCAAATGTCCCAATGGTTAATTTTGGGACATTTCTACAGATGAAAATAAAAACAAATAAAGCCACAATTAAGTAGATAAAACATTATAAAACACGTGGGATCGAATAAAACATGTAAAATGTAGTTAATGGCAATAAAGTGTTCTAATCTAAAGGCTAAGTGGTAAGTGCTCTCTGGCATTTGACCCAAAACATCAATTACATCACTTTATATTATATATATATATATATATATATATATATATATATATATATATAAAAGTATTATAATGATTTATTTATATTATGTTTTCCATTTGTGCCAAAGGCAGTAAATGTTGAGGATGCACTAGCTCCGGGTACACAAGAAAACACAATATAATAACATATTAGGATGATGCTTTATGTGAACATTATGTAACAGCGATTTACACTGGGTGATTTTATGAGTCATCCTCAGTCATTTAATTGGTGAAGTCGCCAATCGACTACAGTACAGCTAATGTCTGAGGATGTAAAAAGCCTCATTTGTTGAGTCCTCGAGGCTCTTAGATTTTTGAGCTTTTGTCAGTGAATATGAAGAGAAAAAAATATGAAAATCCAAATATTATTGCACAAAATTCAATAATTTGAAGTTTGGCTCCTGACTCAGACTAATGAGAAGTAAATTAGCTCATTTCTACTATTTGTTTCCAATTTATGTATAGTGAGAAATTTCTGCAGACAGCAACATGTCAACGAATTAGAGCTTATGTTGTTAAGGAAATTGGAAAAGTACCCAAATGAATATATTTCTTCACCCTAATTCTGTGAATTCTCTTTTTATACAAAAGCTATAAAATTACATCTTACATCAAAACTGCTAAGCCTATTAAAATATTATCTTTATGTACAGTTTGTGAATGTTGAGTTTTAAATCCGCGAAGGCCAAACTCAGTCAGTGTAAACATGTGGCACTTTCTCCTAAAGCTAGAAACTGGAAAAAATGATTTTTGAATGTATTGAATGTTAATTAGACTACTTCATTTTGGAGTGACAGCTCAGCGTTTGCACCCTGTGGCTTGAAAAGTTATTAGTTCATTTGTCGTCCATTGAGTGGTTGATGCATTAGCAGATTTGCCAACTTTCCTAAACAGGGCAACACAAGCTCACAGAATAATCAAACTTTCTTGGGCCTTAGAAATAACAGATCAACATTGGTATGAGATCAAGGGGCACAGGCTTAGTTTCATGGAGACATTTTAGTTTTTTAGTGGCCAAAAAACCTAAAAACAAACAACACTTGTGCACATTCCTTTCCATTTCACCTTTCTCGTTATCATCACTTGTGCATAAAAGTCTAAAAAACGTACATTTGGTGTCGGCTATATCCCATGACTTTTTCCTCAGATTTTCAATATATTTTACATAATTCAAGAAAATGCAGCTAATATATATTAACCTGAAGGACAGACTCTCTAATGTGAATCCTTTTCAAATCCCACCTGAGATTCAGTTTGTCAAATGGGGAAACCGTTCAGACAGAGCAATGCTTAAACAAGTCATGCCCGAAGCTACGTGTTAAGTTAAATTTTCATCTGCATTGCTCGGGATTCGCACAATAAAGCCAAAAAAATAAATAAAAATCAGTTTGTCAAGTTGGAGCTAACTTAAATAATGTTGCTGTCTTAGTTAATGTACCATATGCTTCATAATTTCAAAAAAGATAAATGGATTAGTTACAGATTTTTCTAATTATCTTAGCTCAGCTGTCGCTTACACGTTGCTTCTTCTTTGGAAAATGGCTGTAATACCCAGAGGTAAATGTTACTGTTTAAAGTCAGCTACTACCATTCAGGAGACAAAATAGTGATTCTCAGTTCAGACTCATTTTAGTTTCTATTTAGTTTGATATGTTTCTCCTAAAATTCACTAAGAGAAGTAGCTGAGGCAGGAGCCATCCTTAAAACATAAGCAACATGCATCCAATGGCTCATTTCTCTGTACTTAGGAGAAAAAAATAGGAATAGGAATAAAAAAAAAAAACAACCCTGAACATTATAATCCTCATGCTTTGAAAAGCTTATTGTAGTTTATTGTAAAATGAGAAGTAATATACTATGTATATAGACCAATACTTTATGCCACAGCAGCTGCGCATGTTATTCTTCAAAGGAGGAAAAAATAGGATCCACCTGCTTCACGTCTGTAGGATAAATCAGTCTCACCTAATTTTCAAAATGAAGTTTATTTAAAACATACCAGAAACTGAAACATAGACAAACTATAAACTAAATGAGGCTGAAATGAGAGTAAGAATTTTAACTCCTGAAAAACTCCTGTAAAATTCTTCTCTATGTAAAGTTTTGATTAAAACTCTGAACATGGAAAATCTTTTTTTTTTTTTTGATATTTGCATTCAGTGATGATATTTATATCTCAGGTCATGATGTGATTTTTAAATGTTAGACAATGTTGTGGAGTTTTGCTTTAATCCACTCTGGTCCCCTGCTCCAATCATGTGCACACATCTGTCTTGAGGTGAGTTGTGCAGCAAGGCATTGGTTCAGGAAATCAGTAATCGCTCATACACAATCAGCCACATCAACTTGTGTGCTGGCAAACCTCCTGCTGAAGTGCCCTTGATGAAATCACAGACTCCTCTTTAAGCTCCACCTTGTCCTGACCCCTGACCTTATGCTGCAGAAGGATAAGCAAAAATCAATACATCGCATTGACATTTAAATTAAATCTCAACCTTCTTCCACACTGAGCTGAGCTTATAGAAATATACACGTGAACAGACACAACACTGTCCGATTCTTAGAATCACAAGTGCTTACCCACAGGGAGGGATTAAACAGATTTAAATGATTACTTTGAAATCTCAGCAACACAAGACATCAGATGTGACCAGTGCTTTGTGCTATTTTGAGAGTAAAGATAGAAACTTGGGATTTGTGGCTCCTCCTTTTACAACTGTTTTCATGCTTTGGTCAGCTTTAAAAGAAAAACAACAATCACACATCCACTTCTAGCAACACATCTCTGACTCATTGATGTTTCTTGCCTGAGTACCATCAGTACCATGCAACAAAACACATATCAACTTCTGACTTCTGGCTAATTGATCCCACTGATTAGTCATGTACTGATGATGACATTCACACTTTGCTCATAATTTGCATCTTTGGGGGGGGGCGGGTGTAGTATCTTTCACAGCTTAGTTTAAAGTCACAGGCATTAAAAGGCCAGATGGACGCCACATATTTGTTCGCCTGCACAGACATGTAGCAGGTCAAAGACAAATATTAAGAACTAATTCAAGTTTTTGAAGTCCTTGGAATTATGTATATAGTATTAGGATTTCTGAGTCAGGCCAGTGTTCTCCCTAAATACTTAAATTCAACAAGGAAATGCAATTTACTGTTACTGCAAGATGTCAAAGTGACCAAAAGTCTTGTAAAAAGTTTACTGTTCTTATGTCCTTGTGCCATTTCTGTGCGCACATACCCACAAACCTGTATCATTTTATTTGAAAAACCTCAAATCAAAACCTCATCATGCTTTTTTTCACATAACCAGAACGATCTTTATAATTCAAAACAAGAACAACATCCTGGAAATGATGAAACCCTGAATGTTATGTATTCGGTTAATCATTTTTCTTTGCTGATTTCCACAATCCCTGGGCATCACTACCCATAAATGTTAAATCCTTTTGCAAATTGTCATATCATATGTATCATAACAGAGGTCATCACTATAATGTCTGGTGACAAATGAGCTCTCTTTTCTGTATGAGTAAGCATCCACCTACAATGATTCGCTTGGAAACACGAGGCAGAGATAGAAAATGTGTAGGATGTGTAGAGGACAGCAGCTATTTCCAGCTGGAGTTTTTCCCTGCTGGTTAAAGAATGTGTATGTGGGAGTGGATGCGGTAATGTGTTTATGCATGAAAGGAAAAGAAAAACCACCGGTACCTTCACATGGCTGACGTTACTAAGGAGAATCCTAATGGGATAAAAAATCAAATAAAATAGAATGTGTATCTGATGGGGTTTCGTAATGAAAAATATCAATAGTAACAAAAACGTCTGACTGACAGAAGTTGTTAAACAGACAATGGGCCTTAGGCTAGAATAAGTCTGATTAATTCTTTTGTGGTACACAGGATTCAAGTGATATAACATCATTTCAACGAAATTCTCAAGTGGCCCCATAATACGTGACATGATCAGATTGATTGCCTTTCTTCACATATTTGTTTGACTAAAGAGTTTGTGTGGCTTCAGCTGACACATTTGTCCAGTGAACATTAATGGGCAAAAATGACAGATTTCGTGTTTTAAATTTAAACTACAACACAATGACAGCTGTTTCAAACTGCCTGAAAAAGTCGTCACTATCCGACACATAATTTAATTTAAGTTAGATTTTAAGTAAAAAAAAAAAAAAAAAGCCAAGTTTAATGTTACCTTTAAAAAAATTACATTTCAAAATAAAACATCAGTTTAATTACTTTCAGAATAAATAGGGTCCAAGGAGATGCTGATTTAACCTTGATAAACTTGATTTAACAGCCCGTTCTCATTCCCATGGTGTCAAAAAGCACCACTCTGACCAGTACTTTTGCATTACATGCTGATGCTTGGGGTATCGTTTCTGCTAGTTATCGAGTCATGGAGCTTTCAGTGAAGTATGATGGAAACCCCACTGCTTTAATTGGTGACACCTAAAACAATGACGTAGTGTATATAAAGTGAAAATCGTTTGGTATGGTGGTGGACAGGGTGGTGGGTGGTACAATAAGAACTGATGTTGTCTCTTAGCATAAAGTTACCCTGAAGTAGTTTTCTCTAAGCTTAGCTGCATAAAGTTGCTCTCGTGGCTTCGAATGGTAGCATCCAGTCTGGAGTTCCAGCAGTGACAGGAAAGAGTACCTGTGGCGTCAGGAGGAGACACCAAAGGAACTAAAAATGTGCTGCAATTTGACGCCTTGGGAAGAATAATTAGCTCATGCTGTGGGATGAGAACGTGTTGGTGAAAGCAATAAAGAAGGCAGCACTGGGGTGATATGAGAGCAGAGTGGATTCTCAGTAAGTGTTAATAGGTTTATACATCAGGCCAAGATCTTCATCTGATTTAAAAGCAGAAAAATAGGACAATCACAATAATCTTGTAGGAGCCATGACAAGAGAACTACTAGTTCTCTACTAGTCAAACTAAGGAATAATGAGTCCTAATGGGAGAATGCACGGAGAAAACAAAACAGGTCCCCAAACAGATCCCTGAGGAACTCCACGACTGAGTGGAGCAGACCCAAATATTTATATTCGGTGAATGTTGTGAGGTATGAGAAAAGCTATGTTGTGCCTTATGTCCTGACATATTTGTTTAGATGGAGTCCTGAAACATGGTTTTCACCGTGATCAGACTGCAGGAAACTAACTCTGAGACGATCGCTCCCTGTCTCTGTGCTGTGCCTTTGGTGAAAAGCCCACTGACTTTTATCAAATAAATTGTCTTCCTCCAAGAAATCCTCAAGTTGCTTATACACAATCTTTTATAGGAATTTAGAAACTAACTTTGAGATGGATCTGTGGCAGTGTCAAGATCTTTAAAAAGTGGTTAAATAAACGCGACTTTGACATGACTTGGATCATAGTCTAAAGTAAAAGAAGCAAAAAGGACAATGTAATTCATTAAATCTTACCCACTTAATTGCAAACCTACAGATTTTTGAATGCAGCACATCCATACTGTAGGTGTTTATGTGATCCTCACTTTGAGTTGTGGAGTCAGTGGGGAACACTGTTTTTGATCTATAACCTAGAAGAACAGCTGATCATATCTAAAAAATGCTGAATGTGCACAGTGAGAAAGAGGGACATATACAATCAATGACCAAGGTACTGAAGGGTCCTCTACATCACAGAGACAGAGAGAGGGGAAAGCTGCCGGATCCTGGCGTTGATGTTGTGAAAAAGCTGTGGATGGAGGCAGGAGAGATGGATAGAGGCCAGAAATGATGGGGCAGGGGAGGACAAGCGACGTTCACGGAGAGAGAAAAACTCATTACTCATGGCTTTTGTTCTCTGATGTAAACTAATAAATCATTTAAATGTAACACTTGATTTTTAAATATCAAAACCAAGTGGACAATAAATTAAAGCTAATCACAGACTGGCATGAATGAGCCTGTCCTCGTGAGAAACTAATTTCATTTAATGAAAAGCATCATTTGCACTATGTCAGTGTAGAGCTGCAGATTAAAAACTGAATCTTAAAAGTTACTGTCAACATTGTGCTCAACCATATCCAAGAACCTACTCTTTTATTATTTACTTATAGCATAATTCCGATTCATTACATCCTTCTTATGTTTGGCTCTCAATATCAACAAAAACACTACTAAATGTAACTCCAGCAATTTAGTATTTCCTTTGGGTTTAGAGGCTCACATGAAACACATCAGGGAACTCACATTTTTCATAATGCAATTCCTTAGCGTCTGTTATCATCCGACATCCTTTTTTGTCAGATAAACTTTAAACTCCACAAACTCCACATCTGCTGCATCTGCTTAATAACCCTGATGATATTAACAGTGCTATTTTTTCTTTTCTTTTCCTCTCAGGGCCAAAAGGGAAATTATTTACCTGTTTTCCACAATAGTGGTCATCATGGTGAGCAAACTTAATACATTTTAAACTGGAAAAGAAAAATCCTATACAAATTGCATTTGGAACAGAAAAATGAAGGTTACTGCACATGCAATGTTTATTAAAACAGGAATATGTCAGATGTGCTAAATTCTTGTTTTTGCTTACAAATAAAGTCAATTAGAAAATCAGGATAAACTGTTTGTTTATTTGATTGTCAGTCAGTGGGGCTGCACTCTTGATTTTGTTGTAGCCTTATTCCGGTGCTCCCAGATCTCCGTAATGATTTCGATAATTACAAGGTTATCATCAATGGGAGGAAACTTCACATATGTTCCTCACATGTAGCTAGAGCTGCTTGTGTGGAGGCAAACCACTAAAAGAGTGTGTTATTAAAAAAAGCTCTGCACTGAGTTGAACAAACATGTCATATATAAAATAAAATGTGATAGAAACATCAAATGGAGAAACACATGACAAAGCCACTGGAGCCTGGTGTTACACGGAGAAAACGCCAAAACTCAGTAAAAAAATCTTCCTGTCTCAAAGAGTCGGGCGTGTTTTCTGCAGTGAATGATTTGCCCTTCGGTCTTGAAACTCGTTTAGCATCAGTGGTCAGCATAGAAGCTCACTGCAGATACATTCAAACTACAAAAAGGCAAACACACAACATCTTTACACATTGTGTCAGATATAATCCCCATTTATTAGGTGAGGTCTTATGTACAAGGTGCCCGGTCCTCTCTGCATGTCGCTCACGGTACATTAAAACCTCTTGCTGTGATCTTCCACCAACAGTCACCAAGGGAACCACTGCCTTTTTGATGGATCCCTGTGACTTAATGAGAAGTGAGAGCTGCCAATATACGGGATCAATAGGCATGTTGATGAATATCTCAGCAGCTTCACTTCACAGACACACATTTTCATTCTCGACTCAGAGCCACTAATACTTGGTCTGTTTTCAGAGCCCTAAAAACACACACAAGTATGAAAGACCAAGCAAAAAACAAACCAATAAACAAACAAACAAACAAACAAACAAAAAAACAGGGCTATGTGATAATGAAATAAAAGTCTTAGCATTTTCTTTTATTATTGGCTTTGCCTATAGTGTCAGGACTGACTTCAACTCCATAACTGCAATTCCCGAAACATTAAATAAAGCATAAAAATGTTTTACTCTTGCTTCTAGAGTTAGTTTGTTGATAAAAACAATATTGTACATGCAATAAAAACCTGGAATGTTTAAAAGAAAAAGGGGATATTTCACTAATCCAACATCAGTCAGTCACTATCAAAATTGCTGTATACTGTACAGTCATTGGACAACAGCAGTATACGGGGCACAATCACTGCAGAAAAACAAAATTTACATTTGGGTTTTGAGGTAATCACCACATACAGACATCAAAACATTAGTTCAGACACCATGCAGTGACTTCATGTGCAGTAGTACAGTATATAGGGCATATTATGGCACAGACATTAATGTTAAGTTGGCATTAGATGTATCTATGATACATCTAGATGTATTTGTATTTGTGAGAACAGATGGCTACAAGTGAAAAATATCAGAGACCCTCACAGTTGCCTCCCCGACACTACAGTGAAATAAAGATGCCTTTTTTGAATTCACCACATGTGTTGGTTGATCATTTTGACAAACAAAGAGAAAACAGGATTGTTATTACCAGCATGTAGAAAAATCAGAAGCATTTTCCAAGTAGAATGATACTAATCACAACTGCCCCCTGTGGCCCGTAGAACTGATTTTTATTACTAGTTTACATGGAGGTACCCTCAGCTGACTTCTTATGCTTTTATACATCAACCACTGCATAGATCATACTGCATTCATTAAATTTACCATTGAGACAAAGAAGAACAGAGACGCATAATTTGTTTTATGCACCCAACGTGTAGTTCCACATTAATATAATTATTTGTTTGAGAGGCCTTTGGTTCACATGAATGTACTTATAAATTAACACAGCCCACACAACATCCTCACAATAAGACTTGAAAAAGGATAGCTGGGGACAATTGTATTACCACTCGGAGAAAATGAAATAATAAAACTAATTTGCTTCGCTTATTCACAAGTTAATATGGGAAATAGATGACTCACTTCAGCAATATCATATCTTTTAATTTAAGTTCAAAACAAGTCGTGTATTTTCAGAGTAAAAACAGATAAAATCTCAGCATTTTATTAAATGTGTTTTATTACTTTCTGCAGTCAAAAACTTGTTAATGAAGTCCATCACACCATTGTGTGATGGTGTTTTCTGTATTAAAATGTCAGAAAGATAAGTATTTGATCCAAATCCAGACAAATGAAGTGAAATAATTTTATTAGAAGAAATGATGATTACAAAGTTTACAGGAAGTTAACAGGCACTGGGCAATGGGTAGCAAGTATTACCAGCAGCATGCCAATACATGACAACCCGGCATTGTTGGCTGGTTTAAATACTGAAAACAGGTGTGTGTGTGTGGGAAAGAGCAGGTGAGTGGAAGTGGAACGGCAGCAGGAACACACCTAGTGGCTGCATCAGGAATGGCAGTTTGTACGTTTTATGTGATGGAAAGAGCCTGAAGAAGGTGATAATGTGGTAGATAGTAATAGGACTGGTTAGGGAAATGTCACAATAAACTAGACCAACATTTACAGTTTATGGCTGCCTCATCTTTGCAAGTACTAGATTTATACAAAATGTCATACTACATTAAGCAGCTTGCAGGCTTCAAACACCTGCAAGCTATGAAACCGAAATCGCCAAAGAACCCAGAACACAGAGCCGTCCCCATTCGGACACTCAAACCAACAGTGAGTTGTCTCTTTGTCAGTCTAAAAACTGGATTGGGTTTTTCATCTGTGCACTCTAACTTTCACTGGTGTCCAAAAACAATTAATACACATTGGCCAGAAGCACCTCTCTACTATGGTGAAACATTTTGTGATTCCAAAAAAGCTTGAGTGAGAAACATAACAAATCCTGCCCTAAATGCTCGTAACTGCCAAAACTCTTACAGCGGGCTGACGTAAGCCACGGCCCATGTACAAGGTCCCTGCCAGAATTATAGTGTTTGGGTGTTCTTCAGCCTGTATGAGGGTTTGCGGCAATTTTTATTTTGGAACATTAAATAAAAGCACTGTTTAAAATTTATAATGTGTTCATAATTGCATTTGTGGAACACGGAAGTCTACGCCTCAGACCAAATGATCAGGTTGCAGATTGACTGAAATCATGCGTGAATGGAAGCAATTAATTATTGGTTTTGGTGTGTGTATGAGGATTGTTAAAAATATCATGAATTGGTTAAAGGATCAAAGTGATGCTTTGTTGCAGTCAGACTAAATGCTTTTTGTACTGCAAGACTGGATACATTGGTAAAAACAAATACATTATCTAAGATCATTACATCATTCCTTATGACTTGCAAACATTCTCTCAATATGTAATATGTAATCACACTGCAATTTAATTTTTTCACTGCAGTTTAATTGTATAGAAACTTAATTTTGAGAAAACAGGAATGTGCATGCAGAGTTACGATTATGTATCTCTATTAATATTTGAAGATGATCGATTACTCTGCAGCCGAAAGAACATACATACTGAGCACAGAGGTAACATCTGCTGATATATATATTAAATAAAAAATAATATTGTCCATGTGAGCAGCCCTGCATGGTAACAGGATGAGCAGAGAAAAAACATATTTTTAGCTCTTGACATCTGATAATAAATGTTATTAACAATGTCTTCAATGAGGGGCTGTAGCCTATAAAGTCAAAGTCATAATATTGATTTTTGTAGTAACTGTTGCTTGGATTTTCCCACAGTGTTTCGTAATTACCTATTTTTGCTACAATCCATTGTACTTGTTTTGCTTTACACGTTATTTTTAGGTCTGACATCTTGCATCCAGCTCAGCATTTGTTTACTGTTTTTACGGGATGCCGTGTGGATCAGAGCGAGCCGGCTCCTCTCCCTGTATGCAGATGGGTGCTCACAGCCACCAACACAGCAGACAGATGGAGGCAGTGACTCGATTTGTTTAGTGTAGTGAATCGCATTCTTCTTAGTTGTGTCTGTGTTTCCATGGCAACCATAAGCTGCAGTCACACCAAAGTGAGAGGTGACCTTTAGAGAGGTTTTAGTTTAAATAAAAACACTTTTTGAAGTGCTCAGAGGGAAAGTACAAGACCTGTAAGCGAAAAGACAAGAAGTATTCAAGTAGCTGCAGCTAAACAAGAGCTGAAAAATCAGAAACAACAAGCAAATGACCTGTTTATTATGGCTGCACCACAGTGATAGCTTCATAGTGCTGACTGCTTAATAATTAATGCTCTATTAGGCTACACAAGCTTTGAAAGTAAATGCGTGTTTGTTGGTGGAGTTCATCATAATATAAATCGCCTCCGTCGAAGGGATTAGTGTGATAAATCAGCCCAATGCTGAGCTGTAAGGCTGGAGGCTGTTTTTCCAATCTGCACTTAATAGCATATGGCTGAAGTTGCACTGATTTGACTTTACATTTTGTAATAGAAGCACTAAGGCTCAGGGTGTTGTGCATTAGGCCAAGAGAATAAGTGATCAGCCTGAAAAGCTTTTGTGTTGCCATATTATTAACAAGGTTTCATCAACACCACTGCTGATGCGCTGAAGCTTTCGGGGTGTTATCAAGGACACCGAAAAATATTAATAACAGTCTGACATTTTGCTGCTGATGATGTTGATGGTCCCGTTTCATTAGATCAGTTCCCTCAGAGAAAATTAATGCAATTTTAATATTTGTCCTGAAACGTCCTCAAGCCTCAAAGAAAAAGATATGTATTCAGAAAAAATAACAAAAATATCTGACTATTAGCGGGTGTTTTTCTCTTTTACTGACCAGCTTAGTCATCAGCACACAATCCCTGAACTACAGGATCTTCATTGTAATCAGTGGCAACACAATGAGTTGTTAAAATGGGACAATCTGGAGCTGTGGAACATTTGAGCTGCTGGTGTGACTCTGACTGCTGTTTAGTTCAGTATTGGATGGACTGTCGTTAAGTTTTGTGCAGACTCTGTGCCCCAAGGCTCACTGTGTTTAAGAAGTATGGAATGATATTGATGGCAAAAGGTTTGAGAGAGAGAGAGAGAGCACAGATTTCAGTCTGCGAAATTAATATTTCAGAGCAGAGTTTTTCTGGTTGAAATAGATTTTAGTTCAAGTGGGAACAAAACATCTACTATAATCTAAAAATGAAAAATCTGGGTAAGCTATTTAGTTTGACTTGGAAGTGAAGGGCAACCTTATTAAACCCTTTCTTCTTATGTCAAAATAGGATTTTTGCGTATATTATCATGTGCACTAAATAAAATGCACTGACACTGACTAAAATCACAGGTAGAGTTGGTCTTACTCCAATCTGACAAACCAGCAAATACTTCACTCCGGAGATCGTTGTATGACGACCACTGAACATTTATTGTACTTGCTTGTCAACTTAGCCGATAACGCATCATTTGTACATACAAGTCTAAGTACAGTAATCTCACAAGCACATTCGCAAACAGCTTCATCAAACAAGTTTCTCATTACACACAATAAAGTACAGTTCACAATAAACAATACATACTGCAAAAAAAATAAAAATAAATTAAAACTGAGGAAACCCTTGGTTGGCTCATACATCACATTTACTTTGTCAAAGCAAATGACCTAGTTTTTAATTAACTGTGACACAGATGCCACACAGCCCCATAAGACCCGAGCAACCCAATGGTAGCAGGTGTCTGTTAAAATACCAGCTTTTGGCAAATTTGCCAAAATTGCAGTGCCCGTCTCCTAATGACATGAAAATAGCGGCTTTTAATTCTTGTTCTAAAAAATGTTGGACTATAAAGGTGCAAACACACTGGTTTGGTTGGGGTTAGATGGAAAATGACAATAGTGTGAAAATGTATTATTTTTTTCTAATGTCTCCTTATTGCTAAAAAAAAAAATTAGTAGTCCTGATATCATTCACTTTGTAAATTTCAAAATTCACTCACTATCACTCAGAGATGATTTTCTTCTTCTTCTTCTAGAGGGAGGGGGCTGTTTTCTTGTAGAGGCTACAACTTCTGAGAAAGTCAACAAGAACTTGCTCAGTTTGTATGTTTTCTGGCTAAACGGTTGGTGTAAGAGACAACCAGCTCGTGTTTACACGTATTCATAGCAATTGGAATTGACATTACAGTTTTTCTGCATGTTCAAGCTTTTTTGACAACTTCATTAATAATTAATAAATTCATTTTATTGTCTTTTTCTTCACAGAGTCATTTTTTCTGTTAACATTACAGTAAGAAGCAGACGTTGTCAAATGAGTGTTTCAGAACCCATCTCCTCGCCGCTGCTGTGAGCCGTGTGTTTGTGTAGGTGCTGCCCTGCCTTCAGAGGCAGACAGGAGAGAAACTGCATCGTAAACACCACATTTATAACTTCACATGCACTCATCTCCCTCAGTACACTCTTCTTGTACAAATACAACCCAGGGGATCCGTCTGTATATGAGTTATTCCACCTTTTGTAAATTTGAACACATTAAAATTCTGTATTATACAAAAAGCTACAGAATGTTTTTCAGACACAAACCTATGCTAATGATCTCACCTCCATTATTACTGCCAATAAAAACACATGATGATGCAAAGCTAACGATCCATTTCCCCATATGGATGATTAAAGTTGGAATCCAAACATTCATTATTTTCTAAAGATACAAATGTGGCTCAAAATGGACATTTTGTGATGGGACTTCAGTCATTTCCTTGCATTCATTGAACAGCTACTTGTGCAGGGAATTGGACAGGCAAATATTAATATATCAAGGAGATAGACGTGAAAGGTGCTGGAAGTACATTTCTATTAGATCCTGTTGGCAGCACCTAAATTATCAGAACATAAAGATGGTCCGTGAAAAGCTGAGAGGGCTGGTTTAGCATGTAGCTATAGATTCACACTCTGCTTTACAACCACTAAAATCAAATCAGAGTGACAGAAGTTAATTGATTGCCATATGGAAAAAGAACATGTACTCTATTTGGTTTAAATGATGAATTGCAAATAAAAAAAAGAAAGAAAATCACTGGGAATGACACATGGAGACGTCCAAGTTAGAGAAGCTCTTACCAATTAGATTGCACCTTAAGCTACACTTTAATGAAGTGCCTTGGGTGGTACAAATACCCTGTACACTGTGTAGTGGTGTCATATGATGTTTGTCCATGAAAAAGCCTTTTACCCCAGTCCATGAATGCTTTGATCCTAAAGGTTCTGCAAATAAAACACCCATTAAACTGCACAGTTTGCATGCAGTTGCACAGTAGGAACAATATGCAAAAAATTTTGCGTAAAGTCATATTCTGCTAGTTTGGATTTTTAAAACATCCAATCCAATGTGCATTTATGTGTTTTACGTCATGTTTTACGTCAAACTTGTCTCAGATGATGCCTGAAGGGAAATCCCTCGTCATTTGACTCTATATGTCTATAGGATGGAGGCACCGAGTGTGCATGTCAGCAGGGCTTAAACTACAGAGGCAAATGTGAAAGTTTGAACCTGCTGCATTTAAAAGTCTTTGCTGCAGGTCTGTCAGACTAAACCCCTGTTTCAGTCCCATTTTGTCATTTGTAACCGTCTTACATCCTCATACTGCTCTGTCTGAGCTCTGTATCTGAAACTGATAAATCAGACTGAACCATTTCATCTATGGTGAGACAAATTAAGGGGAAGGTATTGTGACATGTACACTGTCAGGATCACAACATGTACCTCCTAACCTCAGGCCTGTCTGTCCAGCCACTTAACCCAAAGTCAAACGAGCACTGAGGAATAAAAGCTATGACTTAAAGGTCACATCTGTGATGTCTGAGTAGGACTGAATATAATGGAATATCAGAAGCTGAATTAATACTATTTAAAGTCGACTTCCTTTGTTCCCTCTGATCTTCTTAGTGCAGCATCTGACCTTAGCTCAGGTTCAATCCTAAAGTCTCTAGTGCTTTGCTAATAATTTGGTGGATGCAGTTAAATTAGCAGAGGAAAGGTACATGAAAGCATGAATGCTGTGCTTGAAACAAATTGCAGGAGAGACAGTGGTTGGATATTTGCAGCAAAAACAATATAATTTTCCTGTTTCCTGATTATTCAAACTGCTTTAGTGTATCATGTACATGTCCACTATGCACAATGAGACAATGTATACGAAGAATGATGACTGTTCATATGAATCCCATTAAAAAATGGAATCTATAATAATCTAAAAGTTATATCAAAGTTGTTGTTCAGTGCAAACTGGACTTACTTGAAGACGTTTCACTTCTCATCCAACATGAACGATACACATAATGTGAAACAACAACCCCTTAATGACCCTATGCACAGTAATCTTCGGAAAAAATGTAATTGTTTGCCATTAAACTGCACTAATGCTACAGAGGAAGCCTGGAGTGGTGTATGACACATGCAGTAACTGTGGGGAGCACTACATTTGAAAGACCTAGAACAACAGACAACGGACAAACAAACATACCCCCCAAAAACAGCCATCTATTACAATGTGAACCAAAGTTTCTCTGGTGACAACTGCCTGAATATTGAGCCTTCAACATGTGGCTAAGACAACCTGCAACATGTTTGAAAGCTGAGCGGTGTTTTTTTATGTTCAGACGACACCTCAACTTCAACTCAGAAAATAAATAAAAAACAAGGTTTGTTATATGGTTTATGTGAAACTCAGTATTTTTTACTCACGATCTGTTGTGAAATTAGGACAATAGTTACGATAATGTTCCATTTTACATGTAGCAATACTTTAAACAGTATTTGTGCATTAGAGGCCTATGCTTGCAACACAGTAAACAGATTTGTCAAGCTCAACGTCTGTTAAAAGTTTTTTCAGCATGTAATGAGTTTCTAAGTAATTTAACTTGTTCAAACTATCAACTATGACTCATTACAACATTGTATTATCTACAGTCAGTTTTCCTCCAACACTTCACCTGTTTGACGGTGTAATCAAGAAAGCAGCAGCAGAACAATGTGAGCGCTGCAGAGCATGAAACCAACACGCAGCAGCTGCACAAGTGGCAGATCATAAGCAGGAGAAAGAAAAGATCCTTCCCCTGTGGAAAATTCTTTGAAGTTACAACAAAGGGATGAAGCACAGTCCTTCTGGGAAGTGCTGCTGCAGTGTCCTACGCATTCATTTATTTCCGTTTTTATCTGAGAATGCAGAGAGGCTGAGGTGGAAACATTTTTTCATTGACTCTCCTTTTTCCTTTTTTAACTTCACGTCCACTCAGGGTTTCAAGTAAAACTCGTATTTGTAGTCCTGACAGGGAATCTTAAATCGGGTCAAAACGGATGGGTCATGTTGTGCTAAAGTCCTATTGTGAGACTAACAGAGGGATAGTCATCTGTCTCTGTCTGTGCCACAGAAAACCTTCACAAACTGTGGCTTTTTGAAGGCTGCATTTTTGACCCAGTGGGAAATATTTCAAGTAATTTTCTGTACAATGTTCCTTTCTAAAAGCCCAGATGTTCCACTAATTATATCTAAACATGGATTCGTCACATCTGCTGCTGAGCAGTAAGGACTTTGGCTCCAATAGTCGTGGCTCTCATCTGAAATGATACTGGGGGCTGTAAATGTCCACAGAGCACTTCTAGAGGAATAATGATAGGATGCTGCACCACTGTGAACAGAAGAGCTGAATACTTCTGAGGATAAGGCAGCATGGGGGGATTCGAAGAGCCAAAAAGTTGACATCAAAATTCCAGATTCAACCCAGATGTCAGAAAAGATTGGGAAATGAAATCTATAAAAAGCCTAAGTGATCCTGATGAGAAGGCTTTTTTGCTCCTATTTTAATGGCAGATCTTTTTTTTAAACTATGCCAAAAATATCACACAGTAAATTCTATGCTGTATGCTGCTCATAAACTGTGGGTTGTGAAATCTTTCAGCATGGATCTGAATAAATATTAAAACCTCTGTCTGGCTCTTGCGGTTAGCTTATTCTTGGAGCTGCATGTGCAGAAAAAATGGTATGTTCACAGCAGTGTGCGAGGTACAAACCTATCTCAACGAAAGGTTTTGTCAGATGTGCCTGTGAAGTTCTTTTAAATAGCTGCCTGGCTTAGCATCTGAAATCCTGACTGATTAACTGATTCAAAGGCCTGGCACTGAATGCAGGAAAGCACTTCAAAGTGTCACACAGTTGTCTACCAACAAGCCATTTTGAATTATAGGAAATGTGAAATCATTAGGGACCTGGGTGGTCTTTGTCCTGCACAGAGGGCCTGTTTCACCAGGTGTCAAGGTAGATGAGTATATATCTCTCCTCTCTTCTCCTTCCTTCTTATCTCCCACATTTTAAACTGCTGCTCACGTTTTATTAAGGCTGTCTTTAAACTACTTTAAATTACAATGAAAAGGTCGTATAATTCTGCACACAAAAACATTGAACATTTGTCTGTCTTCTCAAAAAAGCATTTTTATTTGCTTCCCAAGTAGCTGGGATCACTTCCTGGACAAAGATCTACTGCCATGTCAGGCTTTTGTGCTGATTTGTGACTTATTGTGTCAACACAAAGACACTTGGTGAATGTAGGTGTGTGTAATTTTAGATGTTTAAAGGTGGCTGCAGTTGACTACAATTACTCAACAAAAGATGAATAGCAAGTACGTGAATTGTTCAAATTCCTAAACCTTTTAAGGGATAACTTGGGTCGTCCGCTTGTTTAATTGTGCTTAGTGTCCATCAGGTCTTTAACCCGGTTTGTTCATCTGTGCTTTAGTCATGGTCCTAAAACAATTACAAACACATCAGCCAGACACGCTGCTCCAGCTGACATGTTCATTTATTCCAAATAGCCTGGTCATTAAAATAAAAATTGTCCCAAATTTTTGGACAATGGAAATCTACAGCACAAGCAAATAATCTAATCCATGTTGCAGACTGGATTTGTGTCCATAAACAGACTGTTAAAAATACCATTCATTTAGAAAATGGCTTAGGTTATCATTTTATCCATTAAAGCTACAAAAAACGATTTTTTTTTTTCTTTTTTTGGGGGGTTGGGGAATGTTAATATGGTAAACCCTTAAGATGTTAAAGCGGTTTTCTGCTGTTTGGTGATGCACAGTGGAAGGTTTTTTTGCAGAAAAGTTGCATTTTGTGGCCAAAAATTATCCTCAGAGAATAGTGAACATGAATTATTAGGTTGTAGTCAGAAAACCAGAACAACAAGCAGAAGGATGATGAGGGATTCCTTTCACGTACCAGCTAACTAAAGATTAATGTTACGTCCCTTTTAGGAAGGGCTAGTCAACTATTTTAACAGTCCTTATCTGTTTGTGGAGTTTTGTGACTTTAAATAATCCCAACACATATCCAGCAAAGTTTAACCAGAGAAATTTCTGGGCACCCGGTAACTGTAGATAGAAATTAATTTAAGATGCTTGATTCAGAAAGGTCTCATTCATTCTACTGATCAGTTCCAAACAGCAAATGAAGTGAAGCCCTCCAGAGACTTGTTAATCCATCACTTGAACAACCTGCAAGTCCCCTTTTAAAAAGCTGCATCACAATGGTGTAATCAATCTGCTCTCAAAGGAGCCGTCCATGCCGAGAGTCGTGACAAGTTACACTTCTTCTGTTGCCTCTCTTTTTTTTTTTTTTTTTTATCAAAAATGAAATTTAAATACCAAATATTATTAGCTGATTAAATTATTTGTAAATGATCTATGATTGTCACACAGTGAGAAAAGCAAGAAAAGAAGAAAAACTAGAATTATGCCGAGCATATAATTAAGGAAGACACGGTGAAGGGTTCTCGCTTAATTCAAACACTCCTTTGCAGAGAAGCTGAATATTTTAGAGAGGAGGAAAGAGTTGAGCTGAAACTAAGACACAGAGAGCAATGGTGAAAGATTTAATAGTAAGTTTCCATACAGATAAGTTTTGAACAACAATGGAGGTCTATGGCACAAACAATTAAGTGACAAAATTCTAGTTGGTTTTAATCTCTTTTTATCATACAAATGAAGAAAAGCACCTTATGAACCTTACAAACTTTATTCAAATTTTAAACTTTTGTTCCATTTGAATCCAAAATAAAATACATTGCACATTGTTTGGACACACAACGTGAGGTATTCGTGTTGGTAAAACTAGATACTACAAACAGATTTGTATAAATGTTTCTAACAGTATTCAGATGCCTATTTTGAGAATACGTGGCTCTGAATGTGAGCAGTGAGGGCAGATGGGATGGCAGTGGGGTGGAGACTGAGCAGAGTGCCGGGTGGAGACTGAGCAGAGTGCCAGGTGCAGCCCATGAGGATAAAGACCCACACCTGTTGCCAATTAAGCTTTTAGCATATTTGTGGAGGGACGAGCCCGAGTACTGATGGAAAGAAAACACACAGTTGCTACAGAAAGTAACCAGGCGCCTACACTTTTTGTAACCAGTCAACTTCAATTACATAGTGTGTCAAATATGTGCAGAAACTAGGTTTAATAATTGAGGCACATTTTAAAAAAAATATTTTAACACATAACACACGACAAAGTGAAATATACAAATATGCAACTCCTTTTCCTGTTCAGGGTTGCGGGGGGCTGGATGCTATCCCAGCTGTCACTGGGTGAGAGGTGGGGGTCCACCCTGGATAGGTCTTCAATGGGGCAACACAGAGAGACACAGACAAACATTCACGGTCACATTCACACCTATGGGTTTAATTTAGAGTCAGCAATCAGCCTAAAGTGCATATGTTTGGACTGTGGAAGGAAACCAGATTAAACCCGGACATGCATGAAGAAAACATGCAAACTCCGCACAGAAAGATCGCGGCCGACATTCAGTATGACAAATAATGACAAATTGGTTATTGTTGAAATGAATGAAGTAAGAACATGATTAATAATGTGGAAGCTATCAATCAATAAATTGGTAATAATAATCATATTATAAGAAAAAATACAACAACAATAATAAGGAGGGTTATAATGTGTTGTTGTTAATACTGATATTGGAATTAATTACGGGTTTTAATTGTTGGTATTGGAGCTATTGCTCTGCCACAACTCTGTACCTCTGGACTGGTGTGTTGAATAATATAAACTGTTCTTCTATTGTGAAAAAGTCAGTGACATTGACTGATTCCTTTGTGCTGCTGTTTTGGAAAATGAATAAGGGTATTGTGATGTCAAATGTCAGGATTGTGCCTGTTTGGAGTGTACATACAAGATGCTACTGATTTGTTTTGATTTTTTCGCTGTCCAAGTTCCAGATATTGTGTTATTTTTCTTAAGCAAATTTCCTTGATTAATTGCAACTGTTTTACCTGCTGTTGTTCTAATTTGATCTGATTTGAGTTGTCGTAATTGTCTTTTTGGATCCGTTTTGATAGTGTAGGTGATTTGCCAAACAGTAAAGTTTGAGGTTTGGTGCTTCTCAGTTGCATTGTGATTTTATTATTTTTTATTTTAAAATGTAGAAAGATATTTACAGAAGTTATTGAGTCATGTGATAGAAACCATGCGTCTGTCTTTTATATTTTTTAACTCTTAGCTCTGAAAGCCTTGGGAAAACATTAATACCTAAATATCTGTTGTTACCAACGTGAAGTGGGAGGGGGGACTTTTGAGCTGCAGGATCTCAAATCCTTGTTAGTTTTCCATTACTCTTGCAAACATCCCTATACCTGACATTTGGACTGAAGTAAAGTAAAATTATAAAGGCCCAGTTACCAAAGCTAT
Organism: Channa argus; assembly: GCF_033026475.1. Classification (NCBI taxonomy): domain Eukaryota; kingdom Metazoa; phylum Chordata; class Actinopteri; order Anabantiformes; family Channidae; genus Channa; species Channa argus. The sequence continues at coordinate 14,670,526 of NC_090215.1, forward strand.
TGCCAAATATCAGCTACACATCTCCACACCATTTCTCCCTCCTTTAATGACTGGTCAAATCTAGTGGTCTCACACAGACTCACTAACATTCATGTGTCCTGCTCACAGACCCTGAAGCTAAACCAGCTTCATTTATACGTAGTCAGTAAGCCAGTTAAAAAGTCACCTCTTCATGTTTCCACTGAATCAGCTTTATCTGCACATCCTCTACCACATACTGCACCACAAGCCACATTAGCTCCCTTAAAGTGTTTACAGGCGATCAGGACTCAAATCAGAGTTTTACTGCATTGCACCATCCTGGTGTTAGCATTTCAGCAGTCTAACTGTGGATGTAAGACACAAGTGGACTGTAAAAAGCTCAGATGTTTGAGGAGATACAATTTATCTGGAAAACATGAAGGCCTTTAGTTATATGTAAAAAAGTTAATAAAAATATGGTTTCTGAACATAGTAGCATGCTACTGCATGAAGTAACATCACTAAACTAATCAGATAATGTATGTTACTGCAATACTATGAAAAGTAATGTTCAGATTTTAGTTCTCCAATTCACAAATTCTTTTAAATAACGAGATTTTTGGGGTTTTTTTTTTCGTTCTCAATATAATCTCAATCATTCATTAGATCAATTGGGTATTATTTTTTTATTGATTTGTCTGCATCTGAGAAATTGAGACATTTACATCTTTAAGAAGTTTGGTTCATTCTGTCCCTTAAGATTTTAAAATAATAAGACAAATAATAAGACACTTTTTACATGATAATGTGTGAGCATCAGCGATGAGCCTCAACAAATGGCTAATGTTGCATTAGGGGTGTATAGCTGATGGCCTATTAGACACTGAGCTGTAGGTAAACATCAATTTCAGACAATGTGGATGGGAATTCATGTGGATCATCTGCTGTCACAAAACAACAATCATGCACATAAATCATCCAAGATATAGTCAGCAGCAGACAAATTGGCAAAACAAATCTTGCCAGGATAAAAATGTCAATAAGAATGCTAATATCCATCTTGGTCATGTATGCTTCAGCGACGGGATCTATAAAAGCACTGATCTGTATTCGAACCACAAGTTGAAAGTGCATTGGGTTTTGCATACTTTTTATTTCTTCTAATTACCATTAAAATTTCTATAATTTTTTTGAAGCAGGACTCTGTGTGGGGTTTCTTATATAGGCTACAAGGCAGTAGCTCCAGTTATGAATAATTTATATGTATCAGAGGTAATATTCACTGTCATCTGGCCTCATATTGCTTAGGACTTTTTAGGGACAGAGACTCCTCAGACTGGTTTTTGGGCCAACAGCGGTGACAACCAGCAAGTACCATGGTGCTAATGGTCATCAGCCTGACAGGCATCCTGCTAATGGAGGATGTATGCCTCGTCCAGAAACCTGGGTGACCTTACCTGCTCTTAACTACATGCCTGAGGCAATTAAAGAACTTTTATCATTTTTTAAAAGTATTTATAGCCTCAGAAATACACTTCAGTGCCTCAAAAGACCACATACGTTTAGAGCAGTGAATCCTCCCCAAATCTGTTTTTATTATCTGTTTTAAGTTCTCAACAGTGATGCAGTCCCTTGAGTTAGCTTTATTGTGCCAATGTATTCTTAGGAGCTGTCTTTCTGCTCAAAGCACACAAAACCTTTTTTCCCAAAGACTGGAGACCCTCAGAGGTCAAAAGGAACCAGCTCTGTATGAGTGATGTGGGAACATCTCTATGATTTTTGTTAGCCTCTTGGATCAGCTCAAATAACAAAATATGTCTTGGAGTGGCTTAGAAATATGTTTCATAAAACAACCTACATCTACCCCATTTTTGCCATGTTTCCACCAAGGAAATAAATAAAAGGACATAGACTCGGCTCAGCATAACACCTGAAACACAAGGCAAACAAAATAAACAACTGTTTAGACTAAAACACACCTGATCCAGGGAGTCACCAGTGCTTGGAAAACACTTGAGGAGCAAGAGTGAGAACCACTGCTTTAAATTACTGAACTAGATTTAATGGCCTTTTAAAAACTTAGTAACACTGAGTTTGCACATCTTTTCATCACATCACAAGGCAAATAGAATAAAAACAAAGCTTACATGCTCATTAAGGCAGAGAAAGGTGTGTAAAGATGCAAGAAGAAATGCATTTGCTTTAGGACTATGGCTTAACAAACAATATGAAAAAGAGTAGGTGGAAATACAGCTGAGGGTGCATGAGGGGATTACTGAACCTTAAACGTGTTGACAGGTGAATTTACAGTTGACAGACGGAACAGACTGGAGAAAGTGGTGCAAAAATGTGATGTCACAACAGTCCTCTACAGTCCTAGGTAGCTGATTTGTACCTCACACTGCACTATAATGACTATAGAATATAAATTATTTTAAAACTCCAAGTTTCTTCCGCAAACTTGAAAACTGTGGCTCCTCCACACTGAATCACAGCTTTTGAAATTAGATCATCAATCACAAGCAAGCTACTATCAATAACTCCGGTGTACCAGTCTGTTCTGGAAGTGCAAATCTAACAGATAAATGGTATGTTTGTTTGGATTTCTTTTAGGTTGTGGGGAGCTGTGGGGAGTTAAATGTAGTCTCATAGCTTTACTGTAGCATTTGTCCACTGAATATTTTGTACTACGCAATAATTTTGTGGTATCTTACCCACTGGATTACCACCGTCTGCTACACAGAATCAACACCAGTCAGTACTGGCTTCGGTGCAGAAAAGGACTTGTTTTCATCTCCCCCTTGAATAACTCAGCGGTGAAATGATGGCTGCCGTGCACTCAGGATGCTGTAATCAAGTGAAGAACAAAACAATTGAACCCAGAATTCACTGGAACAAAAAAAAATGTAAACTAACCTTTGTAGGTGATCAATGCAATTGGGGGCATTCGCATTAACTCACTTTGAGTTTGTTTATATAATGCACAATATTTTCATGTTTACCCTCCTCTATACCTCTAATTGTTGAAACCACCCCCATTTTACACTCAGCCTGGAGATAAAGTGTCGATTCAGTGTTTCATCAATCACTACCAACTAAGTAAGGGGCCGCCACAGAGGAGAAGCCATGCTAAGTGTGTGGCTAATGCATTGGTACACATACAGTAAACAGATTATGTTTTTAAAATAGTGTAAAGTTCTGCTTAGTACAACTGCAACCTGTTAATTAGTGGACTAATAAGTTTCCCTCTCCTGGCTTCACCAAACAGGTTTTTGAATCAAGTCATTAATGTCAGATGGATTTTCTGCCTTTGAAGTATGACCAGTACAAAATAGTTTAATTATTCAATTATACAAAAATCTGAATTATTCAAATCCTGGCTGATAGTGTGATAGCAAATGGATTTAATCAGCAGCACATTATTTTCTGGTTTCTGCAGAGAAGCTCATCAGTGATGTAGAATCCCCTGATTTAGAGTAATACTTACATGATATTTAATTCTATCTGTTGTGTGATACTGTTGTCATCTTAGCAGCTACCATAGAGGTTGTAGGAACCTTACAGAAACATACTGTTGGACTTTTTCTGCAGTTCTGCTGTTTCATCCCTCAAAAACAATAAAGGAGAAGCTGCTCTTCTCTACATGAATGAGTTCTTCTTGCAGGACATAACAATGGATAACTATTCCACCTTTAAAATTGTTTGCATTTAAGGTGAAATTTGAATCGTAACCTTTGCAAATAGTTCCATCTTGTAAACCGCAAACATAGTCTTGATCAATAAACTGCTCTGGCTTCTGGTCTCCACTGGTTTAATTATACCGTCTCTATCCTACTCTGCCTTTGGCTCCACAGAATCACAGTGAGCTGCTGTCAGTCATGTCATGTCTGCTCATTTAGAGGTGATTGAAGCTTACATCCACATGTGTTGGACCAATTGCCCTTTCCCTTGCACAGCAGAAAAAGAAAAACAAAGTTCTGGCACACTGCAGGACGAAAGATCAGCTAACTACAGCTGCCCATAGGGTGCTTTCAATGGACCTTTTCTTCCATGTGCCATCAGAAGTGGTCTGACGAAGGTTAATTAGAAGCTTTTGTCGCAGTCGTCTTTAAAAGAGGACAAGTTGATGATTATCATTCAATTAACAGTATAATCAAGCCTTTGAAGGGATCTGCTTCTTTTTAAGAGCTGACTAGCACATTTCAAATTGACTATATAAATAAATATAAACTAAAAACGGTTGTATTTTCCACTCTCCAAAGAAAACTTGAACTGTTGTTGGAGTGTTACAGCTGTGACCTTCTGCTAACAACAATAACTTATCTTAGATGTGATAAATGGCCACACATGCGTTGTCCTCCCAGTTTATGTATATTCAGGTAACCTTTACCTTTCTGGTTTCACAAAGGCTGCTTTCATTTCGACAGGAATCATTGGTCTGATCCTGAACATGGAAGTCACCCACTTTCAGAATCACTTTGAAGAAACAGAAAGAAAAAAGGGCTTTACAGATGATTAGAGTTGAGCCCATTAGTGTTATAAATGTGATGGGGGTTCTCAGGTGACGGCCTAGGCTTCCATATGCAACATTTTAGAATTATATACAGGCCAATTTAGATCATTTTGTGATGGGGAAGTTTGATTTCTGCTCATTTTCAATCTTAAAGGATGACAATGACATTTTGTGATGACATTAATTTCATTTTATTTATGAGTGGGTACACATATATTGTGATTTATATTTAGTAAACTCGAGTCTTTTTCATGAGTTCATGAATTTGAGACTATAGGTCAAATTTATTCAAAATGATCAAAAATATTGATTTGCTTTTATGTACAAATCTTATATTATTTAATGAGAAACAAGACTGGAGCAACCCAGCAGAACTAGATCTCCAGAGACTTCAAAAACCCCAGGTTCAGGGATTTATGACCACGTTATTATTCAGGTACACTGAAGTAGAGCATCAACCAGGTCCTGTATTTTTTTGCATTATCTTGTTGCCATGTCTTGTAGAAACATCCCAGGTCATAATTTACCTCAAAAATCATCATTATGAACATATGGAAAATCCATACAGTATATAAATATGGAGGCAAGAGAGGTTTGCCATGGCTTCTTGCCAATCACATTTAGCTCCAACAAGAAATGGCAAAATGTTTTCTGTCTACTGGATGAGAAACTCATTGAAATGAATTGCAATTTTTAATTCTTAATGTTGTCCTTAATAAATAAATTAAACTCGCTCCCTCATACTATGTTATGTAAAACTGGCATCATTATTATAAACATCATCTTCATTTTCCAGGCCTAATCAAAATTAATGGACTCTAAATCTGCTGTGTAATTACAGACCTTAATAATGATATTTTGGACTAGAATTCAGTCTAAATAAATTGAGTAGCGGGTATTTCAGCAGGTTTTGCCCCCCCTCACTTGCTCGCACTGCTTTGTCTGCTTTCCACAGATTTGACAAGGCAAATATGATCCAGTCACAGCAATTTACCCTATGTGTTTGTTTGTGAGGAATCATTAATGAAGTAATGTAGCAAAATAGCTTTCAGATGTTTTATCCAGGGTAGTTTACATTTGGGTAGAACTGCAGAAAAATCTCAAGACCCATTGAACATTTACAGTAAATTACAGGTAGTCCTAAGCAATGGTGACATCTGCTTCAGTACTGAACAACGTACATCCTGCAATTTCCATCATCTCTGTTTCAAAGAAGCAAATCGATAGCAATTTCCTACTTTGATATAAATTGTCGCAGAAACATTTGCCTGCATGTTAGACTCAACTAAAAGACAAGATGGTGATAGGTATTGAAATGAGAAGCAGAGCATGCACGTTGTTAGAGACTAAAGGAGCAGACAGAGCATTTTGATGTGATTCACCACCTGGAAGTGATGTGGGACAAAACTCAGCCCATCAAACCATTACGCCTTATTGAGCTCATCAAAGAGCAGCTCGTCACACAGATTCAGCTGATAGAAAGGAGTCACAATCATGGAAAACATATCAAAGACATCACAGCTTTAAGATATCAAAGGTTGGAGTGCCATTTCAGATATTTACAGGCTAATAAAAACTGTGTTGAAAAGAAAAACTATCAGGCATGTTGGCTTTGATCAGGTACAATTCTTCAACACAAATAAAGTCCTAGAACTTAATGAGATGCCTGGTTGGTGGCCATATTATGACAGAGTAAAATTACTGCACCCGGCACAGAAAAGTTCTGGCACATGGTCACATAAAACCACATGTCGTTTATTTGCTGGTAGACCAATTGCGTTACCTTTTGACTGATTGCATTGGCCGTTTCTTGTTATTTATTCTTTATGGTGGAAAGTGGCTTCAAATTCAACCAGTTCTCATTCCCAAGGTGTGAAAAAGCGTCACTTTGTCCATACAAATACATTCTAACCCCAAACGTACCCCTTGGGTCACTAATAGATGCACAGGCCTGTCAGTCAAGTACAATAGAAACCCTGGTGCAATTATATTTGTCGCCTAAAGCAGTGACGTAGTATATAAGCGAAAAAAGTCCTCACAGGGAGGTGTCAGCAGGTTTGGACAGAGCAAGAAGACATGGGAGATTGGTGATCGACTCCAGTGCAACACGTTGTGCACTTTAATGATGATTGTTACACAAATTCTTAATTTAAAAAGAAAGTGTATGTGCTACATTTTCACTGTATGTAGGTACATGCAGGTACAATGGAAAGATTTTATGTATTTTATCTTAACTTAACTTTACCCTTTTATGTTTTTTGTGCCACACAGGTCCACAAGTATGCAAAGAGACTTGTATTCTGTCCATACTAAACCGATGCTGGTAGTCCACCATCTTTATCTACAACCAGATACTCCTGGTTACATTTGCAACAACAAAACATAATTACTTTTGCAGTTTACACACAAGTCTTCCAAAATTTTAATAAACTACGGAACAAATGTGAACTTTTCTATTATTATTATAATGACAACAATGATGAGGATGATTGTTATTATTATTATTATTATTATTATGTGTACACTACTTAGTTAAAAAGTCACATGCTAATATTCACTGGACCGTCTTTAGCTTCGATTATGGTTCACTATTATGGTTTATCCAATGTAAATGGTAGATGGCTGCTTATAAATCACTTTTATCCAAAGCGCTTTACAAGGTTGCTTCTTATTCACCCATTCACACACACACACTCACACACTGATGGCAGCGGTTGCCATGCAAGGTGCTCACCGGGAGCAACTCGGGGTTAATTGTCTTGACTTCTACACATAGCATTGCCAACTGAGCTACAGCTGGTTTCCTTCCAGAGTTGCAAAGTTGTTGTTTTTTTCAACTAAGATTTTGTATTGATGATAGAGAGTCAACCACTGCGTATTCTTCTCCGGCACTTCTCAAAAATTCTCAATGGGGTTAAAATGGCCAATCCCTGCTCCCTTAAGCACTGTTTTAGGATTAATGCACAGTGAATTCTGGCAGTGTCATCTCGAAATATCCCTGTGTCATCAGTCATTACTGAATAACTTAATAACCACTGCAGTAATTATCCAGCAGAAGGCTCTCACCTATTTGCTTAGTTAAATCCAGGCAGCATATATTTGACTTTGTCTCTTTGGTTTGTTTTGGATGTTTTCACATTTTATGCTGCCTCTCACTTATTATTCAGAGCAAACAGGGTGAGGTGAGATTTTGCCTCGTAAATTATCAACTCTAATAATTTTTCTGCTCTCACTTTGCCCATTGCCCTCATCTCTTTTGACTGAAACCAATAGAACGGGTGTTTCAATTGACACGTTGTCAATGGAAATGATGAATGCTACTCACTTATGCTTCCTCTGGCAATTCTGTTGAGGTTTTCAATGTAACACACCTGCACTGTCAATCCACGGTTTCAAGACAATATTCACACAAAAGCAGATGTAATTATGGCCAAGACTCATACGATTTCTCCTGGGATGTTGAATAAAATCAGTGTTGGCACCACACACTGATCACAGCCACAAGAATCTAATTAAAATAGATTACTCATTACTCTGCTCTTTGTTTCTTACAGGTTACACTAAACCAAGAGTAGTGAAACCAGTGAGTGGATACAATATTTTGCAGTCTGACACTAACATCTCTTCTGGCTGTCGCTGTATTTTTAGACACCGAGCACTTGAGCATAACATGTGTACAGTTAAATAGACTTGACACTCATGAGTCCAGATCTCATCTGACAGCTTCTCAAACTCCACCAGGTGCGCTCAGTTTATTGCACGAAAATTTGGCTCATCGCTCACATTTGTCTCTGAGTTAGGGGACTGCTAACAATAATAATGTTATCAGCATCAGTTTTGCTATAAAGCAGAAATCAGTGCATTTAGCAAAACAGTGACTGCATCATTTCAAGCTAAAGTGATATCTTTATCCACGATCAAATTAAAAAATAATTTCATTTTGACATGATTCATTTCTCATATTTAATAGGAGGAGAAAATACTTTTTGTTCCTTTCTCGCCTCAGGAAAAACCCCATACTGGTATCACAATGGACACCTGTCGGCTATTCTTGACTCTTTGGTTGCAGGAAGCATATTTTTTGAAATGACTCTTGCATTTCCCTGGGCAAAATGTGTCAGCTTATGTTCACACTCCATGTTGTAAACATGAGGAAAGACTTTCAAAAGGAACCGTGTGGGCAGCAATATCTCCTCAATTTTCTGACTTTTCATTTATTTCATCTTCTGCTCATTTATTTCATCTTCTGCTCTTTCTAATTAAACATAAACTAACTTGTGTTGTCTTTAACTGCACCAACATAAATGTCTCAGGCCCTTTGACATTTTTCCACAGCTGGCTCCCATGTTTAAATACAAAGAAATGTTATATACAGTATATGTTATATTAGAAACATTATGTAACTGTGTTTCTTTCTCCAGGCTTTTGGATGCTCTGTTCGAGTTTTGTCTGTTTTTCTATTTGCAAAGTACATCCAACTATAAGTCTGCATACGAGCTACTGTAAGTCAGGTCAATGATAGGTTTAGACTTTAAGTTTAAAAACGGGATAAGTTTGATTCAAAAACTTTTTTCTTTTTCAAGCACTCGTTGATAGAATGACCTGTGTGTTTAGGGTTGTTATCTTGACATTTTCCTGTAGAATTTGCTTTTGTAACTCATAGCAGCGTCAGAGATGGTAAGTCATCATTGACCGGAAGCAGCATACGAGGTCCGTGTCATGACACTATCAACACCACTTTTTTACGCTCCAATTCAGTTTCGTGGTTGCCAAAATAAAAAGGTTCTCAAGCTCGAAAAGATTCTTTTGACAGCTTTCCGGCTTATCCACAGGGATTTGAGCAAACTGAACAGAAATGTTTTTAGAGATTAGTCCCCACGATGATCGACTCAGGAACATTAGCCGCTGCAAGAGAGTCATTTGTTTTTTAGAAGATACCCTGGGGTTCCTTCTGACCTCAATACACACTTTGATCATGGTGTGATCTATGTTGGTCGGCCACTCCTGTGGATGATACCAGTGGTTTTGAAAGTTCTCTTTTTGTGCACAGTGTACCTGACAGCTCTTTAGAAATTATTTTGTAACCCTTTCTGGTCTGGTGAGCATCACCAATTCCTCTTCTGAGGTCTACAGAACACTTGACACACGTATTGTCAAGATCAATTCACTTTAATTGTGAATAGCCAGAATTTTGTTCTTTGAATATGTGACAGTCCTCCCAGAGTCACACGTTATAATAGGCCTGTCTGTGTGAGAGAAGGAGAGAGTCCCAGGATGACACAATTCATAGATAAAGGAATATGTCACTTGAAATTCATTTACCCGAAATAGTCTCCACTCTTGCCTCTTGCCTGTGGCTCAGAGGATGATCAAGGTTTCCCCTTCAGTGCCCTCTATAATGGACCAATGAGCATTTTGTTGAAGTGCCAGCTGTTCAATTGTTGCCTGGCCTTTCTGCTCCTCTCTGTATTCCTTTCCTTTGTCATTTAAGTAAATTGCAAACTACATACACATAATGCAGATAACCAGTTTCAACTTACTTTGCTTTTACTTCAAAATGTAATACTTTAATGAATATTCCCACATTTTATGCACATTGTATCTATATTTCCACATTTTTCCACTTCCTATGATTTGCATGTAGCCAATAGGATTTTTTTTCTGTCATTGTAAAAAAAAAAAAGATTCCTCCTAGATTTAAAATTATCTGACATACATACAACAGATGATGTAAAACGCAACTAACCATAAACAAAGATTGTGGATGACATTTAAATCCCAAAAAGTACAGTCATGCCTCAAGAAATAAACAGCTCATTTCTGCAATTAGAATCAAAGCTCAAAAGAAAGACTGAGTACACTGAATATGAATCACCATGACTCACTGTCAGGATAAAAACCACAACAAACCTGTAACGAAACAGACTTCTGTTTGCAAAACAGCACTGAAACAGATTTAGCATCCATACAGACTCATTTTATGGCAACTGTGAAGTAAATTCCTTTATCATGAAACTCCGCAGCACAACTTTTTTGTACTCAGCAACCGCCTCTTTTACGTTAATTTACCCCTTAAACATCTTGTGGACAGTTGAGGGAGAAAAATGATTAGAACAACAGCAGAGAGAAGACTCCTAGTTTGGAACCTCTTAAATGGAGAAACAGCTTGTGCGTTTGGACTATAGAAAAACGCCCAGCAAAAAGCTTAGAAGGAAAGAAAAATAATACTTTTGCCTAAATGATATATTTACAAAATCTGCCTATGGGTCATTAGAGGTATTCTTCACTGTTGACATGTAGAAGTGAAAGGCCATCCAGGAGTAAATGATCCGTAGCGTGTGTGTGTGGGCATGTGCGGTATCTGCCATCCGGGTTCCTTTTTTTTTTCTTTTTATTAACAGACAAATGAAAAGGAAAATGCCACTGGTGTTAGCTGAGAATTACCTGCTGGGCTGTGAGCTCTCATGATGATGCAACAAAGAGACAGTATCAGAGCCTCCAGCATTATATAAGGCAAAAACAAAGTAACAAATCTGTGTTAAGACACTGATCTGACGTGATATGAATTTTATGTAGATGAAAAATACTGTGCCATTAGAGTAGACAACTACATCTCCATAAACTCAAATTGTTGACAGTTACCCCTGCACAGTAACTACAAAACCACCTACAACAAATGATATTATACAGGTTTTTCTGGTGATGTTGCTCTGACAAAAAGGCCCTTTTGTCTCTTTTTTTCTGAATAAATGAACCGCGACTAAGAGAAACTGCACTTGAGTCACCAGGAGTTAAATGAGGTGAATAGCTCATTCACCCAACTGACACCACAGAGACAAGGCTTCACCTCCTGACTCCCACCTGCAGTTTAGTTCAGGTAATTAAGGCCCATTGGTGCTTCAACGTTATAGGGAAACATTGATGTTCTACACATGAGCAAAGGCATTTAAAGTAAAGTAATCAATAAATGACAAAGGAAACACATGTTCCTTTGTGTGTGTGTGTGCATGTGTGTGAGATGGACCAAATGTTATTTTTTCAGATTTCGATCAGGCGCTGATGATTTCTGTCTGCAGGACATAGTGTTGAACTTACAGCTGTCTCATAAGGACAGTTTTTCAGAACCTGGCAGATGATGACAACCCACACAGTTGTCAACTTTTTGTAAAAGTTGAGGATATTTCTACTTTGGCCAAGTACACGCTAATTAGAAAGCACGACACAAAAGAGAGATGTGACCTGCAACAACAGGTAGAATCAAACCTGGAACATTGCAGCTAGGTGGCTAGGTCCACTTTTGCTCTGCTCTTTATACCAGAACATATCGCTGTGCCACGCTGCTATAAAAGTGGAGATTGACATTTGCCTTCAGATTGGCTGTGAAGAAAAGGATGCCTTCAGGGCCGGCTAAAATAGAACCATGGCTTTTCATGGTTGCTACAGATGCCGTGTCCCTGACCTAATGCAATTTCCTGAACACCTTGATGTAATACAAATACTAGTGACTGACAAAAGAAAAGAAATATATATTACACTGTTTTCTGCATGATTATATAACAGGCCTTGTATTTAATTATACTCACTTACAGTATGAAATCACATTGTGCAAAACATTTAGCATTTTTTAAAATCTTTTTTAAGTAAAGTAAATCTAAGCCCAGATTAACTGAACATATGTCAAATGCCATGTGCTTTTAAAAACCATCTGCATTATCAGTAGTACTAAAAAAAATAAAATAAAAACAGTCCATGAGTAGAAAATGAACTCTGGCCTTGTGTTGTGTTTTTGAAGAGGACAGAGCCGACAAAATCACCATCATTGTCTGTAGTATGTTTGAATGAATACAGAAATAATGTTTCCTTCAGATTATACTGAGAGAAAAACTATTGAATGTATCAATTTTGGTAAATTTATAATTCACAGTAAGGGTATGTATTCTGTTCATGGGTACCCAGAGTTATATCCTTCCTAAACTGTCCAGTATTTTCTAGCACTTCTTCAAAATAGACCACAATAATCCTGACCTGTACAAAATATTTCTTTTCATACATTTGGCTATTTTAAACATTATTAAGATGACTTTCGGTGTGACTGTTAAACAACTCTATGAACAAATGATTGCAGCCAAATTTGACTCACGTGTCTAGAAAACCATCACAGCACTTAAAGTCTTGTTGCATGGACTGATGTTTTCCATTTTATTGTCAAATTTACTGACCTACACATGAGTGTTTCTGCACAGGATGCATTAGGGGAGAGGGAGGGAGGGAGAATGTTGCAGAGGCAGAAATAGTCGTGACCTGCCTGAAACATCTACCCTGTCGTAGCACAGCGTGTCACAGAAAAGTACATGGTAAAAAGATTACTGCACATCACCAATGTCTGTGGTTCCTGTAAAACCAATTTAATTTCCAGGTACATAAGAACCTTGTCTTGAGGTGAAATGTTGTGTACAATTGCAGTAAGTGCAGTGAGTAAGCTGGCACATGAAGTATAGGCAGGTACCCAACACTGGCTGGTGCAGTGAAATGTATTTACAAATTAGGCGAGGAAATGGATCACAAGCAGAAGGATCCATCTGGGTACAAGTACAGGTAACAGCAACAGACCCGTGATTAACTTAGACTCAAATATTTGACAACTTACTGAAAGTGAGCTGATGAGGAGTCAGCTGTGCAGGGAGGTAGGAGATTTCAAATGACAGGGAACGAGAAACGTGGGAAAAGTGAGTCAGGTGACAACGACTGGGCTGAATGTCTGGGGACAGATGTGATGTGGGTGATGGACAGAGACGAGTACTGCAAGAGACAGGCCCTACTGTTGAGAAATTGATAATGATGTTTAACAATTTAGTTTGCTACCAATTGTATATCCGTTTGGAGTAAACCAAAGGGTTCTGAGTTAACCCTTAACTCAAACTGACTGGCTACATCGTGTTCTGGCTGCTAATGTTACTGGATCACTGCAGCTTTGAAGCAAATTGTTCATAAGAACTTAACTGCAGACTTTGTCTGTAAGCTACAGGCAAAATGAAAGTTCAAAAAAAGTTGGTCGCCGGCCTGAATTTTCTAATTCATGCAGTTTGGTGTAAACTACACATTTAAATGGATTTAAATATTCACAACAGTACTTAAACAAAACAATAATCTGATGATTTAGAGGCTGCAGGTGTTGAAATGGAACAGAAATAACAGACTTTTGTAGAAGTATTGTATTGTTTATTTTTTTTAACTTTTTTTGCATCCTGTGCAGATTATACAGCACATTAACTGCATTTTTGGAAATTATTAAGGTTTTGGGGAAATTATTTTTCAGCCTAAACATAAAAGCATTTTAATCTTTCTCAGCTACTGCATGAGTCCTACATATTATAGCTAATAGTGGTGCTAACGAATGGACAGCAATGCAAATGCAGATGCTGGAAGTGTGCTTTATATCCACAATATTATATCTCCACTAATAAATGGATCAGATAAGATATTTATGATAAGCCCTGAAATATGAAACCAGCTGGTGGAAAGGAAGTGACAAAAGAGACACTGGCACCTATTGGTGCCTCAGTGCAGCAGCAAATCAGCAATTGTCTCAGTCCAGTTATTTTGAAGACACATTACATTTCTCCAAATCTCCATTTTATTCCTGACAGATCTCTAATTAGTTGCTGCATTTCCAAGTTTCTTTCCACAGGAGACGAGTTAACCCTTGAAATAGAGTAATGCAGGTGGCAGGACATTAACAGGTTTCCAGACCTGAAGACAGTCAGCATCCTCATCAAAATATATGGTGTCACTACAGACGTCTACAGGATGTATGAGGACTGGGAGACAGACAGAGGGTGGGTGTATAGTCTTATTTTGTCACGATCATCAGTTTTAGAAGTCAGACTGGAACAGTAACCAAAGGCTGATCCACCAAATGATTTCAGCTCCCAGAGTGAAGAAGAGCACATCAATGAATCTGTGCTTTGACTATTTTTCCATTTCCGATGTCTGTTTTTTTGTGTTTGCCTTCAGACTTTCTGTTGCTGTTTGGCAGCGAATGAGGCATGAATATGAAGTACCACGATCCTCGTCACTCCATTACCTGCCGTCTCTGTTTCTTATCGCAGCCCGTTCCCCCCGGGGACTGCAGGAATCCCTCGCACTCTGACTGCAGGGCCATTGTGCTGGATCACATTATGCTGCTGTCAGGTGTTTGTGCTAATGTTCACCCCTTAGTGTCTGTATACAGTCTAGGCAAATGGCACCGTGCAGTAAAACACTTGAGAGGCGAGATGCAATATCGTTTAAATGTGGGGTTAACAGTGCAAGTCGACAGCCTCTCCAGGGACACATTCACAGTGTTACAAACTGCAGTAAACAGCAGTGTAACAAACAAAGTGAATTGTGGTCTCGGGATTGTGTAACTCAGCACCTATCTGCTCACGACACCTGGAAGTTCCTCGAATTTTTTCACCTTGCTTTTCTCATTGTCTATGATGTAAATCTACTTTGTTGCTCTGTTTTCCACACAACATCTACTGCATCCCTGCATGCCATCATTCTTCATTTGCTGAGTGTTTCCTTCTCTTATACAGCTGTGTGAATCGATCATTGGCTCCAGTTTAAACCACTTCAACCTCTTTTTTTGGCTTATGACCCCTTAAAATCCAACACCATGACCTCTCATGACAGGATATGATTTTAGTGTGGGCATCAATAGTCAACAATGTACTAAAGGAGTCATTTTCCTTCATTTGAAGGACTTTTTGATGCCTTTGAACGCAAATATCGGAGAAGTCTAAACTAAAAACACACATACCTTTCTTTGCTTTCCAATGATTTACCTTTAAATTGAACTGAACCTGTATACATTGGGAGCTGAAGACTGTGATGTGGCTCCATCCATTTGGGGAAGTTAGCTGGAGTCGCCTTGTGCCCAAAGCAGTATGAAGAAATAGTTTTACAGTGTTGTGTTGAAGAACTTGACTGAGTGCACAGAGCTTTGACCTCAACACTAATCCAGTCACCGATGCTCTTGAGGCTCAGTCGAAGCAAATTCCCGCAGACAGTTGCATTAATCTTGAGGAACGGATAAAACCAATGGGAGTTGATGTTGTTAGAGCAGCATATTAATGCCAACGGCTTTGTTCGGCAATCACATGTGGGTGTAACGTTTAGACAATCACATGCTTTGGCCTTGGTCACAGTCATGCGGGTCTTTGTATGAACGAAGAAAGAAGTCAGGAAACTCAGGAAACACAAGAACATTTTGAAGCCTAATTCTGGATAGAAAATAAAAGTTTAATGCTCTACTGCAAATCCTCAAAAGGTAAAATCCATCTTCTCGATCCCCGCTCCCTGCTGCACACAGTCATATGGATGTTGTTCACTGCTGATCGCCTGTCAGAGGGTATTACTTCCCACCACAGACTGTACGCGAGCAGTTCCTTCAAAAAGACAGCTGTAACCAAACCTTTAGACATGTGTGCAGGGCTGGGAGGGAAACAAAGTGTGACACTTGTGAAGGTTTCATTTTACCAAAATTAAAGTGTCAGAACTACATTGATCGATGATGCCTCTGTGTTGACCTTTTCACTGTCAGAGGTCTTCTGTTTCTTCCCTTTGTCCCTGTTGCTCTTTTCACAAAATCATTACAAGCAGCAAACCAATTTCCTGCAGTGTGAAAGCTGAGTTCTGAGTTCATTTGTAACTTAGCTGTGATTCAGTCACAACAGTATATGTGAACTGACATTTAAATCGAAAAAAATATTTTCCCCAATCAATAAATTATGATAATAAGGTACATTTTAGAAGAGAGCTTGGTTGAAGTAAACTCTGAATTGTCAAGCTGAGTTTTTTTTTTTTTTATCTTTGACATATACATATATTGTATTAGGCAACTTTGTTTGCTTCTGATTAACAATTATTCACTCATGTGAAGGGTCCATCAGCACTATATCAAGTGCTGGTTTATACCCTGCTTCTTCTGAGTGAGACGGACAAAACTAGCTTTAAAAAACTATCTCTGCATCAAGCAAAATCTGTCAAGACTGGACTTAATTTAGCTGATGACACCTGGAAATGTCCACGACTAAATTACGTCACCCAGCAAAACTCAAGCTGTGCAGCAGAGCCCTGTGGTGTCCAGCAGGCCCTTACTTTCTTCTTCACTTTGATTTCCAACTGTGCGGCGTGGCCAACCAAGCTGTGGAGCTGTGGAAGAAAGGAGTTTAATCAGCCAGATGAAAAACGAAGGGGGACCATTTCAGCAGAAACCTCTGCGGCTCTAAGATAAACTCGGGAGACAGATTCACAGTGCATGGTTCTACTTTAAATTACAGATCAAGAATTAATGAAAAACTATGAATCTCGATCCTCAACGTATTAAAAGATTGTTCCTCAACGGCAATATAGGAAAAATGACGTGTAATGAATCCACTTCCAGGCTGGGAAAATGGGAGGCATAATAACCAAAGCGAATGTGCACATTTTGTGTTTTCCACTCTGCTGGAAACTGTCTCAGCAGACAGCTGGGTGGGCGATTTACTGAATGTGTGTTGGAGAGCTGGGGCCTCTTTTGTTCACGTCTCCAAGCTTTGAAAGTGATACCGTATTGGATTTGGAAATGATGCACATACAGTAGAGGCAGACAATTTATTGGTGCTTACACCCATGTAAAAAGATTTAGATCTGCACGTGTGCTTCTGTGCACCAGCTATAAATCACAGGAACAGTTACTGTATCTCACCAGAGAGCAGGCTCCACTAAAGAGGGAGTGGGATGAGTGTGCTATACCTCTTCTGCTGCCATCACCCCTTAGCATATTTCCAATGTCATATTCGCTGTCTTCAGCTGCATTGGGTAATTTTATTCTGCAATATGTGCTGTGCATAGGAGCAGATCTAAAAATATTGGGGTGGCCAGACTGGGGCGCATTAAGATTATTTAAAAGGTTCGTATTTAATTAACTTTTTGGAAATAAAAAAAATGCATATTCATAATAATGTGTTTATTAAGGGTCTGTTCATTGTAGGAAATATGAATGTAAAACGTAAGTATTTTATGTGTTCTACCTTTCTGCAGTCACAAACGCTGCAGTAAGGTTTTGGGGAGGTAAAAATCCATCCCATGCAGGGATCATGCCTGTTTGCACTTATTACAAAATAAAATAAATGAACATAACTAAATGTAAATAATGCATATAAATATGATTTATTATATAATAAATATGTATTTTTTGTATTATTTTTTAAATATTTATAATGATAAAGATTTATTTCAGCCTCAGATTTTGGGCAGGTTGAGCCGAAACCTATCGCATTCTTACTCTGGCCAGAGGTGGCACCTGGGGTGTCGCCCTTCCCCCTTCCCCTCATTCCTCCACTGAATATCAGTAAAAAGGCATCAGCAAAATATTTCCATCCATTCATTATCTGAAACCACTTATCCTGTTCAGGGTCATGGGGGGTTGGAGGCTGCAGATGTTATTGGGTGAGCTGGACACGGTGGACATGGTCGCCAGTCTATTTCAGTGTATTTAAAGAAAAAATATAAAGGTACTGGTTCTGCGAAAGAATACAGTATATTCTCATTGTATGTTAGTAGTATATTACTGTTAGAGCAGGTTTAAAATTAACAACTAGTCCAGTGATTCCCAAACTAGGCATCAGGGTCCTCAAAATGGGTCACAAAATAGATCTGGGGTTGTTGAAATTATTATTCTTCACCACTGTACAGGATTTGAATCACTGCTCTGTTTGAAATGTGATAATTAAAGACATGTTGCTTATCATGTTTAGTTGCTGATTGAGATGTGTTTTTGTTAAGTTTTGTTAAGTTTTTTTTTTGTTCAATCTGCAACATTAAGAAAGGAAATCGTTCCTTAATGTAACTGTTAACAATGCATAGGCGTTGGCCTGTAATCTGACAAAGGGCCCAAAATGTTGTAGGATGGAATTGAAAAGCCAAAAAGTTTTATCTTTAATAAGATATTGCATTTTACATGTTGTTTTAATTAAAACAAAATATTAGAAGACAATAACTGGCCACAAACAGTTAAAAAATGACCCAAATGAGACAAAAAAATTATTACAAATAATATAATTCCCTGAGTTATTGGGGTTTTGTGTCTTTTTCAGCCTGAGGGTTCAATGTAAGAAGATAGCAGCATTTTATGTATCTGTGCCCAAAGGTTCCTTTTTCTCCCGATCTGTCTTTCCAAGCCTAGCTGAGTATAAAGCTGAAACCCTGGACCTTTTATTTCTACAATGCTGGTTTTGGCTCGGACTAAACAAAACAGCAGCCATGGTGCAGAGCTTGTTTATATTCAGTTTTACGAACATTTCTATTCGGTATCATTAAAGGCTCCTGGTGTGTGTAAATGGGTCACTGCTGCCCTCTGGTGGACAGGGGTAGTTCAGAGTGAAGTTGCAGATGCTTGAGTCTAGTAGTTTAATAAATTCTTCAGGGCCTTAATGTCCATGTACCTACGCACCTATCCATGTTTAGATGAAATGTGTAGTTTAGAAAATTCTGACAGTGTGACATTGTCCCTGAAGTCAACATGTTCACCCTTGTAATACTGACAATTTCTGTCTGTTTTTGTGTGATACAATAAAACTGTTTAGCTATAACTTAGTTCATGGAAATGATTCAAATCCAAGAAACAAAAAACAAAAATCAAGATATTTGTGCCAAATGGCATGCCAGAGTGTCCTGAGGAAGCCGTGGCCGGAACAGACAGCGCACATTGTGTTCTGGCCGGTTTCACATGGGCGCAGAAAAATCTTTTCACACTTGCAGGAGACGCATGCGCACAGATGAAACCAACTGGTTTGTGTCAAGTCGAGGCAGACGGATGTGGTCGTGGTCATGTGTGATCATGGTGACACAGTGAGTACACATTTATGTTTCACTTATAAACTGTTTGGACAATTTGACTAGAGCTCCATGTGTTTGTGCATCTTTTTTTGTTTGTTTTTTTTGTTTTTTTGGAGGACAAGGAGAAGAATATAGGATCCAGGGAGGTTGGAGCATCTTCATGTGGAAATTCCAGCACCAGAAATATTAGGACTCATCTTGGACATTTCATGCAAATTGTGTGATCTGCATAAAAATCCTAAAATGGTTCATCAAACAAATGCAAATATATGTAGATCTGCTGCTTTTCGTCTAAAAAGATCACAGCACAACCTGCAAATGATCAGCTTCCCTGATCAAATAATTCTATTATGTTCCTAAAAACTGCTGCATACTGCTGCTTTAGGGTAAATGCACGTCTTGAATCGACGATCGAGTGTGTGTTTGTGTGCGTGTGTGTATGTGTGTCCTCCGGAGGATGCGACTGATGGATGCGATTGCTGCGGTCCAGAAGTAACGCCTTGTCGATATCATTTCTGCTCTTCCCTCACAGCCAGATATGAGCAGAGAGGAGGGGAGAGGAGGGGGGTTGTGGCTCATCACAATTTGTTTTTGTTACATTCAGCATGATCCAACGAACCGGTAGGACATTCGCCTTTGGTTTTCTCCTGCTTTGCTTTGATATAGCTGAACCAAAAACGCACGGCACGACGCTCGGTTTCTTGATGAAAATGTGTTGATGGTTGTAGTTGCATTGCACCGAAGTTGACCCCACGCATCAAAACGCGGCTTCCTCTATGGTTTAAAATTAGCAAAATAATCACTGACATTTGCAGGACTAGTTATAGGATACGATTGGCTCAGGTTTCATTGGTTAACCAGCCAAGTTTGGTTCCTTTTTTTCTTAGGGAGATTCTGGCCTCCTTGGATGTGTACGACTCTTGTCCGATGTTTAATCTCTTGTGATTTATCTGACTGTGATGTTTTCGTGTGTGATGCTCCAGCTTAATGCGGTAGTAATCTTCCAGTAAAACCTCCCCCTCCGTGGCACAGCTCTCACAGTGGTCTCCGTGTGTCTTCCCCTCGCAGTCCATGGGTTCAGAGCGGGTGGAGATGCGTAAGAGACAGATGCAGGTTCATCGGGAAGCAGCCGCCAGCGTCCTCCAAGCGCGCCACAGAATGGGAAACACTGCCACCAACGCCTCAAACGCCTGCTGCTTCTGCTGGTGCTGCTGCTGTAGCTGCTCCTGGTAACAACACTCCGCTGCCTCCCACACATGCAGGGCCGGACATAGGAAAGATGTGGTCCAGGCACAGTGAGGACTAAGGGCCTTTTACTGTATGATTTACTGAGTGATGTCTGTTTGCCTCAGTCATCCTTTATCTGTGCCCAGTAATTCTTCCTTTACTGCCATTGCTAAAGTTGGAGTCTGTTTTTCAAGAAGCAAAAATTCTTCAAATTAATATTGTATGATGTTGATGCACCTCAAACAGAGTAAACGATTAGTCAGTTCATTGTCAATTAATACAATAGTCACAGGGCTTATTGTGCAGCAAATTGATAATCATGTCATTTGTAAGTGAGGAGGAAGCTAGAATTAAAGTCCTCAGACATGAATATTTGCTGGTTTTCTCTGTTTGATACCAAATTACATTTTGGTATAGAGGCTTCTGGAGATTTCAGATTTTAGATTATCATCAGTTGCAGTCCAAGCCCACATGTTTTAAACAATCCGTGGCTCTTAGTAACAGTAAAGTCAGCGTGATATTGGGAATTTCTGTAGCCAAAATCATGAACATAACCACAACTTACTAATTTCAACTTTGATGATATTATGTTAACTTTCCCTCCCTTTGACAGCGATAGGAGTTTGTTAAACACATTATCTATAACAATGTCAGATGTGATTTAATCACTTTGTTCTGAATGTTATTGCTATATTTCAATTCAGTTTAAATGGAAGGTTGTTTCTCAGTCTGCACGTCCGTTCACACACTGCCAAGTTATCCCACTCCTTCCACACCTGGAAGGTTTTAATAGAAGAAACAACTAAATTCAGTTTCAACCTTACAGCTGACTGTTTCCCCGGGTTAATTTTCTGCAGCATTACTGTAGCTTAACACAACCAGTTCGTTGGTGCAGTGCGGAAGAATTTTGACTCTTGCCTGCATGCTTCGGAAAATGCTGGCACTAAATTGGATGAGAGTGACTAACAGGTGGAATATTTATGTCACGTGTGAAAAATTCCACTGCAGTGAGCAGGACACATCTGTTGGTGACGAATTAAAGGGAAATCTTGCTAGAAATGTGGTCTTCTCCACTGACTTGGAAGTTGTTTGTTTTATAAAGGCACAAAATTATTTGAATGAAACATGACACTGAAGCACATTTGCATTGTTTCATATTTTATAGCCAATGGCCTCATTTGGATTTTAAAATAGGTAATACAACTTCCTTTGAGTCTCATTCTACAACACCACAGTCCACTGTGGCCCCAGAAACACAGTGATCCTGTGACCCATGTCGGGGCACACAAGGCCACAAGGCCTTAATCTGTTTTGGAATTATGAACCATTTCCTCGAGCTTCCTCTGAGGACAGCAAACCTGTTAAGTGCAGAACACAACTACGTTAATTCACTTCACCAGGGATGAGTGACATGTTTTGTCTCCACATCTGCACCAGTTGCCTCTAATTGTTGCACAGCTTCAACAACTCACAGTGGATTCTCACGTGAACCAATTACTCCGCTGCCAGCTGCTACATCAGGTGTTGGGAACATTTTAATTACACGCAGGTAACCCCCACAGGACGAGCGGGACAGTTGACACACTTTAGTATTTATGAAAACGTTCCCCGTAGAGCTTCTTGAGTAAGGTGTTGTTATTTCAAATGTGAAACAAATATTATTAATTTACAACACCTCTGCTATGCTGCAACATATAAAATCAATCTGTTCAGTACTGGGACTGTAATTGATATGGGATAAATGCTATTAAGGTCTTAAATTATCTACTTTTAGGATCTTACTTTTGCAAGAATCTCAACATTTGCTACATATATATAAACCTAAATAGGACTTCGGTGCTATATAATTGAGGCAGGGTAATGAGCTCCCTGCTTCTAATGAATAGGAATGTTAACCCCACGGCATATAACTGATATTTTAAATGAGTCGTTCCACTTGCTTTTAGGTAAAAAGCTCTTTAAAAAAAAGGCCTTAGAACGTTTGACTTCAAAAAGAAAATGATGATGTGTTAATATGGGCGTAAGTCATGAGCAGTTTCGCCAAAAAGGGATTGTTCTTTCTACAGTTGTTTCATCTGGAGGCATTTCAGATGCCTGGAGGTGTGAAAATCATAAAAACAAACAAAATAAAAACGGAATTTTTAAAAGTTGGAAGAAAATAGACATGGTTTTGTGTAGTATCATGGGTCTCGAAATGTCTAAAATGTGATCAGATTTTCATGCAAATTTAAAACTAGACAAAAGGGATTCAGTTACACAAATGAGATATAAAAATATATTTTTTTCTTTCGTGTTTAATCCAAACCTGAGTGTTTGTGTGGCAAAAGTATGTAAACCTGTGTCTTTGGTGCTTTAACTGTTTTATTTTTTTGTTTGTTTTTTTTGAACAATTTCTGTCTGTTGAGTTTCAGTTCATGGATGGAAACCTTGACGTTGACTTTTTAAAAAATGTCTTATACAACTGAGAATTCATCATTAACGATGATGATGATGAATAATGTCTACGTTGGTTTCATAAATCCCCAGTTTCTTATCCTGATGACTGTGAGCACACTGTAGACAGGCAGTATGTTCTGTTTGGATAGTATTGAGATTCAAAGCTGCCATGAACAGCTTGTTACTCTTGATACAGACTCATGAAGCTCTATATTAGCTGCTGGTAATGAGGCTTTCAGTTTCCTAGACCCTATTAGGGTTCGTCTGACCTCCTGGTGCGTCACTGAATGGTGGCGTCCAAACTCTTTAGTTTATTATTTTGTAACGTTTTCCAGCCTGGTGAGGTTTAATAACTCTTCTTGTGAGGAAAATTGACTTTGTTTGAGCCATGACACACTGCTAATTCATGTTAAGAAGCTCAGACTAAAAAAAAAAAAGACCCAGACAACTCTTTTAAGACAACTCTTTAATAAGGCAGGGCCTCACACACTCACACATGACCGTCCCATTGGGTAAAACAAGTGACACTAATCTTCCTTTTATGCACATTCAAAAGTTTACATATATTTACCTCACACAAATATTTTGTAGTAGATAATTTTCCTTTGTTAATGAATGAATAAGGGTATTTTATGTCTTGTTTGTTGGATTGAGTTCCCTTTGTTTTTTGGGGGGCTTGCATGAAAATCTGATCAAATTTGATGTCATATTTATGCAAACATATAGTTCCCCAGCTCCAGCACCACTGTACATACTTTAATTTTGCAGCTGTGATTTCTTTATGCATTATTTTTGGAGAGAAAAATACACATTTAAACCACCTTGTAGCTATTTTAAATACGCTACAGTAAGCTGGTGGGGAAAATCTAACATGGTTGACAATCTGCTTTAAATAACCACATGACCAAAGCAAAACAGCTCTCACAGTATTTTTTTTTCCTTCCAGTTTGACTGTTAGGAGTGAGGATGAGACAATTCAGAGATCCACTTTTGAGCAAAAGCCAGAGGGAAACACTAATTGTGAAGAAAGGTACTGAAAGAACAGTGTAAATCGCCTTTTATAGCATCTTGCATATATTTGGTCAATGCTTACTACTTGCTTGTTTTTAAGCCCGAAGCCTACTCTGGAAGACGCCCTCTCCTGGTCCCTGTCATTTGAGAAGGTGATGAAGAGTGCGGCGGGTCGCAGCTGCTTCAGGCAGTTCCTGCGGACAGAGTTCAGTGAGGAGAACATGATGTTCTGGCTCGTCTGTGAAGAGCTCAAAAAGGAGACCAACAAGACTGTGGTGGAGGAGAAAGTCCGTCAAATATACGAGGACTTTATCTCAATCCTTTCTCCTAAAGAGGTGAGCAATTTGTCAACAGGACTGGTTGATGTTGATGCTGCAGTGATTTAAGTTATGTGACCCATGTATAAATGTTGGTAATCAATCAATAGAAAACTACTCATTCCCAGCAGCTTTAATTTACGTCATTTTTGGACCAGAGCACAAAAAATGTTTTCAGATAAGACTGATGTCAGTCTGTGTGAAGCATGATGCTCGGCAAAAGGGAAAGCTAGCATTGCCTCTAAAGCTAAAAGGCTGTGCTGTATATAACCAACGTGATCAAAGGCACAAGCTTTAATATGTGAAATAGTGATCACCTAAGGTGCCGATAGTGCCATGTGTTTTTGAACTCTGGAGAAAGCCTAGCTACCTTGCTATTATTATTACTTGCTAAACTAGGGCAGGTTAACGAAAGAGGTGCATTTTCCTAAATGTTTGGCATTTTTGCTTGAAATATTATAATCAATTTCCCAACAGTACAGATATTGCATGCAAAATCTGCTCAAAACATTTTGTGTTTAGTCATTGACTCTCGCCCTTGAAGGTGAGAGTCAGTAGTGATGGTCAGTGTCCACACTGTACTTTAAAATTTGTGAACCCTTAAGAGTTGTCTATGTTTCTGCATAAATACAACCTAAACTATGATCAGATTTTCTCTTTCACAAGTCCTAAAGCTATGAGCCAAGTTAAATGAACATTAATATTATTCAGTGCAGGAGAGGCCTCTTCCTAGACATTATTGAAGGGTTCTTGTGACCTCCTGGACTATTGCACACCTTAATCTTGGTGTGATCTTTGTTTTTCTACCACTCCTGGGGAGGGTAACAATGGTGTTTTCCATTTGTACAGTATGTGCCTGACTGTCAACTGTTGGATCCAAAACTCTTAGGAAATTCTTTTGTAACCCTTTCCAGCCTGGTTTTCAGAAATCTCCTTTGTTCAGGCCATGACACATTTCGACACACCGCTGAAAATCACACTTTGATAACGAAGGCTCAAATTTGTTTTCTTTAAAAAAAAGCCAGGGCCTCCCAGACATACACCTGATTGTGAGGACTCCAGCTTACCCTTAAAGTAAATAGATTTTGGGGGGGTTTTGTCTAGTTTCTGATTGCATTTAGGATATAATCTAGAAAATTCTAAATGGTTATTAAACTTTCAAATGCCACCGTAAGAGATAAGTTCAGCTGAATTGATGTGTAATGGATCTCGGGCAGTTGACCATGGACCACAGGGTCAGTGGTTCAATCCCCGCTCCTGGCAACATGTCAAAGTGTCCTTGGGCAAGACACTGAACCCGAAGTTGCTCCCAGTGGGTCAGGTGAGCACCTTGCATGGCAGCCACCGCCATCGGTGTGTGTGTGAATGCGTGAATGGGTGAATGGGAAGCTACATTGTAAAGTGCTTTGGATAAAAGCGCTATATAAGCGACTATTTACCATTTACCATTACCATTTACTATTGCTTCATGTTCTCCAGGTCAGTCTGGATTCCCGTGTTCGAGAAGTCATAAACCGCAACATGCTGGAGCCAACCTCACACACATTTGACGACGCTCAGCAGCAGATTTACACACTGATGCAGAGAGACTCGTATCCGCGCTTCATAAACTCAGCTGAGTACACAGATCTGCTCAAGAGCCTGGAGGAACCTCCCCCTGAGCCATAGACTCTCCACTGCCACACACTTAGCTTTTCAAAATGGCGCATGTGTCCCACCCGAAGGAGATTTGTGTTCCTGCTGGAGTCGTGCTATATAAAGAAAGACAGACAGGAAAATGAACAGGACTTAAAACCGGTCTTTATCCAGCTCTAACTGCTGTTTATTCACCCATCATTAGCTTACCAAAATCACTGGAGCAAACGAGATCAAATGCTAGATCCAGCATCAGTTACTTGTTCAAAAACATATCTATATTTTTATATATTCCCTAGCGCCTGACATTGCACTTTTCTACCTTGTTTAATGAGGGAACGCATGTATCTGTGAGCACTGTATTTGTATTTAGGTATATTGTGAGCCTTAATGCATATCCAGTTCTTGTAGAAAGCAGTAGAATTTATTTACCTGTATTTTAAGAAGAAGGAAAGTGCCTTGGAAAAAGATCTTATACACTAGCACCTTTGCTCTAACATGAATGGTGCAACAACAACTTCATATGTTGGTGCTTTCAGCTCTTCTCAAAGCTAAAGTTTTTACAACTGGACAAGCTGATACCTGGAAAGAGATCCCGTCTTTGTGTTTCAATACTGTGATATTAGTCATATTATATTTAACTTAAAACAGGGAAAATAAACAATACATGACCATGATCACTGATATATTTATGTATTTAAAAAAAGAATTTGTGTGAAAAAGTTATTTGAATTTTCACAGATTAAATAAAGCACAATCATAAGTTGTTTTTGCTGTTGTGTTTTGGACACACACCAAATATTATTTTTCTTATGGTAAAATACATTTGACTTGTTTCTTACACAGACGGCACATTATGGTGCTTGTATATTATAGTGTGATTTCTGCTCATGTGCTTTGTTTGCAAAAGCTTTTTGTTACTCAAGTAATATTACACAAATTATAGGGGCAAACAAATTAAAATTTGTTAACCTGTATATATTTTGTCTTTAAGATGTAAAAAAAAAACTAAACTAAAAAGTACCCATCTTGTGTAACAAAAAGCTCCTATTTGATGTCTTTAAAGTGATTATTTTGTTTGACGACTAATCCAAAGCCCATTAAAATCGAATTTTAATGGGCTTTATTTAAAATAAAGATCAGGACATCTCAAAATTGTGAAGCTGGAAGCAACAAGTTTGGTGTTTTTGTTTGATAAAAGTCCTAATCACGCTGCTTAACAAATTCATTTCAGTATTATGACAGAAACTACATTAGTTAAAACATTGAACAACAGGCCATTTATTGTGAGAAAGTAAGTATTTAACCATAAATTATAGCCCTAGTTATTCCAATACATGTGTTACCTGCAGGTCATGGCTTGTTTCAGAGGCAAATAGCTTTACAATCAAGCAACTAATGTTACTCTACTGTAACACTGACAATCGTGTGTGGTTCCAGGTCAGGTGCAGCATTGTTTCAGTAACGCTTTTCCTATGTCTTGAACACGTAGCAACCCCGGTTCTGTCTGGCTCTATGAGTAGCAGCGTGGCTTAGTTGTCAAGTAAGTCTGTGGTTCCTTAAGTCCAGAGTCTTACTGGAGTCAATCCCAAAGGACTCTGATGGTACTCTGCAGTTGTGCAGATATTCCAGAGTTCATTCGTCACTGATGGCAGGAAGCTGCTTCTCTATGAACCGTTTGATATCCACCATTTCCTACAGAGATACAGGGAGAATAAAAATTAGGAACTTTAATGTATGCATTTATTTAAGATTAGATAATTATACACAGCAAAAAATATTACAAGTTTTAACGTTTTTCCCCCCCTAACTGGGTTCCCTTTATCTTGCTTGGTACGGAGATGAAAATTTGATCATGTTTTAGGTGATATTTATGAAAATCGAGGGTTCACGATCTTACAACCCCTAATGTATAAGTGAAAAATGCAACTAGACATCTGGCATCGAGTGTGATTTTTCCCCACACTGACCTCTGGACAGGCGCTGTGAGGAAGACCTCGATACGACTTGAAGGTAAGGTTTGCAGGACTGATGAGGCTTTTCATCTTCTCTGCTGTCTGGCTGCCAAATACAAAGGGGACCAGAGGGTCAGCGTCCCCGTGGCATTGTAGAACATGCATGTCCTTGTTAGCACTGTTGGCAGACGCCTGAGATCAGAAGAGATTAAGATTATTCTAATTATACGATTATGACATGGCTATGGGATATACTTAAATCATAATTTATTTAAAGGAACAGTTCACAATAAAATTATTTTAAAAATTTCTGGAACTACAATAAGCAATAAGTTGATAAATTTGAACTTTCAGGTGAATACATAATTTAAGCTTGTTTTATTATATACTTAACTACTTAAAGAATTTGCATTCAGGACAGAGAAGATGTACGTAAGTATCACAGGCACAGACTGCTCTGCGTCATGTTTACTACCTGAGGGAAGGAGTTGCGGAGAGGAAGCCAGCAGCTTAGAGCAATTACTCCAGCAAGTTTCTGCTGAGTTGTCAGAGCTGTGTAAAGAGACAGTGCTCCACCCTAAAAAAACAAAAACACTTGTCACACACATCTCTCAGGTTTAGCAGAGAAAGCGAGCAATATTATACAAAATTAACATGTTAGCAATAACTGAAAGAGGGACGCGCAAAGCACAGACTTGGCCTGATTTTAGCCCCAACTGAGTCAAGCCAGACTGATTGGACAATTGGTTGCTGTTTAAAGCATAATCAGGGTCCCACTGCCTGATTAATCCCCCTAAACAATCAACAATCCTGCTTGATGACTATTGGTTGGATTTCTGGAACGTCTGAAAATCTGGACACTTGCAGTGAGTCCAATTACCCGCATAGGTCTGTCTAAATGTAAGATATAAATCCTAGTAGATATAAATTGATGCTATTGGAGTCTTATATTTTATGTTTTCAATTTAACTAAATTATAAAAACGCTATAATATAAAACAGAACTTCACTGATGCACAATAATGTCTAGATCTTACAGTCATGTGCAACTGTGGGCTCTAGTGTCCTATTAAACAGGAAGGTCACACTTTATTTGAATCCTGCATGCACTACTCATTAAAAGTGAGTTTCATTACTGTGCTTGACCCATCATTGTTTACAGCGTGAACCATGTCGTGAACCTGTTGTAATGATTAGAAACAGTCACATAAAGTCAATAAACATTACACTAGTACCTCAAAAAAATCATTTTTTCCCACTCCAAACTAGGTGGGCTATAGTAATCTGTACTGTGAAGCATTTAATTAATTTAAACTAAACAAATAATGTTGCATGTTGATATATTAAGTCTCTTCTCCTTACAAAATGCACCTGTATGTATGTATGTATGTATGTATGTGCACCTTTTGAATTTGGTTATTTAAAAACATCATATACATAAAGAGTGAATTAGTAAAGTGAAACATTATTTGTTATGTAATACATCACACTTGCCTGTGAAAATCCACCCAAGATAATTCTGTGAGAAGGTATTCCATTCTTTACCTCTTGGTCTATCAAGGCTTTAACTGTGGAGAAATCCAAGACAAACTCTTTATAATGAAACAAAAATCTGCCAAACACATACAAATTTTACAATATGTTTTTTAACCTACTGTTCTCCGAGGCTCTTTTGATACCAGTCTCATCTTCATCCGCGTCAGGACTTAGCCCATAGATATCAAACCTAAAGATGAGTAAACTGATATGAGGACCAATGTGTGTGTGACATCCGGTTTGTTCCAAAATGTCTAAATACTGTGATGCTTACCAAGAAGGCATGGACATCCTCATGTTCAAAGAAACAGGCATGGTGGGACTGTATTTATGGGAGAAAAGTAACGTAAGGATTTCAAACTTTATTTTCAACTTATGAAAGCAGACACTCAGAACATGGCCTTTAAATTTGCTGCTTTCAGACATTTTAAGATCTGAATACTTACGCGTGGGGACAAATGTATTTGACATATGGTATCCTGATGCCCGTAAAGGCTTCTGCCCAACCATGCCTGTCATAAAGGACATTACAACGCTTTAAATACAGTCAAAGGTCGAACAAGTCTGCACATCTTTAACTTACACCAAGACCTGAGTTTAGAAATGCTATGAAAGAATACATGTTTTTATTATGTATGTATGTATTTATTTATTTATTTTTAAACATACCCAGTGTCACCTAGGCCATGCAGAAATATCACCTGCAAAACAGAAAAACATATGTAAGTAGTCAGACTTTGCCACAGTTTTGTATGCCGGTAAGCAGTTGTCGGAGAAGGAGGCAGCTGATTGAACTGTAACTATATTTGAACGTGTCCTGGTTAACTCACCGCTGCAGTGGCTTTCCTGGCGGCAGGCACAATGGCAGGTAAAGGCGCTGACATGTTATTGCCGCACATACAGCGCTGAGGCAGCTGATATGTCGGAAGAGCTAAGCTAACGCTTCTGCTGGCTAATGTTCCAATCTCCGGAGATCGTGGGCCACCTCTAGCTGCACAGTACGACAAAGCCGAAGAAGAAATGTCGACTGAAGATGCAGGTCGACGTCCACCGGCTTCGTATACCCGCTGACAGTCGTCAATTTGTCTTCGGTAGTTGAATTCTATTGAAAATACCCCACTGCGGGATCACAGCGAACGGCTAGCGCACAACTCTCCAGCAGTAGCTACGTGCTCTGAAGACCCGCCCCATGCGCAGAGGGATTGGTTATCATTAAAGGTCGTTCACTAATGCAAAGCAGCGATTGGTTAGTTGGAGATCTCAATTAAACCCTCTTTAATAACTGTCATATTCTGAAGGAATGAAAACAGACCACACTTAAATAATAGGCGAACAACAACGACAAGTAGTAGTAGTAGTAGTAGTAGTAGTAGCAGCAGCAGCGGCGGCAGCGGCAGCGGCAGCAGCAGCAGCAGCAGCAGCAGCAGCATCTTTCCGAAACACAGGTTGCAAAGTCTATCTTGCCTTTAAAAGTAAAATGTCAAACCAACTAGCAACCAGTGCAAGTATTCTTGAATGGGTGTAATGTCCTCTTTTGATTGTAACTAGGATTATATCAAATGTAGCCTTTAAACATGTAATAAACACGTGTCATATTGTGTTTATGTGGCGTGGCCTTCTAAACAGATTACTTTGGTTTGTGTTAATTTTATACTTGGTTTGTTGAGCTAAATATTGGCTCTCTTTACTCAATTATAGGATTTTTATGTAACTCGCTAAAACAATCAAACAAACAAACAAACAAACAAAAACGGTGATCCATATCATGTCAGGCTTTTATTCAGAAACGCCACCCGACATACATAAGAAATACTTCCGCTAACTTTTGTCACGTGACGTGCATGTCCTTGGGTCGGTTCGTGTGACATGTGAGCAAAAGAAACATGTCTTTCCCCAAAACCCCTGGCGGTAAAGGGTTCGATGTTCTGCAGAACCTACCTCGGATAACTTTAGCAAACCTTCGACCTGAACCAGGATCCAGAAAACTTGTAAGTTTTATTTTGTGTGTCGTATATTAGCCGCTAACGTGGCTAACGTTATGTAGCCTGCGCTCTAATCAAGTGCAAGCAAGCGGACATAGATACAAGTTATTGCAAATACTTTGCTAATTTTTTAATTTTATTTTTTGTAATCACAGGAGAAACGGCGAGGGAGAGGGCAACACGGTGGCAACAGAAGCGGTCGAGGACATAAAGGAGAGCGACAGAGAGGCACCCGACCTCGGCTGGGGTTTGAAGGGGGTCAGACTCCCTTTTATCTGGTTATTCCAAAATATAGCTACAATGAAGGACATAGGTAAAATCCAGTCGCTTTGTTCTATGTCTACGCATCTAAACAGTGGATGCTTTGCACATGGTGCACGTAGCTTTGCAGATCAAAGTGCACGTAGCATTGCTGTTACAAATTTAAGTTGCCTTTACATTGTTTTTGCAGACGTGCAGCTTCATATATTTGTTTTTCTTACTAGTGGTCAAGGAATTTACATACAACTGGCCAGGCACTGCAAAACACGAGTAATTCTTGCTTTTCTCCGATTTGTCAGAAGGTCGAACCTCACTCACAATCTTTTAGGGGCGAAATTATTAACGTGGCTGATTGATGGCTTTGACAGCACCCTCCACAATAAAAAATTGTGGAGCCTATTTCTATTAAGAAAACATTTGATAGATGTTTCAGACTGTAGTAAAGTATAATATAAAGCTTTAGTTGTCCAAAGATAAATGGCAAAAACTGTGAATATGAAGGAATACACTGTGTAATTTATATAATAAATAATTTCTTAATACCAATAATAATAATAATTTGGAGTTTACTCTGAGGAAAGTTCATTTGCAGAACCACTTTAAGTCGAGCTGTCATTCCATTCCAGGAAAAAAAACAAAAATGTTTTTGTGGTATTTCAAAATAATTTCAACCAGTTATCATTTTTGCTTGCTCTTCCTCAGTCGCCGACCTCAGTATCAGCCTCTATCTTTGAAACGACTGCAGTACCTGATTGATTTGGGACGAGTCGACACAACCCAACCGATAGACCTGACCCAGCTAGTTAATGCTAGAGGGGTGACGATCCAGCCTCTGAAGAGAGATTATGGAGTCCAGCTTGTTGATGAGGTAACTGCTGTTTTTCCACACTTCTCATTGATCATAGCCGAGTTATAAAGTTTTTCACATTGTTTTCAAAGATGGGAGGCTGAAAATAAAAATTGCTTTATTTAAATACAGTCTTGGCTCATATGATTACAATTTTTATAGAAAACCATTTCAATATGTGGTGTTAAAATGAGGCCAGACATTCAGGATTCAGCACTAAAGGTCTGTGTGAGGCGCTTGGATTTGTTTGGTTCCAGCAGGTGGCACCACATAACAATGCTGTCACTGTGACCGACACAGGTGAAGATGTTGTTTGAGATCCTGCTTTGCCACAAGTTCAATTTTCATCTGTTTCCTCCATTCCAGGGTGCCGATATCTTTGCCGCAAAAATCAACATTGAGGTTCAGAGAGCTTCTGAGGGAGTCATAGCTGCTATTGAGAGGAATGGAGGCGTTATCACCACCAGTTTCTATGATCCTATAAGTCTCGGTAACTAAAAAATGACCATGCTTACTTTCTCACTCATGTCAAAACATTAAGAGAAAACACTTAAAAATACATTTTAATTTGTTTGTTTTTTAGGGATTCTAATCAAACCAGTCCCGTTTTTCTTGCGTGGGCAACCTATTCCAAAGCGAATGTTGCCAGGCGAGGATATGGTTCCATACTACAGAAATGCTGAAAACCGGGGTTACTTGGCAGACCCGGAGAAAATCCACCAGGCCCGGCTAGCCCTGGCGCAGAAGTACGGATACGTTTTGCCAGACCTCTCAAAAGATGAACTCTTTCACATGCTCTCTATGAGGAAGGATGTTCGACAGATCTTCTTCGGTCTCTGTCCGGGCTGGGTTGTTAACATGCCAGAGAAGAAGATTCTCAAACCAACTGATGAGAAACTGCTTAAATATTATAGTTCATAGGTGATATGCACATTGTCTCATGTCATGTGGAAGACCCAAAGGGTTTGGATGTTGAAAATGTTAAGTCTGGGATGTTTGTATTTCATATAAAAATGTGGAAAAACAGTACAGTGATTAAACTTTGTGTTAAACTGCATTTGCAAATATATGGAGCTCTTGTCATTTGAAGGTATTATTTGCAGTTCTGTCCTGAATATGTCTTATACTTTTTTTGACCACATGATTCTTCGGATTTAAGTTGGTAATGTCTGACGGCCTCGTGTCCAAGCACAAGTGGCCCATGCTGCACGATGGAAGGAACGTGAACCGTAACAGGTGAGGGGGGGGAAATAAGGAAAATAAGATAACTCAAAGAATGAAAACAGGAAACAGATGCCTGCTGATGTGTGTTACTTGTGCAATGGGTTGCCTAGGCCCTAGAAGGGGAGTTTGAAATTAGTCATAGGCAGCTGTATCCTGGTGTGGACATTCAAAAGACCCCTCTCCTCCCCCAATAGGAATACAATCACAGGCACATGCGTTCATACAATATTACCTAGTTTTAGGGATTTAGGGACAAAATGCCACGAGTAAATAGCTGTATATAAAATAAATTTTTGATTT
The DNA here is from genome assembly GCF_033026475.1 of Channa argus. Classification (NCBI taxonomy): domain Eukaryota; kingdom Metazoa; phylum Chordata; class Actinopteri; order Anabantiformes; family Channidae; genus Channa; species Channa argus. Next base: position 14,704,592 of record NC_090215.1, read on the forward strand.
CTTTGCAACAATTTTAGGGCGTTTTTCCTTGTAGGTGTCCACACATTTAAAGTAAAATCCAGGTTGCAATGAAGAATCTCATTAAGAGTTTTGCACTATTGCACTCAACACTGTATCACTATTCACACCCTGCTTGTACTAGAATGTATTCTCTCAGGTTTGGGCTGGATAATGGCCCCCTTGTATTTGAACTCTCCATTACGCTCATGTTTATTTTTTGATGTCAAAACTGCACACTCACTATAAATAACTTGGTATTTTACGCAGATATTGTCTTAAGGGACGCTGCCATAGAATTTGTTCTGGTATAAAAACAGTTTATCAAAGGAAGCATATGTTTGTGCGTGTGTGTGCAAGAACACGAGCATTGTTTTTCTTTACAAAGTCCCATTTGCCATGTTAGTTACCAGTGGGCTGGTCTCACTTGTGCAGCAATAGAAAGAAAAGTGAGAAGAAGAAATTAGTAACTAAACATGAATTAAACACATTTTCTTGAGATAGCTTTTGCATTCAGTTAAAAAAAAAACTTTTTTAAGGCAAATTCATAAACTCATCTTCAGATATTGTGACCATCTGAGTCAAAGGTTGTGCTTTGATGACTTTGCTTGTGGCTCCCTGAGTGTTTTCCTGAATCTCAAGTATCCAATAAACTACACAAGTAGTGGATACATACACAGAAGGCCCTGCCAGGAAAACCAACCCAAATCCTTACAGCATAATACTTAAAATAAATCACGCCACAGGAAAGAAACAGCACAATCATTGTTTATGGCAGAACTGCAGTGCTTATCTTCAAAGCAGCAGATACTTTTGAATTTGTATCAGGTCTCAGACAAGCAATAGAAACTGGTGAGCTAAAAATTTGTAGAGAGACACAAACATCAACTGAGTGTGTGACTGTGGAGAGTTTGCATAAAAGAATAAAGGAATTGAATCAACCATTGGTAATAATTAAGAATGCAGTCTTTCACTTTGACTAAAAAGATTTGTTAGTCTGTTCTAGAAAGGCATTTTATCTCTGGTTTCCGCTCACAATAATCTAATATCTGAGTCTAACCAGTTCACACTATTTAATTAAACATTCAAGCATTGGTGCAGGAGTTGACCGGGACGGATTGTTTGGTTATCTGAGGCCTTGAATGAGCCGTTTAAGATCATGGTGTCTCACAGGTCTCAGTCTAATTCCAGTTAATAATTAGGGCTAATTACAGCTAAATGCTAAATGCCTCTTTCTCCTCTGTCTGCTGAGGAGACATGGCAGGCAGAAGTCAGGGATCAGACTATTTCTGTCCCGCACAGACCTGCTGTACCAATACAATAAAACACTGACAATAAAAGGCTTAGGAGACTTATCAAATCATCAGATAAGACTAATCAGTGAGCAGGATACAGTTTCTAATTTACAAAGAATGGTGGTGGAGCAAAGATTTGCCTCATTATTCAGCCCCAGTCCAAGAAAGTCTGCATGAAATAAAATGAGAAAACAGTGTGATCACACCTTCTGTAAGAGTTAAAAGACTTGTTTGTTCTCGCATTAATCAAAATTGTGAGTCGTGTCTCCCAAGAGAATCACGTGGGTTCAAATTTATTTTATGGACTAAATATTTTTAATTTTTAATTAATATTTGGATTACTTCTGTGAATGATTGATGATTCTTTAAGTTAGATTTTTGTTTATCCTGTCCTCAGATGCCTTTAGATAACTTGGTTATTAGGCCTAACCAACTCGAAGAGCTAAGGGCCATGACTTATAATTGCTGTTTTTTTCAACCTGACTGTCAAACAAAAGACATTTCAGTTTAGATAATAAAGACAAAGCAAAGCAGGATATCCTTACATTTCTAAGCTGGAAATAGCAAATGTTTGGCATTTTTGCCTTATGAATTACGTTAAATGATTCATTTATTATCAAAATTGTTTATAGTCACTCTTTGTAAAATTTATAAAACCAGAGCAAAAGTGCCGATCCTGTGTACACGTGCACAGTTTGTCAGTTTGAGTCTGGACTGGGTTTGAAGTCTGGCTTAGCCTGGCTGGTTATCTCTTCTCGGAGGTGGGGTCATCATTGTGTTCTGCTAATGATGCTACATTAAGCCTGTCTACACCAGGGGGCATGTAATCCTCTCAGCTGGGCAGGGCGCTGTTTACACGGGAGTGTAAAGGCCAGCACTGAGGACTCTCCAGGCCTGTGCCCACACGTGATTAAGACATGGATGTGTGTGTGATGGGAGGGGGGGCTTACAGACCACTGCATAGAATGGTCTGACCCTTGACAGAGTATATCTTGATGCTGACCTGCTGTGCCCATACAATACAACACAATGCAATATAGTCCCTCGCTGCGAAGACCGAGGTCACCTGAGACAACAGTATTATATCCCCTTCACACCTTCCAGCTATGAAACAATGCACCTCTTTATGAATGAGCCACTGTAAGGAAAATCGGTGGGATGGTCCTGGAGGCAGGTTGGAATACAGTACTTTATTATCAGCGGTCAAGACTGTGACCCTTTGCTTTACACTCCTGTGGTTTTATTCCATTTCTTCATTGGCACGTCCCCTGTGCTTGTTTGGCGGTCTGCACCAAACTCCTAAAACAATATCCACTCCAAGAGAAGCACGTCACTTCACTGACAAAAAGCTCCAATCAACACCAAAAATCACGATCGCTGGTGACCCACCACAACAGCGAACCACCCTCAGTCCATCAATGCTCCAAATGCTGCAAATATTCAACCCAGACTTCATTCAGCACAGATCCACGTCCAGATACGCAGTCTCCTTTTTGAGGACGTCCTCCTGCATGTCCTCTGTGCACAGCTCTACCTGTGCATTCTCCCTCATCACTGATCCAAAGTGAAGTAGGAGAGGAGTGTCCCATATATGAGTTCTGTCCAATACAATGGCACATTGTGATCAGAAAGCCACAGAGAACAATCCCCATTCAGAAAGCACAGTGGCCACTCAGCTGCAGAATTCTGCTTGTTTGGCCATGAGACAATGCAGTGATGCCCCACTGTCACCTCATAGATTAGGATTCCTTACTAGGGGCAAGAGTAAAGGACAATGAATGGGTTTAGGTGTGGTGGTAAATGGATGCACATAAAGTTAATGACGGGGTTAAAAGTGTAACTTTATTTCTCACACAAATACTGTCTAATATTTAGCCGACTCAATTCACAGAGGACCCCAATCGAAACTAACGTTATTGTATTCACGCTGCGTCGTTCAAGATAATTGTTTAAATCCATTAGCGCTTTTCACAGCGCACCGCAGCGTGCGTCCCGTTTAACACCAAGGATGTGGATTCAGCCTCTAATTCTGTCAACCTGTGAAAAATAAAATTACGCATCCCCCCTCCCTCAAATACAAACAAACCACAGACAAGCGCGGTTGATTTGGGTGAATAATTCTGCGTTGATGCTCCCTAAACATCTCTCACGCTCCTATATTGGTTTCTTCACCTCAGAGCCACATGCCAGCTGATCGATTTCGCCTGACACAAAGGGTTTAGCTGTCAAAGGAGATGAAGTTTAAAGAACATCCCTTAATCACTTCTGCTATTGAATTTGCCAGTGATAATGGCAAATGATATCAAGTCCCATTAAAGTCTGATTAAAGCCAGTTTAAAGTCCACACTGTTGCCCACATTGATGAAGTGCGCATGCGTGTAGATGGCTGTGAAGCTTCTCTTGTGTATTAAGCCTCTATCTGCTCTAAACATTAACCCCCAATATTAACAGTTTCAAAAGGCCGCAGGATTGGGACGAAACGGCGCAGGTGCCCACATCAGTCGGTCCGTGGATTGCAGATTCAACATCACCCATCTCTGCATAATAGGGTCTTTTGTTTGTGTGATGTTTGTCATCAGTGCCAACGACACGGATGCATTGAAACCATACAGAGGAAGATCACCTGTAATGGCGTCCTGTTACATTAAAGTGGGACACACACTTCAAGCGTGCAATTATGGGTTTGTTTTTGTGGCTGCAGATGGAAACACAGTAAATACCTGTAGATCTATGCATTTCAGTAATTACCCTGGCGTTATGTTGGCACCATTGTAATGAGCTCAGAGAGTTTCCTGCGACTTATTTCTATAAATGAATTATTGCCAAATAAGTGCGTCTGTACTAAAGAGTGTGAGTATGTGAGTGAGTGCCTTCTTGGAATATTCGCATTATATTTATAGTATAATTTCAGTTTTTTAAGTTTATGCATTTGTGTACTCTTCAAATGCATCTTAAGACACAAATTGTGATCAACTGGTAAAAATGGAGCTCAACATTTATAAAGGCTGAAAGAAAAGAAGTGCCAACTGCAGCAATCCTGCTATAGTTTTTCCGAGTCTCTGTCTCTGCTGGAGTTTTGCCTCTTTTTAAAAACACACTTTACTCTTTTCAATTAGCAATTAATAAATGCAACAAAGGACATGGGATACGTGTTTCGTAACGGTGGAGCCGCCACGTCCCTTGATCACACCTATCAGTTTTTGGGGTTGAGCAAATGTTTGTGCGCGGTAATCGCGTAATAAACACGCCTTGATCATGTTTGTTCCAGTCTCGTAAAATGAACTCTGATAGAGACAGTTAATGGAGATAAAAGCTGAAAGCCTCAATGTAATTAGTAACCAGCCCATCCTCCTCAAAACTTTGATGTCCACCTATCAATACCCAGCCTGCCTTTCAGGTCCCATTGATTAGATTCCATTTCTCTCCAATGGGCAAAGATGTAATTACATTTCCTAACATGGTTTAATAAGAGAATCACATCCCACAGATATGGGAGCTGTCAAGCTATAATCAACACCAAAACCGTGGTCAAAAATCAGAGATGCAAATTGCTGATCAAAGGAGAATAAACTAAACTAAATTAGATTTATGTAAAAGCATAAGAATACCGTTTTATAAAGGACTGGTTGTTTTCATGTATAAATGCCTTAATTAGTATTGTTATTATTATTACTATTATTACATAGGGTAATTGGGAGGTTTATCACATACTCCCAGGAAGTTTTGTGATCTTGTTGTTTGGGCGTCGGGTGGGCCTACCCAACACGTTCTCATCACCACCGACCCGAGAAAACACCTTGAATTCACACCTGAAATCCACACCTCCTGGGCTCCCATTGGTGCATCGGCTACATATATCCGTCACTCTGCGTCACAAGGAGGATGACAGCGGCCTTCAGCAGAGACAAAACCATCATCAACCATGCATTACAGCCGCGGCCCCGCTGCTTTCCAGCTCTGCACCAACAGCGCCATTATAGACAGCGATGACTTCGGGTCTGCAGACGTGGAGCAGATGAACGATGTGCGCTCTCCGGGTTCAGGACCCTCCAGTCCGCTCTCCGTGAACTCGGATTCCAGCTGCACCAGCCCCGAGGGCAAGTCTGCCTCAACACAGCCGAGAGTGAGGAGGCCCCTTAACGCCTTCATCATCTGGACCAAAGAAGAACGCAGGCGGCTGGCTCAGCTCAACCCAGACCTGGAGAACACGGATCTGAGCAAAATACTCGGTAAGACCTTAACCCGTTATTGCCCTTAGAAATGCTGTGTTTTGGCCTAAAATGTCTTTGTGTGGAAAATGGTGAGAAGATTTACAGTTACACATTTACATTTAAGTGGATGTTGGGTTTTATTGATCAGTTTTGCTAAAGCATTAAGTTTGCAGGTTAATAACAACTCCATGTTCCTTCAGGAAAAACCTGGAAGGCCATGTCCTTGGCTGAGAAGCGACCATACATGCAGGAGGCAGAGCGTCTGAGGGTCCAGCACACCATTGATTATCCCAACTACAAGTACAGACCCCGCAGGAGGAAGCAGTTGAAGAAAACCTCCAAGCCCCAGACCACAGATGTGTCTTTCCCCTCAGTCTGCAGCCCAAGCTACTCTGTGCCCTACAACCTCACCTACCTGCTCCAGAACCAGCAGAACACCTTCCCGAACAGACAAAATTTCCCAAACTGCCCAGCTAACTTCCCTGCATTGCACAGCCGGTACCAAAACACTCCTGCATTCCCAGAAACAGCAGCAGCAGTGGCAGCAGCAGACACTTTCTCAAACAAGCCAGTGACATACCCAAATCCACCTACTTACCCTGAGGAGGCTCAGTTGTACTTTGGCAGTCAGCACAGGCACATGCAATATGGCTTCTCCGCAGGTCCACATCCACAGCCAGAGCCCAGGGTTAATGGGAGCCCACTGGGCCATGCTGGGCCTCCCCTGGAGTTTTACTTAGAACAGGTTCAGCTGGATATGCTTTACGACCTGGACCGCAGCGAGTTTGAACAGTACCTGGGTCCTCCTCAACACAGGCCTGAGTCCGTGGATCCTAGTAGCTACCATGAGCAGAGCAGCCACAAAGAGGGACGCTCACTGTCATAAAACCACCGAAATGGCCATATTTATTTAAATTATTTCAGTGTATCACTGGATTTGTCTGCTTTGTAATATATATGTTTTCAGCAAGTTGTATTATTAAATCAATTCTGTACTGTCTGCTAATGTGATAATATGTATCAATAAATGTTTCAATAAATAACTTTAATTGAACTTCTACTGTTATTTTCATTTTTATCTTTAAAAATGCGGAAAATAACTTTTTTCTACAGTGATTGTGAAAATGGCAAACCAATGCAACAAAGACAATTATTAAACTGGATTTTTGGTTCCTTTAATGGGTCAAGGCCGCAAAATACTTGCTGAGACTTTATGCATCTTGATAAAAACGTTCAGACCCCGTCTGATAAATGAACACATCATCGAGCTCGTCTTCAGATAGTGTCACACCCCAATTTAACATTATAATTCCACTGTCAAACTAAAAGTTTCAACAATGTTTAGTAGGGTTTATTAAGAAATGAGGAAAGGTATTCATAAATTGCTCATTGTTCGTGTTTTTCTTCTGTGAGACTGGAATATGTTTGTTTGATGTTTCATCAGCCGCCTCATAAAGCAATATATAATTTTTTCACCATTTGACATGCTGGATGATGACAAGGCTTATTTGTTATCTTTTTAAAAATTGTTTGATATCATCTTTTCTGAATTAAAACTTACAGGCGAAATGAATAACGTCTTTGAGTTCACAAAACAAAACAATCATATTGGCATAACGTTTTTTTTTTTACATTTATCCTAAGGCTGCATATGTAAGATGTGTAAAAATGCTGCAACAGTTACACTTTGCAACTAGCTGCAGAGCTTAAGAAAGATTCCTTGTGACATATTAGTCACCTTAATGTGTAAAATGAGTGCAATGCCCCTTTAAGCGCTCTGACAAATGATTGTAAATATCTGTTACATTAAACATTGTTGGCTATACTACCAACCCTTTGGCAGAAGCCAAAGTGTTGACACACTGTTTTATCTCCATCCACACGTCTTTCTCGGCTCACACAGGGAAATAGGGTGGGCGCCAGGGGCATAAACTTCCCAACTTCCTGTTTCATTTTAAACACATTTCACAAAGGCTCTAAAAATATTCCACAAATCGACATATCTCAAAATTCATTCGGCTTTGGGTGCTAAATGTTTACCCATATAGGAAAATGTTTACTTCCTTGCCTCGTAATTTCTGTGTCAGCGCCTCGAGCTTGAATTTCATCCTGGACAGATTTAACATTTCAGGCAATGCAAGAACATAATTTTTTTGCATTGGTTAAATATTGTGAACATTTACCCACAATTTTTTTTTTTAAATTAATCGCACAGTTTTTGTTATCAGTCAGCTGAAGTCTTCAGAAAAAGTACAGATTTGAACATTTGTATAGATTTTTCTGTTTTTTTGACTTTATTATATAATGTTTTGATTAGAACAATGTGTAAATCCTTTACATGTAAATTAACAAATAAAAAATGTTTAATAAAAACCCACTTTATAGGGAGAGTTTATGATGTGACATGTGACTTTCTGAAGTGCATTAAGTTTATAATACATTTTCTCTACAAGAAAAAAATTAAATCAACAGTAATCCTACTACTCAGACTTGATCATCAACTGCAACCTTTAAATACAAGAAAACTAGGAAAGTATTTGCTATTCCTCGGTTTAGTCACACTCAAAGTAGCGATCAAGTGGTCTGTGTCCACTTGATATGCTTAAATGTTTTAAATCTAAAACTTATACAAAAAGATAAACCCTGGATTTAATAATGACTTTATTTTTATTGAAAACATCCAGTTGATTGAATGCAAAAACATTAGTCACAGCTGAAAACCTCGGCCAATCTAATACAACAATTTTATAAAAGGTTTTGGGGGCTTCAGCAGTGTTTGGACAAGAGTCTGCAGAGGGAAATGTTGTGAGTCAGTGATGAGACTAAGATCTTAAAGTGCTGGGAGGAAAAGGACGGTAGCAGCTGAGGAAAAGATGACCTTGCTGTGAGTAGTGCGCAGAAGAGCTGATTAGGAAAAGTAAAGATCCAACGTCACCTGAATGAGAGGAAGAAATCTGACGTCAGTTCAATTCCCGAGACAGTATTACAAAACACACTGCAATGTGAAATGCAGAATGTGCTGCAAAACAGTAGGTGCAAAACAATAAAATCCTCTCTCGGTTCTCATTTTCTTATTTTATTAACTCGATCCCAAAGCCTTTAGCTGAACTTGATGTTTTTCTCAAACTTTGGCCCCTCAGCAACAATTAATGACCAGTTGCAGGAACTTCCTGAAAGACAAACAACTGGTTGACATCAGTGTTTCAGGTGAAAGTATCATCAACAATAAACAGCAAGGGACATTGCAGCTGGAAAAATCAGATATCTTTGTTACATTTATGAAACCTGTGCAGTTTCAAATATTTACAAAAGTGTGTTTTAACAGCTTTAAAACACTGATTACATTCTGGTTTAGTAACTATTACGGGCAATGAGGGCAACAAAAAATATATATTTGGCCTGGAATAAATGAGCTATCCACAAATACGAGTAGCCGCAAAACATTTAATCTCTACAGGGATTTATTTTTGCATGTATACCAAAAAGTGGATATTGGAAAACTGTTGGAAATCTCACAAAGAAACCTGTGAAAAATGTAAGGAATCTCAATGTGTCAGACCTTCTGTTGTTTGGACATTCCTCAGCCATAAAATACTTCCCTGGTTATAGATTCAACATGCAAATATGCCAGTTATGTAGGTCTACTACTGACACACAAATAGCTGGAGTTTATATTAAACCTAAAAATAGATCGGTGTTCAGTTACTCCTAGCATTCTTGAGATTGTGTGAGCTAAAATTAGCTTTTTCTTGTCTTACCTCCTACATGAAGGTCATCAATAATTTCCTGTCCTGAGTGCAGTTTGGTTAAATCCGAAGCTGCTGTCTGCAGATAATGCTCATCCGAGTATTATCCTGCAGGGACGTCTGCTCTGTCTGGAGCAAAGGAGGAAACTCAAACAGGAAAAGCCCTTAAGTGAGATCCTCAACAGTTTCTTGTCCTAACGAAATAATACAGTAAAGAGAAGGTTTCATTACTCTCCCTAGAAAAAATAGAAGATGTATTTTTACAACTTCAGGCATGAGGTCATCCTCAAACAGGAATTCCTGGTTGAATTCAATACGTCTGTCTGATCACTTCATTAGGAGTCAGACTAATCAAGCACTAATTGGGCCTATCAGATTACTATAACCTCATCAGACCAGTCCTTCATTGGAGTTTCATCAGCTTTTCACCTGCGTGTCTCACAGCTTTGCATCCTCAGCATTCGTGTTACTTATTTGTGTTACAGATAAGACACTCAAATCAGGACACTGCTCTCATGGAGCCGACAGCTTCGGTGAAATACAACACAAAATGTTAAACATGTGGAGGATCTTATCGAAAGAAAAAAGAAAACCCAAGTATGAGCAGTCAAAAAGAAATACATTTAAAAAAATGTGAATAAAAAATAGTAAGTATTGTTAAATCCTTCAGTTTACCAAATTAAACACATTTTACCACTCAGATCCAGTAGTAGTTGAAAAGTTTGGGCCCAAATTTTTAGACATCAGTTGGACATTTCTGCCACCTGCTAATACTGTTTGGAGTAAGTGGGACATTTTATGATATGTCTTTGCAGACACAGTGTCCCCACTGTACTGAATAACATGCATTCATTTCTAGTATGAGTTCCTACAAAAGGAATTGTTTACCGGAAAGTCTGCGGCCAGGACACTGATTCTGGAGACGCACTGATTCTCAGATCCTGGACATGCAATGTTTAAAGAAATAACCCCCTCACCAATAGGGTCCACACTGAGGGGCTCTGCTGCTACAGTAGCTTCAATGGTGGCTAATGTTAGATTTTCGTATTTTGCTACAACATACATTACTGACTCAGTTCATATGTTACTTTTTACCTCTGTCATTTTATGATTTTTGCAACTGCAATTATCTTATTACTGTCACTTGCAGCTGATAGCCAGAGTTAAATAGTGACTAGTGCAATAGACTAGTGTAATAATTCAAATATTATGACCAAACCTTTTAGTAAAATTCACAAAGTATGTGTGTAACAAAAAACTAGTGTTTATTCACAATGACTATTATTTTAAATCTATTTTAAAAATATATAAAATTATTTAATATAAAAAAAATGTACTTTTACTGTTATTTGTAGCTAGTTTAGATGGACTTCATCACTTTCATATTACTTGTTTATTGAAATTATTGCAACACATTTTATAATACTTTTAGTCATATGCTTTGTATGTTAAATATTTATCTTCAAAGTAAGTGGTAGGTTAACAAAGCCCTAGAGCACAATTACTTTACGGTAAGCATAACAACTCTGGTGAAAATTATTTTTTTTTTCAGTCCAACCATTAGAAATACTGTTTTGTCAAATGAATATATTTCTGCTGGGCAGAATATAAACTTAACACAAAGAGAGAACTTGGTGGAAAGTCAAGCGAGAGATACTAAGGCTGTGTCCAAAATTCCTCCCTGTTCACTCATTTACTACTCACCATAAAATGTACCCAAGGTAGTTCACTCAGTAGTGACCAGTCCGATGAGGTTTGAGACACTTCATAAACACTGTCACACGGTGTCGTCACAAACAGCTTCTTGAGCTTTCTCATCTCTAAACTGGGAGCATTGCACTGTGGGATTGTTACCAGAAAGTAGGATACATATGTATTCTGCTTTTAGTGTTGCATTGTGGGACACTCTGAGTGCACTAGATAGTGGATAGATTTATACTCAACATTCAGACACTACTACAAATGCGCTATATAGTGAGTGGGGGGTAACTTTGGACACAGCCAATGCGTAAGCTGTCTGAGGTGTCCTAACTGTTATGCATATTGAAAAAAAATCACTTTTAAGACCAGTGTGCAATATAGTGTAAGTTTCCACAAAATTAAATATGGCAGTAGGTAAAATAAATCATGATGCGGGAAAACAGCCATGCTGGTGCTACAAGTAATAAGCATATACGGATAACTACCATATCAGCTTTTAACTCTTTATCCGGGTATAATTCATATTTAGATTTTAATAAATTACCTCTACATTAAATCACACAGAACCAAAATAAATGGTTCTATAATTAATACACTATAAATACTTCATCTGAAAAACTGACGCAAGCAAAGCAGAACATATGTGTAAATGTGGAATGTAAATAATCAAAGCAAACTATTGTCCCCTACAACTATGGACAGGAAGGTGAACGAGCTAATTTTGTTTGTAGATCATGTGTAAATGCCATGAAGATGTTCAAAGGTGTCTGAATCTGGTGCTATGACCTCAGATGTGTTTCCCACGCAGACAGTCGTGACTGCCAGACACTGGTTAGTGTAGCGGGTCCGACGGACAGACTGAAGAGAACAGAGCTGTTGGGTGTGGCTCTGTGACCTGCTGGGCACATACAATACTCTATCAAAGTGTCTGAGCAAAGAGACTGACGCCTATCAACAAACACTCAGGGGATGATTCACACAGTCTTCAAACTGGCCGGAAGTGTGTATGTGTTTGTTCGTGTCTGGGCTGTTTTTATGTTTTTATTAAAACAGACTATTTATCAGACCTCAAACATGTTGGATACTGTGCATTTTAATATTCTGCACTAATCGTGGGTGGATTTTTACTCGAAATATCTTCATCAGAACGTAATGTGATGTTGTTCAGTGTCATTCCAACCGGAATATTTTGTATGGAAATAACGTCACACCTGCTTCCTCAGTGTCCGCTGGTCCTTTATGACTCAAGTCTGCGAATACGTTCATGACTTTATCTGTAATGTGTATGTGTTTGTGTGAGCTGCCAGAATTGTTTTTGGGTTTACTTCTTAAATGACCATTCCAGATACAGTGTTGAGGACCCACCTATATAGCATTTGATCAAAGGGCCTTTCCTTTTTGTTTTTATTTCCATTATTATCCACCCACCACCTCCTGTTCACTGCAACAACAGAGCTATGTCCTGGAGTAAACGTGATGCTATTTATTTCCTTTTCACTAATTTACACGTTTGCTGCTCTCGTTACTGTCGTTATGCCTGTTTACTGCATGAAGATTATGTTGTAGTTAGTTATTATGGTGGCAGATTCATGCCTTGATATTTGTTGAAATAATAAATTTATTGGAATTTATTTTAGAGAGAGATTAAGGCCAAAAACACCTTCTGATTTAGTGAAAGATTCTGTAATGTAACTAATTATTTTGTAATCATGAGACATTGGTAAATATATGAGATGGAAGAAATAGTTTTTTAGTTAATTCACAAATTTTTTCCTGATCTTTCATCCAAACCTCATAAGTTTTAAAATATTGTAAGCACCAAACCAGCCTTATGTTTAGCTGATGAGAAAAAGAATTACAATTATAGTTCTTGTCCTGCAGTTTTTGTACAATCTATTAAAAAAAAAAACAATAATTACTCCTCATTTTGTAAGATGTTAGAGGTAGAGCGGTTTTCACTTTGAAAGACACTAGAGAAAATTCTCAACCAGCTCCATGAACCCGTCTCAGGCAGTGGAGAAATGGGACATACAGTAGCATATATGTGTAAGCTAAAAAACAAATAAAGTTAATTAAAGACGGTTCCATATGCTCTAATTTATTATTGTACTGTAAATAGTGGGCTAGTTAACGTGCATCCTAATAACCGTAGAGCTGTTGCACATGGTTTAGCCTACTACATAGAATAATTCATAACGTTAAGGTTTTTTGAAGAAGCAAAAAATGCACTCAAAGCTTGGTAAATATTCAATATCCCACTTTTTGCTTTTCTGCTGCTTTTTGGTTTCCTCTTTTTGGCTCAGGGTAACTTACAACCCATATCTGCTTTGCAGTGTACTACAGCTGAGTTTCTTTCATACTATTAACTTTGTTTTGTCTTATTTTATTTCTAAGACCCTCAAATACCTTCAAGCAAGTGCTTCCTGTAGCTGTGGATCTGCACAAAGTACAGGAAGACGTTTGGACCTTTCTTCCTTGCCGAAGTGTTTCAGCTCAGCCATATTTTTAGAACGATTGGAGTGAACGGCTCTCTTGGGGTCATTTCACAGCGCTCCACAGGGGTTGAGGTCTGGCCTCTGACTGGAAAACTCCAAAAGATGGATTTTGTGTCTCCTGTTGATTTGAATGGTTGTTTTGAGTCATTGTCCTGTCATGTCTGGGTGGTCTTTAGCAAACTTCAAGCGTGCTGCAGTGTTGTTTTTAGAGAGCAATGACCACCTTCATGTTGTCCTGCCATTGATACCTGTTCACTGTTTTAGGTTTGGTTGACTCGTGAACAGAGATGTCAGTCAACTCTGATGAATCGTCTAAATCTTTAGTTTAGTTTTTACCTCATTGAACATTCTGTGTTTTGCCTTTGGATTAACATTGGCTGCTTGAATCAACTTCTAGATCAACGGCCACATTGATTGGACTCTTGTAGTTATGATTTTACTAGCGTCAACTTAAGTAAAATTGTGCATTATTGCTTCTGTATGTGTAGGCATTGTGAAAAATATGTAAACATAACACAAAACATATTGACTGTGTATATTTATTCCAAATTTACATTTAATGTGACCATGTGTGTATTTGTGTGTGTGTGTCTGTTAAGACATAGCATTTCAACACAACAACAGCACCAGTAGCACTGTATTGAAGATACGCTCAGTCCAGCATCTCTTCCTCCACCTTCCTCCACCTGTTAGTGTGTTAGGATGTGGGAGCTTTAACGCCTCTGCTGTTTGACTTAGCTGGCTAAAATCCTCACAGCTCTCCAGGTGCCTCAGCAGGTGGACTGTGTGCATGAAGCAGGCAGGTAGCACCTGAGGGTAATGCATTGTGTGTTAAGCTACAGCTGTAAAGCCACTTTGCTTATAATGCTCTGATAACAGTTAAAGCTGTCACAGTCAGGACATCAATAAGCTGTGTCTGAAAGCTTGCAAGATGGTCCATAAACAGATCAACTGCGTTTGGCTTTTGGCTTGTCCCTTCAGGGGTCGCCACAGCAGAGCATGTTCCGCCCGTTGATTTGGCATTTGCTTTTACACCAGATGCCCTTCCTGGTGCAGCCCTCCCATTTTTTGTCTGGGATCGGGACTGGCACTAGGGTCGCCCTTGGTGGCTGGGTGGGGCCAACCCCCCCCCAATTTAGAGTCACCCTTTTACCTAATATGCATGTGGTTGGACTCCAGGGTGCCCAGAGGAAACCCACGCAAGCAGAAGGAGAGCGTGCAAACTCCACACAGAAAGGCTGGATCGAGCCAGGGAGTTGAACCAGGGACCTTCTGCTGTGAACGGCAGCACTAAGCACTCCATCACTGTGCTATACTGACATTCTGTATAAATATAAAATAAGCCAAAACAAATAGTTTTAGAACAATTGCAGTTAAAGGCATGCTTTCTACACCCATTTGTCTGCTACAGTTTGTGTGACGTACATTTTGTCATCTGCCCAAGTCTGCAATAGTCTGGGTGGACCGTCTGCACCATGAGTGAGCCCACTGCGCATGTGCCAGACAAGTGAACTGGGCACTTGATGCACCAGAGGCATGTACTGTTTACTTTGACAACCCTGACACTGTTGTTCTAAACAGGTGGTTTTTATAGTCACTTTTTAATGTTCATCCAAATACAACAAACAAAGGAACCAGTTATCTTGCTGTTGCTTGCTGCGGGCATGTGTGTAACAAGTCAACATTCTCGTTCTTAGCATATGACTTGAAGTGCGGCTGCGTCCGCTGTGTGGGTAAGTGTCTTTCCAAGGACAAGCAGAATGCACGACTAAGCCAATATTTTGCACCGGACAAAAAGTTTGCAGGTTTGCAGAAATTACGTTTAGAAGGGAACCACAGAGATAAAGTTTAGTCTGAGTGGAAAAAATTCCATCCCTTTAGCCTACATGTCAGAAATTGGTATTGATTGAAGCACCAGCTTTGGCAGGTAACTCGAAATAAGCAGTATTTGGTTTGATTGGCAGGTTATTGTTGAGTCTGTGGAGGGGTTTAAGGAAGGTTGGACCTTCTCTCAGGACGTAGCCTCAGTTTCCTCACTCTCAGGAGGAGAGCAGTTTGCCTTTTAACTTTTTTATTTGTGCTGTGTTTGTAAAGGCCGCATTCCCTGAGCCTGGCTGCAACTTGTGTTATTCTTCCTGTGCTGTTTGCCCCACTCGCAGCTGGAAGGACAGGAAAACCTATCTGGAACACTAGTTCATGTATGTCATCAGTGATTACAGGACGGCAGCACCCGCCTGCGCCTGGTATTGGCAGCCTCATGCCTAGGCCCACAGGGCCAGGGCAGGCACGAATAATGCCGTCCCTTGAGGACAAAGCTGCACACCCCTCCTCACTCAAGGCCTCGCTTCTGCTTCTATGCAAGGAACTCTAAGTCCATACAGCCCTGTCAGCACACTTCCTGTGGAGAAACTGGAGAGGAAGCCAGCAGGCAGACTGAGGTGGCCACAGACCTCCACAACTTTCAATTTCTATCTCTTATCTTTGCACTTAGACCACACACAAATAGCTCATTCTGAAGCATATAAGCTCTTAACAAGCCAGATCCTCTCTTCGTAATAGTAACACCACTGTACTTTAAAGTATTATCACACAAAAATTATTATATTCAAAATTGCATTCAAAGCAAACCCACAGACATAACCGAAGCAAAGGTTGAGTCATAAACTGCAAATACCAACCTAGTAGTGTCATACAGTAGTTACAGAAGCCCTGGGGGTTAAACTGAGCAGGTATCTGTTGAATTATTTATGAGCTTTTTTTTTTTTTTGCTAAAATAGTTATGAAAGTAAAGGTACACACAATGCAGAGTGGCCATTTTTTTCATTTCATTTTCAAAATCAACTTGTTTCATGATGTTTAGAGACTCTTGAAGACAGAATAATGGATTGCTGCAATCGAGGTTAAATGACACTTTATAGTGAAGAAGAAAATCGTTAAAACAAGTTTAA
The DNA here is from genome assembly GCF_033026475.1 of Channa argus. Lineage (NCBI taxonomy): Eukaryota > Metazoa > Chordata > Actinopteri > Anabantiformes > Channidae > Channa > Channa argus. The sequence continues at coordinate 14,720,985 of NC_090215.1, forward strand.
TTTTTTGTTGAAACCATATCAATGCATCAATGGTAGGTTTTTCACTTTTGAAAAATAGTTTGATAAGATTTTTACAGCATGTTTAGTTATCAACATGAACACGTGATGATCAGATTTCTAGAGAACTTTCGGATCAATCCTATTTCACTTAGAAATACTCTGATGTCAAATCTTTTTTTTCTTCGCTTCCCCTTTTCTTCTTGCTGCCACTTTCCCAGGCAGAGGACCTACGAGAGCAATCTACGGGGATCAGTAATGACAGGGCAGTCCGGCCTCCCATTGTATGTGAGCGTTTACTCAGCATGGGAGAGCAAGGACAGTGAGACTACAAGAATACAATAGGCTCATATTTATTTACTGCTTAGTGGCAGTCAGGGACACCCCCACCTCCCTCCAATATCTGATAGCAGCTTTACAGTAAAAGACCTCTAATAAAGACCTCAGAGGGCAAGTAGAGGCTAGACTCTGTGTCTTCAGTGCTGTGGCATTAAGCATTTGATTCAATGTTGTTGTTCAATGTTTTTTTGCCTGTATTATGATCGAAGGCCAGTGTGCTACCTTGAGTTGAGTTAATATTTTAAATTTGGAAAATGAGCAGCCACAAAAACGGAGGCTAGATTTTGTCCACGTTGGAGAAAAAACACTTGATAAATTTGTTATATATTTTTGAACAAAAGGATTTTTAATACATATACAGATGTATGCACGTGGATGCCGTTAGGCAACAAAAATGTGACACTGTGCTGTGTTTTGACAGTAATACAAACATGTTCTTTCACATTATTACTGTCCTCTTAATACATTAACAACATCCACATGCAATTAGCACCATTAACAATTGATCAATAATCAATCTAAACATATTACTTTTGAGCATCTCCTCCAAATAGTGTAGTCACACAGATCTAAACAGAGCTTAAGGGATGAACAGTGAGGCCTTTAGGCTTGTGTGTAATGCTTTTGAATTCCAGTGGAGGGCTCCCTCTGTTGTACTGAGTGTCCACATGGGGAAGAGTTAAAAACCATCTGTTAAACAAATGCAGGTGTAATACACAGCAAAAGGTGATTCAATTTACGTTAAATTCGTATTGAATGTCCAGTGCAGTAGAAAATTACAGTATGTATCTGTGAGTATACAGTCCAGTTGTTAAGTCCAGTCCTATAGGCCAAACTTCCAAGTTTACAGAAGATCTGTAAACCCGACCTGACAGTGGTGTGACCATCTTTCACACAAAAAATGCCTGGAAATCGACCGAACTATGTGACCTACATGACCGAGCCCCCAGCCTTAAAAAATTAATTTTCCGAGAGGCATTACGAGAGTGTGATTGGTAGGATGCTGTGATGCCCGGTGGGTGTAATTGTGAAAGCAGGGCTGAAGTTGAGTGGCTTTGATGCCTCGTCCATCCCCTCCTCCAATCCCTGAGTTTCAGAGATTAACTCTGACACTGGATTAAAATCTCAAAATAGAGAAATCCTTTTTAGATGAAGAGATTGATTAAAAAGGGGGAAATGAGTGTGTGGTCATATTCTCGCCTGGCCGTTCCAAAACAGGAGCTCGACCGCAAACAACTGTTTTCAATCGGACTGTCGATACTTGACAGTTGAGCTTCAGTTTGCACTAAAGCCCAATGAAATGCTTCTCGTTTCATCATGGCAAAATATCATAGATTGAGGGTGTTTAGAGCCTTCATTTAAAGGAGTTTGTCAGTGTTTTGTGAAATTCGCTTCTTTGTATTTGTGCAGAGTAGGATGAGAAGTTTAATACCACTGTAGTGCGTGTACATATAATATGAGTATTCATCCTGCAGCTAGTTAGCTTAGCATTAAGAATAGTACCAAGAAAAATGCCTTTAGTTAACAATGATGCATCTAAAAAATTTATTTTCTTTGCAATTTCTATTACCTTTGCAAGAAATGTATGAAAACAGAGGAGGTGCAAGGCCTAAAAAGAAACTAAAAAGCGTCGTGAAAACTGCAAGAAAACAGAAAGATCACACAGAGAAAAGACTAGTGCACTCTACTCAAACATGCACACAAGACAGATTGCATCCCTGCTGTGTACAATTCAGCATTAGAAACTCTGTGAGCCCCACTTGCTGCTGGATCAGGCAGTAAGAGACAAAAGCCCGATGCTTGATATTGTCATCATTGTGCAGCCTGTTTGATTGCGGGAAGCAGGTGTATGTTAGTGTGGCCTTTCAGACCAAATTTAGTCATCCACTCACTTCCCTCTGGACCCCAGGTTCCCTCTGCCTTTCCCAGCAGAGCTCAGCCCTGCCCCCCACCTGTCTGCATGCATGAAACACTGCTGCATGCAGAGAGCGTATACGTCTGCACACTGTACAGTAATGCTGCAACTGCCTATTCAGATTTGGTGCATTGTCTTACACCGCTTTTTTCTACTCTGCTCTCCTCTCCTACATGTCTCTTTGCCCTCATCCTCCATCTCCACAGCTCCCCTCTCTCCTTCCAGACCCAAGCTCTCTTCCTTCCTGCCCTCTCAAAGCTTCCTGCTCCGGCTCTTATCACTCCACAAAACGTGACACGGTCCCAGCCCAGTCAAACCAACACTAACCTCTGTGTTCCCCCCTTTTCCTTGGCCATCACTGCCTTAAATGGAAGTTTTCTGTCCCCGATGTGGTGTGGGTGCTTGCAGGGGGGTTGAGGGGATATCACAGAGGCCTCTGTCACCCACCTGGGCCAAATCTGTTAATGGGCTTATTTATGATAAACAATATAACGTCTACTTCACAGCCTACAGAGGAACAATAAATCTGAAGTGGCCAGGCGTGTTTTTATTTATGTATTTATTTATCTGAGAGGAAGCCGTGGGCACACTGGGACATTATCAACTCATTCTGCTCTGAGGGGTTTTCCTCTGAGCAGAGGAAATCGTCTGCTTTGATTTACTTTGTAAATTTGAGCATTATAATACAGCAGTAGGAGATCAAGCGTGGCCAAGGCTGGGAAACCTAGCTGATATCTAGACTGTGAAGGCTAGTTTGAGGTAAAGCTTCATGCTTCAGCTGGTGTAAGTTTTTCATAAAAACCTTAAGAGAACAGAGTGCAATCACTAAATGTATTTATTTATTAAAACCTTTATTATGTTGGCAATTCTTCTCACCATGTAGCCACAGATTTATTAAATGCCCATCCCAGCTTTTGAATCATCTTGAGTAACAATATGTGCATGGCTCACAGGCTGTATTTATAGTTGTTGTGTGACATTGTTGCCATATGTGGGTCTACTAAGGGTATTGTAAGGCTATCTGACAATATCCCATGCTCCACAACCTGCAGCGGCAATACGTTTTGGATGGTATTGAGCCAAAAGAGCGGAACCTGCTGCTGCAAGGAATCCAACGATCACTGCAAAGTTCAAAGTCCACACCATGAGCATCGATCAGAATATGTGGATAGCATTTTTCAGCTGCGCATAAAGTCCTCCTGGGTCTCCATTGTTTTACACACTGCAGCATGTCAGCTTAGGTAGCAGGCTTTTGTGTGGATGCAGATATCAGGAGGGACTTTCCCCAAGTTTTCCTGATATGAGCTTTTCCCATTTTCCCATCATATATAAAAAAAAAATCACAGAAGGGATCTCAATCAGCTGGCTGAAAAGTGATGGGAAGCTGCAAACTTACAGTGAACAAAGCTTCAAATCAGATTTTGATCAGATGTTTTTATGTTTATCATGCTGTGTTTGAAATTCAATCTTTTTATTTTATTTTTTGTCCTTTCGGTTTATCCCGTGAGTTCACAGCGCCACAGCGGATCATTGTCCGCATGTTGATTTGGCAGTTTTTATGCCGGATGCCCTTCCTGACGCAAAACTCCCCAATTTCTACCGGGCTTGGACCAGCACTGCACAGCTGGGGATGGGAATGGGCTGTTAGGGGTTCAGTGTCTCGCCCAGAGATACTTTGACATATACCAGGACCGGGGATCGAACAACTGACCCTGTGGTTTGGGGACGATTGCCCAAACCACAATTTTCTAATATTAGTTTTACCTATACGTGCTAACAATTGAACAGTTTGGGAATTACCAGTGCAGCTGATCAGCCTACCTCAGCATTGAAGGCTGGAAAGAGAGAAAAACTGCTTGACTCCAAATCTGACTCCCAGCACCTCCCTTGTAGTGAGCAGGTATGGAGCCTGTCTGTGGACGTGTGTCCAACTGTAGCATGACTAGAACCGTGTGCATGTCCATAATGCCAGTACGTGTCCGTCAGAGGGAAAAGCTCACTAACACCTCATATCTTGTTAATTAAATCAGTACAAAAATGTAGCTTTTAAGCTGACCAGCTTTATATTCAAGGGACAAATATAAGCAAATTTTAAATAAATGTTGAGCACTTTTTTTAAAGGTGTCTGCGTTAAAAGAGTTGTAGACCTATGGGGGCAGATGCCACAAGCTGAAAACATGACATATTGTAGGCAAACGTGTTAAAATGTGTATGCATGCAACGGACAGAAACATTAGGAGTGTCCATGTGAGAAATATACATATGCCAGGTGTTGGTTGTGGTTTCGTGGTTTAAAGTCACAACTTGTTGTGCATATAGTGTATATCAAATGTCTGAATAGTGAGTTTTAGAGGTTCCGGTGGGTGGATTGTGTTCGTTTAGACTTGAGTGAGTAGATATTGATGATCCTGACCATTGTGTGTAAATGAACTGAGGAGATAATCTCCATCAGGTGAACTCAGCCACAGAGAGCTTTAGTCAAACACTGGACCTCCTTGAAGTTTAAGATAGGATATGTGAGATAATGTAATGATAAACTGAGCTGCGTTTCACTGTGACGTGACTGACTCCAGTCACAACAGACAGTTTCATCTCACTGGTGTATTTCTGGAGCCCAAATATCAGCCCTCACTCTGCTCGTGAGAAGGATGTTTAGAAAAACGGGTGAAAGTTAGATTTTAACACCTTAGGCTGATTCTTACTCTGCCCCCCAAGCACCACGTTTACCTCGACAGCCATCCATCTGCCTGATGATTTAGTTGATTTGATCGCATTAATTTTACAGCAGACTCACCAAGGGGGGTGGGGGATTGGGTGGGGGGGTGTTCTGTTGACCTGAAGAAAGTGTTGGACTGACATGATATGTGAATCTGATTAACGTTTGTTCTTCCTACTAGCGTTACTTGTTTCTGTACAGTGTTGTTGTAAAGGGAACAACGTAGGGAGGAAGCACTCACACACACAGTGCATTTCCTCCATAAAACCACAGCTGTGTGAAAACAACACGAGGTGCATTCCTCAGCCATTTCTCTCGCTTTAGCACAATAAAGTGCTAAACAGAGTATGCAGATCGCTGTCCGCAGCAGTGTAGCAGCTTGAATGAAACTTGAATAAAAGGTTGTGTTGTTTCTATCAATGTTTGCATTTGACTTTGCAATGACGGGAAAATCATCTAAAACATATTAACAGGCCCTGTAAAGATCAAAGTTAATGTGGGAAAAACATTTTAAGGAGCTTTTAACCACAGGCTATTAAAGGAGAAGTTGCTGCGTCTATGTGGAAGTTCCAGCTCTGAGTTTTGTAGTATTTGTTCTGTAATCTTCAGAAATGACTGTGGGTTTTTTTTTTTTTTTTTTTAACTACATGTTAAAAGTCCCATACTAACTATGTCTTATGGTTTTAGTTCCACCACAGTTCAGGACAACTTTCTGGATCTTTTCTCTTATCTTGTGTCCCTGCAGCTTCCTTGCTTACCTCTATTGATCCAGATTCTTGCTACCTGTGATGCCACTGATCACACGCACTGTTAATGATCGACACCGGGCAGCACGGACCGACACGGTGTCCTGTTAGCACCCTTGGGGGTATCTTCGTTTTGTTCTGTTGTGTCGCTTTAGCGCCTCAACAAGGCAAAGGCCACACATGAAAGGACTGTGAGTGTTTGAGCGACTGAAGAATCAATTCACACCCTGATTGTCATGTACAAAGGCCTCACTGTCTCTCCTGACTTTCCAAAATCCTAGTCTGGATAGTCTGATCAGTAATTAACTCAGCTTTCATCTTGAAGGCATCAAACATTGATTAATAAGTCTAGATGTTCTAATTTCCATTTGCTTAGAAATGAAGGTGCAATCTCCTCAAAATGCATCATCATGCCACTGCAAAACAGATTAGATGAATTGAGGGACTTCTTTGGGTGGAGAGGTCAAATGTGGTTCAAGCTGTGGAGAGTTGTATTTATGTGGCGGGTGGCTGTCTGAAAAACAATAATGCAGCTTTTAACATAATCTATCATTTGTTTCCTTACCAATACTCAGAAGCAGTTCCTTATTCTACAAAGCCTGCAGTAAGGGCAGGAATTGTGTCAGTGCTAAAAGTGAAAAATATGACCCTGGTGTTATTTAGTTTTTCTGACTAGTTGTTGTTTAGGAACATAATTCCATCCAATTAATTAAAGAACATTTTTAAAATAGTGAATTTTCACTTGCTTGCTTTTTTACAAGCACTTTTTTTCGTCTTCTGGGCCAAATAAAAAAGTTATTTCGGGCTCGTACTCGTGTCAAGGACAAAAAGAAAAGAAAGCCCCAAAATAGACAAGTCTTATCAGTTTGGGAATGGTCATTGCACCCGTGGAAACAATGCCATGGCGAGATGGGAGCTGAGGTTGACCCTAATAATGCGACGGGTCTGTCAAGGAACCTGGAGAACAGGAAGCCCACCATACCTCTGCCCTCATGGATAAAGTCATAAAAATGATAAACACCTCCATCAGGAAAATGTGCTGCTGGCCAGTGGAGAGGATTAGGGTCGGGCCAGTAAAAGTGAAGAGATAAAAGAGCCTGCTATCCCGTGTTGCTGACCTCCCTGTTCGTTTCTCTGAGGAAACCTGGGTTTTCCCTTCAATGATGATTCATCAATCAAGACAAGCTAACTCCCTGTTTAGCCTGAATTCTTTGAAGCCCAAAACAGACGACATTAAAAATAATCACGATTTTCGGTTGTAAATGTCCATTACAATCACACCTGGTTCAACTTTGTCCTACTGTACTTGCCACACTTACACACAGTTACAGTAAGTTTGAGGGATAATTACTGACCACCACCAGTGAAATTAAAATGATATTTAAGCTAAATTAAATAAATTAAACAAAGCAAAAGCAAAAATAAAACTTTAGACCTTGCTGACCGGAGACTGAACTTAGTGGAACAAATAGCAAGTATCTGTAAACATATACAGTATCTTGGTTAATCAATTTATATCATTTCTTTCATGGTAATAGAATGAATTTGAGATTTACAGTGTTCAGTCCCCATGTCGTGGATTGAGCTGGATACCCTGCACAGAAATGTAAGAGTTTGCGGATCAAGAGTTCATGGATCAATGACGCATGATGATGCCTGCCGGAACCAAACGCTCAGTAAAAACACCCTTCAAAACCTGACTGTTCACCATGAGTGTTTCTGTTGGACTTCGACAACGAACTGAATAGTGAACCCATAATTTGTAAAGTAAACTGATAAATGAAAAATCATTGAAGATAAACCTCAGCTTACATGTTGTTTAAAAATAAGACTCAGTTATCATTGAAGGAAAATTGTTTTGCAGCAAAGTAAAAGATGCCACAGATTTAAGCTGAAAACTATCCTTGACATTATGATGTTACTGTGTCCTGTGAGTAAAACTACAGCACTATGGATGTTCTCAGGAAAGAGACTTTGATTATTTTACTTGTTGCTTCCGTTTTATTGTTGGCTGACCCCTGGCAGCGTGCGAACCCTGAGGTCACTACAACTTGTGGTGAAGTGTCCAAACATCCTCATGTTAGCATGACTAAAGGCATATTTAAGATTTGTTCTGGACTCTGGCTTCAGTTTAGTAAAACAGACAGAGACTGAGGGCGAGACGAGAAGATAAAGCGGATGTGCTCATCTACAAATCGAGCGGCTGAGACAAACAAGAAATGGTTTTATCATCAGTGCATCTTCATGAGACGAGGGCAGGATGGTGCTGCAGAGGGTGAAGATATCAAAATGTCCCCTTGTGGAAACGTGAACTGAACTGGCCAATAAACATAACAGGGCAGAGTAGATTCCCACCTGATTCCCAGAAGATCTCTGACAGATTAACGCCTCCAGAACAATGAGACGAGAGTGGAGACTGCTTCCTCTGTGTCTGAGACAGACAGTGTCCCAGTGCTGCTCTTTCTGCAGGCCTGGGGTGTGTGCTCTCAGGCAGGAAAACTTTCCCAGAAATCCGCAGGGGGGGGGAGAAAACCGTGCCACGAGTAACACATAAAAATATCTGCGTGCATGCGAGTCGCTACGTTTTACAAAGCCTGACCAGTTTTTATGTTTCAGTTTTTTAAGTACATTTGCCAGAATTTCAAGCCTCTAGTTTCTGTGACCAAAGGGTCCTGTCAGCGACCTGGGAAAAAACATGACCGACCATAGACTCTCACATCCTTTATGTGAACATAGTTTAACCACCTTGACCTGTGGATGATCTCTCACATTGTCTCCCACACATGAGGTGATTTTCAGGTTACAAATCAGCCACAATAATCATCTTTATATAAGACACCGTATTCATTGCCACTTTCCATTGATGAAGCCTTCTGCAGAGCGTGACTGCCAGCTGGCAGCGCAATTGAAAGAAGCTCATTTTAAATTCCTCTGTGACATTACTAGTGTTGAAGCTTCAAACGTTCCAGGTTGTTGGAAAGGTGTGATTTCTATTTACAGAATTAATCTCAGACATTTCTCTTCTCTTCTCTCTCCTGCACACCTGTTATGTGGTCTCCTCCTTAACCTCCGCATACTCTCTTTTCCCCATCCTGACACACCTCCCACTCTCTAGAGCAGGTGTTGGAGGAAGTCATAGTCCAATCCGACTATCTAAACAATCATTATCTCACTGCGGATAATGGCAGATGTCTACGTACTGCCACCTGGGTCCAAGACTGTGTTTCCAGCTTTAACAATGCTTTAATAGCCCACAATACACAATGTAAATGTAGAGTCACAACTTACTTTGTTGCAACTTATTTATTTAAACTCTACGAAATCAACTTCTGTTCACTTAAATTGGAGAAACAGACAATTACCGATTGTGTAAAAGACATTTCAAGCTGCTGCACTGCAAAACTAAAAACTTAAATTAGAGAAAACTGGCTGCACCAGTGATTTTTGTAATGCGTCAAATGTATTTTGTGAAAGCAGTCACTGGATTTTTATCTTCCTTTGCCATTTCTCACTTGGTTGATTTGGTTTTACAACCTGCAACATTTGCTGCTTTATTTTTATTGTTCTAGTCTAATAATAGCAGCCAGCAGTTTACATTGACAAAGCTCTGATTAACCCACTGTAAACTACATGTCCAAAACTGAATCACATTGCAGCTAAAAATATTGCAGCCTCGGGCACTGGCGAAGACCACATTAGAGCTAAAAGGAAAGTAAATACACTCTTCTAGCTGTGACAATAGGCAGTTGTTTTGCATATCAGCCTAATGTAATTATATGTAAATGTTGTGTTTAGAGTTTTTGCCCTGTTTCAAAGTAGTGGAACAAATTGAATGCAAATTCAGCCTTGTTAATACTTTTAATACTAGGTTTTAAGCACATCGTCTAAGTGAACAAGGCATTTTGTGGCTTTTAATGCCTTTATTTTGACAGTATTAAATGGACAGGAATATGCAGCAAGCCAGACTCTAAACTCTTCCTCAGACTCGTGTAATGTTTGAGCTCCATCTTATACCATTCTTGTTTTATGTGTAGGTACATGTAAGATTCACACATCCACACATCATATCTAACCAGGGGATGAATTATATGGATCATATGGCACAACCGTTTGTGCCACTTTTTTAGTCAAACACTTTGACTAAATCAATCAAAATGTATTACACATGCAGAGGCAATGCCCTCACAATATTAAACATATAGCTGCTTTTGGATGGGAAGTGAAAGCTTCTGAAAACATGGATACCCCTGAACACTTGCGGCTAATTAGCAGTATTGTTTAAACTCTGAGCTCTTTGGCCTCTGCAGCTCCTGAGGCTCAGGGGATTAGCGTAGAGTGCTAACATATATACACCTTCCGTCCCTGTGATTTAAACTAACACCACTGCCTCGCAGCTCAGCACAAAGGAGGCAGCAACCGCATTGTGCAATTCCCAAGAATGCCACCCACAGACGTTTATACAGCAAGACTGGCGACCAGCAGCTCAACTACGTTTCAGAACTCGCTTGGAAGGCGGACAGTTTGTGCTGCTACGCCAAGGACAGGAAGTGCTTGCAGAGGGACAGGAAGTGCTCACCGCTGCAGTAGCCGAGGCTGGAACTGAGATAATGCCATTGTGTAAGCAAGCCAAGTGACCTCTCCCTGAGCACAGAGTCCAGAGGCTGGCGTCGAGAGCCCTGGCCCCCACCCAACCCCAGACTCCCCAGGCACGGGGTGGGGTACTTGGTGGAGGGATGAGGGGAGGAATCGAGGGAGGAGGAGGGGAGTGTGAGGTGCGTCACCTTCTATCCCCCACCACTACCTCACCCCCCACCCCTCACCCCTCCTCTGGGTTGACTCTGAACCTCACCTTGTAGAGGAAATGTGGCTACGACTCCAGACTTTATGACTTCTCCCATCAAAAGCCAGGATTTTTCACTCCCACACAGCAAGAAAGAGAGAGCGAGAGAGAGAGAGACGGCCGGGGCACACTTGTACCCACGCCCATGTCAAAACACGTATTCACAGAGACACACACGCACATACAGCACAGACACACACAGACCCTCTCTTAGGATTGGAGGGGGAAAACCCTATCAAGTCATCAGCGTTAAAATAGATGATGACAGTATTATGGTCCAGATCCTGTCTCATGCAGCACTTGCCTGGAGCTCCATCCCACTCTCCCACCGACCCCTAGAGGGTCACCCAGCGTGCTCTGGAGTCCCTGCTGGTGTCTGTGTGGGGGCATGAAAAGGTTGCATAGGCATCTCTCATATTTCTGTCAGCCTGCTTTTGACGTGTCAGACCGTGGACCCCAGCGAGATGGGAACGGTCAGAGAAAAGACGGAGCTGACAGGCTGAGGTCTGCAGGCTCTGATAACAGCCTCTGCAGCCAGTGGGTGCTGTTTGGATTTAGGCCACAATCACGGCTTCATTCTTTGCTACATCATTCTAGATATTTGAGATGCAACAGATAGTTTTATCCTTTTAATCTTTCATGGTTAGAGACATCTGTTCCAAAAACACAGTGTTGTTAGTTTGCATGTGTGTATCATGAGAGATAAAAGACTTTAATATTATATATTATTATAATATTTATCCAATGAACTATGAATGCTGCTCAATAGAGAAGGCCAAAAGTTTCCCCTCACCTATTGTTTGTGCAGGGAAAATTATAATATTATATTATTAGTTATTATAACATTAATAACAAACAATTATAAATGAACCAACAACCAACTAAAAAAAGTCATAAAAAGTCCTTTGAGATTAGTGTTTTTTTAAGGGTAGTTAAGAGTTAAAGCTTTGTGTGAGTTCTTGAAATGTATGTGGATAAAATGCTGAGGCCATTAAAGTAAAAATACTTTAGTACTTGAATACGTTGTTTAATATTTAGATATCCAACGAGCTGCATTACATAATTCCCAGCGCAGCCTTATTATATCACTTGAACACAATTAGGATATTGGGGCCCCTGAATGCTAATGGGATTCATAAAGTGCCGTTTATTAAATCAGTCAGCTTTTTAATGGGTTCATTAACATCCCAGACCGACGGCTACACGGGCAAAGATCCACAGTGGCAGAAACTGTGGTGAGAATTGAAAAGAGACAAAAGCGCATCAGTATCACTACAGTTTGCAGTTCTCATGAACGAGGGCTCATCACCTTAAAACTATTGGTTCGTGTTTACTTAGGATTTCTACACTGTTGTATATTTTAGGAATTTAAATCCTTAATTAACGTCTTTTTGTCCTGTGCGTGTCATTATGCTATGACTGTGTGTAAAAAAAAAAAGAAGAAGCTGTGAACGAGGAAGCCATTACCGCCGTGCGTAAACCTGATACTGATTAATTTAACATATTTAAAGACCCAGCACACACACTGATGATCAAGTCTGTGAGTGTTTGAGCATCCTTGACAGTCAGGAGTGAGAATTAAAACGGGACCAGCACTGTCCAAGTAAACGTTTGACGCAGATGAACGTGTTCTTCAGTTTCACCTGTCTTCGCTCCAAAAGCAGGTGCATTTAAACGTATGTACAATTTAAAAACCCACACGCTACATTTTGTTGTAAATCTTGTGATATTTTTGTCATTTGTAATTTTGCGTCTCTCAGTCTTTCCACAGTCGGGCTCAGCACTCCAAGCAAGGGCCGGAGGCGGGGTGCGCTCAACTTTTTTACACCTTTCTAGTAGTGGTCACTCCCACCACACGGTGATTGGCTGTCTGTGAGTTTATAGCGCAGCAACTTCCACGATTCTGCGCTGAATGGATGGTTCTTTCAATCCGTGCGGCTCCTAGAAGTGCCAAATGGATGTGACTAATTGTTTTCTATTGCAGCGTGAAAACGAGAAACGTCTGAGTTTGCCCCAATAAGTTTTTCTTTTTTCTTTCTATCTCTGTGTCGGCTGTTATCGGTTATAGTGCCTTGTTGTCTCTGCGAGCTGCCCGGTGGCTCTCCGAAGTTCCCAGCTGGACAGAGATGAGTAGTCCCGATGCGGGTTACGCCAGCGACGATCAGACCCAGGCAAGGTGTGCGATGTCAGTCATGATGGCTGGAATGGGACACTGCCAGTGGGCCGACACTCTCAGTCCTCTTAGGGACACGAAAGTGAAAAACGAGCCGTGCGCGTCCAGCTCCGGGAGCCAGAATCGCGCGAAGAGCGAACCGCGAATCCGACGGCCCATGAACGCGTTCATGGTCTGGGCGAAGGATGAGCGCAAGAGACTGGCTCAGCAAAACCCGGACCTGCACAACGCGGAGCTGAGCAAAATGCTCGGTAAGTAATTCTGCATTTTATTTCATCAATCTCGTGTTGCTAGTTGACAGATCTATAAAGTGTTTCTGAATTTGAGGTGTTTCTTTTAAAATATTTTAAAGTTTTGTTTTCACTTTGATCAAACAAGAGTCAGCAGTAGTTTGTTCCTGGATGTAGATAATGGTCAGGAAGCAGGTGGAGTTATTAAAAGTTAAAAGGCCTGAGCTAAGCTTCAGATGTAACCTCAAAAACCTGTCCCTGCCCCCTGAAATGGCAACAAGCTATTTTTGTGCACATAACAAGGCTGCTTACAGTATCTGCTGACATATCACTGATGTGCACTCTCCTCCTGACCTGCAGGGAAATCATGGAAAGCCCTTTCTGTCACTGAAAAGCAGCCCTTTGTGGAAGAGGCAGAGCGGCTGCGGGTTCAGCATATGCAGGATCACCCCAACTACAAGTACCGCCCCCGGCGGCGAAAGCAGGTGAAGAGGATTAAGAGGCTGGACTCTGGATTTTTGGTGCACGGCGTGTCCGAGCACCAGGCCCCGTCAATGCCCGGGGACGGCAGAGTGTGTGTGGAAAGTCTAAGCATGGGCTACCACGAACACGGCTTCCAGCTTCCTCCACAGCCACTCAGTCACTACCGAGATGCTCAGGCCCTTGGGGGCCCCTCTTATGAAACCTACAGCCTCCCCACGCCTGACACCTCTCCTCTAGACGCCGTAGAGTCAGATTCCATGTTCTTCCCTTCACATTCACAAGAGGACTGCCACATGATGCCTGCATACGCTTACCACTCTCAGGCAGCAGAGTACCAGCCCCACGACCACCACAGCAACGCCATCCTGCACCGACATCCTGCCTCAGCTTCAGAGCAGCCCCCGCAGCCTGCCACCCTTCCCCCTTCCTACATGGGATGCCACAACCCTCTGGCCATGTACTACACCCAGCACTGCAGCCCCAGTCAAGCCAAACGGCATCCTGGTGGGGCAGGACAGCTCTCCCCCCCTCCTGACTCCCACCCTCACTCTGCAGACAATGTGGAGCAGATGCACCACTCTGAGCTGCTGGGTGAGGTGGACCGCAGCGAGTTTGAGCAGTATTTGAGTTCCTCTTCAGCGCGTGCGGACATGACAGGCTTGTCGTACGGGCCACACGAGGCTGGCATGCAAGGACCCGAAAGCCTCATATCATCGGTGCTGTCAGACGCCAGCACAGCTGTGTATTACTGTAGCTACAACAACTCATAACCTCCTGTCTCACCTGTTATCCTGCTGCAAGGACACATGATCTTACCTCAAATCTCTGTAGCTAAATTTGAGCAAAATTATTTTATTTTTCTAATTCTTTTTCACTACTGACAGAGAAAGGCCCATGAGATTACAAAGTAAAGCTCAGACTTACAGACTTTGTACTGTATCTGTGTGAGAACAGTTAATGAAGCCATAGAACATATTAACATGAACATGAACACTGGTTTTGAGGACATTAAGTCATTTTGTGATACTAAATATTGTACAGCCACTATTTTAAAACCTGTGTACATACCGAAGGTGTTTTTTTTTTATACTTTTTGCACTTTTGAGAAATAAATTTTGTCAAATACATCTCTTGTATTTTTCTTTCACTCTGAAAATTCCTCTCTATATGCAGGAACATAAGTCAACACGACGGAATCCCTCTTCTTTATTCTGTCACATTTTCCACATGGCACAAGATGATCGTTCCTTTGGTGTTGCCTCTGTATTACGTGCCTCTGTCTGTGTTTGTTTTCTCGACTTCCACATGGAGCTGAATGGGCTCCCTACGGCACCAGTTGCTCACCTGGAAGCAGGGCAGCAGAGGGCTGTGACCCAGCTTCCTGGCCTGGACAGCGTGGAGGCAAACTCAGTGTCTGCCTTACACACGGCGCCTTGTTTGCGCAGCATGGGAGCACAGTTAATGGTCCGGACATCCCGTCTGTAAAACAGTTAGTGTCTTCTGATTAATAGTAGGGCCCATTAAAAATTCACAATGGTTACTACAACACTATACATTTGTGTATTTTCACAGGTAAACATGGAGTTCATGGTGATGGCACAAAGTCTTCTTACTGTGGGTGTCCTCACAGGCCATGACATCTTCATCCACCAATACTCCGACATGAATCAAACTTATCATTTAAAAATCTTTAGGAGACCAAACCGTGATGATACTTCGGTGTATTTATAGCTGAAAAGGAGTTGCATTTTATAAACAGGGGTTTTCCTTATTTTAAAAGGAAGAGGTTCCTCTCTGAGGGGTCAATCACCCTGACCCCACCGTCCATTTTTAGTGCTTCAGAGGAAACATGTTTCAGAGGTGTATATTTTGATGCGCTTTGTTCATGCTGGATGTTATGAAATGTTCTCTTATGTAGCAGAAGTAGAGGTTGGACTTGGAGGTTGGTAAATATAAACGTGGTTCTTCCCACGGTTGAAATAATGACATCAGCTCTCAGTGGTTAAAAATAATTATTACACTATCATATCTATGTCAAAATCTCCATGTTCTACTGTAAGCACGTATGTTCAAAATGTGGAGTTATGTCTTTTAACTTTTCTCTCGGCCACACAGACTCATTTGCCTTCAGGCTACAGGAGAATCTACTTTAATTGGTGTGAATGTGTTTAAGGTCAGTCCACAGTCGTTTGGCAGGTTTATCCTCCCTGTTGTTGGAGCTAAGAGGTGCACAACAACAGGCTCAGGCCATGATCCCTGAGGCATCAGTAGACTGGGTGGAGGTCACCTGTGCAGACTTAAGGACAGGCAGACCCCCCATGTCAGCCATGGTATTATCTCCACACCCTGAGTGAGCTGGGTTAATTGATGAGGAAGCACTCAGTCAGTTTTAAAGTTTATCTCAGAGGTGCAGGACAGAGTTAGGCTGGGAATTAATCATAGTTGGGATTTGTGTTTTGCTGGTAAATATGATCTTTTACAGATGCACTTGCAGTGTCAAGCAGTCAGAGTTTTTTTTGTCGCATACAAAATGAAATGCAGTGCTGATACTTTTAAGACTTGTGCGAAATATATTAATAAAAATATATTTTGTGTATGTATATTTTTATTGTCAATTTATTGCAAAAAATACAATTGCATTTGTATATTAGAAATAGGAATATCAGGGTGCAAGTATGTAAATGATCTAAGCAGCATTAATAGTCTTTACAAAAGTTATTGATAATATAAAAATATAAAAATAACTGATTTGTTATAAATTAAAGAGATTGTATATGCAGTATTGCAGCAAGTATATACTGAATAAATTGTTGCAGTTTTATTAAAGGTTAAAAGTTGATAGCTTTAGTTTATAAAAGTATTTATACCCTTTTCTGTGGAAATCTAACATGCTCCCTTGAGATGTGTCTACAACTTGACTGGTCTGACTTTCCTATGCATTAACAATAATTAATAATTAATAAATTGTTGAGAACCCTACACCAACACTAGGTGAAGGTTTCTTGGAGCACAGTTACCTCAGTAAGTATGAAATTCTCATCCACCAGGAGTGGGGCCACACTGAGCAACCGGACAAGAAGGACCTTGGTCAGGGAGGAGACCAGGAACCCAACCCTCACTCTGACAGAACTTTCCAAGGTCTCTGCAAACATGGGAGAACATGGTGGAAAGACAAGCATCTTTGGAGCATCCTGAGCACTGGTGAACAAAGTTCTGTCTAAAATTCTTCAAAGATCTAGTACCACCTGACTAAGGAAGAGGGAAAATTTGTATCACACAAAGCAGAGCAGGTCACCTGCTAATACCATCCCTGCTGACATACAGCACATTTTCAGCAATATAATTCACAGGCTGTTGATAATTTATAGTAACTCAAATGAAAAAATAAACTTAAAATTCTTAAACTTATTTATCACATATTTTCAGTCAAGTAGCAGCACTAAGATGTTTCTAGTGAGCACAATATTCACAGCTCAAAGCTCAGGAAATCAGGGCTTTTGAGTGTGTGTGTGTGTGTGTGTTTGTGTGTGTGTGTATATCTCGGGGCCTTGCTGCTGGGAGTCTGCAGAGAGCCACTCAGAGATTACAGCAGGATGGTCGGCTACATTAACACAGCACTTAATCATGGCGCTGCCCTAATCTCATCTCAGGTAGCGGCCTTTCACAAACACACAAACACAGCTTCATTTAGCCTCTAAGTCACCTGCAATTTGTGTCGTTTAGCTTCCAATAAACCCCACACACATCATGATTAAACCCTGAAAGTGCAGAAAATATATTATCCATAATTGATTTTGATTTCTCCCAACTTTCAAAGCATTCGGGAACAAAGTGGAAAATAATCGAGCAGAGTTTATAAAAAGCAGTAGAGACAAAACAAGCAAAATGAAAATGCCATGCCATTGCTTGCATCAATGTAAAGGAGATTACAGGCCAACAATGTGGGCCTCGTCTCAAGTTACTGTAACAATAAAACTCACATGCACATAAAGGAGCTCTGACATCAAGTCACCAGCACGTGTCTGTGCTTGAAATGTGTTTGCTTTCATCATAAATGCCACCCAGTAATGCACACACACAC
The DNA here is from genome assembly GCF_033026475.1 of Channa argus. Classification (NCBI taxonomy): domain Eukaryota; kingdom Metazoa; phylum Chordata; class Actinopteri; order Anabantiformes; family Channidae; genus Channa; species Channa argus. The sequence continues at coordinate 14,738,505 of NC_090215.1, forward strand.
ACAGAGTGTATGTGTAAACACTTTCTGTCAAGGTGAAGATTCCCTTGTGCAGAAAGACAAAGAGGCTGCGAGGGCCTGAACTGATTAAGTCATTGATAGTAGATTGCAAACAGTGCATATGAGACAGCTGCAGGGGAGGGTGTGTCCTTTGTCTAAAGCAGGGCTGGTTGCTCATAATCCCAGGCATATGCTGTCCCTCTCTGGCCTGATCGCTTTTATGGTCTCTGCCTGACACACCACCGTCCAGTTGTGTTCCCACTATATATAGAGTCACAGATCCAGTCAATCTCCACTCAATGCTGTGACTCAATTGTTTATTTTTCTTCTGATTCCAGAGCTGTCACACGTATTAGTTATAAATAGTTGTCTCGTGAGTTGTCAGATCTAACAGGTACCCCTGCTTTTCTGTGCCAGGATGTCAACTGCTGTGTCAAAATTCGCAGGGATTATTCACAAATGTTTCGTTTCTTGTTTTATTTTTAAATTGCACCTCGGAGATGCACTGTTATCAATAAGGTGTAAGACAAATTTACAGCTTTTAATCGTTCCAGCACTTTGATTTCTGCTGAAAACTTTTGAACTGTTCACACCCATTAGATGAGGCATTGGTGGCTTTATGAATTTTGTGCAGGGACATATTCAAGTTTTATTTCATCTGTTTCATTTACTGTGTCATGTGTATGGAAGTGGCCAGTCTTTATGGAAACAAAAGCAATACATAGCAAACAAAGACCTTTACTATAATGATGGTGGTGATGATGAGAATACTTGAATATATGAGAATAATTATCCACCATTATCATGGTTAGAGCTAATGTTATTATAAGATTTACCTTTCCTTATTGTCAAATCTTTAATTTATATTTACTGCAAACTGAAATAAATGTTTATTTCAAATAAACTGTAACACAAAAAAAGGTTTTACAACCATCTACCAACAACTAAACATTGTGGTTTTTAATGAAGCAGTATGTATGTATTTTGGGTTTATGCCAACCAATAGTATAGTTGGTATAACTTTGTATTATAAAAAGGTGTTTATAGTTTTACATTACCCCCTAAGATCTTTCAGTTTCTTTTAATACTGGAACTATGTGTCAGTTTAAGCATTGCAATGGCAGTGTAACTGTCTGTAATATAGCTCCAAGGAGATGCAGTAAAAGTTTTTTTTCTTTTAACGTTGAAGCTGTTTAAGGGGAAATGTAAGAGTTATAAATGGGAATGTAGCACTTGACAAGACTTGACAGTGTAAATAAGCATGTGAGATTATTGTGGTAGCACAAACGGGTACCCTGCAGAAAACAGTAGCTGCTAGTGCTGGTCATAAAATGGTGATTTGGTGCCAGAGAACATTTTTTCAAGCTGGGTGGCACATTTGTTCCACAGTCAGGAATTGACTCAGGGAGCTGAATCAACTCCACGCCTCTCCTGATCAGCTCAGCTCTCCTCATTATGCGGGACAATTTTTAGCTCGTGTCCAGGCGGGTAGTGAGTATAAGATGACTGTATCAGCAGTCAGTTTCCTCTTCACTGTGTTTTTCTTTGGAAGGCTTAAAGCACTGGCAGGTTTGGCTACAGCCACATGTTGCTCTCTATAGGTTTTATGCCGTTTTGTTATCCCCCAGACTCTGGACCTTCCTGCTTCAAAGGAAAATGAGCAATGCTGTTTATTAGCAGAGAACAACATGTACTGTGACTAACTAAACATCATAAATGACTGTGACTACCTAAGCATCATAAACGTACACACTATTAGAAACCCTGACATGAGATGTGACTATTAGTAACAAAATATATTAGGCAGCAAGTGAACAATTGATTCTTGACGTTGAAGAGTCAGACGCAAGAAAAATGGGAAGCGTAAGGACCTGAGGGACTTTGACATGGACCAGATTGTGGCTAGATGACGATGTCAGAGCAGCTTCAAAACAGGAGGTCTTGTTCCCGTAGGCAGTGGTCAGTACCTACCAAAGACCACTAGTGGTCCAGTGACAGGATGACGGCTAACCAGGGCCCACGAGGAATAAAGGACTGATTGTTTAGTCCAATCCCACAGAAGACCTAGTACAGTACAGTCAATACCACCAGGTGTCAGACACTTTTTGTATCACACCTTAATACATGATAGGTCATGCGGATTCCTGGCCAATGTCAAAAGTCAGGGGTGAGGCCAGAGGGTTTCTCTGGAGTGGCACTGGCCACCTCAAAAATCTGATTGGCCACCCCAAGACCCCCTGCCAGAGTGTCAAGTTGGTAAGTAAATGAGGTAAAAGCTGAAAGAAGTCAGTATCATTAAAAATAAATATTTAGTTTTTTTTTCTGTGCATTTAAAGTGGTTTTAAATATTCAGTCCCTTTAGAAGTTTGTGGCAGTTGCAACTGGGCAGATTATCCCCACAAGGGATGAAGCTTTATCTACATTTATTACTAATTTGTTTATAACTATTTGGAGTTAAGAATAGTGGACAAGTTATGTATTTCACATTTCTGACACTCCACAAACAATTAAAGAAACTATTAATCTGCATTTTATTATTTCCAAAAGGTTTTTAAATTTGAGTTTAAAATCATTTTAAACTTTCCAAATGTGTCCCCCAGTCTGGGCACTTAAATAAGAAAATTAGATCCTCCCCTGCCAAAAGTATTTATAATGGACACGTTAGTGTCAGGATTGGACAATGGAAGCAAAGGAAGAGAGTTGCCCGGTCTGATTAATCATAGTAGACACATGCAAGTGCAATAAAATGGCATTTCATTCTTTTCACCATTTTATCAAATAGAAAAATATGAAATGGATAAAAGTCACAGTTAAATGTCACAATACTTTGGTAACATACTGTATATAAATAGCACAATGGACTAAAATTCAGTTGGAGACTTAACTAGAAGGTTGATAAATGTATTAGATAATTAATGGATGGTGAATGATGTACTATGTGCATTTAGTCGAAAGAGCTCAAATAAATTGAGAAAGCAGTGGTTAAACTGCAGTGAACGGTGGCGTGAAGATAGGATGGCACCACTGGAAACACTGATTTACCTGCATCACTTTAACAAAATCTTCTATAATTCTGCTGGTGTGCAGCTCACAGGATAAATATGGACCATTATCTGTCGGTGCTTTTTTTTCTTTCTGTGAATCTCTGCATCTCCCAGAGAGCACCTGTCCCCACTTCCTTGTTCTGCTGACTCCTGTTTGCTCCGTCCATGAAAGATTGGCTGGGAACATCCTCTATCCGACAGGAAACCATGCTCTGTGAAATTCACACCACTGGCCCCATTTTGGGAATCACCGGTAGGACTTCCTAAAAAATAAAAATACATAAAAATATGTTCTAAATAAAGAGGGGAGAGAGCAGAGTGTCATGACCCAGGTCAACTGCCTTTGTTGTCTCATTGTATTTGTGAGATTGTGAATCTGTGCGCATCTGTTTGCGATTGAGCAACTGACATATTTATATCTTATGAACACGCATAAAAACACTTGCTGTTTTTGTGTTTATTGAATTACAAACCTTTGTGTAAACGTGAGTTTTCAGTGGCTATCAGTGACCCCCGTGTTATGTAATACACAATCAGGCACAATGTCTACTACAATTTAGAGAAAATACATTTTGATCTGTAACAGAATAAATCAGTTTGTTGGCTTTTCTATAAATTTGCATACAAAATAGCCAAAGTTTACGGTCTTTGTTTGTAAGTTCTGGGCAGGAATCTAAAATCTGGTCCAAGCTGTTGTCTGACATTTTTAGATACATTTTGAAATTGAGCAAAACAGCCAGAACAATGTTTAGACAATGTTTGGTATTTTCCTTTTTCTGCAATACAATCAGTCTGAAAGCTGTCTCTTATACAGGAAGAGTATTTATGTTCATGTTATTGGATTATGAACTTCAAACAAATATCAAACACGTTCCCACTGAGACAACAAACAATCGACTTCCAGTTCCCCAAAAGCAGTGGCGTGTTCCTCCCTGCAAAGGTCCAGTCTGCTCTTCTGTGTCTGTCCTGTCAGTTTGTGGCATTCACATCACACAACATTTTCTTGCTCTAACAATCTAAAAGGTGAAGTGTGAATTAATGTTTTCCTCATTTGAAAGTTGCTGGAGGGGTTGAGCGAGCTGTGCTGTTGGTTGTTGCCACCAGGGGTCAGCTGTGCACAGGACTACATGAAGCACAGGGGTTTGTGCATATGTAAAATGTAACAATGCATTAATTGACTTGTAGACTGAAGATATCAACTGAAATGTTTTGTTAATTAGGCTTTTATTCTGTATGCTTATATGTACACAAAAACAACCTGAAATAAAGAAAATAATCTAATTTAAAGATGTGACTCTTGTGACACTAAATGATTTTAAGACTAAAAGGTGAAAAGCTGCTTTTAACAAACATACTTGCACAGGGAGATCAAACCAAGCGAAGGGAGGTGAGCGCACGTGGGCCTGCTGGAGGCCCATATGGATCCAGGTAAGGTGACGTGGCCCAGTAATCCCTGACAGAAGTCCTGCTTTGGTCACGCACAGCTGAAGAATTCAAGATCCAACCCTGCTTTTTTAATATCAGCCTTATACTAATTGGACCTATAATGTAATTATGTATAATGTAACTGTAGCCTCACCTTAAATAACATTATTATTATTATTTCTCTATTTAAAAGTGTCTTGTGATACCATTTTGTTCCGGGAAATATTGTGTTGTAAACATGGTTTTGAAATTTAAAAGTTCATCTTGTAGGACTTTTAAGTCACAAACTTTTACATAACATCATATATTTTTAAGGACTCATAGTGTTAAAGCTCTTGTGAAGCTCGTATGATAGCATACTACTTAATTTTTATTTATTTTTTTACATTTTTAGAACTTGATAGATCAGAAGTGACAGATTTATTCCTGCAGTTCCTTACTTCTCATGCTTAAATAAGCATTATTGCAACATCAAATGTTGTGTGGCCATAAAATATTATGGAGAAACACAGACTGTTGAACAATGTTTTGTTACTTTCTTTCCCACATTTTGCTGTTGCAGCTTATTTGTTTTCAGAACATTTGTGTTGCTCTCTCAGACCCATTCGGAAAAATTTATTCAGGATGAGTTTTTGCTGGTATTTGCTTTGCTGCTGCCTTATAAATGCTGCCCACACAGATTTAATAATTTTTGTTATGTACCTGCAAGTTTTATTAAACTAGATGCAAGTTTCCTCATTTCCTTACTACTTTCAAAGTACACCAGCAACATCTCAAACATTATTCAATGCATAATCAAGACGAGCAGGAAACCTAATCGGCATTTGTAGGTCAAGCTGTATTTTATTTCAATAAAACATTAGGCAAGTAAAAAACTAATTAGACAATCCCAGATGATTATTGTGAAGAAGCCAGTGTTATTAAAAAAGAGGAAGACAGTTAAAAGGAGGCAAACTACAGACAACAGCACAAGAAAGGAGAGTGTATGTAAATAAATGCATTCATTTTAACAAATCAAATATGGGTTGTAAAATCAGAGTTTTAAATTTGGAACGTTTTATAGGACTGCAACGATTATATAATCAGAAATGTGATATGCATGGAAGCTAGAATGGAAAGAGAAATCTTTTAGAATGTGTATTTAATTATTTAATACATTTTTATATTTAAGAATCCCTCAAATATAGGCCAAATTTATTTTCCCAAGAAACCAAACTTCTTAAGAATAGAAAGTAACTTGGGTACTTTCCACCCGTGCCGATTGACTTTACTGCATATTGTACAAGACTCATTACCACTGTTAAAATTGATGGAGGCGGCGACCTGCATGTGAACCCTTGACATCAGGAACACTGAGCTTTAACTGCCCACAGAGAGAGACGAGTCAAACAGTGAGCGATTCAGATTCACCACATCCTTTTGTTTTTGGGTTGACAGAAAGTCAAGGCCAACTCAATAATTCTTTATCTTGGCTCTGGTGTGTGTGTTTAAGTGTGTGTAAGCAAAATCAGCCAGTGTGTATGAATAAAATGGATAAGGCAGAAATATGTGTGCATTCTTAAATGTGTGCCTGAGCGTGTGTGTGTGTTTACTGCAGGGACACAGTGGAGTCCATGTGCTGCTCGCTGCGTCTGCAGAGTCCATTTGTGTGGCGGTCAGGATGCCAGTGAATCACAAAGGGAGGCCGCCTGTCTCGCCCTCTCCACTCCACTCCGCTCTGTCGCTCAGTGACTGACCCTTAATCAGAGGAAGGTTGTCTGATGCGAGCACAGACGGATAAATCACTCCTCACCCAGTGCTGCTATCTGGGTCGTAAGTAGCCAGGTTGTCCCGTCAGCGGACTGGCCCTCTGCCCGGGCCCTCCAAAGCTAACAGCCATGTGGTATTCAGCCCTTCGGTGAGTAGGACCCGGCCTGCCACTGCTCTCTGGGGAATAATAGTCCACATTCTGGGCATATCAGTATTTATACTGCTGCAGGCTTGGTTGTCCTCACAGTCTGCAGACATTCAACAATCTGCAATTGTATTTCATCCTTCTTTCCTTCACGTTATTATTTTTGTCAACCCACATTGTTTCAATCCTGCAGACCTGATAACCTTTATAGAATACTGAGTGTGTGTTTTTTGTCTTTCAACTGTGTTGCCATCATTGTCAGAACTCCCAAAATAGTTTACCTGAACTCATGAGACTATTCTGGTAAAATAAGGAGCAAAAGACAAGAAAGTGTCAAGAAAGAACAGTGATGAGTGGAAACTGGAGCACTTCTACTATGTTGTCTATTTGTTGGCATATGTACATTGTGTGTAAGGATGTTGGATGTTGTTTTTCTGTATGTGTCATACAGAAAACAGACATAAACATAAACATACAACAGACATAAACTTTGATGTTTAGGCCTCCAATATAAAATGTGACATTGTGTCTTTGCAGCAACAGAGAGTTAAATATGCACCAGGACCAAAAAGAGCTGAATAAAAATCAGCACCGAGGGACCTTCACTGCTTGATCTTGATCATGAAGACCAATGAATTCACCTCGGCCTGATGTTCATCCTCAGTGTGAAGTATCTTTCTAAACCTTTAGACTCATGAAACTGAAAACACTGAAGCAAAAACTAATCAACATTACTTTCGCCTGGTTTGAATAAGGAAGCAGCTGGTTTTACTGTGTACTACAGTGTATGTGAGGTGTAGTGTGGAGTTCAATGACAATTAAAAGTAAACTCTACATATTCTAAAATTCTAGTGTTTTGGAAATTAGGATTGCATTTCTGATGTCTCAGAAATTTTGTGTGCAGTGTTTACATATTTAACTTTTAACATTTATATGTCCTCTGCTATATTAGCAATTTATTATTTATTATTTATTGTTTTTGGTTATTAAACATAAATCACTAATTGTTTACATTATATGTGTGTTTATATTATATTTTCTCTCTTGAAATTTAAATGTGTTTATACACAAAACAGACTTTGCTTTTTCATGTTGACTCAACTTAATTTTACAGTTACAGTTGATATTTATTATTGGTTTTAGACTTAAAAAAATAAATTAATCATTATTATTAATTAATTTTAATGTACAAAAGCCTGAAATTGTTTACTCAGTTTTTTGAGTTATCTAAGAAATACTCTTTACAGTGTAAATTACAGAATAAATGAGCTACATTATACAGTAACTGTACACTACTTTGAATTTGTATATGTTTGTCATTGAACAATTAAAGCAGACTGTGTTAAGAGAAGGAAGAGATTAAAAAAATTTAAATAAAAAAAAAAAAAATACCCAGCCTCTGATTGTAATTACCAAGAATTGTGGTGAGTCCGAGTCCAGTCTAATTGAATAATGGTCATATCAGTGAATGAGTGGGAGTGCAGAGTGATTTACCACATAGAGGAGCGTGCTTATCTCTCTCTCTGTCCCATGCAGGAAACACTGGGATGTCACCAGCCAGATTAAAAGCTTGGCACAGCTGATACAGAGTGCTCAAAATGGATGGGGTGGGGACCTCTGACTGCTGTGTGAGGGGTTTTAGAAGGGAGGGGAAGGGTTGTGATGTGACCTTGCGAGTCCTGTTTGGCATAGATTCATTCAAAACCTGGGAATTCCACTGGAAGTTACTGTATGAAGGGAAAAAAGATGTAACATCGTGTAACATGAATGGAATTTTGAATGGTCGGGCCACATTTTTTTAAGGTCAAGCTGAAACTGCTCCCAGTAGAAAGATAAATTTATCAGCATTATTGTGCATAAAGAAAAAAAAATCTTGAAAGCAAAGAATGGCTTTGGGTGCAAGAAACGTTTAAAGACGATGATGCTTGCAGCAGGATTTGCTTTGTTCTTAATTATTTGCTGATGCTCACACCGCAGCTGCACCACCTATTATTGAATTCCTGACAGCTGCAACGTGAGGAATTTTAACCAGTCCTTTCACAGGCTACAAAACGAGCAGGGTATTTCGAGTTTGAATGACACTACACGGGCTAAACACAGCTCGGCATCAGAGCAAACTGATACCGTTTTGTAGGTGGCCACCGATGTGCAGTATTTCTGTGCTTTTAAGCGGGAACTGACTGGAGACTCTTTGCCTCTTGAATTGAGGGAATCTATGCAGACTGAAGAGAGGTGTTTGATGAGAACACAGGCAGACAGATCTGGAGGAGCAGCTGCATGGAGGACGCTGGGACAAATATAGAAAGGGGACAAGGGCCAAAACATATCACACATTTTTTCCCATTAACAGCATAGGTTTGAATCTAACTCGGCGCCAATTAGTTGCAGTATAGGCGCGAGCGTTTAAAAATAGAGAGTGGCAGGGGTGGCAGTGCACTCGGAACGCAGAGACAGATATTTCTGTCATGGCGGCGTGTGATTTCACATGTAATCATGTGAAGGAAAAATAACAGTATTCATATCACCAGCTGGTTCGCTTTAACTCAGTGACATGGAAGGTTATGTGACAAATGGAGCTTCAGACATTTGTTGTTATTACCTGTCATGCAGCTGTGAGTGCAGAGTTTCAGCTCAGGCCTATTTTCAGTCTGATTCAGGCATGTTTGGCAGGATCTGTGCCGCTCTATCAGCGCAACCAGCCGCTTTCACCCGCTCGCTTTCAACGTTTGTCTCTTATCTCTCCAGTGGAGGGCTGGAATGAGGGGCATGCAGGCTTCAGGCCTACCTGTTTACTCTGAGGGCTTCTTCCATTGTCACGTCCCCCCCCACCCCCTACACACACACACACACACACACAAAACACACACCAGCTTCCTTTAAAGGATTTTTCACATTTTTGTGCTCGTTGTTGTTTTGGGAACAGGTCATGGGAGCCCTCCTGCAGCATTCCTGAATCTGTGTCTGGTTGAGCTCAGCAAGAATTCTTTCCTACAGCCTCAAGTCTTTCATACACACCTGAGATATTTTTAAGCAATGAACCAAACAGTGTCACGCCATGTCATCACTTTATCCTGTTATACAGAGCAGAAACCTGATAACTTCTTTATATTCCTTTGATTCCTTCACTTCAGCTCCAGGTTTACTGTGGAATGAAGTCATCCCTTGTCGACTAATCCATTTCACTACAGAAATAGACTCACTTCAGTTTGGTAACTGTTATGCAACTCGTAACAGTTCATGGTTAAAGATATACATTACTGGCTAATACCACCAGTAATACGGTTTAACTTAGCTGGACACTGGACTCCATTACCATGAAAAAACATCACTGTATTTCTAGAACTACCTTTTATTACAACTGTATATTTTATGGGTTGTTTAAGTCCGATGTGTTAACTATTAAAACAAACAGTAATTTTACATTTCTTACCATGATGTATAGTACACATTTAGTTCTAAGAGACAAAGCTCCTCCAAAACTGTATATAACATATTCAAATTCACATATGATAAGGAAATATCACTGAAAATCTGTGCTTTTTTCTTACAATCCAGTGAATGACAACCCTCTTAATCCTTATTATCTAAAGAAGTACTTAGCAGGATTAGAACCCAACACGAATCTTACAACCGAACACTAAATTACCATCTGCTGCCACTGGTGGGAAAAACCCAGCTCTCATTTTACTTTGTATAACCTGCTGCAGGTGCACGTAAATTAAGAGCAAAATCAGAATAAAAAAGTGGGGGCATAGAGACAAAATTCAATTCTAACATTTGAGGACACTGACAAAATATTTTCTAAAAGAGAAAAGCAGATAAGAGTGTTTTGGCTGATTTTACTTCTATTACGCATCAGGTTAATTTCTTCAGCGTGCTGTGATAGCTCTACATGCATCTGTGTGGCACACCTTTCTTTCCGAAGAGGATTTCCAAGCACTGCACTAGCAGTGGAGATTAACTCTGAGCAAAGATTAGGCAAATTAACCACGATGGTGTCTACTGAAATAAACTGTTGCCGTGCAGTCGGTTCAACAGCAGTCATGATGTAGGGCACGGAATAATATTTGCTGGATCATTTCAAAACTGTTGGGAATTTCATGATGCTGACGTAGGTGAGTTTATTCTGAAATCATTCCGTTAAATCTGAATTTTTGTGTATTTATTTATTTGCTCAGTCTTTTTAATTTATTTACTGCCTTCAGACAAAGTGGATAGTGTTTACAACATATGGAGCACTATGAATACCATCCTGACATCAAATCATCCAGATCATTTTGAATGTTTTGTTACATTCAGTTACCACAAATAGTGTACTTCTATGAAAAATAATTTCACAAATATTGCTGCTACTACTACTGATGGTAAATTGGAAAATTATCAACATTTAAAATTAAATGTCGCCATTTTAAAATTACATTTAGCAAAACATTGGAAAAGGAAGTTTTGTGATGAACAATATGGGTCCTGTTGTTGACACACATTTCTGCTCAATTGGACTTTTAATATAAAAAACATAATGTTAAGATGTGATACACAACTAGTTCCATATGCTGGCAATTATGCTAAAACACACAATATATGCTGGTTAAGGAGAGAATTATCTGCCACACATCTCTGTATTACCAAAGTGCTCTGCTGTGTTGTTAAAAGCCAGGTAATTAAATAATTAATTAAATAATTAAATACCTGGACCATTCACGTGGCAGCTCTCCCAGACATCAGGTCATGTTGCCTGATGTTGCCACAGTCGAACAAAGTAAACAACATATGTTAACAAGATGTTGTCTACGCTTCATAAATTCTTTAAGGTTTGTTGAACATGGTGTTAATGCTGTTTGTGTGTTGACTGAATTGCCAGAGTCCTAAAATGCAGGTGTCTCTTCAAAACCTGTCAAACTCACTTTGATTCTTCTCCTTATTGTTACAGAACAAATGCATAATACTGTTTTAATAACTGATTTTAGTTAGATTTTCAAAACCTTCTGATTGTGTGGAGGAAGCTTTTTGAAAAAAAGAAACTATTTTTCTATTTTGTTGTTGTTCTTTCGGCTCATCCCGTGAGTTATGCTGGATGCTCTTCCTGACGCAACCCTCCCCAATTTCAACCGAGCTTGGACCGGCACTGCACAGCTGGGGATGGGAAGGGGCTGTTAAGGGTTCAGTGTCTTGCCCAGACACTTTGACATAGAGCTGGGTCAGGTTGAACCACTGACCCTGTGGTCCGTTGACGCCTGCCAACAGAGCTACAGAAAATCATAAACATGTTTAATTTATTCTTATTGTGCTGTGTTCAAACTTTAATGTTTCTACCACTCTACTTTTCATTTGTGCAGCCCATCAGCGATGAATGACACTGGGCTCTGGAGGGTCCTCCCTGACCAGTCATCAGGGAGTGGGCACACCTTTGGCAGCCCACGTCACCCAAGTATCACTGACCCGATCTTATCAAAGCGGGTGTGCTTCTACAAAAGTGGCGATCCTCAGTTTAACGGTCTGCGTTTGGTCATCAACAGCCGCACCTTTAAAACATTCGACGCACTCCTGGACAATCTCTCTAAAAAGGTTCCCCTGCCATTTGGGGTCAGGAACATTACCACCCCTCGGGGGGTTCATGCAATCTATACTCTGGATGAACTGGAGGATGGGAAATCCTACATTTGTTCTGACAGCCGTAAGGTCAAACCTATCAACTTGGCACTGGCCAGAAAGAAGTTGCGGCCCTGGTACCACGCTCGGCCTGTTAGTTCCCGACGTCGGACCATACAGCAGACCAGGCTGTTCCCTGGCTGGAGCATCCACAAACAGGAGCCAGTGGCCGTGCGTACACCCAAGAGGCTACTGGTTTTTCGCAATGGAGACCCCACTATAAAACACACCGTGGTGCTTCACAAGAGGATTACGCCCACTTTTAAGTCTGTCCTGGAATATATCTCAGAGGTGATCCAGTTCCATGTGGTGAAACTACACACACTTGATGGGAGACGTGTGAGTGTGTCCTTCTCTGTCAGTATAACATAAGATCTAACAAGCACTAGCCTGACAGCTTTGTAAAAGGCAAAAGAATTTAGTGTCCATCATGTCACTGCTGGTACAACCAAGAAATCAAAGAAAAATGAAAGGCTCATTTTTTTAAAACTATACTTCTACAGACAAATAGTTAGAAGATTACATGTGTTTTTTCAACAAAGATGTAGTTGTAAGTTTTGGCAGAATTATTTTTGAATCTGAAAGAATATATCTGGTGGTCAGCCAAAAAAGTCTAGATGCTTCTCATGGCAATGTGTTGCAGTTAAAGAAATGGAGTAAAAAATAATAAAGATGTAATTTATCTTAACAACCAATGCTTGGACAGAAAAGGGAAACGTGAAGACTAAATAAAGACTTATGGTTAAGAGCCCAAACCATATGACTCAACAATAGAAGAACTTAAGATACAATAAACACCTCAGAAAACATGCTACTCACTGTTTGAGAGAATAGCAAACGGAAAAACGATTCTTTAGATTAACTATATTAACTCACCAGGATTGATGATAACATTGCTCATTACCAACTGCCACCTGGTATTAAATCTGTCTGACACTAGTATTTAGTTTACCTTAAGAAATATCAGAGAAATAACTAAGTACATGTACATTTAATGTCATCTGAAAAATTTTAGCACCATTTTTGACCCATAAAAGATTGTCTGAAAGATGGCCTGTAAATGACCATCACACAAGTCGAGAAAGCGTTAAGCTCCTTTGGCAACCTAATACTCGGGGCACTCAGGGACACTGCACTGTAAGGCTTTAGGTCAAGTATGTATTGTAAAGCCAGATAGTGTCACAAGGAGACATTTTAACAGACAACGTAATTCGTCACACATGCAAGCAGGTAATCTGAGACAAGATTTAGAATATTTTTCTTAAAACATTCATTGTTGTCTTACATAAGAACAATTCCCTTTATGTTGGATGCAGATTGATGGTCTTCCAGGCTTGATACTGTGCTCTGGGACAGTGGTGGCTGCAGGGAGGGAGCCATTCCGACCTGCAAACTACAACGCACAGAAACTGTCAGCTCCAACTCGAACAGGTCTCAGAAGGCTAAAGGCTTTAAACGGTAAGTTCATATAATAATCAGGTTTCTGTGATCCTTTTCTTTTATTTAACACGTGAAGGCATTTTACAAATTAATTTTAAAGAGTGAGTCAGAGTGTGATATTCATTTGTATGACACATACAGTGCGCCTTCCCTGTAATCTACCTGCGCTCATGGGCTGAAGATTGAGAAAGTGCTGAGGCAATGATATTACACATAATACTGCAGATGACCTATATACACTGTCTGCATGGCTGATAGCTGCTGTTCTTCATGAGCTGTGAATACTCGTATTACATTCCTAACTCTTTTCTTTTTTCTCCCTTTGTGCATTTTATCTTCCTTCAACCTGCATGTGATCCCTTTTCAATCGTTGCCTGAAATCCTTGGATATTTCTACTAAACCTTCAACTCTTCTCTTCCGACCGACTGAAAAGGTAAAAAGATGTACCCGTCATATGCCTCGAAGGCAAGGAATTTCTCCCCATCGTCGGAAAGGTACATCGTGAACCGGATCCATAACTCTGTTGCAGAAAGTTTCTACAACCCACCTAGTAACACCACAAACTCTGTTGAACTGGAGTCTGCTCATTTACTGGAGCCAGTCGCAGGCACGGAGGGGGACACCCCCCTTGGTGATGGAGCCGAAGGGCGGGACTGCTTGCTCCCAACTGAGGATGACATTGAGAAGTCCTTTCGGGTGAACCAGGATGGCAGCATGACTGTGGAGATGAGGGTGCGGTTGACAATTAAGGAAGAGGAAACCATCCACTGGACAACCACTGTGACACGCTCTGGTGTGGCCAATCAGCTTAATGAGACCTGTTTACCAGAGTCTGAGGCAGAGCAGGAGACCTGCTCACCTCAATCCAACTTACTGGATTTAGAAAGCTCTGCTGCCTGCATCGACACCATCAACAAGGATAAAAGTAAAGACAACAATGACGAGGATCCACCATCCCCGAACAATGGAGTTTTCAATGAGAGTAGCAATGAAGAGGATAATGTCAAAGAACAGATGGAAGCTGTGTCTCCTAGAAGAGCCCCTACTCCGGGACACAAGCATGTTAGAAAAAAGCAAGCGTGGGGAGGAGAGGGGATTCAGGGAGGTATGGTTGGCTCTTACTCCTACAGAGAACAGGTAGAAAGTGGAGCGATGACAGAGCAATACTGTATGGTCAAACAGAGTATCACCAGACCAGTACCCAAACCCAGAAGACTTGGCTCTCTGGATGCCAACACTACAACCAGCAGAAATGCATCCATATTCAAATCAGCTGAGATGACTGAAACACTACAGGTTGAATCCAGTGGGGAGGAGGTCACTGAAACTGTTTTACACATATATGAACAGCAGTCCTGTCAGGACAATTACCTAGCAAACATATGCACACAGGGCATATCTACTTCTGGGATTCCCACTGATAGGCCAGATACATCCAAAAGGAGACATCTTTCCTTCATGAATGAGTTTGAATCTGAACCCTGCAGACCCTTCACGGCATCTGAATCCACTAGTAACTGGAGGGCTGATAGCAGTTCAGTAATATCTGAATTTACTTTGCAGTCACTAAAAACTGGTGCAATTAATACAACGAATAGGCAGCAACAATTGTCAGAGCCCACTACAAGCACAGACAAGCCCAAACAAAGAGAGGACAATAAAGATAAGAGGATATCCACAAACCCCAAAGTGGTCAGTAAACGTGTTTGGCAACTGATGTCTCCAGGAAAAAGGCCAAAAGAGAAACGTAAAAAAGTGAAAACTTTCTCCAGTGCTGGGTTCATTAAAAGAATTTATGGGAATAAATCCAAATCAACAAAAAACACCAAGAAGCTAAAAAAGAGACCAACACATAATGGGGACAAGGTTCTTACGTCGAAGAGCTTACAATCAATAGATGATAAAGTAAATTGTGTTGTCAAAGAGCCAAACTTACCATCTCAACTGAAAGAAAATGCAGGTAAAACAGTTTCTTTAGAAAAAAGCAATGTGTTTAGCCAACCAAAGGGAATACTGATGCGGCAGACATCAATGCAGAAAGATAATGATAATGAGCCCTATGATATCAGCAAAAGCATGTCATTGTCTGGTGTTAACTCATCCACCTTTGTTACTAATGACTATGTAGAGAAATGGCTGGAGGATGCCCATCATAACCCCACTGCCTACCCAGATGGGGAAAGTAAAAAATTAAATAAAAAAGAAAACAGCATCTTGGAAGATTCAGGAAATAATAGTGGGTTGATCACTGTTGTGGAAGAGGGGATGTGCTCAGAAGAGAAATCTGAAAAACAAAATTGTCAGACCCTTAAATCTGACCCAGTGCTGGGAACGTCTGTTAAACTGAGGATACAGTCTTTTGAAAACACTTCATCAATTCCACTTGTGGAGAAAACTACAGCGACTCAGCCAGTTGGCCATGGTCACGCCGACACTACAAAAAAAGAAAACAGCCTCAGCGTAGCTCAGCACAACACAGAAGAAATAAAACCCATCTCGAATGGTATTTGTTCCGAAATGAATCCATTAACTAACAGGTTGCAAAGAGAAATGTCATCTGGTAGTGAAACAAGACTAGTTGAAACCTCATGGCAAGAAGCAGCACACAGTATGCCACTACCACCACCACCTGCTGACATTACAGAGCTGTCAAACAGTGAATATTACATGATGGATGTATCTCCAGTGCTCAGCAGCACATCATACAAGCTCTCATCAGTGAGCAGTATAACGTCCAATAATCATCCATTATCTATCAGTCCTGCCTCTGACAAGGCCGCATCACCTACTGACAACACAATGAAAACCACAGTATCAGTTCAGACTAACATTCCTTCCACACTGAGGGAAGCCCCCTTACCAAGAACTCAATCTACTAAAAGGGCCCCTTTGGTCAGTAATCTATCTCTTGAAAGGAAAATGTCTCTCAGAAAGGCTTGTCTGGATAAATATACTTTATGTAGTGATGCCACTTCAGAGACATCATCTACTCCCATCAACACACCTAATGACATCTGTTCAAAAGACACACCGCAACCAAGCAAAACACTACCAGAAGACACAGCACAAAAATCCATCTTGGATCTAATGAGCAATCCATCATGTTGTACTTCTGCTTCTCCTTCTAGTTTAACATCTGATGACAGATTGTCATCAGCCAGTATTTCATCAAGTGAGGCTCCAACACTAACTAACCTACAATTTAAAGAGACAAAAATGCCCCTGTCCACGCAAAAAGAGGTACCATCACCTAAAGCCTTAGTTAAAAAAGTACAGATCATGAGCAGCCCATCTCCAGAGAGGAAACCACAAAGTAAGAAATTACCATCTTATTTTCCTAATGGCTCTCCAAAAGTATCATCATTACATAACCGCCCTTCTCATAACACAGTGTCACACAATACCGAAATACAAAAACATGCAACACCCAATGCTAGCCCTGCTACAGAGAAGAAGCTGCTACTTCATAAACCTAAACTGCAAAAAAGCCCATCTCCATATTCTCAGTCTCTGGACATGGCATCACCACCTGTCAGACAAAAGTTGGTTAGAAAGACGCTCTCCAGAAATCTGTCCTCAGACAACGGATCAGAGCCTGCAAATAAGACACAAAGAAAAACATCATTCCAAAGAAAAGGCCACGAAACAACACAGTTAATCAAATCAAAGGCTAAACTGGACAAATCATTAACCTGTGAGACGGCCATGCTGGAAGCTAGCCAAATTGATACGTCAAAAGTGTCAGATGATTTTACAGGCAGAGATCAAGAGGGATCCATGACAGGTACACAAAGAATGCCACAGCCATTAAATATTGCAAACCAGCCAAACATTAAACCTGTGCTTGACAAAGTTTGCTTTTCAATAAAGTCAATTAGACAAATCACACACAACAAACGCCCCTCCTGCTTAGAAAAGTCCAACAGCCTGCCCGACTTCTCCTCTCATGTAGCCTCTATGTTTGGCTCTTCATCCAAAGTCCTCCTCGCTTTTTTGTCTGTCATGACCCTAAAAGAATGCATAACTAACTTCAACGTTGACGAGCTGAATGCAAACAATGTGAGCTGTGCCGAAACTTTAAAAATGATCGATTCTCTCAGAGAAATCGCCAGCATTGAGGATTCCCAGAGGCTTAAATGTAGTTTGTCAGATTTACAACAATCTGCTTCAAAACAGCTCCTGCAAAGTTGGAGGGGCTTTCAGGAATTAAGTGACAAATGCAGGAGTCACAGCTCAACGTCAAACAACTCAGAGCACGGACTCATAACCGAAGGCAGTCTAGAAAAACATTGTGGCATTGAAGAAAGTGTTATCACTGAGATAATGGATAATCTTGACATTCCTGAGAAGCTTAAGAAGGAATTGGCTTTCCTTTCGGTGGGGGTCAAAAGTGAGAGTGATGATGAAGAAAATGTCTCCACAAAGATTATCAAAAAACTGTCTCTAAAAGAAAACTGTGATTTGAATCTATCACAATCATCCACAGAAGATACTGTAAGGGATGTTACTCAAGATGAGATGGTTAACATTGATGTAAAATCCATTATTAAAAATTTTGTAGACACTAACCAGCCAAAACGGCCAAACATGGACAACGTTCCTGTAGTAACAAATCGGGGGGAAGATGGTCAAAATGTTACAGCCAAATGTCCCCAAGCTGAGACTGAAGACAACCAGCTACCTGAGGAGAGACATGTTAACAATGAACAGAATTGGGAAGCCATGAAATCATGTAGGGCTGTAGTGAATGAAGAAAATAAGCATCAAGGCTACACTGACGACAAATCAAATCAAGGAATGGCAAACAGGGCCAAGAAACATCTTGAACAACAGAGCTGTAGTTATGAGAGAGAGAAGCAAGACATGGAGTGTAGGCAGCTGCACACATTTTGTGATGAATCAGGTTCAGATAAAGAAGGGCAGGAGATGTCAAGTGCCGACGATGTAGAGGAAAAGGAGAGGTGTAAGGAAAGTATATCTATCTCAGACATGGGTGAGCAGCATAGTTCAGAAGAGGATCAACCTGAAGTCCACTGTGAGGAGATAAATCAGGAAAGTAGTGAATGTGACCTCTCCACTTGCGAAGGTCACTTTGAGGAGGAGGACTACAATCAAACAAGCCCCAACTACTATGTAGAACTGAATTTCACCAGGAAAGAAAGCATCACCAGCCCAGATAATAATGCTTTGTCCAACCCTGCAAGTCCAGCCACCCCACAGAAGGAAGAGGGGATTCAAAAATCATGTATGGGTCTAAATGACAATAGCACAAATGACTCGGACGTGGATGAAAGTCCTTCTTCAGAGGAAGAGCAGCGAGAGGTTGAATGTCAAGAGTTAGAAGTTAGAACTGTAGAAAATTTGGAGGAAGAGCAGGGGAGCATAGAGGAGGAGAAAGAGATGAAAACAAGTAAAAAGCTACAGATTTTGATAGAAGAAACAGAGGAGGACATAGTCAGAGGACAAAGTCAGAATGCTGTAGGTGGAGAGCAAAGCATTTTGATAGAAAATCAGAATTTATATACCAAAAACAACAACAGCAGCTTGACAAAGTCTGACAGTTTATCAAAGCACTACAGGTTTAATACAGATGAAGACAGTGGGAATGAGCACAGCAGCTATGAAAAGCAGGTAGAAGTGGAGAAGCCAAAGATCAAAGATGAACAAATCAGCTGCTCAACTGAAGAAAAATTAAGTTACTATGAAAAAGAGTCCAGATTAGAGAAGGAACACGCCAATATGGACAGACACGTAGAAGTTCAACCAATGGCAACTGAGACTGAAGATACAAAGTGCGAAAAGGCTGTGGTCAAACAACGGTCCAAAGACGCCATGTCCCGATCTGTTGCAGAAAGAGTAAGTCTACTAGAAAAGCAAGTTGCTGATGCCCAGAAGACAAAAGATGTTACAGAAAGTTCTGCCATGAGGCATTTTTCTCAAAAAAATCTTGAGTCAGATGTGGAAGGGTCACCATCTGAGTCACCTACGTCTCAGTCGGCCCTCTGCACCCGATCAGCTCCTCAGTCGTCACTATCCTTCAGCTACGATTCCAGTGGCGTTATAACCACAGAGCCTGAAGGCAGCAGGGTCAGGTCCATCAGGGAAATGTTCCTGGCAAAGAGTGGAGCAGACAATCAGCATGGGAACCGATGTTTCGCGAGCCCGAATGCATCAGAGCTGTCCCAGTTAAGGGGACAGACATCAGTTAATGGTGGCTATCAATCTCAGAATTCAGGTGAAATGTCCAGTGGTGAAGATGATTCTGCACACAAATCTATCAGTAAAGGCTTTGTGAGGAGAACAATTGAAAGGCTTTATGGCAAAAAAGATACTAATCCTGATGGGGAAGCATCTGAAAGACCCCCATCTGTGCCAAAGCAGAAAAAGAAAGAACATTCAAGCATTTTCTCTCCTTTCCATGCAGTCCGATCCAAAGCAATGTCTGAGATGTCCTACTTCAATTCCACTACTGGCCTCGACACCTGGAGCGAAGCAACAAGATGCATTGCTTTTAATGCACAAGTTGGACCAGGAGACATCGTTCCACTTGATGACGGGGAATGGCTTCTTAAAGAGAATACGCTGATGAGAAAATCTGTTTCGGACCCAGTAGGAATAAACAAAACCTTTACAAGCTCGTCTCAAGGTGAAGGGATGTGCGAGGATACAGAAGAGAGCAGCCCATATTCACTCTTCAGCACAAAATCTGAGCAGGAAGAGAAGAAAACATTCTCAAGGAAGTGCACGTACTTTTCTTTGCCTCATGCCAGTGACTCCGACGTATGTCAGGACGATCAGAGCACTGTGAACAAGAGCAGTGTGAATGGTGACAGCATCGCAGACACAAAAGACAAGCCTGAGGACTCCAACACGTGGGCCGAGAGGAACGCCACACTGCCCGCTGGTGGTGTCACTGATTTTAAGATGATGGATAACAAAGTTCACCCACTGATAGAGGATCCATCAGACAGTGAGCCCATAGTGGTGCAACCTGGAAAGGGTCAGGGTGCTATGAATACAAGGCTTCAGGAGCCTGACATGTTGGACTTCCTGTACAATTTCTGTGGCCAGCACTGTCCCATCCTGTAAGGATATTTTCTAGCATTTTACCAAAAAGTTCTAAATCACCAAAACAAGGACTAAGAATGTTTTTGTCTAAATTAAATGTACATTGATTCAGTATATAATCTCCTCTTCTGTGCCTATGTTTTGATGTTGCCATAGCTTTGGCACAATACACTAAGTTATGCACTCAGTTGAGCTAACTGCCAAACGTATCTCAGATGCGCAAGCCAGATTATTAAACTATATTTAATCTTCATATTTTAACATCCAAACGCTTGTGATACAGTTTGCCAGTTTTTGCTCTGTACTCGATGTTCACCTTGACTGTGTATTTGCCACGCACACTCCAGGGCAGCTCTCTCCTTCTTACAGGTTGCCTGTCAACAGAACAAGAACCTAGAGCATTACTGTAATCTTGTTTTATAACTCTTAAAACAGATCAAGCCCCTGCAGATGTCAGGCAACAAGGCCAATCCCCTGCTGAGTGAACGGGTCAGTGTGGCTGTGGCGTTGTTCAAGTCAAAACGGCACCGTTTTGACTCTCACATTCAAAAAAAGCAACTGAATATGAAACTGGTCTTGAGCAGATTGTGGCAAATGTCAGTAAGAACTAATATTGTCTTGTATTTTGGTTGTTTAAAGTGTAAATGTATTGATTTTCACCAAGAACTAATAGCTTCAAATGTTCATAATTAGGATACACGATAATGGTTTACAATGTGGCAGCTGTGACAACTTTGAAATGTTTAATAATAAATGTATTGACAACTGTTGGGTTTTGTTTTCTTAATTACTTGTTTCTAGACTTAATTCACAACCTCTCCATGGGTTACACATTAAACACTTGGTCTCACAGGGAAAATTAGATGACAAAGATGATCCTGACGTTAGTACGAGTTGAAATGCCAGGGTGAATGTTGCGATAAAGATACCTCAGGAAGCTCAGTTGTTTTCTCCTGCTGTAGAGGAACGGAGACCTCTGTTTTCTCACTCTCTGCCTGAGGAAGTATCCATGTTGTTGCAAGGTTGTTTTCTTTCTCAGAAATTGCCACCGAGCTGGTAATTGTTGTGACAGGAGCAGCGAGGAATGCTCCAAGAGCAGAGTGTTTACATCTGCGCCGGCCTAGAGACAACATAACAGGTAGATGATTCTCACAAGTAGCAATTTCCTATTCATATGTCAGTATTAATACAATGATCAATTCTGCGAAAGTAACATTTCAAAACACACTCTTGAATGACTTTTAAAAATCACCTACACACTGCAGCAACAACCACTAGATGGCATCAGGGCAACAATCAACATAAGAATTAACATAATCACACACTCACCCAGTGTCAGCATCATTTAAGCAGAAAACTGAGGAAGCCACATGTTTTAAATGGTTTATTATTTAAATAAATATTTACATAACCACTTTGTATAAATCAAATGTATTTTTCTTTCATTTGTCTAAAAGCAACTGTTTTAACGACAAGGAAGAAGAAAAAGAAAAGGTGGTGGATAACAATGATACTGTAAATCTGTGTGGAGAGGCAGAGGTCCATTTCAACCCCTCATGCTGATCACCGAGCAAATATTCCTGTTTGCAATCATCAAGGCTGAACCTGGTTGACATTTACCAACACTGAAATACCATTTATCACCTGAGCCAAAAGACCATGCTCATGTTTCATTGTAAATTGAGTTATAGTATGCATACATCTACATGATTTTGATATACATTTAAATTTGTTGTTACTAAGGAATAGGAGGATGATACTCTACAGTAACTCAATAGAATGCCAATTGCTGCCCATAAGAACACATGGCTTAAAACAAATCAACATAGTAATTCACATTATTCATTCAGGCAAAGACAAAGCAATTAAAGACATCACTCATACAGTATGGGCTACAATGCCCTGCTAAATGGTGTACAGTATAATGCTCAGCCGGGAAAACTGAACAGCGCAAGTGAGGTGAGCTAAGGAAATTAGAGCACACAATTAATGCCCAAGTCACATCTCTTCAACGAAATTGTTGACACAAGTCCCTCCAATAAAAAAAACAAAAAAAGGTTCGTTGATTAGTTTCAAATTTTACAGTAAAGCATGACAGTAATCAGAAAAGTCAAATTAATCTCACAGTGTTGTTGTGATTTCTAAGCCATAAATCCATGTCGCTTGAACACAACCCGATGACAGAATCATTAACTGTGAAGACATGAGCATAAAAAAAAAAAACCTTTGATGTACTCTACACGGCATAGGTGTTAAAAGGCTAAAGCAGAAACAAGAGACAATCTCTAAAACAACTGTTTATATGATACAATTGATCGATCTTGCACTTGTCTGGGATTAAAAAACAATGAAATGCTGTTTTCTATTGCTGTCAGGTCATGCATGTAAACTCTATACTTCTAATAAAACCAACTGTTTACTTAAAAATGTATAAAGAAAATACTCTTTTTTTTTTCAAAATACTATGCAGGGAGGGATTAAAGGGTGAATTAATAACATTTTTGAACAACACCTTGTTGTTTTCATCCTGAGATTAAAATAAATGTGTATCCTTTCCAGGAAGTAATTTACAGTTTTTTTCTTCTTCAATTGTTACGTATATAAAGACTCAGACACTATTTGGTGAGTGTGGGTCCAGGGAACTTCTTGGTTAAATCCATGGCTACCTTTCCTGAAGACTGTCATACTGCATCAGTTTTGGGCTGGGACGAGCGTGTTCCACTCACAAAGTTATAAACTAAAAACTGAGACGTGCCAAAATAATGTGTGGCGAAGAGTTTCCCATCAGGAGTGGGGTCAGAGAATGCAATCTCATCTTTGCTCAGGTAAGAACCATAAATGAAGTTGTTCCTGTTCGAAAAAAAAAAGAAGGACAGCATTAATTATCTATAAATTGTTTTAGGTGAAGCATCAGCAGCAGTTTGTAGACATGCTGACCTGAGGCACTCTATCAGGCGCGTGGCGATGCCCTGGCGTCTCATCATGTTCACAACCCAGATGCGGCTTATGCCACAGATGGCTGGTTCTGGTGTGGTGGAGCAGCACCAAGCTCTCTGACGCTCAAACATCACCTTCTCACCCTCTGAACCCTCGGGTACAGGCTCCTCAATCACCCTGTAGCCCTGTGAGCAATTGTAACAGACAAGGTTCAGTGACTAACTACTGCAGTTATCATTTTTACTGACATCATATTAATCTAACACACATGATACTAGTTGACCATATCTCACCTCTTGTATGTGCTCTGCTATGAGACATCCAGCCACTTTCTTGTCACTAGTGATGAAGAGAAAGGTTTTGGTCTGAGAGGGAAACTTGGTCTCCACCTGCTGGAAGCCGAGGTCATTGTCCACCATTTCTCTTATCTCCTCCACCTGAGAAAAAAGCAACTTGCTGATTAATGAAGAAATGTAATAAATCTGTTGGTGATGGCTGAATAAGACACGCATTATAATTCAGGAGGGTTTTGTAGTTCGTTTGGTCATTTGTGGCTGTTTTTTATAAATCCATTACTGCATGAACAAAGCATATTTCTTTACTGACACTTTTGCCATTGCCCAGTCTTCTCCAGTATATCTGTTAGTAACTTGATGTTAGTGGTTCTTACCTCTGGACAGAAACTACTGGGCCTAATCCATAACATACAGTAGATGTGGCTACATTTGGTTCAGGATAAAACTGTATTTTAACCTGGATTTAGCCAAGTCTGCGTATTCAGCATTTAAGACAGACTATATGCACAAATACCATGTTACAGTACTTCTCCTTTGTTAGGCTTCATAATACTACAATACATTTTTTAAAATTTAAATACATGTAGGAATGCAACTGCCCAAACAGCCGGTTCTCTCTAAACATACCTTCTTAAGAGCATATTTTGGATCATCGGGCAGGACAAGAATTATCTTGCCATCAAGATATTCTGCTAGGATCCTCTCTTTCTTCCAACCCTGGGAAAACAAAAAACAAAAAACCAGATAACTGAATCTGCCAAACGATATTGCCAGGCTCTGCTAAGGTATTGATGTCCCTCATTCACTACATATGGTCACAATACAATGTGTGAGGGTTTAACATGTGATCAGTTTTACAACATACAAAACTGAATAAGGTGCTGTAAAAGCATTTCTCATATATCGCTTTCTTTGATCCGGTAATTGGGCAACTAAGCTTCTGTAAGTTGCTTGATAGCCTTCTCATTTATATTTATTTGGTAATCTAAAATGTTTTCATCCCAATTGTCTAATATAAACAAAAAATATCTACTATATTTATCTATATATATATATAGTTTTCATTTATCTGATTTAAGTGTCAGATGTAAAGCTCCTTTAGGGAAACCTATTTGCGACATTGGACTACATAAAAAATAATGTTTTAATTTCAACATTAACATTTTTCATTAACAGTTTTTTATAATTTCTAATAAATATTATGATGCTTGGGGGTAAACTTAATCAACCTGTAGGAAAACATTTTAATCCTTGCTATACTGTATCTAACACGCTGGGTTATTTCCTATAATTGACTCAAATTACTTTCTCACTCTTCTCAATTACTGCTTGTTTCACTGCTAATTTGTGTTTCTGAATGGATTAAACCTAACAGTGAAAAACAGTAAAATTCAAATAAACTACACATGATGTGAATGTTACATGCAAATGCAGTGCATAAATACACTGGTATTTTGCCTCAATAAGTCAATACTGTGAGACAGAGACAATGGAGCAGTAATTTAAGGAAACTCACCACATATTTCACAGCACTGATGAACTGATTGTGGAAAAGCAAATGCTGAGATTCATCCTCAGGATTGGCAGCAGAATAGAGCATCCCACACACGCTGCAAGCCACAGCCCCAAAATGTTTTTGTCCTGCATCCTGGGAGACAAAGGAAACAACATCACTCCATCCAAATATCTTCTTTTCCTTTCGGCTTTTCCCTTTCAGGGGTCACCACAGCGAATCATGTGCCTCCATCTAACCCTGTGCTCTGCATCCTCTTCTCTCACACCAACTAACTTCATGTCCTCTCTCACTACATCCATAAATCTCCTCTTTGGTCTTCCTCTAGACCTTCTGCCTGGCACCTCCAACCTCAGCATCCTTCTACCAATATATTCAGTCTCTTCTCTGAACATGTCCAAACCACCTCAATCTGGCCTCTCTGACTTTATCTCTGAAACATCTAACATGAGCTGTCCCTCTGATGTACTCATTCCTGATCCTGTCCATCCTCGTCACTCCCAAAGACAACCGTAACATCTTAAAATCTGCTACCTCCAGCTCTGCCTCCTGTCTTTTCTTCAGTGCCACTGTCTCTAAGCCAAACAACATCACTGGTCTGGCCGCTGTCTTAAAGTTTTTTATTCTCGCTGATACTCTTATCACACAACACACCTGACCCCCGTTCCAACCTGCTTCCACTCGCCTGTCCATCACCAGAGCAAACAAGAAGGGGCTCAGAGCATATCCTTTATGCAGACCCACCTCCACCTTAAACTCCTCTGTCACATCTACAGCACACCTCACCACTGTCTTACAGCTCTCATACATGTCCTGCACCACTCTAACATACTTCTCTGCCACTCCAGACATCGTCATACAACACCACAGCTCCTCTCTCTGCACCCTGTCATAAGATTTCTCTAAATCAATGAAGACACAATGCAACTCCCTCTGACCTTCTCTGTACTTCTCCATCAGCATCCTCCAAGCAAATACTGCATGTGCTGGACTCTTTCTAGCCATGAAACCATATTAGTGCTCACAAATGTTCACCATGTCCTTAGTCGAGCTTCCACTACTCTTTCCCAAAACTTCATTGTTTGGCTCATCAACTTTATTCCTCTGTAGTTGCCACAGCTCTGCACATCTCCCTTGTTCTTAAAAATGGGCACCAGTACACTTCTCCTCCAGTCCTCGGGCATCTTCTCACTCTCCAAGATCTTGTTAAACAAACTAGTCAGAAACTCTACTGCCTTCCTCCTAGACACTTTCATACCTGCACAGGTATGTCATCAGGACCAACTGCCTTTCCACTCTTCATCCTCTTCAACATCCTCCTCACTTCACTCTTACTAATCTTTGCTTCTTCATGCTCCACACCAGTCACCTCTTCTACTCTTCTTTCATTTTCCTCATTCATCCACTCTTCAAAGTCCTCCTTCCATCTTCCCATCAGGCTCCTGGCACCTGTTAATATATTTCCATCCTTATCTTTAATCACCCTAACCTGCTGCACATCCTTCCCATCTCTCTCTTTGTCTTGCCAACCTGTACAAATCCACCTCTCCCCTTTTAGAGTCCAACCTAGCATACAAGTCCTCATATGTTCTTTGTTTGGCCTTTGGCACCTGTCTAATTTCTTCTGTCCTCTCTGTCGCACTTCTTCTTAGCTAACCTCTTTCCCTGTATACACTCCTGCACTTCCTTGTTCCACCACCAAGTCTCCTTGTCCACTTTCCTCTTTCCCAATGACACACCAAGTACCCTCCTACCTGTCTCCCTGATCACATTAGCAGTAGTTATCATCGTAGTAGTCATCTCGAAGCACCTCCTGACCACCCAGAGCCTGTCTCATCTCCTCCCTGAAAATCTCGCAACATTCTTCCTTTTATCAACTTCCACCACTTCGTCCTCTGCTCTGCCTTAGTCCTCTTTATCTCGGTCACCACCAAAATCATTTTACACACATCACTCCATCCAAATATATACTTCAAACATTTGTAGTTTTTTTTTTTTTTTTCAAATCAAGTTCTCCAAGAGCATAAAATCCCCACATAACTATATCCCAAATTGACAAAAATGTGTAATAACCAGCTTGGCTGCAATAGAGTCAAAGATTTAAGATGACAGAAGAAATTAATGCATCCACTTACAATAATTGTTTGGGTGCCATCTTTGTCAGCCTCCTTTAGTTTCTTGACTTCCCTTTGCAGACAAACATTAGAGAGGGGAGTCACACCATCTTGCGGATTTGCTGCTCTGTTGTGATACAAATACACACCAGATTACTTCAGGTTTCTCTTACTGCAAAGACAAATATGTCAAAAGACTTATCTTCTTACTCTTGACAAGGTTTTTCCTGTGTCTTCTCAGCTGTCTTGGCTTTTTCAGTCACTTTCTCAGGAGAAGGCTCAATGTCAGTGACTGTAGGAAAAGATAAGTTTTACACACTAGAATAAATGTGTACAAGCAGTCAGAGAAAATAAAAGTACACTTCTACAGTGTCATTTAGGTAATAACACAGCTATAAGATCAAAGCAGGAAGATAACTCAGCTATTTCAGTATGTTGTGTAATAAGTAAAAAGCCTGAAACAATATCAATTAATCAACTTTATTATCTCGTTAACAATGTCAAATCGAGCATGTCAAATATAAAAATATTTTAAATGCATAAAAGGAGTAGTGCACGATTTTTGAAGCTGGTTTTAACATAAATCTTGAGGTGTATGTGACAACAGATCTTGGTTGCTGCATCTTTCTCAGCTGTGCCATGGCATTGACACAGTTTACGACTGACTGCACTGTAAGAAATGGGGGGCAATATGTACAGCCCTCCATTTAAATGCAAAATGCACTTAAAAGTTCACCTGAGCCTCACATCCAAACTGATCCACACTTAGTCTCTGTCTTTCATAAGTCTAAGACACATATCCTTTTGTTTCTCTGATAGTACATCCTTGCCAGGTGTAGCTAGGGACATCTCTTACTAGCCAAGTGTGGGTTTTTTGTTTTAATCCAGGCTTTCATTTTCACTTAACAAGCTGCAAACAGATTTGTTGATTTGCAGTAATTTATTCCACCTGAAAATACACACACACCTTTGGGATTTTCTTCACATCGCTGGATGCCATCAGAAACTTTGAAGCTCTCGTTGGAGGAAAGGGAAGCGGTTGGCGTTGATGAAGGTGGATCAGCTGTGTCCTATTTGGAAGAGGAGAAAGAAAACATCCATAGTATACTAAAATACGCATCACTTCACATTAACTATAGCATATGTTATCTTTAAGTTACCTTGCATTTGCCATCTTCTGATAACGACGAGGGACTTGGAGTTTTCGGAGGCACTAAAGCAACAACAGGCTTAGAGGCAGCAGGCTTAGTCTCAGATGTGGTCAAAACAACATGCTGAGATGTTCTTGCAGCAGATGGCTTTAACTGAGATGAAGCAGAACCAGCAGGATTGCCCTGACCTGGAGCCAACACTGCTTTGGACGGAGGAGCAGACTTTATCTGAGCTTTAGCTGTGGCAGTGGCCATGGCCTTTGCCTGAGGAGCTGCTGCAACAACAGGCTTTGATTGTGGATTGGTAGATGAGGCAGGCTTTAATTGAGCTGTAGCTGCAAGACTGGGCTTTGACTGAGCTGAGATCTGTCCAGCATGTGTGGTCTGATCTTTCAGTTTTGGCTTGTTGGCAAGTTGCGATGAAACGGCAGGTTTTAATGTATGTGTGGGTTTAGATTGAGCTGTGGGTTGTGACTGAAGCTGGGTTGGCTGAATGAGACATGAGTGAGTACTGGGTTTTGCTGGAGCTGGAAATGGATCATCATCTAACTCAAAGTCATCAGGGGAATATTTGGGCCTGGGTCTGTATGGCTTGTACTCGACAGGCTTCTGTTTTTCAGCATTAAGTCCGTTGGGCATAGGAGGAGGTACTGCTGGAAGGGACCTCTTGGCTGTTGATCTGGTCACTTTTGGGGCAGGCCCTGGAGTAGTTGCTGCTTTAGCAACCTGAGCCTTACTCTGTCTTGTAATTCTTTGGGTCTCCACAATAGGATGTTCAGTTTTACACTCTTCAGTTTTGGTAAGTTCGATTTTAGCAGGGTCAGATTTGGAGATTTCTGTTTTAGTTGGTTCAGTTTTGGAAGTTTCCTTGTCAGTGGCTTCAGTTTTGGTGGGTTCAGTCTTAGGACTCTCAGCCTTGGGAACTTCTGTCTTAGGTGTTGCAGGTTTACTGTTAGTTGCAGCAGGACTTGGAGGAGATGTTTTCAATGAACTGGCTTCAGGTGGAGGAGTCATTGTCACAGGACTCATTGGGAATGAAGAGGTAGCAGACAAAGGTGCTTGCCAATCCATGTCTGAAAACATCTGATTTACCTGGTCAGACTTCATTTTCTTAACACGAGCCCAGGACATTTTTTCTCTCTGCAGTTCCACCTGTCTTAGTCTTTGATATCTGGTCAGCTTTTTTTTCTCGTGGGCTTTCAGTGGTACTGAAATCTGGGAGATAAAGAAACGTCTCTTTGGAGTGTCTGCAGCCAGCTTGGCCTCAGCTGAATCCCCTGTTGAGGGCTGAGCAACCGGTGCTGCAGACTCCTCCTCGGCAGGTGTCACTGAAGCAGAGCTCTCTTCTGGTCCAGCAGGAGTCGCAACATTATTAGGTTCTGCATCATGTGTGCTAACAGTTTTGCTTTCCTGCTTACTGGCCTCCCCTTTTGCCACTGCTGCTTGTTTTTCTTCCTCTATCTTCTTCAACAGCATGCTGTCTGTTGCAATGTCCTCTGCGATTTCCTGACACAGGGCTAAGAGGTTCAGCTGCTGTCTGTTTGCTGTTCTCTTAGACGCTGCAGCTTTTTGCTCAGCCAAAGCTGCCAGACGAGCTTTGGTTCTAGCTTGTGTGTTCATTTCTTGTTTCTTGGGTTTTACACCCTCCTGTCCCTTTTTGTCATCTTCAGTTTTAGCATCACTTGCATCAGTTGTGCTGTTTTGCTGCTTCAAGCTGGTCCCACTGGTAGAATCTTTATTTGTCTCATTAACTTTTTCTTCACTCTTTTTTGGATCGGCACTTTCAGGTGATTCCTGAGGTTTTTCAATTACTGTAACCTCGCTGTTTTGCTCATTCTCTTCCTCTGCTAATACAATCTCATGACCGATTTCCATATCCTCCAGAATCTGCACTTCCTGTACATCTAGGTTAGCCTCAGGATTCTCTACAACTTCAGCATTACTGCCTTCATCTGTGACTTGAGCATGAGAGTCTACCATGTGCATGTCTGTGGTATTAAAGTCCATCGTGTCAGTCATTTCCTGCTGGAAATTATCCAAACTTTCCCCAATTGATATGTCTGTCCTAATGTTTTTCTCTTTATCCTCATCTGAATTTGTCGCTGTTGCCTCTTTGACCTCATGTGCTTGTGTCTCAGTGAAGCCTTTTTGTTGGGAACCATTTAAACCTCTCTCATTTTCCACCTCACCTACTAATGCACTTTGTGGATTTACCTCTTCTGAATATAAGGCAGGTAACCCCAATTCGGCTACTGCTTGGGTGACAATATCAAAGCGCATTTCATTCTCTGGGACTGGTTCTAAGATCACATACTCCTCAGATGTACTATCAGGAATCTCAACTTCAGTTGTGGCTGTGGTTGTTGTCACTGTGACGTCTGCAACCTCCTGAAGCCCAGCGTCCTCCTGCCCCTGTTCAGAAAACTCTGTGGCGCTGGTGCACTCTGGAAAGCTATTGCCCTCACTTTTTTCAATTGCGTCTTCTGACCTGCCATCTGGCACGCTGACATCATCGCTGGAGCTGATGACTGCAACTTGTTTCATATCCACATTGCTATGCTCCAAATGTGAAGGGAGAGAAGTGTCTGGCACACAAGGGGTTTCTATTTCCATTTTAGCGGGTTCTTTGCTATTGGAGACACAAATTCCTTTCTTAATGTGATCCTCATTTTCCAGTTGGGGTTCACAAGACTTGTTGTTTTCTTCATTAGTTGATGCATCGGCTTTCATCTGATGGGTCTCTGTACTCTGTATGTCCAGTAAATCCAGTAAAGAGACAGTATCATGTTTCCTCGACGCTGTAGAAACC
The DNA here is from genome assembly GCF_033026475.1 of Channa argus. NCBI lineage: Eukaryota > Metazoa > Chordata > Actinopteri > Anabantiformes > Channidae > Channa > Channa argus. The sequence continues at coordinate 14,769,843 of NC_090215.1, forward strand.
TCTCTATCGTCAGTGCTTTCTGGACTACTGATGGGCTCATACACAATCTGGTTTTCGTTAAGATAACCCTCTGACTGATTAACTGTCTTTATCTGCTCTTCTGATGCCTGAATTACAACATCAGTGTCACTTTGTTGGTGACAAACAAAAACAATGACTTCACTGTTTCCGCTTCCTTCCCCTTGTCCTCCAACATTAGTGACTGGTTCGTCAGCCTCAATAATGATTTGCCTTTGCCTTTCCTCTTCTAAAGCAGGGTCTACCATTTCTATTGATCCGCTTATTACATCCATGTCGCCCTGGATAACTTCAGCAGGCAAACTGTGAGGCATATTTTCACTTTCTTTGTCTTTCAAATGAGCAATATGAAGAGGTTTATGAATTTCATCTAATAAAGTTGCAGCGTGTTCAGTGACTTCCTCCATCGCTATAGGTGATGTTCCAGAAATCATTTCAGGTACAGCAGTAGTTTCCACATCTGTTTGAATCTCTGGAACATAATCAGACTGCACAGTAGCTGTATCTTCATTTTCTTTATCCCAACCACTTGTGGACTCTAGATCTTTCATAATATCTCTTATATTGTGTTCAATAACCACCGGGCTTCCATGGTTTTGCGTTTCCAATATAGATCCTGAATCAGAAATCTTATCTGGTATTGCTGTTGTTTCTGCATCAATTTCTACTGGATTCTCAGTAGCTACATCCTTTTTAAGTGCAGCACCTATATGGATTTCACTGACCTCCTGGTTTTGTGTTTCCATTATAGATCCTTGATCTGGAATTTCCTCCAGTTTTTCTGTTGTCTCTGCTTCCATTTCTTTTTGATTCTCTGTAACTCTAACAGATTCAGTCATAACCTCTTCCTTGCATTTTTTACTCTCTGCATATGTCATCACTGCATCCTTTTGAAGTTGAGTGTCTATGGGGAGTTCACCGACCTCCTGACTTCTATGCTTTTCTTTTTCTACTGCTGTTAGATTAGAAATGTTATCTGGAGTTACTGTTGTCTTTGTTCCTATGCCTTTCACACTCTCAGGATCACTGAAAAATTCTGCGACAACCTTAACCTCATTTTGGTTACATTCATTTGTGGGAATCCTTAGACCATGTTCAACTTCTTCTGATGTTTCTATTTTAGGATTAGTATCTTCGACTTGTTTTTCAACTCCAGGCACTCGGACAAAAACCTTGGATGTTGATTTATCCTGCATTTCCATTTGGCTTTGATTTTCTAATTGAGTGACAGTGTCTGCATTTTGTTCATCACCATCCTGGCTCTTCTGGCTTTGTATTTCTCTTCTAGGTGATATGCTAGGAATCTCTTCTGATATTGTTGCAGCTTCCATATCTACTTCATTTAAGCCTTTTTGACTTTGTGAATTTACTGGAGACTGTGGATTACAAATCTCTGCAGTTGGTCTAGCTTGTGTTTCCAAATGCATTTGAATCTCTGGTATAGGCAAGACCAGATTGCCTTCCTTTGCTATATTTTCAGGATTTTCAATTGTTATGTCTTGATTACCCTCCGTAGATATGTCTGTGGTATGATCCCTGACCTCCTGGCTTTCCTGATGTTGTATATTTATTGTAGGTCCAATGTTACAAATCTCCTTTAATATTGTTGCAGGGTCTATTTCTACTTCTTCTAGGCTACTTTGACTTGGTGTTTTCACTGAAGAATCGGAGTTACCCATCTCAAATGTTGTTGTGGCTTGCGTTTCCAGTTGCATTTGAGTTTCTGGTAAAGACACATACAAGTTTACCATGTCTTGCTTTGATATAGTTTTAGGATTTTCAATAGTTAGGCTTTTGTTAACTTCTGTAGACATGTCTGTGGTATGTCCAATGACTTCTGGGCTTTCCTGATTTTGTATGTCCACTGTAGCTGACGTGTTAGAAATCTCATCTGAAGTTGTTGCAGCCTCCATAGCGATGTCATTCTGGCATTTGTTATGTTGTATTTCTGGGTTAAAAAACCCAGAAGTTGCTGTAGCTTGTCTTTCCAACTGCGTTTCAGTTTCCTGTATAGTCATAAACAAGTTGTTGTCTACATGTGCAATGGTGTGATGACTTTTATTCCTTATGTCTTGTGGTGTGTCTGTTAAAAAAACTGTAGTATGATCACCAACTTCCGTGTTTTCCTGTTTTATTTCATTTGTAGATGATCCGGTAGAAATCGCCTCAGCCATATCTATTTCACATGGGCTTTTCTGATTATGTACTGCCACCGAGGAGTCTGAAACAGACATCTCTGAAGTTACTGTAGCCTGCTTTTCCAATTCCATTTGGATCTCTGGTGTAGTTACAGACGGGTTCATGTTGTCTTCCTTTGCAAACTTTTGAGGATTTTCAATCATTAGGTTTTGGTTAACCTTTGTAGGAATGTTCGTGGAACGTCCACTGACTTCCAGGCTTTCCTGATGTTGCATTTCTATTGAGGGTGCCATGTTAGAAACCTCCTTTGATATTGTTGCAGCCTCCATATCTTCTTCTTCTTCTAGGAATTTCTGACTTTGTATTTTTACTGAAGACTCTGAATTACAAATCTCTGAAGTTGGCTTAGTTTGTGCTTCCACTAAAGTCTCTGGTATAGTCATAGCCAAGTTCTCCTTGTCTTCCTTTTGCATGTTTTCTGAATTTTCAAGTATTAATTCTAGCTGAGTCTCTGTATGCATGCCTGTATTATGTCCACCGACTTCCTGGTTTTCCTGATGTTGCATTTCTACTGAAGGCTCAATGTTAGAAATCTCCTTTGTTATTGTTGCAGCCTCCATGTCTTCTTTTTCTTCTTCTAGGATTTTCTGAATTTGTATTTTTACTTTAGACTCTGAATTACAAATCTCTGAAGCTGGCTTAGCTTGTGCTTCCACTAAAGTCTCTGGTATAGTCATAGACAAGTTTACCTCTTCTTCCTTTCCAATGTTTTCTGAATTTTCAAGTATTATGTCTTGGTGAGTTTCTGTACCCATGTCTGTAGTATACCCACTGACTTCCTGGCTTTCCTTATGTATTTCTGCTGCAGGTGATGTGCCAAGAATCTCCTCTGATGTTTTTGCAGTCTGCATATCAATTTCTATTTGATATTCCTGTATTTCCATTAAAGGGGGGGACTTAGAAATCTGTGAAGTTGTCATCAAACCCATTTCCATTTCCATTTCGACTTGACGCTGTGATGTAGTCACAGGTTCAAATTTGTTTTCATTTTCTACAAATTTAGAACCTTCAACTCTATCATTCAAGTTAAATTCATAAGATATGTCTGCGGTTTGTTCACCGACTTCCTGGCTTAGTATTTCCACTGTAATTGCAGTGTTAGCGTTTTCCTTTACTGTGGTTGCCGTCTTTATATCCACTTGAATCTCATGAACAGCAACACATTTAGCATTAATTGTGTCTTCTTCTGTGCTCTGACAATTTGCAGCTGGATTTGTGTGAACTTCATCAGATATGCTTTTTGTGGTTTCACTTACTTCTGGGCTCTCGTGTCTTTTCACTTCCTGTGCCACTTCTGAATTACAAATATCGGATGTTTGCATTTCCACTTTGTTTTGACTCTCAGGTGCACTAGAACATTTGGAGATCTCCATTTCAGATTTTTTTATTATATCTCCATGAACCTCAGGAGATAAATCAGTAGCAAATTCTTTGCTATTTTGCTCTTTTGGAGTTTCTGTTTTCATGTTAGAGGTGGAATGACAAATGTCTGATGTCAGTGTAGTCTGAATTTCCATAATGTTAGGATTTTCGATCGTATTTCCATGAATACCAGTAGTACATTCTTCACTTTTCTTCTCCTTCTGAGTTATGATTTCCATATTAAGGAGTGGAAGGGAAATTTCTGATGCTTTCTGGATATCCATAATTGTAGAATTTTCAATGGCATGATCCTGATCCAGTTCAGCAGAACTTTCTATTTTACGTTGACAAACATCTTGGCTTCTCTGGCTTGATGTTTCCACTGTATAAGCCGGATTAGAAGTGTGCTGCTCTAAAATTCCTAGAGCCTGTACATCTGTTTTGATTTCACTATTTGCTGCAGTGGCACACGTGCTTGTCTCCGTTTCCTTTTCCAGGCTTGTGGAATTTGTAGAATCACCCATCACATCTTCACTATCTTCAGCAGGTATTTCTGTAGTGTGGTCAGAAACTTTGTGATTCATCTGGATTTCAATATCTGGAGTTGCTGAGTCAGATGCCTCCTCTGAAGTTATTTTAGGCTGGATGTCCAAGTTTATTTGACCTGCTGAGATTGTGATGCATTCAGATAGGTCCGTACTTTGTCTCTGCTCATGAACAGTCTCAAAATCGGGTGTAAATACTTCAGTACAGCTGTCAGGAGTGCCATGACTCAGATGCACCTCACAAAAAGAACCAGAACTTGGAGAAGACTGAGAAATTGGGAAATCAACTCCTTTTCCATCACTTTCTTCAAGCTTTTCTTCAGATTTGTTTCCTATGTTCACAGGATCACACGAGTTGATGATTGGATCTGGCACTTGGTCCTGCATATGTACAGATTTCAATTTGTCCTTAAAAGTAACTTGTATTTTGACACTGAGGTCTGTTCCATTCTCTAGATTACGACTTTCTACCACCGTCTCTTCTGGCGCAAAATTAGTTTGGTTCGACAGCACTTTATCTTCTACACCTACATCTTTACAGTCTGCTGAGAGACGAGTGTTCTCAGTCTCTCCCTTCATTTCATGTTCACTTCCCTCAGCATCGCATGTTATATTCAGTGCCATCCTTTCAGACACACACGCTGTGGTCTCATTTCTTTCATTTTCGCTGCTCACATGTATTTGATTTTCTGGTGTGCAAACTGAGCCTGTTTTTTCATCTGCGTGGTCATCAACTTCAAAACTTGGATTCAGCTCTTCTGTAACAGAACATAGTGTTTCCACTGGTGATGGTAGTGTTTTATCATCTACATCCTTTTGGAGGTTGGTGGACGCAACATCTGTTTTTTCATTTTCCTGCGCCGCATCTGCAACTGCTGCAGAGTCTAACACTTCTCTAGAAGATGCTAGTATTACATTATCTAGCTTTTGGGTTTCTACATTTTTAAATTCCTCATATTTACTTTCTTCGGCTGTACTGCCAGAAATGGTGCTAGTCTTTGTGCTCCCTGTATCAGAAACTAAAGTTTCCTTCGAGTCCCCTTGTGTCCGATTATTTGAGTTTTCTTTTCTCTCTGGTTCGACGACAGACATTGCAGCTTCTTTTTCCTCATTCGAAGTAGCCTCAACCATGCCTTGAATACTTGGTGAATCTGTGAATCTACCATAATTATGATCCATCTGTATAAGGTCCGTGGGTGCTGATGGTAACACTTGAATTGTCTCCTGCAGGTCAGATGATGATTCTCCAGCCTTGCGCTTAGCTCTAACTCGGTTTGAATATTTCCTTATACACCTGGCCTTGTCGCCATCATCCCTCTCTCTAAAGAGGTCCATCTTACTACCATCACTACTCAACTCTTCGTCTGAGTCTGTGGAGGCTGCTCGCTTCAAGGAAGTTTTGGAGTTAGGTTTCTGCGAGGGAGCTTCTCCACAGGAGGCACTTGTGGCATTCAGAAGCTTGGCTTTTTTAACAGGTGGGTCAGAAATGTTTTTGCTGGATTCCTTTGGAGGGTAACTCTGGTTATCTGCTTTATTTCCATCTTCCCCTGTAGCAGACACTTTTTTCTTAGTCCGTGGGGCTGCTGTCTTTTCCTGTGAATTTCCTGTTTTAAGTGACCTATTAATGGCAACTGCCGCAGTTTTGGATGGCGGAGCCTCCCCAGCTGGATCCAGCTTCCTCATCTTTGGCTGAGAATCGTCGGGAGCCGGTCCTCTCTTTGGGGCCGGCATTCTGTCAAAACATTAAATAAACATAAATAAATAAGAACACACATGATGGAGCTTCTCTTTAGGTCTTTGTTGGTGAAATGAAATGTGAGCATGCATGATGTTTTCTTAATGCATCCCAAAAATTATATGCCTGTATGCAGTAAGTAAATTCAATCTTTGTTTTACATTAGCAATCTGTTTACAAATGTATTTGATGTTACCTGGCTTACCTAAATGCAACAAGGCTGGCTAACGTTGGACATAAACACTGATAAACCGCAGTTAAACTTGGGTAGCTAGCGAGCAGCACGATGTCCGATGCACATTCACTCCATTAACCACCTAACTACTGACAGATCGTCTACCAGTCGGCGGAGACTGTTGTGCAGTCAGAAATGGTCAGATGTCTAGCTGAGAGTGGCTACTGAGCTAGCTGAAGTCCACAGTGATGGGGGCTAACGCTAGCAGCAGCCAACTCGCAACAAATGAGCGAAACCAGACTCGCGGCTTAAATCCGCCAAAACAGCGACGAGAAACAACGAGCGGAGGATTTAAACAGCGGTTATAGCCATACTAATGTCGGCGACAAAATAAAGGCACGGCGTCCATCAACGAAAATCACTTTTGATGTTTTCGTTCTCAACAACAGCTGTTTTTTTTCTCCTGTGAACAAAAATTAACTGTACTTCCGGAGAAAGACTGCGGATGTGACGTAACAGTTCTTCAGCCGGATTGAAAAATTAGATTTTAGTTTTGCAAACGTGTATTTATTCATTTTAGAAAGTAACTAAGAACATTTATTCAAGTACAGCACCTGAATACAACTTTGAAGAATTTTTACTTTTTGTACCATTTTTATTTTCTGCTACTTCATCCTTACAATCTACTGAAATTTAGAGGCTAATATAGTAGCTACATTTGCTCCAATACTTTTTTTTGAAGGCTTTAGTTACTTTTCATAAGGTGTATGTATAATCACAGCCAATAAATATTTTCTTTTAAATGTTCAATTTGACTGGTGTGTAAGCCTCAACATATCCCTTTTTATGGGATCCTACCTAAAGGGTCAGGTATAGTAATTCTCCAAATTATTAGAAATTAGGTTTTTGATGTTGTTCGTTGAATCTGTTCATGAACTAAGTCCTAAATATTTAAAATTTCTGCCAAATCCTTATTTGTTTGATATTATCTTTGAGGCACGTAAACAAATCAGGACTAGATGTGTACATTCATTTTGCCAATATTAATAATAGTAGAAGACAACAGACTTTTGTTTTTGTCAGTAAGTCAGTTGAATTGATGACCAGAGAAATCACTGTCTTAATAGAGTAGTTTTACTTCAACAATACAAATTTTGTATTGTAAAATATTGTATATTGTAAAAAGTGTCACTCAGACACTTTTTATTTACTTTACTTTTTAAAAAGTAAATAAAAATTGTCTATGAAAGAATTTGGGACAGTGTAGAAGCTGCTTTTGCAGCTATTACAGCTTTGAGTCTTCATGGAAAAGTATGTACAAGCTTCTCCCATCCACAAGTGGGCAATTGTCCCAGTCTTCCTGGTAGAACCTCTCACATTCCATCAGAGTGGATGAGATGTGGCTCTGAACTGCCATGGGGGGTTTAAATTTGAGCTTCAGCTGGGCCACTCACAGGCAGAAACTTGTCCTGAGGTCACCCCAGTGCTGGTTGGCTGTTTCCTGTGAGTTAATACTATGCTCAAACTGCCATCTAAGTATCAGGTTGTGCTCGCTCTGGAGCAGGTTTTCTTTCTAGCACTGTTAATCATCCTGTCAAGGATGGTTGTACAAGACTGTGCTTAAATTCAACCTGTAATGTTACGGAGAAGATACGCAAACCACGGACAGTTTTCTAGAGTATGTAATTTGATATTTTAGACATTGCAGACTTTTCATCACCAAATCACATTACTGACAAACAGAACAGGTACAGTTGTTAGATTTAAATATACAGAGGCAATCAAATATAAATATTTAGCATTTTTGCAGGTGTACAGGGAAAGTGATTTTTATTGTTCAAGCACTGACAGAAAGGGGAAAGGAACAGAGGGGGGATAAAAGCAGGGTTGTGTGTGCATAAATCCTTGTTACTTCTTCATCTCAAGTATTCCACTTCCAGGCCCGCGCTTCTTCGCACTGCAGATGTTACAAAACTGCACCCCAGGAAACTAATAGAGGAAAGATTGAGAATTTAGAGAAATCTAAAAATAAAGAAAAACAACCTATTTCTATAATTTCTGTCATGCAAAAGTTGACAAAGATTTTAACGATATCCATTTACTCACTGTTCCTGAAGATGGTAAACATTCTTTATGAAACATGTGTCTGCAGTGAAACACCACCACACTGAAAGATTTGGCCATGTCTGAAACATAGATGTGAAGCATAAATGAGCAATACACAGCCTTCAAACACACTGCAACTAAAAAATAGAAACAAAATAATGGAGAACCCACCTGATGGTAATATTGTAGCATGACAAGATTCACAAATGTTTTCTTCTGAAAAGGAAAGTAGTAACACTTATTTAGTAAATAAGTTTAAAAGGAATTAATGTCCAATGCGTCTGCAAGTTCACTAAAACCCACCATTGACCCTGACTCCTCTCATCTGTGTTCGGTGCATTTTCTGTAGCAGTGAGAGGGAGTCGGCCACCAGGATCTTCTTACATCCTTCCCTCAACAAAATCTGGAAACACCGAAAAAAAGCAGGCTAATTAGCAAAAAGCCAAGATTTCAACATTTTTTTTCTTGTTTTTTTCTGTACTACATTTGAGTTTAAGACATGTATCTACACACAATTCAATAAGACAACTAGTTCTGAAGCCAAATTTGGTCAGTTTTGCTCCTTAGAAAAGTCTATTCTTGAGAAAATATTAGCAGCTTATTCATGGTTTAGATTTATGAGTGAAGAGTCTGTAGAAGGATTGTAGAGCAGCATTATTAATCACAAATGACAAATTCTTTCAAATACAACTGCTGAGGGTGTTGTGCAGTGTAAATATTGTGATATTAGGTTGCAGAAATTGAATAATAATACATTAATACCATGCATTAATATGCTACAATTAATGCATGAAATATTGGGCAGTTTCAAACCTTGTATTTAACCAAATGTCATGTTAATCTGAGGTGTTTAACTAACTTTTTTTGACAAAATCTGTGAGAATCATTTCTAACCTGTAGATTGTAGTCCTGAAGGATTTTAACTAGTGAATCCCTGAGGTTTGGGATCTCCATGCCCTCCTTTATGCGATTGATGAGAAGAATAGGATCAACATGTGTGCCAATATTATTAAGGAGGCCAGTGATGAATGCTGCGGAGGAGATATCATCAAGAGTAAAATAAAAAATACAAAACACACAACATAAAGTGATGAAGAGAACCTGGATGTTTAGTATAACCCAGATTGAAAGGAAATTCCTACGTGGTTTATCAATAGAGTAAGAGATGAGATCCTCCCACAGCTCTGCATCGTCCTGCTCTTTAGCAAACTCTATGGCTTTGCCCACATCCCCCAACTCCTCCATGATCATCTGCAGAGCTCGTCTGCAGTTCCCCATCCTGCCTGCGAGTCACATACATAGATTAGTTTCATTTTATTCAGCTCAAGTAAAGCAATGAAACATACATTTTCAGAACACACACACAAGAGACTTACTGAGCAGGAAGACCGTTTCCTCTACAAAGTTCCTCTGCTGACATATCTCAAGAGCCTGAGTGAGAAAGCCACAAAAGAAGAGATCGTTCTTGAGCTGTAGCTTCTGAAAACATGGATGTGTGACAGAATAATATACAAAAACTGTACCTTTTCAAGAGGGCAGTGTGTGCTATCCCTCAGGAAAGGTAAGAGATTTGGTCGGTCATATTCTGCATACAGGCCGATCTGTCTCTCATGGTACTTTTGGCCCTTGTGATGGTCCCGCTTGAACAGTTTATGGAGATACTGTGGACGAAACATGTGTTACACACACAATCAAACAATTGGTTCTGACTAAAATTACAATAATATTCAATTGTATAAGCATATCTGAGCTCACCACATGCAGGAGTTCAGGCCTGTTTACTAGTTCTTCCACCACTTTGTCTGTCTGTGAGCAGAGCAAAAAGAAGACGCTTTCAGTGGATAATGTACGTTAGAACAAATCAAAGATCAGTGGGTACAAAGTTAACTTACCGATATCTTGTCTTCATTGTCGAGAAGCATGTCAACAGCTTTCTGGCAACATAAGGTCAGATGGAATATTAATTATCACCATAATAAACCACACAACCTGAAGTTCTTTTAATCAAGAAAAGACAATAAAATGCATGATCTTAGCATTTTCTTTACCTCTTTGTCAAAGTCCATGAGAAGAACAATCTTGTCCTCTATGGATGAGAAAAGGTTGTGCTTGTGGATCAGCTGGTAAACATCTTTGTGCCGCAGTCTCAGGTATATTTCTAAGGCTCTGTCGTATCGTTGATCATAGGTGTACCTGTAAAACCATGAAAAATTAGGAAGAAACTCCAATAAATGTAAATTATTTTTAAGTCATTAGACAGATCCCTCAATACCAAAGGCCTTTCAGCATCGTTGCAAATATTATGCAACTGAGAAAACACACAGAACCCTTTTAAAAAATAACAAATAATGCAAGTAAAAGTCCATTTAATGTGCGCAAGTGATGCACAGTACCAATACTGTAATGCTCATGTTACGATCACTCACAGTTCAGCAAGTGTGGTAAGCAAGACACTGTTGGCAGGGTCCTTCTTTAGCTGATCGGTGACAGCCTGAACAATGGCCATGTTATTGTAAAGCTCTCCTGGCCACTCTCGAATCAGTGTGGCAAAACCCTTTGTGGTAAGAAAAGAAAGTAAGGTGGACTTTCAGCCGATCTTTATCAAACAGTGGGTGAAACACTTTGAGTGAAAAACATCAGGAGACAAACTACCTCATAATCAGTTTTAAGGAATTCATGCAAGATCATTTCATAGATAGCCGGTCTCAGACGCAGATCTCCTCTGGGCAAATACTGACTGATGGCCTGGAGTGGAGAGAGGTAGACATGTGAGGTGGTAAAATATTCACTAAGACAGATACACAAAATTACTCCACCCAAAAAAACCGAACAAAAAAAAAAAAAGTATAATCATATTAATGACATTTGGATGTTATGCCGGATGATTGTTTGGTTCACAACTATTCTGACATACCTTTAACTGTCCAATGGTCTTAAACCTGTAGACTTCATTCTCCCATAATTCCATGTTTTTCCCAAGAACCTTTTGACACTTCCTACATTGCAAAAAGCACAATAAAATCCAAACATCTGGCTTTTTGACTTTGCATTATGAAGAAACATTTTGATTTGAAATGAAAAATATTAACTAATTTGAGTATTTTAAATAAAAGAGTTTTGCAGAATTGAACCTCAATATGTAAGCAAATTTTCCAAATATCTCACTTAAAGCTGATCAGCATAAAACTTATCCAATATATGAACTTACAGTCCATCTGGACAACATGTAAAATGTACCTGGCAGCAGTGTCATAGTCTCCTTTTTTTAGTAAGTGATTGATATACTCCATCCCAATTTTCTGAACTTCATGTCTCTTGATGTTCTTGAAGCTGATCTCTGCAGCCATCAGTGCCTCCTGTCAGAGTTAAACAACAACAACGAGACACAAATATAACTCTGACACTATGGACTCTAACCTTTTGTAATGACTGTACAATTCACAAACCTCATATTTTTCCTTTTCAAGCAGCCAATCGATATGGTCATCCTGGTCACGCTCCTTGGCCACAACAACGTCTTTGGGACTGATGATGTAGAATAGTGATTCGCCTTCTGAATGCTCTGTTATTGAAAATACATTTAAGTCTCTGTGTAGTGAGCATCAAAGATGACATTTGATAGTTTGAGCATAATGAAATCAGTAAAAGACTTTGTGACATTTTTATTGTCTCACCAAGACGGTAGTCTCTGCACTCATTGTCTTGGTAGTTCCGCACAGTCAGTGCATCTGAAGAGATTTCCTCGAAGCTTTCAGGGAGGGGCTGAATGATGTCAAGACGAGGCCGAGCACGAAAGTCTTCATCCTGCACACAATAAACATATCAACGGAAAGTTATTTTAGATATACACACTGAGTCAGATTAGAGCACATCACAGTGAAATGTCATCATAGTACAACTTCATCAGTAAAACTAAAAACATAGACACACTGCAAACAATGGGACCAAAACAAACCAAATATTATGCGATTCATAAAGACACCTTCCTTAGTAGTGCTAAATGTGTTTGTCTACATTTACTGCACAGGTGTGCCTAATAAAATGGTCACTGAGCAAATATGTTTATTTAAACAATAAAGAAAAAAAAAAAGGGATTGTCACCATGTGATCCTTCACAAAGAACAGGGTGACCAGCTGATCTGCTAGTGGTGCAAGGCCACTTATGAAAAACTCAGTCTCAAATGCAGACACTGTTGGAAAGGGAAACCAAACAGATTAAAACACGATGTCCTCACGTTATAGTGAATTGAATACATTTAATACATTTGCAAAACAGGAGTGTTAACAAAGCAAAAACATCACAATAGTTTTACTGCATTTGCAGTAGGCAGAAGTAGTAACTGACGCACTGATTAATCACAGTATTATCATCTAATTTCCCTTGATTTATGTTCAAATGTTGTGTTTAAGCCTGTCTCATATGTTTTAATTGTACTTTCACGTTTCACATTTTTCCCTTAATGTGCACTTTATTTTATCACTGTGGTTGCCTGTTTTGGCTTTATGGAAAAGTACTTCAAAAATTTTACAATCTTTCAATATCGCTTGCTTGATATTGCTGTCATTTTATGTAATAAAGAACTTTTAATAAAGTGTATAGTTATAGTAATAAGAACATTGAATTCCGTACCTATTTCCACATAACGACTGGGCAGATCTCTCATTTCAGTGGGATTTCGCTCTTTGACAACACAAATCTGAGGAGCAATAAGAATTATAGTGAACAACGTAAAAAGCTAATAACTATTAGGAGTCATAATCAAAATACAAACCTTAATGGAAGTACCCCAACCAACGATGAGGGTGGCGTTGTCTTTCCAACACAGGCTGCATGGGTACATATCAGGCCTGAGACTGACATTATCTCGCAGCACATTTGTAATCCGCTGTTTTGTACTGAAATCATAGATTTTAACTCCCTAAAAGGAACACAGAGATTGCAAAAATGAGCAGTTTCACAATTAATATTGTATATTTTTTTGCATTTTATTGTTACTGATCACTCACCACATTGTTTGCCCAGGCAATGAGATTAGCTCTCCACTGGATGCTAGTGATGGTGCCCTCGCCTTCATGTAGAACTGATGTCTTCCAGCGATTCAGCCAGTTTCTTTCGTACAGAAGCAGCTTAGAGGAAAGTATCAGAAAAGCATTTAATACCAGAGAGTATGCATCTCAGCGTAACAGCAGATCAGGAGCGTAGTTGTCCTAATCGAGCTACAGGGGGCAGTAGAGGAATACAAGAACATAGACACACGCAATTAGGAGGAGCCGTGTTGATACAAGTGTGACAGAAAGTTATAGAAGTAACTTAAGCCTCAGAAAACGGTCGAGCAAAATGTGAATTTAAATCTGATTGGATTGTCAAATGCAGTTGCATAGCTCTTAATAAAGATCCATATAGTTGACCGCATTTGCAAGTACACGAAGGTGAAAACCTTTTGGAAAGGTGATGCATCACAAGAATTATTTCATACATCTTTACTCTCTTCATAATGGTAATCTCTTCTTTAAAATGTCACTGTGAGTGGTATAAATGATGAGACAATTTAATCATGTTTTTATACTATGAATTTTCTGTCTTGTCACCTCACAGAGGAGTGGACGTTCAGTAAAAGTTCTATGTATGATTTTTAAACACAATGCATTTATCAAGGTGGTAAGAGAGCTACTTTAGCATCTGCAGTTTAATCTTCCGGCCTTGTGCTGTACATACTGTAGAGGACAAAGCCCGTCATTCACATTCTCTCCATTGTTACTGTCCTTACAACATAAACTGATACAAAAAAAGACCCCCAAAAAAGTGCATATTATTACCAAGGAGGCAGAGAGAAGGTTGTATAGGCTCTTTAATTCAGCGGTTGGGCTATGTTAATAAACAGTTTGCTCTACAAAGAGATGATATGACAAAAGAACTGTGGAGACAAAATTGAATTTCCTTTGACAGGATGTGGCTCCCGTTGAGGCTTATTGATTTTCATCACAGGCACCTTGTGGAGGCCTTCACAACTTGGAACCGAGAGGAATCAGCGCCAATTGAAAGAAAATGGCAAAGTAACACTAACAATGGGGTTTCATAAAAAAGTTGTTTTTCCTCACCCATGTTGTATAAATGTCAGTATACTTTATTTATGGATGGCTGTGTGATAACGCCACATCAGTGCAGTTTATAGCAGTGTAATTGGCATGTGGTGTTTTACTTCCGAAAAACAAAATGTCTAAAATACATTTCACTGTCCACAGTGACACACCTACCGGGACAACTTTCAGAAAAGAGATCACTGCATGCGCCAGGAAGTCCTAAGACTATGTACTCCCTTGATAATGACATCTATTTGCTGTGCTTGTGAAGCATTGGCTTTCAAACAGTTGAGCAAACAGCACTTTGTGAAAATGGGCAGTTCTCCCGAGAGCACTCCAGCAAAGAGACAGAAAACTAAGAGCCTTTCACACCAGACTGAGGCCTGCGCTTCACCTTCAGTGAGAATTGAGAAGGTTTGCAGGATTTGGTTTCACCCCGAAAAAAATCAGGATGAATTATTGTGGCAGGAAATGCCCAATATCACACAAACTGGACATAATGACTGCAATTAAAAAGTTCATACTACTTAAACCTACCTTGTTGCCCCCAGTGACAAACTGTTTGTAGTTGGATCTGGTGAACTGAGGGTGTAGTGCAACCACCTACAAAACATTAGATGGGTCACAGATTAGAAAATAAAGATGTGTGAAATTTCTTTATACAAACAATATCAACACATATATGCTAAGATGTTGTAGGTCTGAAGAAACATACTTTGATGGGACAGTCAAAGTTCTCATGAAAGCCCTCTCTTGTATATAGGCCGAACACCTGAACCTGAAACAGAGAACAGCAAGCAAAAGGTAAATAACTCAAAATTTCTTCTTTAATTGCTGTCTCTGCAACTATCGGAGGCCAGCGGGGGGAATTGTGGTCTGAAAAGACTTTGATTGGCTCCCTACTTCTCCGCTGGGTCACCAATTAGTGGACAACTTGATTCTTTGAACCCTGCAGGGTTTAGATACAGGAGTCCTAATCTTGGACTTCTCCAAAACCTCAGTTGGCTACAGCAAACTCTAATGTACCTTCAGAGTACACAAGACCCACTTTTTTTATTTTTATTTTTTGAGGCCAGAAAAGAAGACACGTTTGTAAGAGGTAGAATAATATAAAATGTAGATGCCATCTCTTTTTTTTAAAATTTGTGATTACGGATTAAGTTACATTTCAAAGGATTAACAGCCAACTGAATTGGCTGAGGGCAAACAATTGTTGAATTTGACTGTCTACTCCACTTTTTTTGTGACAAGATCTTCTTTTGGCAACAAGATCGTATCACAGAGCAAATCTTAACTGCAAAATCCACAAGGATAGTGGTAATGATGAAAAGACACGAGATAACAGCAAGGCGAAATACATGGGGAGCGCTTCCATAGACAGCTGATGGCTGGTAGTCTGAGTCTTTTCCTGATTCTTGAAAATTGGTGCAACTTTTCTTCCTGCATCCAAAATATGGCTTTTAAATGTTGATAAGGCAAAAACTCCAGTGGAAGCTTTGGCTGTGAAAGAAGAACCTTCTAAAAATTAACACCAAAACATTTCATCTTAGATGACCATTAGCATAAAGCTAAATGCTGATAAGATAAGTTTTATATAAATCTAAGGGTGAATTATGATGAAAAACACTGATTGGTGATTCTTTGCTTTAGACCCAGGGATCAGTAACCAGCTGTGATGATGAGCACAGCGATCTCACCTTCCCATCCTCGGAGCAGATGCCCACATGCTCTCCACTTTCATCCAAACTTATCTGGTTGATCTTCACTGAACTCTGTGGAGACATAATATCATGGCATCTTTTTTTAGAATCGGATGGATATTTTTGTGGCCGACATTTTACCACACTAAATTAAATGCCAGAAAGCGTGCAAAGGTTTGAGTATGTAATGGAGGCACGGTCCCATATGTATCAATGCACAGAGCAAGGCCTTAATACCGAGAAGGCTCGGGGTCTTTTCAGTGTTGATGCTTTTAAATCTGAGATGTTTGTGAAACTATGGTGCTCTCAATAAAAAAACAAAACAAAAAAACACCCAAAACCAATAAAAAAAAAAACGAGAAACATTCTATATACAGTGTCCTCTGTGCATTAGGTTCACTTGGCTGGTTGGTAAACATATTAGAATCTTTTTCACTGACTTCTGACCAGGTCATTTTAAAAGTACATCACACATCCATTAACCTCAACCCAGCTGTCTCCCATCTGTTTAGTGAAGTAGCATATAACCATGTTTGTTTCAGGCAATGACTGAGAATTGGCAGCCAGCAAGCTCTTGAGGTGAGAGACAAGAAAATTTAGTAACGTAAAATGGCCACAACAGTCCGATTACTGGATTTTTATTTGACTTCTAAATTTAATTATTGCTTAGAAATCCCTCAAGATAAAGTGTGCAGAAATGTTATGGGGACTGTAAAACACTGGGACTAAATCAGACATACGAATCCATTTCTGGTGATAAATCAGTCACATGTGTGAAATGTTCCTTCAATGTGTCATTTCTTGCGGCTTGTGCATGTTGATATCCTAACAAGCATTAGGACATAAACCGCAACAATTTGAACTGATGATGGTGAAAATTGAAAAGTTAAAGGATCCCTAAAGTTATTACAATTCACTTTATGGGGATTATGAATTATCTGTAGCAACTTTCACATTTTGCTAAATAACATTAAGGTACTCACAATTTCAAACTTCTGAGTTATATTTCCTTGGATGTCCAAGAGGAAGACCTTCCCAAAATGGGTACCTAAAGCAAGAAACTGAAAAAGAGACAAATATGGTGTAAATTAAACCAGAAGACACTTCAAACCAATTCATGATTTTGGGAAAATCTTGTGCTGATGAAGGCTGTGCAAGAGGATAAAAAGAATTTTCTTCCAGCAGGAGAAACATGGGCAGAGTGGGGATTGGGTGGGCTTGGAGGCAAAACTGTGAAATTGCAGGGGGTGGAAAAGCCCTATTTATTAAAGCAGACAGTGTGAAATGGCATTTTTTTTTTCTCAAATTAAAATGCTTAAGCATAATAAATGCGCTGCACATCTGACTTCTTCTCATGCTCCCCATGCAACCAAGTCAGCTCCCTGCCCAGTACAGACCTATTATTTCTACTGAGCAGCAACTGGTCTCTGCGCTTTGTGCGTCAGCTGAAGTGCACGTGTTCCTATGTGTGTGTTTCTCAGTGCCAGTTTGTATGAGAGTCCACTGGGACAAAAAAATTACAGAAACTGGAGGCTTTTGGCATTAGATTAAGTGTGTGTTCTTCCACCCCAGCCCCTTCACCATTCCCTTCTAATCCCCCTCCCTTCTAGACCAGCATGTGGATGTGCGGCGAGCCCACCATGCTTCAGTGCAGTCTATAATGAAATGCTTATATTTACAGGCACAGCTGAGCATGTCAGACAGAGCCCCTGCAATCTCCCCAAATAAAATAACCAAAAATAAATAAATAAAGGGTTCAACCTTGTGAGGTGGAGCGAGTTTTAAAGGGATTTATCAGAATAGAATTGTTCAAATGAAATTCCGATTCAGACACTTAAAATATGAGGCAACATAAGGCAATATGTGCTGTCGGCGGCTTTAAGGTTGTGGAAGTTCGCCGTGGTGGTGGGGGATGATGTGACCACACAGGTAGCTGGATGGCAGAGGGTTCACAAGCACAGAAATCCCAGGAAGAAAGACAGTCAGATCAAATTTAGAATTTCAGCAAAGCAATGTCTCTTGCTGTGGCATGGTTACTGTTTTGAGGTTAAGGGGGGGGGGGTGTACCAAAAGCAGAAAGTAAAAATAAATAAATGAAAAATCAATGACAGTTAATAAAACATGTGGTGAGGAAACATAACTGGGTATGACTTTTGCTCTGCTAAGGCTTGCATGTGTGCGGCTGGTGCCACGACAACTAACCATCTCAGAGAGAGCAGCCCTCTTAAAAATATCAACATTCAACAAACATAGGGGATGAGAGAAAATATGTAAGAGTGGGAATAAAAAGAGAAGACAATAGTGCCTGGTGTCCTTTGATGTTACCTCCCTGAGAGGACAAGAAGGGGGAGGTGAGAAAAGAATGGGCTGCCTTTACAGATTAAAAAGGGGTGATGAAAACCAACTTTGAACAGAGCATCTCTCAAATGTTGTACATAAACAATGTGAAATCTCCACTTTAGCTGGGTGGGCTTGAAATGCCCTCGTGGGTGGTGGATTATAACATCTACCTTGTCATGGACGGTCATACAGCTGGCTGCGTCCTTCTGCAGGATTTCGGTTACCCCATTGGAGAGTCTCTCATACTTCAGCTTGGGCTCCTCCTCACTGTCCTCCTCCTGGTTAGGAAAGTAGACTCTTAAGATCAACATAACATCAAAGTTACCCCTGACATGACCCTTGGTGCATTAGGGTAAAACAAACTAAATATCCATATTAATGTATGTCCTGTGTTCAGTCTTATGATTTGACGTAAAACAAGTAAGAATATATTGATGCTATGGAGCAATGTTTTCATGTTTTTTGTTTAGTGAACCCAACACATTGGTTTCATATAATTGGAAACTTTGCAGAAAAAAACCTATGAATGCACCAAAGGAAAAAATAGGTTTAACAGTACCTATTAAAATTTGTTAAAAATCGATTTATTCGATCTAGAATTCCCTGAAAGACTAACAAGTATTGAAAAATGCCTTGTCATTTGTCCGAAATTTTAATACCAAAGTAAATGCATTTTCGGTATCAGTGATATTCTGTTAACAGTCAATTAGCAAGTCCCAGGAGCTGACAATAATTCAGCTAAAGGGTTTTGTAAAGTAATGTGTAGTATCATCTTCTTCGTTTTTTTAAAAAAACAGTATTTAAAAACAGCATTGTTCATGAAGTGGTATCAAGGTCAAGGTATGTGTACTGCTCCAGTTCCATTGCATATCACAGACATACGTGTGTAAAACAAAAACAGAGACTATGCATATTTTCGATTAACTACATTTTTCCTTTTCAGCAACATAATTTTTGTAGAGCAAAGTACAATCACATTGTGACACCACTGCAAAATCGCTGACGAAACTCATTACCCAGCAACACAAGGTGAAATCATACGAGTCTATTTTTCTACAAAATTTTCAAAATAATGTTTTTCAATAAACCACTATATCATCATGACTGTGGATGTATTTTTTTTTTATTCCAACCATGAGTTTAAAAACTAGGTATCTACTGTTTACACAAAAACTATCCTTACATCTGAGAACCTGGAATCAGAGATGCTTGAAAAACCACCTAAATGACCAATTAATCAACTAGCAAAAAATTTACTTGGTTTTGATAAACTAAATGTTTCAGATCTCCATCTGTCTATATTTACAGACTTGATATTATGTATTAAAAAATGTTGTTGGTTTTATACCTATACAACTGGCAGAGTAAGCAAATTAAAAACAATCAGAAGGACCAATTCCTTATGAGTACTGGCCTCCTCAAAAAATGTGTAATACTACACAAATTTCCTCACATTGCCAATATTCGTTTTTTTAACATCTACAACCAACACACCACAAATCTCTTATACTGTATATCCTAGCTTTCACTTTCTTACTGAAAAGATGTCACATTCTTCTTCACTAGGAGTCTACAGAAGTGTCATTCTTTAATAAACTTTCTGACTGACATACTGTACCATTAACCCTATTTCCCCCTAAATCTTTTCTTATTTTCTGATGAATCAATCTTTTTCTCTCCAATATTACTAAAGGGGTGGGTTACTTGTTTTAAAAAAAAAGTTCAAAACCCTTTATGTATGGCTTGTTTTTTATTTGCTCAACTGAGATGCACAGTACTTTGGTTTATACTATTACAGTTTTATGTTATACTGTGATGCTTAAATTGTTTTCTGCTTGTGTGTCATTTGTCAATAAAAATATTAAAGCAAAAAGAAAATAATTTACATTATTTGTGTGTAATGCAAAATAAAGTCATTTCTATCTTTAATGAGGCTGTTCATCCTGAGTGAAATACTGTACATGAATTTGCTCTTTTCATAAATCAATCTTAAGGCATTCTACAGAGTTACATTTTCCAGTGTGAGCCAACATTTGTGGCCAGTCACAGCCCGTATATTACTCATAATTCAGTTTATAACCAATGCTGCACAGTCTCTGGTTGCCCAGAGGGTGCATCAACTCAAAACATTGTCTGCCATTATGTGCTACTGGGTTGGAGGTGGGGGACAATAGCGTGGAAAAAATGTTATTTTCAAAAACAATCCTTTTCCACTCAACAACGCCATATCTAGGCTATTTCCTGTGTATTCTGGTTGTGAGATTTCTGATGCGAGGGCATTTGTCATGGGTTTCAAAGGCGTATCAAACAACAAAGGCAAACTTCATCCTCAGATAAAAACTACCCATTTTCAAACTTTTGCTTTTTCTTGTAAGTTGTTCTTTGTTTTGTCAGCTGGCCTTTGCAATTTAACTATTTTCACCATATACCTGTTGGAAATTAAGGTACAATAGGCTGGACCAAACTTTATGCCAAAATCAAGAATACAATTCTGCCTTCAAACACACTAGTCACAAATGTATGTTCTAAATTCATTGATTTTACAAAACCTAAGTTAGAAAATCTGAATCTGCTGAAAGATATAATTTTCAGAATTTGCCCAGACTATGGATATGCATGGACATGTAGTATAGTAAAAAGACTGTTTATGTTTGGTCTTGTTTTGATGCCTAAACCATCTAGATGATGCAACAGGTTTCATTTAGTGGACAAGTGCTCTAAAACAAATCTTAATCTGATTTCAAACCCTCTGCAACCCAAACTTACAGAAAATCACTAGTACAGAGATCAAAGATCAACAGCTTTTAACTTGTCCCTTCAGGGGTCACCATGGCAGAACGAGTTCCGCATGTTGATTTGGCATCAGTATTTATGCCGGATGCCCTTCCTGCCACAACCCTCCCATTTTTGTCGGGACTGGCACCACAGTGGCCCTTGGTGGCTGGGTGGGGGTTACCTTTCTAACCAGTCAAAGAAGGCCAATATTATGGGTGCAAGCTCAGAGCTATTGATACATTTGTGAAAATGTCTACTGTCCTTGCGCAAAGCTTCAGATATCGCACATTAGCAAGTTCCTGGCACAAAAAAACAGCCTCTTGATAAAAAGCTAAATATTCAGATCATGATTTATGTTGTTGCTGGTTTTAGCAGATTGAGAGACTTGTAAAAAAGAGGAATTCATTTAAAGAATACCCATGTGGCATTATTTATTTAGTAGCATTCTTACCCACTGTCCTTTTACTTAAACTAAAACCATTATCTTCTGGATGGAGTGTAGCAGGGTGAAAAAGGCAACAGCCAGCTGGAGTTTCCCAAATGCTCCATATTGTAGCATTAATCAACTAACAAAACATGAGGTGTAACGCAAACAAGGTTGTTCACAATCCTCACCTTTGCATGAGGAAGACCATTTAAGATTGAATGGCTGTCATGTCCACAAAGAAATAAAAGAAAAACAACCAGGATTTAAATAAAAGCATGTGGTTTACTCTGCAACTTTTTGACCTTGAACTTGAAAAAGGTATTGACTGGATCTATGAGTTTTTCAGGGCCACAGTTGTTAGAAAAAAAAAGCAAATTTTCTTGCTCAAATCTCTCATAGGTTGCTCTTTGTTTAGTCAATTACGGAACTAGCCTTTCTATCCTAACCATTTTTGCCATATTCTTTGAATATTTGCAGTTTAAGATGCCACTGGCTGATCCATTCAGACAATTCCCCTTTCAAATACACAATCAAAGTTCAAGGAAGTCAGCAATTTATTGCCAACAGTATTTGTTATTTGGAAAAAAGATAAAACTTATTCTTCAAAAATGGAACCTTCCCATCTTAAATAAAGTTATGATTGAGTTGACAAGAAAGTTACAAAGAAAAATAGTTTAAGTTTCACAATCTTTTCTTTATTTCGCAATGACAAATGACACCCTTCCTACCGTCTCTCCCTAATGAACATTTCAGTATTTGTTTATTTTTTTGGTCCTGTGAGTTCAGGGTTGCCACAGGATGACGCAGGATGGCCTTCCTGATGCAACCCTCACCAATTTCTACCGGGCTTGGGACCAATGCTGCATGGCTGGGGATAGGGATGGGCTGTTGGGCATTCAGTGTCTTACCCAGGGACACTTCGACATGTGGACAGGAAAAGCGGGCCGCGAACTTCCGACCGTATGGTCGGTACGCGACCACTCTACCAGCGGAACATTTCAGTCTTATTATTTAAGTAAAAAGTTTAGAAAAATATAAAAACTTTGTTTACTTATATACTTTGAGGCTTTTAATGAACAGTAAATGTAAATGAAACCCATTTCCTTGCCTAGATGAGCAGTGCATCAAAACAAGATTAAGCAAAAACACTCAAAATGAGGCTTATTCTTGTTCTGTTCTTACAAATCAGACTTGTCAAATTCAAAAAGATGGTGAAGAAAATGCCTATGATTTTCAAAATCCACAGTTCTGACAAACTGCTATGCTGCTCATTTCTTCTGTGAAAGAGTGAACGTGTAAAGCACACAGGTCCACACTGCCTTCAACCAGTGATGCTGCTGTGAAATAGGCAGCAGCAACAGCAGACACTAAACAAGCTACAGGATATTGCAGTATTCAGAATAAGGAGTGAACTGCTTGCAGTCACTTAGAGAAGACACACAATCCCACAGTCCTTGGTGCCTGTTTCCCTCTGAGTGTTTTTGTCCTTCAGTACCAGTCAGACTGTGCACAGCCAGAAAACGGGATTCTATTTACAAGTCTGAAATGTTCTCTCTTCGTAGATGTGCACGCGTCCTTTGCAAACTCTCAGATATTTCACTGTATTCTCTGTTTCATTCAAAGACAAACTCCCCTTCCTGCCAGGCTGATGGGTAAAGCTATATTTTATTTAGCCTATTTGTGATTCTCAGAAGCGCAGGTGTACTTTAACGTGCTGAAGCTCACTCATAATATTGATGGATCTGGAGAGCTATCTGTAATTCATGAGTGTTTGACACCTCTCAAAACCTGACAAAGACCCTTCTGGGAACAAGCTGGGGTTGATAAGGCTCGCCATGTAAGCAAGCTTTATTTCAGTTCATGCTTGACAGAACGGTGCACACCCCTGATGTCCACAATATCTTGCTGTTGATGCATTTCTACATTGACATACTGGTTCACCTGCACGACATTAATGGAGAAACTCTTGACTCCAAATAAAAACTGCCTTACTTTTTGTCCTTTTGTGGGAGAAATTCAAGTGCAACGCAATTTTTTTCTTACCTCAGATTCCTCTGTAGATTCCTCACCTGGTTTTCTCCCCTAAAAAACAAATTGAATGGCTTTAAACAATCCAACAACGGCTTTTAGACAGAGTAAATGCCATATATTTAGATGTTGGAGCATTTAAATTCAAAACGAGTAAAGATTTAGTTAGCTACATATTTATTTACACTAGAAACTGTATAAGGTTATTGCAAAGCTTTATTATGATAAATGTCTCTCAAGATAAAACGCTAACGTTCGACAAAACCACTAGATACAAAGCTTACAAAATTAAACAAAAGAACTAGGTGAAGAAATCCTTTGGTTACATTTCTCATTTTGTATGATGCAGCTGTACATGAAACGTAAACATTTAGCCGGTTAAGGCTAGCATGCTAGGCTTACCTCTTCCACTTCCGCCATTGTAAAATTAAATGGGGTTAAAAGACTGCAAGGTTGAAATTTCTCAATACGTGTGTAGAATATAAGTTAAGACCAACTGCAATGTCGTTGTAAGATTATCTTCATGCTAAAATCCAATATACGTCCATCACATAAGTGAAGTTTGTTGTCGAAGCCTGCTCCCTGTCACAAGTTGAATCACATGACAAAAAATAAGCAGCGAGGCATTTTGGGTAATGTAGTCGTCCTATCACAGGCGACGACAACGGTTGAAACCTCTGCGGCGTTGATTGACGACAGGTGGGAATCGCTGTATTTTTGTGTAAACACCTTTAAAGTTAGCTTGTGCTCAGATTTTAACTTTTCTAAACAATTTTTTTCACTTCTGTTCACAATAGAGACAGTTAATGTTTGCGCGTTTGTGGAAAAACGGTCTAACATAATGTTAACCATTAGCCTTCATTCTTTTTCTGGTGCTTAACGTTAAAGTACAACAAAGTTCTATTTTAACAGCTTCACACAGCTACCAAATGCCGTAAATTACAGCTATAGATTTTGATGTGTTTGTAAATGAATTCTTCAAACCTAATGTGCATTCAAATAGAACTTAAGTGTGTACTACCATGTAGTAAAAGTGCTGGTACCATGATATGCTGTAAATATACTCTGTCACATACTCGCAACTGAAGTCCTTTAATATTACAATCATTACACACAAAGTAAAAAAAGCTGGTTTATTAGCTGGTGGCTTATTATTAATATTATTGTCTGTTTATTGTTTAAACATGCACATTTTAATGCTCCAGCAGCCCATTTTTAGTTGATCATCAATGGATACATCTATAAAGTAACTATAAGTGCTTTCTGGTAACTACTGTAATAAGGGCAATATTTCCTTCCCATTGTAGAGGGTTGAATGAAATGCAGTTTTTACATTGCAATCCACACACTGTAATACTTTGACCAATGTACTTTTTCAATTTCCAAGGTGGCCGTTGCTCATTTTCTGAAGCTGTTTAATAATCAAAATTCCTGCATTTCTGGGTAGCATTTTTTTTTCAATGATTATAGTGTTAGGGTGAGAGATCAGAGCTTCAAACACTGAAATAACACAATAAAAGATGGCTGTTTCTATGTGTGATGTTAAACCAGTCAATTAGCTCATTGGATTTGTACATTTTCAGACCTGTACACTGGCCAACTCCCTCAGATTTTAGTCGACTCTCCAGGTCCTTCCTCACTCTGCTGACAGCTGCTTGCCAGAGTCCAGATGAATGCCAAAGGTATGATTTGCCTCTTCTTTATTGAGATTGTCTCACACCCCCATCTTGCCTCATCCATCCTCAGGAGAATCCTAATGCACTGATACCAACGGGGAATAATTTTTTTTCTTTACAATCTACTTAGCAATGATTTATTGATTGTGGCTTCCACCCTCACAGAGAATTACCGATCCTTTTTGGGAAATCAGATTTTCACACCTTTCATGAGTGTGTATGTGGCACAGGTCTCCAGAGATGGTGTGAGGGGAAACTGACTTTGAGGAGCAGCAGTGTGTGAATCTCTGCAGTGTCACCCCTCTGCTGCCAAAGGTAGGCCCACTGGATGGCCTTGTGATTTTGTGCTGCTCTCTCCATCTCACTCTATAGTTGTGCATTATTTATAAGTTGATAAATACTGTGTCTGAGCTTTATTTCAATATGTTTTCATTCACTTTAAACCTTTAAAACACGTGGTTTTCTCACTCTTATAAGCATGCAGGAGCCCCTCTGAGGTATAAGCATTTCATGGAAAAAAGGAAAATAATAAAAACAACCCTTGCCCTCATAGGAGGAGTCAGATTAGTGTGCTGAAAGCTTTGATGCTCTAGAATGTCAGCTCCATGGATCGATGTAGCAAAAAACACACACACACCTGACCAATCAGAGGCGTCTATCTGTTGTGGACCTGCTGGGCACCGTGGTTTACAAGCTTCAAAGAGCTCCTTTTAATACACTGCTTTGATAGCCCTCAGCCTTCACTGACCCACCTATCATCAACTGGGGAGCATTTTAGCTTTAGTGGAGTCAAGAGGAATAAGTGTTGATCATATTAATGAGTATAGAAGAAAAAAAAAAATCACCTCGCATCTCGACTACTTGTTCCGATAGCCTGGTATTCCAAGAGAAAGTATACAGGGAAAGTAGATTAGCCAATAATTTATGGATGATTTAATGCAAACCTACTGCATTTTTCACAAGTAAATCTCATAAATACTAATAATAGATATATGCATGCAAAAAGGTGCTTTGTAAAATTTATCACAGTACACAAAGATCCATTTACTACAAGATATAGGAACAGTTTGGTTAATAACCCTAAGGGGGAGACAAATCATCATCTACTGTACCATACCACATTAGTTAAAAAGTCCTGGGAAATGTGTCTGTTCTAGCAGACACAGATTATCAACATCAACACTTCAAAATTAATATGAATAAAAGTAATATATAGTTATAGTTGGTCTGTCATTGACACAGCTGTACATTTTAAATCATATTTTTAGTGCTTGGGATAAAGTTGCAATTTTGTTCAATATGAAGGTAGTCAAACAATACACACTTTATAATAGAAAACACCACTATGTCTTATTTTTATATACAGTCATGCTGTTTTTAAAACATCACTTGGATACAAGCAGTCTTATACTCCTCCATTGTAGTTGGTTAGATTATTCTACAATTGGACAAAAGAACAACTTTTAAAGGAGATTTATTTTATTTGTTTTATTGTAGCTATGACAATGAATTTCAGATTGCAGGTGTCAGGTATTATTATTGGATTTGCATTACTCATGCTATTTCAGTTGCATTACAAAGGATACACACCCCTTGGATTCCACCAGAAGAAAACTATTCAGCTCGTGAAGGTATTCATACAAAAGTTATTTAAAAAAATAACCATTAGTGATTAATTTCAGACAATAGACCATCTGTGTTAGTGGTTGAATTATATAAACTTGTGTTTTTTAACGATATTACATTACAATTATGTTTAAAAGAAGACGTGACGTTTGAGAGAGCAGTCTGACAAATATGTGTATTAACTTTGTTATGTTATTTTGTGTGTAGGTTTTAAAAAATGAATATATGACTTATTCCAGTTTAGGGTTACAGGTCAGCTGAGGTCTATCCCAGTATGCAATGGGCACAAGGATAGAAAACGTGCAGCAAAAACCACCAGTGCAGTATAAAGCAAGTGTGCCCTAATTCTAGTCTAACGTTTATCGTTGAAAATACATTAGGAAGATATGGGAATACAAGAGAGAGAGAAACATTTTGTTTTGTTTGTCATTGTAGTGTCAGTTTTTGTTGCATAATGTTTAATTTCTCTTATGACTTCAACTAACAATTATTTTCTGCCCATTATTTTATCAATTAACCAATTAGTCATTTTGTCTATAAAATGTTAGAAAATAAATCAAGGTCACATAATAGTTATCATAGTATCCCATTGTCCGAAGTCGTGTATTCTCACATTTGAAAAGCTAATTCCCAACATCATCAAGACCATAGCTCTTATAAAAATTATAATATGATTTTGTTATTACATTTGTGCACAGTGTGGTTAATATATGTCAGTGAATGTATTGTGCAAAAAATTGAAATGCATACAGTATATATATACTTACTGTGGCAGCCCCTTTATCTAAAGCTCTAGGTTTTCTTTTATCCCTGGTAAGAAATGGAATCAAAAGATTATTATAAATTAGATGAAACAATAATGTTACAATTGTAATGAAAACTACGTTTTTGTTTCCATATCCAGTAACTGGAGGAGCTGTGAGTATTGTAACGGAGCATCGTGGTCTCAGGCTGTAATCCCCTCCGCCCAGTGTCCCCATCATAGGGATAGAACTGCTAAGACCACTAGATATTAGCATGGATATCTGATGACGCTCTGGACTCTGCTAATCACCGATTCTCCAGCCACTGGAGGTGTTTGGTAAGTGGGAGGCAGAGAGGGGGGAATCAAGTGCTTTTTCTTGTTTCTGCAACCTGTTCCTGAGAGCTGTTCCAGGCTGAGTGAACAGAGAAGGAATGAGACTAACCTTCCCCCTTAAGTCTGCTCGGGCCAGCCCTCTTACACACACACATTTTCACAAATTCACATTAACACTTAAATCATGGGTCTGAAATCTACTTTAAATACGAAGGCAATCCTTTAAGCATCCACTGCTTAGAATCACTAATCAAGTTTCTTCATGGCAATTTTATTATAACCCTTATTATTACAGATTTTTAAAATAAGATTATACAGTTATCCTATTATGTGTAATTGCATTATTCCCTGGATTTAAATAACTAAACGCGATGGCAAATAGGCACAGCTAGCTGTTTTGAAATGAAGTAATTAACAGCTGCCTGAGATGGTGAGAGATGTGTTGCTCCCATATCCTCGAGCCTCAGAGGCCAGAGGAAGATTAGAGCTCTGATCTCATTCCGAGCACTTGTTTGGAGTCTGTCAGGAAGAGAAATGCCAGCATTAGAGAGGTACCGCCACACTCCTGATATGATGAAATAAGGAGAAAAGGGGAAAGGGAAAAAGATGGAGGGATGGACAGAAAGGACCCTGCCCTTCTCTGAAGTGTCAGTATCTTGTTTATTCTATTTTTCATCGTAGCTGCTGGGGCAAAGATTCCCATTTTTTCCTTTATTTTTTCAACCACCTCCTAACAAAAACCACTGCTCTCATTTTTATAGGCCTTACAAACTCTCATGCCCCGGTGAAAATTACATTGTGAAATAGTAGAAATTTCAGGGCTGCCTGTGCTCTCCGCTGTCCCTCTGAGCTTTCAAACAGTCAACAGACTGTGAAGAATAAATAATAAAAAACTATTGATTATTTTGATGACTGCAAGATTCAATTAGGTATTAATTTTGCCCTCCAGTGGACCTATCAAGCAACTCAAAGGAAAGGAGGTAGGAGGTGGGGGTGGACCCAAATGCATGCAGAGTGTGGCCAGGCTCAGACAGAGGGGAAAATGTGTTTACCTCGGCGGGCAGAAAGGTGCATTGATGCGCAGTATCCCACATTTAAGTGCTTCTCAAATTAGGCCCTGATGACTAGTGACATTGTTACCACAGATATAAGTATTGACCAGGCGCCTCTCATACATAATGACAGCTTAAACTATTTCTATTGATAAACATTTTCATAGATTATCATGTGTCATATCAAGTAGAGCGGCTTCACTTGATGAGTGCAATGAAAAGGCCCCTCTGGGCAGGAACTCATCGACCACCCTTATAAAAATGTGTGTGTTGGGGGGGTGATCGAGTTGATGGGTGCAGGGTTAAGATAAGGCTCGCTGTCCTTTTTCCTTTCCTGTGCCTATCCTGTATGTGCTGGTCACCTGTCCTTTGGTCAGACGTATTTAGGTTGGAGTTGATTCATAAATAAGGAAGAGGGCCTGCTGCTCTGTGTCTCCGTCTCAGAGCCTGAGGTGGGAAGAACACTGTCTGAGGAGCTCTCCAGTCAGAAGACACAAGGGGGAAGAGACAGAAGGAGTGAAGGCGGGAGAGACAGAGCGAGTGTATGCGTGTGTGTGTGAGAGGGAGAGAGAGAGAGAGAGAGAGAGAGGGAGAGAGAGGGAGGAGGTGACATCTCCAGTGCTTGTCTTAGGAAGCAACCTCAGGGTTGAACCTGTGGTGGTTATTCAGACACATGAAGGTTGAGGAGACTGTTTCTGGTTCAGTAGAAAGCATGTACTAGCTGGTCTCTGCACTGTGGTGGCATGATTTGGCTGCTGTTTGACTGACCTTTGGACTTTCATTGGACTTTCTGACAACTCTTTTTTTTTTTTTACTCTTCTCTTCTGAAGCTTTTTATAGGTAGGTTTTCCAAACACTTTTAGGAAACTTCATAAAAGTTTTTAAAAAGTATACGTAGTAAATCTGTAATCTATGAATTCTGTTTAAGCCTTTGATTTCTTTCTTAAACATGTAAACCTCTAATGTTTTTATAAACTATTCCTAAATGTCAGTTTTCTGATTTTAATGTTTCTCTCTTGTTGTAATGTATTTGAAGATGCTCAGAGAGATAATACTCTAATCATGTCACATACATATCCTCATTCTTATTTGTAAGTGCAGACAAAAAATTAAAATAATTGGGAGAAAATTTTGAGAACATCAGTGAAATCATCTCTCGTTTAAATCAGGCCTTAAGTTCATGTTGCTTCTCCGCTGCCTCTCTGCTGCAAGATGTCACCTTTGATCTCATGTTGTGTCCCCAACTATGTGAAAATTGATGTAATCGCTGGTGTGTATTTTTGCGTATGTGTATGCTTTTTAGATGTAGAATTAGATTTATTTCATTTCTTTATCAGCGCACAGCCCATGGACCTCTTTATAGACTGCTGTCAGCTTCATGTTTGCTGAAGATGAGGCACATGTCAGGTAGTAATGAGCCCATGGAGATGGATATATCACCGTTTTAGGACTGCAGGGTATAATGGTAAAGCCACGCGATCCGTAACAGTACTTCACCAGGCAGCAGACGGCAGTATCAGCGGGGTAGCACCAGCGTCAGATAAAAGAGAGAGCTGGAGAGGGAGGGAGCAGGAGAGAGAGGGAGAGTGATGAGTGAGCGATAGAAAGGAGAAGCTGGGTAGAAAGAGAGTGGGTAGAGACACAGAGAAGGAGCTGGTGAGGTGAGACGCTGAAATATATATAACAAGGAGTGTTTTCTCTTTTTTTTTCCTTCTCCCTGTTTCCCACCTGGGCTCCCAGCTCCCTTCAGGATCCGATGATTACAGGGCAGCTGAGCAAGTCGCTGCTCTCCCTGCGCAGCGACATGAGCGCGGCAGAACTCCGGGCGGACAACAAAGCGGCCACTCCAGACAGCGATCTGAACGACGAGCCCCTGCTCCTGCCCTCCGAGGCCACAGACAGAGAGGGCACCCCGAACAAGCTCTATGGTAAGTCTGGCTCACACTTCAAATCTGTCCCTTCTCCTTCAGAAAACCGCTGGCTGTGGTCTGATTTAAGCAGCAGTGAGGTGAAAACAGGGTTTCCAGTACTGGGACAGGTGTCAGCAGTGTCAGGAGATGAACTAAGTTTAAGCCCAGTGAGCAAGTCAGTGTTTGACCATTGTAGTACTCTGATATGTTGGTGTGGAAATTATATTTTGTGTTTTTGTGTCTTAAGATCTATACTGCACATTCAGATATGTTAGAAATGCTGGTATTTTTTTGTAGTGGTTGACTGTTGAAAGTCAGTTGTCACAACAGGTATTTGAACATGCAGTTCTGTCGGAAATGCATACTGAAGTACTAATGATACAGTGGATTTTAGTACTTTATTCGTGTTCTGTGTTTTGTGGCAGCAGTTGTGCATAGATCTTCTCTTTCTAGAATCTATATGAAAGTTTATCTGATCCAATAAATCGATTTTTTTTCCTCAAACCGCCTTCACTGCCCTGGTGATGTGTGTAAAGTTATGTACTTTTTTATCTTCATTCAAATGGAGAAAATGTATATGTATCAATTAAAGCTCGATGAAATGCACTTGATTTAAAACTCAGTGCAGAGTGAAATTAAAACCCTCTTTTCATTGGTTATTATAGTTGTCATCAGCAAATAGGAAATATTAATGTTTCAATATTCAATATTGAATATTGAATATTGAATATTGCGAAGACTTCAGTTTTTATACTGATTTATTTCTGGGTTATTCCGTAATATTTTTGTCTATTGGCCTATTCTTTTGTAAATGATCTTCAAAATTAGCCAATTTCTATATCAGCATGCCTCATCATTTCTGCTGTTATCTCATTAATTGAGTGTTTATACTTCATCTTGGTTGTGTTTAAATAAGTGTGTTTTTTATTATTAGCTGCTTCAGTCATGTGGACTAATGCAATCACGGTGCCGTGTTATGAATCGGTAAGCATAATTACATAAACGATCATTTAGCAAATTTTCTAATTATTTGTTGTAATGAGAAAGGTAATGGAGTCCTCAAGTTTTTTTTTCTTAGAAGCTTTCGATAGGGAAATTTTAGAGTCATTAGAATTAGAAATAATGGCGAGTGAACATTTGTATTTACATCAAATTAAAATATCCATTAGCTGCAGATTTAAAAGACATTTTCTTTGGAAAGAGTTGCAAAATTTAAACTTGAACCTCCTGTACTCGTGTAAGGAGCTGATTTGCTTAACACATTCTCATCATTTAGTCTTAATTTAAATATTATTTTTATATTGTTCATTTGTTTCATGTGGATGCAAGGTGACAAGTGGCTTCACGGTAGATGTTGATTTTTGAATATTTACAGTTGTGTCTTCACTGCTCAGACGAACTGTTTGTTTTAACATTCCTGAGTTAAAATATATATGTGTACAGTTTATGCACGTCTTACTGTTTTTCTAGTTTGTTTGTGTGGGATTGAATTGATTTATTTACCAGGCCACAGTTTTGGTTTGTTGTGATTTCTATGAGAGTTGTTAATGAAATATCCGTTCGTGTGAATCACTGTCAAACCCTCTGTGTATGTGTGTGTTTGTGTGTGTGTGTGTGTGTGTGTGTGTGTGTGTGTGTGTGTGTGTGTGTGTGTGTGTCTTGCAGGGAAGAGGGACATTGTACTGTAAAGTGCCTATAGACTGAGTTTGTCACATTTCTGAACAAAATAAAATAGGGGGAGAGATTGCCAAACATTACTCTCAAACCTAATCAGCAAGAGTTCTGTTGTTTTTTAAATCCTTATTACAGGAATAACCTGAGGCTAGAGGCTTCTAAACGAGGACAGTGTATGGCAGAATTTGTCTCAAAAGTGTTGCAATTTGGTTTAATAAGCATCAACTCTCCCCCTTTCTTCCTTTCTGATCAGTCTCCATCTGAATCCTCTCCTGCTTCTGTTTTGCTGCTTTGTGCTATTCTTCTCCTGCGCACTTAAATGTTGTTAAATACTTTAAAATGGATTTGTACTTGAAGGTAATTTAGTTTTACATATCTGATTAATTTCGGTTCACCTTGTCTATTTTGTAGGAGGCATTTAATGTTGGCCTGTTGTCATACTGCATGTGGCGTGGTCAGAGCTGACCCTGTGTAACTTGAGACTTTTAGCAGGGGGGGGTGGTGTCTCTCTGCCCAGTGGCTGAGCCCTGGGCTGTGCCAGCGGCAGGTTTGGTTCAGCAACCACTGCCCACATGACCTGTCAGAGAGAAGAGGCAGGGACCAGCAAGGAGACGTGGCACACTGGTGTCTCTTGGGGGAGATATAAAGCGAGAGAAGAGGGTATTTTGAAGTTTTTCCCATTTTACCGGCAATTGATGGATTATATTACTCGCTATGAATTTAATCAGGTCTGTCAAGCTTCTCTAAACCATGTGTGCCCATAAAGGTAAAATCGATTGTTTATCTTAGTTTCTGAAAAGTTGACTTTTTAAATATACAGTATGCATATATATATAGATATATATATAGATATATCTATATATATATCTATATATATATCTATATATATATATGTAAATAAACATTTGTGACAATAATGATTATCTTTATTTTTCCTAAACTCTCATAGTTCTTTGGATACATTTGTTGCTATTAGGGTTGGCAGTAAAGTTTCATGGTTCCAAGGAGGTTGCAATTCCCACAGTTCTTTTATCAACATGAATGCCACTGATATGAGAACAACCCAGAATTGAGCCTTTAAACTAGGCCTTATGTTAGTCCTTTATGTGGGTCTGCACAGTGAAGAAGCCACGACATTAAGATTCCTCCCCTTTACTTCCATTGTGGTGAAGTAGCACAAGTTGAAGGTGTTCTTTCCCACTTTCAGAAGAAAGAAGAATGTATTACTTTGTTCTCTTTAAAAGCCAAACCTTTCTGATAAAATGCTCCGATTTCATGATTGGCAGACACACAAAACACTTCTCCTTCACATTAAAATAGCACAGACTAATATTTTCAAATGCAAATCTTGTTGAGACTAAATTTGCCCCAGACTTTAAGAATGTCTGTGTATATTCTGCAGAACAAAATGCTCTTAAATGCAGTGGAAATGGTTTTGACACTCAGGCACACGTATACCTGGTGTACTCACAACACAGCTGGATGTATGATGTACATTTAAAGAGTTACAGACTCTTACTGCATTTTCTGGTAGCATCCATCTATGTACGGATTGTAGACAGACAATTTTTACACTACAAATGTTGATATCAATGTGTGCCTACTTTGCAATGACATGTGACATGTAATCACATTTCATATTTAAAGAGCTTTGCCTACAGAGTTCATGTATGACTTAGAAGACGGAGAAGTCACTGGGAGACAATGACAGTAGTGGTCATGTTTGTCTACAGTAAATTGTCTACCTTCTCCACCCACCACATGCTTACTACAGTGGTGAAAAGGTTGTTCTCCTCCTAAAAGCTTGCCTGTGCAAATAGTCTTCCACTTCAGCTAACAGGGGCTACGAGGCACCGCAAACATCCTGCCGTCTTGTATTTATTCCAAGTAGAAGTGGACATTAGGTGGGAAAGCTGTGGTTAGTAGGGCAAGCAATTTTTTTTCAAAGGACGAGATGGTGTTGGATGCATACAGTTTCTGTCTTCTCTTCTCAAGCAAATCTCCCCCTTTCAGACATCAACAGACAAGATAATAAGACACTCAGAGCACAATTCCGTATTATATTCAGCAACCAAAGGCTCATCTCTTGTCAGTTTGCATTTACTCTCCCAAGGATGTGACGCTTCTATCATCATGCTGTCAAAGAGAGCCTGGCTGGAACGACAGGAGCACTCATTTCATACACTTACTGTCTACATGAAATGGTCTGCACTTACACGGATTCTGCCAAAATGGTGGGACATTTTCACAAAGGTCACCTAGAGACCCCCCTCCCCAAAAGACCAAAATGAATCTTTTCATTGATTCCTGGTATTGGAGGTCATCAGAACAAAAAGTTCACCCCAAATGCCACACAGGCTGTAACACTGGCTGCACCTTGTTTTAATGTTTTAAGGGCCTCGCTTCCACTTGGATTTTTAGACTGGATTAGTGAAATTCATATCTTCAATTTAACATGTCACCCTCAGGTCAGTCTTTTTTTGGAGAGTAGTTAGTCATTAGAAGTATTACAACACATTTCTTTAAATGTAATGTCAAAAATTGTTTACAATGCAGCAATTGGTGTGCATCATGAATTTTGAGTTTACCCATGATGTGTCTTTAATTCATAATTAAAAATACTTATTTAAATAGTAAGCTTTAATTTAATCCTGTTAATAATAAAATACAGAGCTAGTCATTTGCAAAAAACCAACAAACAAACAAACAAATACTATTAAGGGACAATGATTCCACAATACCTGGAAAAAATACATAAAAAGATTTTTCCAAAGTTATAGTTTGACATTGATTTTACACTCGTGTTCTATCATGTCTTCACGGTACAATGCATAAAACATGCTACTTTCTTGTATATTAACTTATTTTGTGTACTTCATATTATTATTATATTGTAGACTGGAGGTATAGTACAAAACTACTGTCTTTCATGCAAAATTCTTCTTTGTGCTCCTTTTCACTGCAAATTCATAGACAGATGTAGACATACACACATGCACACACTCTGCTGGAGGCAGGAGTTCTTATTATTTTTGTGTAATCAGCTTAGTGAGCAGGATGCGTGGTGGGATAGGGTGCTTGCTGATGCAAAAAGCCTTGTAATGTTCTGTGGTAAGGTTAAGTAATAAAGTGGCACAGACCCAGTGTTGAATGGGCCACCCTGAGTAAGTAAGAGTGAATAAAGGAGACTTGGGGAGAACAAGTCTCTCCCCAGGAGGTGGATCTCATTATGGGGATTTCAGCTGTCTATGCAAACTTGAAAATAAGCTTAACACATGCCTTTAAAGCAAGTGTAATACATTTGCTAATGTGCCCGTGGTGCTCATGGCTACAGGAACACAATCCCTGTGTGGCATTGAGCACAGGGGAGGAGCAGACTTCTTGTTTTCAGTGCAAACAGCAGCAAAGGTCACCAGGTTTCACCGATGCTTGGCTATGCAGAAATGACTTTGAGCAACACACAGAACTTCAGAATAAGTGACAATATAATTCTGCCTGTTGTTTTTGTATGTTAAAAAGTTAAAAAGATGACTTTTGCCTTGACTAGAAAGTATCCCAAAGAGTTCTGTAGGTGGACAGCTGTGGAGAAAATAAATTGAATTTCAATATGCACTTATATTAGTTATACACTTTCTTTAAGTTGGAAAATCATTTTCAGAGGAGAACTTACATGTTGTGTAGCATGCGCTCCATCACCAATATCAATAAGCCTTTCATGTAGAGCTAACAAAGAGGCATCACATCTCCTGGCACGGACACGCTTGGTGTTGTTGAGATGTAATTGAAGCTGCAAGGGTCACATTTTCGGAATAGAAATTACAGTCTTGTCTTTGACTTGTGTGGCGTGAACCAGAGATGCATCCCACAGCCCTTGTGTCCTTCACAAGCCTTTATTATTTATAACGCTCGCTCTTTGAGCAATGACCAGTACTAATGCATAACCTTCTGTCCTTCTGGCTGATTCGCTTCCTTTGAAACCAAAGATTGAGGCAGGAGAAGTGGGTGTATGGTGGATGAGGCAGGGGTGTGGGTGGATGGTGGGGGGGGGGAGCATATAGGGCAGTGGAGATCCAGGCTATCGAGAAGTTATTATGTTTTTTTTCCTTTATATCTGAGGATGTGGAATAACACTGTGATGCTTCTTTTCTCCAGAATAGAGTTATGGGCTTCAAAGCAATACTATTTCCTGACGTCCCTCCTTCCACTATTTGTCTGCTCCACCAGAATAATGTGCTGGGAGGGGAGGGGTGGGGTGAGGTGGCGTGTATTTTAGCTACATGATTATTTGCTTGTTTCCACCTGTACCCACTCAGTTCTGTAACTATCACAACAGCGGCTTACAGTAACAACTAATACAGGACTTTTCCCAGATAAACTCATTTCTAGATAAAGTCTGTTTAGCTCAGGTTCAGTGGAAGTAAGATATACTCTTGTGCAGCCTGTATCACCTGATGTTATCCTACAGTGATTGAGCCTTTGCTGCAGCGCTGGTGTGATCCATTGTTATTATACCTCAATGACAGAAGGAACGGGTGAGGAGGGGGGAGGAGAGGAGGCTTTGAGGGGCAAGGGGTAGAAAGTGGGACATAGGCCGCATTAGTGCCAGATAGCCTGGGGGGCCCAGGCTGTGGGTGTCTAGCACCCCACGCACACATACACAAACATATACACTGAGCGCTGGACTGCCCTCACACCCACTGGCTTAATGTTCTGCAGTTAAAGCAAAGCAACACAGGATGGACAAAAATAAAAAAGGTCAAGGTTGTAATATGGTTGCAGTTGGACACTAACTTGAAGCTAATTAGTGATAATTAGTGATAAATAGATTACCTGTTGATCTTGATCTTGGAATCTTCTTTAGTTTAGAAAATGTTATTGGATTGTAGCAAATGTGGCAGTTTCACATTCATAACTATTACCTGTGCAATGTGAAATCTTGTTAAAAATCATAGGTAGATCTGCAATATTTTCATTATCTCTGAATCTCTTGATCAATACCTTAACTACTGCTACAAAACATCCGAAAATTCCCAGAGACAAAGTGCTAAATGCCTTAACTACTGCTACAAAACATCCGAAAATTCCCAGAGACAAAGTGAGAAATGCCTTGTTTTTTCTGGTAAAAAGTGGGTAAAATAGGCTTAAAATATAACACTATTTTTCAGGTATAAATGTAAATGAAATGAAAATAGAACCATTAAACAGTATCTGTTTGACCAGCAACTTTATGTTCATATTGCGATATGACATATTGTTATCACAGGGAAGAATTATTATACAATTAGAGAATTTTAAGGAACTTCTTGAAAGTAGACCTAATGTTTACCCGCGCTGGTTTGTTTTCTTTTGATTTCCATTAGTTTTCGGCTCTGCTCATAAGGGCCCATACAGACAAAGTAGAGAGGCATGACACTAAGTGTGAGAAGCCTTTTTTTTTTTTTTTCAACTCAGGCTTTCAGGCTGCAGGCAGCACAATCCTATTTACAGCAAATATAATTTAAGTAATTTAGGAGGAGGAGCAATAGTGAAGCAAGCATCTCCTAAAAGGCTTAGAGCTCTCTAACGCTACTCTTCATTGCAGCATCCAGCCATCACTGATGGCTATAAAAGGATGAAGAATAATTTGAATTATCTGCCACTTTCAACCCTGAGCTAATAAGGTTGACATTGCTTTGGGAATGAGGAGGACACGTCACAACAGATGCGTACATGTGCAAAGTGTCCCATGTCTCTCATGAAGATGCAACGCAAAAGTCCTCTTCTCTCCCTATTGTCCTCCTCCATTCCTGTTCCCTTCTCCATCGTCCTCTCTCCATCACGCCATCTTTCCTTCTTGACCTTTGAAATGGGCATTGCCTCTTCCCACCAATTTAACTCCCTCTGCTCCCTCTTGTGCTTGTGCTGCTTCCATCTCCACTCCAGCATCAAAGGAGAGACAGGTAAGAGCTGTGGAGCAGAGCACTCTCATGTCAGAGAGCCTTTTGGTGAAGACCTGTGGCCGTAAGTGAGAGCATAAGTGTTGGAGTACGTGGTCCTTAGTGCATTAAGCATTGTTTGCATGCAGATTCCCCAACCATTCATCAAAAACTGGGGACTTACATCAACAAACTGAAGTGTACTGTTTTGTGTTGTTTGCAATTTAAATCTTTCTGTCTCTTTCCCTGCACGTCTTCCCCTCACTACTTGGGATTTACAATCGCCTCAGAATTTGTCCCTGAACTGCCGAGGGGTAAAATCCTTTCTGTTCAGCTCACTCCACAGCACCACCTCCTATGTAATTCTTTAACTTCTTAATGCCACTCATTGCCAAAATAATGAACGAGATAGATTTTTTTTCCTCCCCTGTAAGTTCTGCGCCTTTGCGCGATGACCAATAAAGCTTAAATGTTGGAAGCCTGGAGAGATTGCTGTGGCCTCTTCTCCTTCTTGCCTTTGCGCTGGGCTCTTAATTAAGGAAATGACAGCCCTCCCTGCAGCAGCAGTACCCATAATGCAGCTAATAGTGTTACAGGCAGCCACTCAAAAGTCAGTCTCAGGTGATTTTCTATCCCCAGAAATACTATTGACCTATCCCTAGCAGCTTCTCCACCTTAGACTCTAAACAGAGTATTACTTCTCGGCCAGTCCAGAGGGAGCCATCTGACTAAGAGCACCTAGAGTTATTGGCAGCAGATTATGCCCTGTGTTATTGTTGAGGGCTTTGGTGGGAGTAATGAAACACTGAACTAAATCACTGGTGATTTGGGGTCTCTTGCATTCTACAAGGGGTTAGGTAAATCACTATAACGCCCATGCTGCATATTATAGGCTGCTCTCTTCAGTGCAGCGCCTTGCAGTGTGTGTAACATTACTTTTTGGACTTCACTTGAGGCTGCTTTAGAAATTCAAAAGCAAAATGATCTGTCGCTCTACATTTATTTCTCTCTCAGCTCTCTGCCACATCAACTTTCCAAGTGGCATTACCAAAATCAATGGTCAAACAATCTGGGACAATTGGTTGCGTATTGATGGAATTAAACCTCTTGTATGATGTGGCTTGTTGTCTCTCTGGGTCCATTCTTTTTGCTTCAACAGCTCATAGATCCCTGTCCAACATAAATGCTCTGAATCAACAGCACATTTCCCGAAACAAAACATATTATGTTTTTGCATGTTTTTACACTACTGAGATAAATCATCTCAGGATGACAATTAAGAATGTAATTAGCTTATAATCTGCAGCCTTCCAAATGTGTTCACATTTGTAATTATTTTCCATGGATTAGATTTCAGTAGCAAGATGATTGACAACATCTTAATAGCGAACACATGCACTTTGCCAGACATTTTCTAAAGGACCATTATAAAAATGGGGGTTGGCTGTTCATTCTGAATAGCCTGAATCGTTACCAGGCCTCTCTCGTACATTTGACAACTTACATAATGCATTTCCACTAAAATAGCTTAAGTGTTAAAGCTTCTTTTATGGGTAAAAATTGATTCATAAATGCACTGAGGCGAAAGCTAACATGAACACAAAGCTTTCAATAACACCCATTTTATTCAGACTGTCAATGTATGAAGTGGTTGCATTAGACAAGGTGGCATGCTGATTGCTTTATGAAATCCAGGCTAATTGTTTTGTAGTGTAGTCCTTGGGGCACCCTGCATTAAGACAGACAGAATGAAGTCAAATAAATATAGCTCTTTGCCCCCCCTCCTCCAACGCACAGTGAGGCCCTCTGCCTTGTGTGGCATTGAAAGTCGCTCTCCAGTGGCCACTTTGGTGATCGATGAAAGAGAATTTATATAGTGTTGGATATTGGCAATATTTCCATGACATAAGTCACATCAAATTCCACCCTATGCCCTGTAATAAATATAATTACTTCAAATACATAAAAAGGTATTTTAACTGAACACCTCATCATGGTATCTCAGTATGAGTATGGAATTAAATAAAACTTAATGGAATTAAATGAAACCTCTTACTTTCAGTCAAGGCCAAGAAAAACATACATGTAGACTATGTGCATTAAAGAACTGAAGTGTTTTTGTTTTTCAGAGTGAAGCTGTCATTTATAGACACTTGTACTCGTACAACAGCAATTAAACTGCCCAGGAAATTCAAAAGAGCTGACGGCTAAAGATCTTACATCGATGTAAAGCTATGTTGAATGTGTGGTGGCTGTTTTTCCATCCATTTGGCCTCTTCTTTCATCTCTTCTCACATCAATACATCCATTCATTCTATTTTATCCATTGCGTGACCTATGTATAATCACAGAATCAAAAGACTTTCTTTTTAGTAAAGGTTTGATAGAGATATTTTCTCTTTTTTCCTCCGTATACAGTACTAATGTCCATCTGGAAACCCATTTAAGAATCATTCACATTCGATAAGCAGATTTTTTTTTTTTTTTGGACAAGAAAAGCAAAACACATACAAAAATTCTCATAATAAAAAGAATTGAAGATTGACTCCCTGGATATTGCTCCTGTCAGCTATTTAATTTAGTTAAAGAAATTACACACATCCTTTGGGGGAAGATGTGCATGTGTATTTATTTATTATTGATTTTCTCCTCTGCGATAAATGCGTTACCGTTACTGATATTTGCAAGGGGATGAAGCTTTCTAAGTTATTGTGAAATGATGCAATGAAAGGTATCTAGGAATCGTTATTCAGTAAGTCTGCCACACTGTTTATCAGATAGAATACATTATTCACAACCAATATCTTAACTACAGTCATGAGCCAAACTGTGGTGAAGTTTATTGATGATGTTAGAAGGTCTCATTGCTTCAGTGTAGTTGAATATTTTAATTTAGCTAATGGGTTTTGCTGTGACGGTAATTAGATAATTATTTTGTAAAGTTTCTCAGTAGCCCGTCTCCGGTTTTCCAAATAAATTTGAAATTATACTTCAGATTATCATGATATTGTATTTTATCGGTAGCTTTTTATTGACTGTAATACGGCCACAAGGTCCTTCATGTGTGTTTAGATTGATCTTAATTCCAGCTACTGAGTGCACAGGGTGGGGCTGTGCACAGCATCATCCATAATGGGTGAAATAATTGCTGAAAAGAGACGGGCTTGTCAAAATGTCCACTGCATTGCGAGGCTGATAAGCGAGAGGATGTGGACCTTCATCGAGAAGCAGGGCCAGCCAGCCAGAGGTAGAAACCAGCTAGAAAAGCAGGCTTCCCCCTGGGCTTTCACATCAACCATCAAATGCTTCAGGTCCATTTGTTAGGTCATGCCATTCACCAATTATTTGGATTTTATGTAAAGATGAAATGATTTTAGTTGGCGGAGGGTAGTTTAAAATCTAGTGCTTAAATATTCTTGACAGGCAATAAGATCTTGCTGGCAAGGCTATTCAATAGAACACTTTGTATAAAGCTTTTATAAAAAGGAC
Organism: Channa argus; assembly: GCF_033026475.1. Taxonomy (NCBI): domain Eukaryota; kingdom Metazoa; phylum Chordata; class Actinopteri; order Anabantiformes; family Channidae; genus Channa; species Channa argus. Next base: position 14,811,754 of record NC_090215.1, read on the forward strand.
TAGAAAACCACTGTGTGCCGTGTACTGTATGTTTAACAAAAAAACTTTTCACCTATGAATAAAATGACACAATACGTAAGGACCTTATTCTTGATTTAAAAGCCATTTCAAGAAAGCTATTTAACAAAATCGATCTCACAGTGGAAATGGGATTAAAATTTTCAAATTCACTGCCAAAACTGCTTTGACAAGGTTGTGTGGCCTTCAAACGTGTTCATACATGGTTGAGTTGACTTCATCAACAAAATACAGTTTATCCAAGGAAAGTTCTACACTTAAAAAGATATTTTATTCACTTTTGGCCCGGGGTTTTAAATCATCATACATTCAAAACAGATCAAATCAAATTACAGATGGATATAACCTTTTGTAAAATGATGCCATTGATGTTTATCAAATCAATGTCAATTTTACAGTATTTTGCTTGTAAATTGACCAAACAGCTATGAATAACAGGCGTTTCAGTCACTCATCTCTACTTTCTCTTTTTTTAGGTCCCTAATCTCAGTTGAAGGTTTATTTGTACCTTTTTTTGAAGAAATAGAACAAAATAGCTTAAATGACCTCATATTAACGATACATTTAAGAAATGTAATGTTCATATATAGATCACAGTCTTAAATCAAAAAGATATATATTTTGATATCTAGTTCAGACTGCTGTAGAAGTGCTCATTTTATTACATGTTATTCCATACACGTGCTAATTAAGTATTAATGGACTCTTTTTTTTGCACGTTTCTATAACATCGAGTTATTGGAAGTTATTAATTCTGATATTATTGGCAATAGCTGTGCAACACAAGCAAACAACCCACTCACTAAATAAACATGTCTTAAACCCAAAAGTTTAAAATTGTGGAATTAAAGATCAATCAAAGCTATGCCCACCCAGGTTTAGGCTAATGTTGTAAAACAGGGCACTTAGCAGGATTAAAACACCGGTTGTCATTTTCACACCTTAATGCCATGAATCTTTGAGCAGCATCACCAAGAGAACAAGGGTCCTTGTTTAAAATAGTCCATAGTTCAATTTCTGTAGCACTACACCATCACCAACGTATTCAAAAGACAGTCATTCTTTCAGTCAGTTGTTTGTTCTTTTAAACTCTCAGATACTTTTAAAATAATTTCAGTCAGGTTGTATTTCTGTCATTGTGGTGACAGACATACAATAGACATTTCATTTTTTTGACAGTTCTTTCTGCAAGATTTACTCCACAAGCCATTGTGTCAACAGTGAGGCGTCATGTAAGCTCAGTATCGCTGAGGTCAAAGGGTGAGGGTCACAACAGCTTTTGGACCTTTTATGGTGGTCCGTACTCGGTGCCCTGCTGGGAGATTCTGCGCGATAGGGATTGCTGTGATATCCAATCATCTGTGTCCCTTATTTCCCCTGCAGCCATCAGCAAGCTTATTATCATGTCACTGCCTGCTCTGCTCCACTCGGCCCGTGTTGGAAACAGGTCTACTTGTGTCTCGTAGCTGCAGGCAGAGTAGGTTGAGATGAGTGATATTTAGTAATGTAAATGGCTGCCTAATATGGCCCCAGTATTTGTGGCGAAGCTCTATCTCACAGCAGTAATCGCAGCTAGAATGCATCATCCCCTATCAATGGGCCTCGTCGCTGTTTGGTAATTTATTCAGCGCTACAGTGGTTATTGATAAAACACTTAAATACAAATTCCCCTTTTTTTCCCCCAACTGCCTTCCTCAGCTGCATAAATCAGTCTGAGTTATATAATCACAGTGTGCTCTGTGTTGCCTGTTAATCCACTTACATTTTTTGTTTTTTAAATCTTTCAGGAGCCCGTGACGGTTCGGTCCAGTCTGACGCCAGCAGCAGTCCCTCTGATCAGAGTCAAATGGGCCAGTCTCACCCAGGATACCCAATGGGTCCACAGGTTAGTGAAAAGATCTGCAACAAAATAAACCCAAACTTTAAACGTTTTTCATTCAATAATTGTGCTCTAACATTTTCGCTGAGGGATATGCAAGATTTGGCAATAGACTAACTCCTCCAATAACCCAAAGTTACATATGTTTTAATACTTACTCTCAACTTAAAAAGGTGAGTCAGCCACTTTTAGTAGAGCTGGACCCAACAACTCAGATATTCTTTCTTTATTCTATTTTGTTTTCGGTTGTGGTATCTGGATTTTTTTCCTAATGTAAAATATAATTTAGCGTTTGTAAATTGCAGATGTCCTGCACTCGGTGCTGTTCTTGAACACATCTCGTTTGTAGCAGCTCAAATATGAAATAACTAAACTGTTACAAGTTTGACAGAAAATACAGTTTTAATGGAGGGTTTTGAGCTGAATATAAATGACCCTTTAGTATTCTTGCCTACATAGTTTATCTTTGTAGTTGCGTTTACAGCAGGTGGGAACCCATGCAGACGTATCTTAAAGCACAAAGAAACTGACTGATCCTGGCTCTAATTCACTCCAACTCAAAAATGGTATTGCTCAATTAATACGATTTTGAAGCCTATACTTATCTTCAATATCTGCTGTTTGATTGACATTTTGCTGTTTGCTGCTCTCGATCTCTTGAACCTGCAGTGATTTGGACTTTCACAGCTTTTGTTTAAATAATAAGCCGGATTTTCTCAGACAAATAGATTTAATATGGCTGAAGTTAAGGAGCTATGCAAATAAAGCCCTGAAATAGTGCTGTCTTGTAGGGTTTTTTTAAGGTGAACTTTTTCTGATGAAGATTGCTTTTAACACAATTTATTTCTGTTAACAGGTTAACAGGTTATGCATTTGTTGACAGTATCCGTGTCATAATTAGAAAACGATTCAGGCATTTGCTTGACAGTTTCATGAATTAAATCACCGCCTTAGACTCTTTAAATTAATTTTGCTCTAAGTTTCTTGTTGAGGGAAACAAAAAACTAAACACCCACATCTCTGATGCCTAAACTTCGAATCGTTTTCAGCTAAAATGTGAAATCGTAAAGTATTTTGTCATCACTCATCATCTTCAAATGTAATTGAGCCGTGGCACTAATGAGCTGACAATATAGGCCTTGTCAAAACAAGCAGGGAAGCAAAGAGCTCAAGCCTGCAGCCCCGTTAATAGCTCAATCAGGCATTGTCCTATCTGATTGGATTTATTGGCCTGGTGGCCCGGCGATGTTTAATGAACATCTATCTCATTAGTGTTGCTCAATGTCACCACTCAAAACACACACACATGGACACACACAGAGCATTAGGTCTCCTCCACCCTCCTTAATAAGGCCATTCTCCCTGCACTCAGTGTTACTCAATGACAGTCAGTCCTCATCAGGAAAAACAAAAGAGGAAACATGAGAGGAGGTCGGCCACATTTGCAGGGTGAGAAATCTCCAGCGAAAGAGTCAATATGCTGCAAGTATGGATAAAGAATGATCACAATTAAAAGCACTTGTCTGATTACGCATATCCTCTATGGTCAAAACCACAGTTTTGGTAATAGATAAGAAATAAACACAAAATGGAAAGCATTGCAAGCAGACAGCAGTTAGAGTCTGAGCCTCAGCAGGCGGCTCTCAACAGTCACCATCTAATATATTAATGCTGTCAGTACAGTCTCTCTGAAGCTAACACTTTTCAGAAACAAAGGCGCTCCACATGCCATACCCAATTCTCTTGTTCCAGGATCAATATGTTTTGATAGATTCTCGCTCCAGAGCCGGATATTGTTCGAACAACCATTATCCGATGGTAGTTTACCCAACATGAATCCACCTTCCTTCTGTTTCCCACTCGCAGTTAGGATGACAAAAGTCTGCTATCTGGGTGATTATGGGCAATTTCTCAGTGCCAGAGCTGCCAAGCAGATAGAAAGGCCCATTCTCCCCTGATGGGCAGAGAGGCTGGGTACCATATCTAGTCCTGAGTGGGGCTGCTTCCCCATCCTGATCCCAACACACACACACAATTCTGTGTCTGTGTGGCCCCTAGGAGACCACTTCTCAACACTCAGCTGTCAGGCCTGCCAACCACTGTACCACAGCTTTCCAGCTACACCTATGAAGAGGAGGAGTGAGAGTATCAGGCAAATAGGCAGAAGGTGAACTGCTTGTACATCTACAAGGGGATTCTCACAATGAAATCCTGTTGTGTGGCTGCAGAGTTGAGCTAATTATGTGCAAGCTAGATTTATACTTATGTCTCATTTTGATGAGTGCATGTGTAGTGTTTACACCTCAGATGAAATTGATAATCAGTTATGAATTGGCACAACACACAGCCTAAAGGCCAAGAGCTCCCGCATGCTTTAACAAAAATCTCCAAAGTGCTTTCTTTCTGCAGCTGCCTGGGTGCCTAACAGCTGCCTGCTTCTCCAAAGCTGCCTGTAATGATAAATAAATCAGAGCTGCATCTGATAATTGTCTTTTAATGTTATTCCCTTCTATGTGAGGCTGTCTTCTCCGTCAAGCTTGGCAATCTCATTTTGTTTGACACAGAGATGAAATGTTCAAAGAGTGTCTTTGATAATATGCTGCTTCGATTCGAGATTAAATTTAGTTTAAAATGCGAGATTAAACATATGTCATTCGCAGCTAACAAACGCATCGCCTTTGTTGTTGTCCTTTGAGGATTCTTTGAGCTCCCAGATTATTAATTCATTTTTTTAAAGTTAATGGCAAATGTCATTTTGAATGCTCTCAGAAGCGTCAGATACTGTCATTTGTTATGCTCTGCTGTTGTGTATCAAAGCAAATGTTGAGAAAGTGGAATCCTACACAATGTGTGTGATTACTCCCATCAGCCACTATCACCTCTGTGTACTTGTTCTTCCATTACCAACTTAGAAATACAAGCAGGCATTCATTTATCTTTCAGAGAAGATATTTCACCCAACGATCAGTTTGTGCTATGTAGCTTTAAGCCCACGTGACCTCAGACCTCTTAAACTGTGATCACATGTGTGTCGGAGCTGGTGCAAGCGTTTTGCACCGTGCAGGGTTATCACAGTGACACGCCTGTCACCTAGGAGCACCAGGCTTGGGAGTATGGTGGACTCTTCGCACCAGTCAGCCCGCTCTGCATCCTGTGCAAGCTGCAGACACACCATGCAAAACAGAAGCAGATAGCTGACAATTGGAGTTAAAGGCTTGTGAACCTAAGTCACAGTGGAGGAGTCAACACAGTGCAGTCTGGCTTACCTAGCAATGTCTAAAGGCTGTGGACACAACACAAGCTGACAATGTACTATCTTATTCCAAACAATTCATTTCAGTGTTTAAACAGTAATTTTGGGGGGTTTTGCAGCATCTTCAGT